>NC_142086.1:76857029-77482029 GCF_054644295.1 Miniopterus natalensis | reverse complement strand
TATCAATTCAGTTGAGCTGTCTTTTCAAAGTAGTTCAATTATACTGTCTCCACAGGAAACCACACTGGCGTAACTCAGGTCGGTGCAATCTTCTCACTTGCTGCGTGTGCCAACAAACTGGAGACATTGAGTGAAAACTCAGTAAGGAGGCATATTTCAAAGAACAAGGATCATGGCAAGGACATGGCACACGCCCCTACTTTGCTTCACGATGGGTGGTTCAATGAGCTATGACCAGTCTGACATTCACTGAGGAGCACGTGCCAAGTATCATGCCACGAGATAATAAGCTGGTGTTCCAGGAGAGGGTTCCTTTGATCCCTTAAATTCCCCAGATAATCACCTAAAGGACTATTGCTCAGATGTGTAAATCTATAGGTGCTTTGGTGACACACCTCCCTCACACACGCTATACTAAATATTTAAAATATTTAAAAATAGCTGTTTATTTTTCATTAAATGAATTTCTAAAAATACCATTTGACCTTAATATTGGAGATAATTATTTTCTCTTAAAGGCACCTCTCCGGATGTTTCTAGTTACTCTCTAGTTCTATTTCTAGTGACTGTAGTGTCTATTTGTAGTGACTCTAGTTTCTATAGTTTCTAGTTACTCCGGTTCTATTTAACTCATTGGCAGTCTGTTCTGTAGCACACAGTGTGCTCAGTACACCGAATAGGACAAGTTTTTAGAGTACGTTCATGTTTCACAGCAGAAAAGCAAAAAGTTAGCCAAAGGTAGCAAAGCTTAAAGATAAAACTTAAGCAGACATGTACAAAATCTGCTATACCAACTTGCAAGCCACCCTACCTGGTTCGTACTTGCAGATGTAATTGTGCTTCATGTTGCACCTGTCATCGTTCCACTGGTAGAGGTAGGGGCCTCCAAGGCCAGGGTTGGCCGTAGGTTGATGATACATCACCACGCACTTTTCGCTTCCACAGGAAGGTTCGTCCGTATACCAGTTTCTGCCAATACAGGGTGGGGGAAACGGAGGTTTACAGTTGTTCGTATGGAAAACAATACGATAATTACTAAATAATAACACAAGAATAAACTCTGTGCTTCACGTTCTCACAACTATAAACCTCCTTTTGCCCCGCTCTGTATGGAGCAGCAAGAACACATCTAGACTATTTCCCTGCTCTATTCTGACATCCTCTGCAGGTAGAAGAAAGCCCCCTGAGGGCCCGGCTCACCGGTACTGGGAGCTGCTCCCGTCGGACCACCTGTAGAGATCCGGGCAGGCACCAGATGCTTGGCCCTCTCCACTTCTCCAAAGGCCTATCCAGAAATCACCGTCAGAGATCCCTGTGCCCGGCTTTGTCAGGTTCTGCAACATGCTTTCTATCAGCTTCTGTTCTGCTTCATTCTCAAGGCTGAGAAGGGCCCCGCCCTCACTCTCACAAGCCAGGCGCGCCTCCTGAAAGCTCACTCGGCTGGACAGCTCGTGGAAATAGGCCATTTTGTAGCAGGGGTGTTTGTAGTCAGCAAAACACACCTTTTGGCCTGAAAAACAAAACAACAAAAAAACACCAGGTGAAGACTTAAATACATAGGCAACCAAACAAAAAGGTTGATTTTTTTTAAAAACTCTTTTTAAAAATTTTATCTTTATTGTTGAAAGTATTACAGATATCCCCCTTTTTCCCCCATTGACCCCTCCTACCCTGCACCTGCTCCCCCCCCAGGCCTTCCCCACACTATTGTCTGTGTCCACGGGTTATGCACATATGCATATAAGTTCTTTGGTTAATTTCACACACGCTTACATATTAAGCAGAATGAACTTTCCTGATGACATAACTACAAATAGTCATGACCATATCAAATCATAATGAAGCCATAGTCTACAGGATTTAGCTAACTGTACCAGCAATGGAAGTTTTTGTTTACACCCTGTTTTACCACCAAACATGTAGGCCAAGATGACAGAGACTCACCCCAATGGCCATGCTCTTTTATTTTTACATCACCTTCCTTGGTTCATTTCTGATCTCTGCCTGTCGACTTCAAGCACTGCCACAAACCCCTCTCTGTCACTGTTCCTTGTTTCCAACCTGCTTGTCCATGACCTACATACCTCTCTTAGTCACTGTCTGATTTCAGCTCAGGGTTAGCCTTGGAAAACAGACTGTTTTAACATTGTATGTAAAATTAAGTAAACTGACTTTATGCTAAGAAATTCAGGCACATCTTTACTGCTTTCTTATGATTCATCTGTATGAACATTATTCTTGTTGAGATTGAAGGCTTTTTCCACTATGTATTTAATTTTGTAGCTGATCAAGAAAAGTTGTCAGTAGTGGAGGATTTGGGGGGTGGGTATTATACCTGAACACTGGCTAAAAATAAAGCATTCAAGCTTTGCACTTGTAATTACAGTATATCACACTGAGCCAGTGTTCAGAATGGTATCACATCCATTCTCCCCCCCGAGTCAGCAATTAATGACCTATGATGACACTTGGAGGCAGGAGGGAGCGGAAATCAGCAGAAGGCCATTACCCTCACAACAGTGTTTGAGTGACAAGCATTCAATAACTTGACACAAGCAGAGCACAGCCAGCTAATAAAATGGCAGCAGTTGTCCTCAGTCTCATGAACCATGATCTGGACCCAGGAGCAACACACTGAATAATATGAAGAAATTAGCATACTGCCCCAGGTAATTATTAATGAAAAATAACAGGCTAGTATGGATGCCCACAGGAAACTGGAATTAAAGAGACTTCAAATGGACAAATCAGTCTGACTCATTACTTGAGAGAGGATTACAGACGTCCCAATGATTGAGTCTAATATAATTACTATTTTAAAAAATGTCTCCTAGTTTATTATTAGGCTTTGTGATGACTTCATTATTAAAAAGTGTTCTTTCTGGTAATATTCTAGCAATGCCATTAAGCCTAGTGATTTTATGCCTATATTTTTAAATCAAGCTCTGTTTCAATTTTCATCTCCTACATCTTTTCCATATTTCTGTTTCAAAATATCTCTTAATTGCATTCCCTTGAGGTTTCAATGTGTTTAGTTTTTCATTCTGAGAAAACTCAGAATTGGATTTGATTCCAGCACTTTTAAAATAGTAAACTTGTCCAACAAGATTGTTTTGCAAGATGTCAAAAAGCCGAATTAAAAAAAAAAGATTAGCCAGAAATTGTAATAAGTAGAAATTATTTATGTAACAAATACGCACATTCAGAGGATGCACAGGTATGATTTATATGCTAAAAGCATCTGCCTGTTATCTTTCATGTATTAAAAAATAAATGCAACACGGATTTATTCTTTATGGTGAGGGTACAAAAATGATAAGACTAAACTTGTTTATAAAATTAAGATAGCACTTCTAATCAGATGCATGAGAGTTTTCGGTGTCATGAGAAAATTCCTAATTTACTATTAGGTATTAGCAAAGTAGATAAATGTTAGTCTGTAGAGGAATAATAGTAATAAGAGCAAATCCACAGACAGGGATTAGACTTCACAATTAGCACCGCATGCACCCTGGATGGTGGCCAGCCTGACGCTCCCTGCGGCTGTGGGTGAGGGAGTGGTCCAGGGGTGCTGGGGGGGACGGGGACTGTGGCGGCTGCACTGCAGGGGAACTCTCAGGGAATCAGGCCAATTACCAACTACAGACAGACACTGACTCCAACGTGTATTGATTGAATATAGGCTGTGTCCACAGATTTCGAAGTGAAAAGTCACTAGCAGTTCAGATGCAGCAGGCAGTTTTCAGGAAATTCTGGAAACATTGCAGGTTTTTAATGCTCTATATATATATCATAGTCAGTTACAGCTGACACTGTAAATTTCTTTACATCCGATTGTACTTCCCTACTGGTCTCCACCTTACTGGGCAAGTTGAGTCCAAGTTGCAGCAAAAGAAGCCGTTGAACTGCTCACTGTCATTTCAGCTGACCACATGCAGCTGTGATCGCAGTGGAGCTCCAGCAGCTGGGAAACAGATGTTGCCCTGATTCCCAGAAAAGTCCCATTAATACGGATCTTCTGGAAGCAACTTTTCCCACTTCTGTAAAGGCTGGTATTCCTAGAGAAGCATTATGATTACCTCCCTTCTCGTTCTGTGAGCTCAGAGAGAGAATTTCCTTTTCTCTGACTTTTCAATGTTATAGTCAGGTAAAGTCTCCCACCCAGCATTTTGAATTAGAGGAATTCTAACCTTCCATCCATAACATCTCCCATCTAGTCCATCTAACCTTCTTCCTACTACTCTACTACCCTTAACATATTCAGAGAAATATTCAGATAACAGTATAACAGTTTTTATTATGTGAAGGCTACCTTGACACTGCCCAACAACAATTTACTAAATGTTGCCTAGCATCTATGCTGAGAAATATCCTTTGATTGTTGCCTTATTTACAAGGAAGACAAAGGACCAAGGAGTCTACACCTATTGGTTTCTCTCTCTCTCTCTCTCTCACACACACACACACACACACACACACACACACACACACACACACACACACACACACAAACTACATATGTAGCCAGGAACTTTTATTTAGAGATCATGCTCAGTACTGCCTATTAAAATGAACATGTCTATCAACATCAGAGCTAAGATTTTGCTACTATTTCCATGAATATATGACTTTGTCTTTTTTCTAAGTCATTAAAATTCCTTCAGAGCTAAATATTGGCAGAGTTTTCAATGCTTTTGGAAGAATGTAAAAGTGGGGCCAAACTCATACAAACATTGCAGTTTCCTTCTTTCTCCCTGAAGAGAAAGGATCTAGGATTTGGTGTTATTTTGCTTAGTATGTATTAACTTTCTGACAGGTGAGTCCTCAGTTTGTTAGGAAAGTAATAACATTTTTCTTAGACCTCACACTATAGTCATATATTATCAATATTAAATAAGTATTGAATTTATATAACATTACTCAATAATATGTAGAAGACATTTTATGAATTCCTATTGTTCAATTAAGACTTACTTGAGGTTGCAAAGAAAAAGTTGTACAAAAGAGGATCTACATGATAAACCCAAACCAGATTGACTGGACTTTAAACATCAGAATCCCATAAAAGAATGTTTTACACAGTAATTTCTTACTCCTCTCAAAATCACACTGATAAATGGTCGGACACTACTCTATACAGTGTAACATGACCTCTGTTGGCAATGCCAACACTTCTGAACTGGAAGGAAAGGGGAAGCTATTGATCCTGTGTTCTGCTTTCATTGTTCAATATTATACCAACTTCTTAAGAATTTTTCTTTATAAGAAAAAGTTTTGTTAGAGTAAGCTTTATTTTTGCAACAGAGATTTTATTGCACAATGAACTGTATATCGCACTTCTAAGATTGTGCTGGAATCCACTTTCCTACACTGGTGAACAAAACCAAAACTGTAGTCTTGGGTCATTTCATGAACGGTGGTGCCAGCTGCATGCCCTACCTCTCCCGCTGGGAAATACCACAAGCTTCCTGACAAGGAGATGAGACTCATTTTTTAAAAAATCCTAATATTTAAAATCTAAATAACAAATGGTAAACCAAGTAACAGTGTGACTTAGGGTTTTGAGCATTCAGTCAATCAGAACCGGCTTGGAATCCCAGAGTTATACTTGAACTGCGGGAAATTGGGGTCATTACTTAAACTGTCCTGGCCTCAGTTTTCTTACCTAAAAAGTGAGAGTGATTATGAGTTCTAAAGAAATAATTAATAATAATAATAATAATAGGAGTCTGACATTTATCAATAGCTTAGTATGAAAGGCCTCAATATTAGCACAATCCAAGCCTCTGGGTAAATTTAGGAAAAACCTTGCCTGGTGATAGAGGCTGTTCAGCTAGAAAAAAAAAAAAAAAATAATAATAATAATAATAATGTGTTTTCCTCTAGGTGGCCTCAGCTCCAGGCACAAGGCTGGCCACACTGAGTCCCTTCTCAGGCTTCTTGGAAGGCACTCCTGTGCATACAACCTGTACAGCTGTGTCAAACCCCTTTAATCCTCCAACAATGCTGTGCTGTAGGTGCTTTCATCCCATGTTTAAAACAAAGGGGAACAAAGGAAAGTCAGGTAATTTTCCCAAATTCACACAGCTCATAAGTGGTAACATCAGGGTGCCGAATCAGGTAGCTGGCTCTACAGTTCATGCATCCGCCCAGATTTCCATGCAGTCCCCAGGTATGTCTCAAATATAATTTTTTTCCTAAGGTGAAAGATTTCATAAATAAAAGGACTGATAAATATATACATTATTCATGTTTTCTATGTTATAGTTATTAGCATTGATCCATTATTGATTACTGGGTGGCTAATATATGCAAGGGATTGTGCCTTGAGAGTTGGTTTCTAAGCAGGTTGTGGATTTTCTATTACTGAACATTTGGCCATAGGCTTAATACTAGAACATCGATCTCATATTTTCAGGTCATATATGTCCTTAATGAGTGTTTTATTGAGCTCTTTTATTTTTCCAAATACAACAAGCGAGGCCCAAACATATTCTTCCCCAATTATAAGAAGGAAAACTTGACTCAAGTTGTCAGGCCATATTATATCATCAGTAATGTGTTAAAGCAGCGAAAGAGAGTCTGTCCTGGCAGTGTGTACATCCAGCCACCTAGCACAGAAGACTGTGCAAAAAGCCAAAATCATTGGTGAGAACATCAGCTGGATTTCCGCTTGCACCCCTCTATTAAAAAATCCTGCCTCTTTTCTTTTGTTAATGGAATAGCTATTGCCATTTTCAGGAAAAAGAGTTATAAAAACAAGGCCATAAAATGCTGAAAAACAGCAGTTAGGGATTAATGGCTATGACAAATGTGTAGTTTATTAAATGACTAGTAATAAGATTAATTTGTTCCTTTCTTGCCCAAGAGATACTTAAAGTAATTGCATCTTTGAAAACTGCATCGTCATCACTTTATGCTTTTGATGATGTCATGGAATACTACCAGAGGCTGGGATAACAGATTTTTGTAGCTCCTGTGCTATTCAATTAATCTATAGGCTCCTGAACACCACCACAATTTTGCAATATTCTGTGGCATCTGTATGATAAAAAGAGAGGTCTCTAAATCATCCAATCTCCGAAATAAAGTGTTTGCCAATTTTAGTAAGTTCAAATACATATTAAAATGTTCTGCAGAAATTTGGAGGTATCATGAAACACACTCAGTGCCATTTTTCAGCACAAACAGGTTGAGGATCACTGCTGTGTGCACTAGAGACAGAGAGAGAGTTAAAAAAAAAGAAAAGAAAAGAAAAGAAACACATTACTTCAAACCACTTCAAATGTTTAAAATACCCACATGCTCTTCAGACACATCTTCCCATCTTCGGAACCTGAGTTTTGAACACTTCTTTCTCATGTATATCCATATTCCCATAAGTGAAACCTTCTTACCTTTGTCCTGAAGATTTCATTACCTACCAGTCACTTGACAAAATTAAGTGGCTGCAGCCCCATTGGTATTCTCTACACATCTGTGTTCAGCAACAAATCAGCACAGGTCTAAGACCCTAAAAGTAGTTCCCAACTGAGAATCATAAATTCACTAAATACTCTCTGATTGTTACCCTCACGGTTGTGTGTCTGTACTGCATATTCATGCATCAAAATAAGCATGGCCACTAACCTATAGGAATACGTTCCTACTACTGCTAGACGCTACTAACGCGTATAGGGAACATTATGATGTTTGAAATGCCGTTGTAAGAAATGCTATTTCATTTTAAAATATTTTCACTTCCTTTATAAACAGTGTTCTCAACTTTTAAAAGGATGCTGTATTTTAAAGTACTGGAAAGTGTCTCATAATTGAATATTTTAAAGCACTAAGAGGAGGATTTCTATAAAGGATTATTTTATGAGTTCCTGTCATTTTTCTGGGGTGATTATTTTGGTAAACTAAATGGCAATTATAAGTAGTTGCATTGATATTTAATAAATAGAAATGCATTTCATATATTGTAAGTATGTTCCTAATAATGGTCTCAAAGAACTTGTTGCAGTCAACAGATACTTGAAAATTTTTGTCAACTGGTCCCTAGTGGCCTGAAAAAGTTGATGCACCACTCAAAGCTCAACATCGACCAGGCAGACATTAGACCTACTGCTTCCAAAATGTCCAGGTTTAAACTGCTCCGTCCTCATGCCATTATGGCTGAAATATATATTTTTAAAACATAGTCTTCAAAGAACAGAATCACAAATCAATTTAGAATGCTTAAATGTCAATGTGAACTTGTATGGCCAAAGACAATTAAATTATTCATAATAAAAGCACAATTGTTTTAATATCAAGTAAACATCATCATTTATGCTAAATCAAATAGATCATGTTCAGTTAATTAGAAATTTTCCAGATGTCACCTACAAGATGCCTATAAATAACAGGAACAAGCAGCAGTTTGCAACAATTTATGCAATAACAGAAAGCAGAGTAAAGTTTCACCAACAATTTTCAAGTTCTATTTTTACATCATATATCTTTTTTTCCTCCCTTGCAAAGTTTACGCATACAAACAAGAATATACCAAAAGGATACTATTTAATTCAAAGAAGTGTTTCTGTGTGTTTAAAAAACACCTTAGGCTCAAAGTCTGGTCTTTGCTGTTCATTCTTTTGCAAGAATGATTCTGATAAACACAAAGGCAGGCAGCTATGTAAGTCAGATGACTCCAAATAGCAAACTTTTCCCTCAAAGTTAAATTAGGGGGAAAGCAGCTAATGGTATAACATCCGCATTTGATACTGTAAAGTTTTCATTGTATAGATATTAAAAGCCCGATTCTCTTAAAAAAAAAAAAAAAAAAAAAAGCAAGCAGCATTTCCAAATGACATTTTACAATGTATTTCATTCCACTGTCTCCAGAGTGCCAAAAAGTTAGTAGAGAGTGAGAGATAACTAGACGTTCAAAAATTATCTTCTGAAGATGCAGAGCACCAGATATTGCTGAGGGGAACATCAGTAACAATTAAGCTTAATACAAAGGTCTGCTTCCTCTACCGGTTAAGTTGCTGTCATCTGTCATCTATCTCTATCTCTAGTGACACCTGTTATAAGATGTACAGAATGTGAAGCGGAATTGGTGCTTTTTACAACAAAAACCTCCTGCACTTCAAACACATGCCCATGTCCATTCAACAGATACCCACTGCACACTTTAACGGCATCACAAGGGGTTTCAATCAAAGGAGCTCTCTGCGCTCAGTCTCCAGCAAGGCCCTAGTCATGCATCCTAGGCTTTTGAGAATCTTCGTGGTTTTTTTTAAAGAGCCCGTCCCCAAAAGTAAGAAAGGCCGAGTCGAATAGAAACTGCTCAACACCAGGAGAGTGAGAGCGGAAAGGAACCTCCGCGCGAGCCCCGGGAGCTGGCGACCCCCGGGAGGCCAGGGAGCCCCGGGAGGCCGGCGAGCCCCGGGAGGCCGGGGAGCCCCGGGAGGCTGGGGAGCCCCGACGCGCTCCCCTGCGCGGGCTCCGCCGGCCTCCCGCGGCGCCCCCTGGGCCCGACCCCGCGCGTCGCCACCTACCCTCGGCCCGCCTGCAGCCGACTTCGCTTCCTGGGACGTCCCCAACGTGGAAGGAGGGGTGCAAGGGAAAGGCAGCCGCGCCCCGTGACCAGGCCCCGCTCCCGAGAACAAAGGCTGCGCGCCCAGGGGCGGGTGAGCGGCGCGGGGCGCACGGAGCCGGGTCAGGGGCCCCGGGAGCGCCGTGCGCGGCTGGAGCGGAGCCCGGCCCCGGGGGCGCGGTCCTGCAGCGGCTCCTCTGCCCGCGCTCCTCCGTGACCGATCCCCGCCCCGGCCGCGGGTGCCCAGCCCCGGGACCAGCTCTCCGCAAGGAAAGTGGACCCAAACCCCTCCCGGGACACGCGGCGCGGCTCCCAGAGCGAAGCAGAGCGCGGCGACTGAGCCGGGCACTCCGGACAATTTTAAACTTTCTTGCGTGTATTTTGAGGGGCGCAGGGGAACGCGGAGCACAGTCTGTTCCCCACGCCCCCTCCCGGCCCCCAAACCCGCCCAGGTTTCCAAACCCGGGGGGAGCCCCGACCCCAGGACGGGCTGCGCCGCACCGCCCTCGCCCTCGCCCGCGCGCCCCCTGCCCCCCTCGTCCCCCGGCGAGCGGGTGGCCCGGGACTCACCGCTGACCACCCGGCGGCAGAAGGCCCCGTGGCCGCAGAGCAGAGCGGCGCCCAGCAGCAGCCAGACCGCGCGGCTCATCGCGGCGCCGGGCGGCAGGTGCGCGCACGCAGCCCCGGCGGCCTCTCGCCCCGCGCCGCCGGGCTCTGACCCCGCTCCCCGCCTCCCCGCGGGCCCTACTCCCGCCGTCGGAGCCCGGCAGCCCGGGGCCCCGCGCGCATCGCCTTCCGCGCGACCTGCGGCCGGGCGCGCTGGTGTCGCGCGCGGGTGCGCTGGGCGCGACGCGGCGGTGCGCGTTTAGGGGGACGGAACCGAAGTTCGGGGGTCCCGCGTGGGCCCCGGGCGCGCAGCAGGAGCCCGGGTTAGAGCGCGCGGGCCCGCCGGGATCCTCTCCCGGCCTCTGGCGAGTCAGGGCCCGATCCGTGCGCCCCGGTGGCGGCTCTCGGGCGGCGGCGGCTCTGGCGCGGGGCGCCGTCTTATATACCCGCAGCCCGGTGCCGCTCCGCGCTCGCGGCAGCTTTAACCGCTTCGTCTCCCCTGCGGTGCGGAGCATCCCGGCCCCTCCCCTGAAAACCGGAGCCACTTTGAAAACAGTCCACTCAGCAGCTCCCCCCCGCCCCCCCATCTCTTTCCATTCGCTAACAAGCCGGAGACTCGTCTGTGCAAAATGTGACAGCTTTGCTATTAAACTCTGGCAAAAGTTGGACCCATTTGCTTTTCTCAAAGATTAATGTCCTCGGGGATGCCAAGTTGTGGGGCCTTCCTTTTTTTTTTTTTTTTTTGCGCTAAATCGCTTGATCATATGTATTGCTAGATGCAGGGCAGAGCCACTACTGGAGATGGATTGGCCGAGGGGGAGCCAAGAGCTGCTTAGTGAGTTATATAATGTGGCAGGTTCTCCCCCACCTTGGCTCTGCAAATAGATGGCTTCCAAGCAGGCTGTTTGACTAGATTGCCACAGGAATAAATTGAAAGAATCTGAAACACGGTTTTCCCAGCCTTAGTCTTTGCAACTGCAGAGAAAACATAAAGGCAAAATAAATATTCTGAATACTTGGGGAATTCCATGGGTATAAATGTCTGTATTTCTTTGCAATCATCTATCAGTGACCTTTGGTTTGCTTTAGAAGCAAGACTTATTCCAAAATCTACCAAGGCATTTTTCTGTAACCTTACCGAGTCTTTATTAAAACAGTCCATCCAAGGATGCTGGGGTTTCCTGGAGCAGTGGAAAGAAGTTCACGAGAGTTTCATCTATAGTCCATGAGAGGAACCTTGAGGATGCTCTCATAATGAACTTCAGCAGAATCGGGGTTTTTGCCATTATGTTGCTTTAAGTGCCCGAGGGTTTATTAAAATCCTGTTTTTCATGGGGAGTAAACTTTCCTGTAACACCTCCCTGTCTTTACTTTTCATAAGTCAGAAGCACTCTGTACACATTTGTTGGACTGTTTCCTTGAGAAAGGTTAAGCGTGCTACGTTAAGGACAAGTCTTGCAGAATAAGAAAGTTTAGCCTTTGGAAAGACCTTAAATATTATTAAACCCACCCTACTCAAGAAAGTAGAATTCCAAAATAATTATAATGATATCTACCACTTAATTTTCCCCTTGAATAACCATGAAAATGCTAATTTATGATCAGGCCATGGGCAATTAATAAATCTTGTAGAGGGCGTGACTTTTTTTAAATTTCACCACTAGCTAAAAGTCCAAAAGAAACAAGTACTGCTGGGATTTTTAAAGGAAATGGACAACTGATAAATCCTCGAGGGAGGCAATGGAGGATTGCTCAGCCCCCTGAACACTTTCAAACGGTGCCGCTGGTGTGGCTGCCGTCAGAGTTGCTCCAGAGGCTCAGAGACCAATGTGGGGAAAGAAACACAATGATGACAGCGTGGGCAAGCCCTACGGTGAAGGGGTGAAGGGAGTGTCACCGTGAGCTCAGAGGCCTGTGGAGTGAGGTATTTTAGCAGGGATTTTCCAGCAGCGGGCCAGGCTGAGGGTGACGATCCGCACTGGCTGGTGACCTGAATTACTTCTCCAAATGCCCGCACAATTAGGATTCTGAATGGGAGCGTCTTCCCCCTTCCATGCCATCCTACTCCTAGGCATCGGTGTAGCCCAGCTCTACATGAAAAGGCCCCTGTTTGGGAAGGAGCACCAGTGGATTACAATATAAGCTCAGGATACGGTTTCCTACATATCAACTGGCCCTCAAATGCCCCAAACGTCTCCGACATCTGAAAAGCCAGAAAGTCCTTAAAGCCTTTAGTATGTGCCAGGGGGAGCACCATGGTTCTTGTCCTTCAGAAAATCCAAGTTATAACAACTGTATATTCAATAGGATTGTACATGCGTCCTCAAATATGGTTTCTTTAGGTTAGGATTTTATCAGTTCAGGGTGGCCAAACTGGTTTACTGGCCTGCTCAGAAGTTATTCAGATAGCTGTTCGACTTAAGCTCAGGAAAAGAAATTAGTAAAGGCTCTTTTTAGAGATAATGTTTTTAAGGGGAATGGCTGATAAGATCAGCTTTTTTCTTTGTTTCTCCATTGCTAGAAAACATCTGAGTGGATCATCACTAAATTCAGAGAGCACACTTTGGGTGGTCTTAAATACGGAATAGGAGTGGTCATAGATATTCCTTTTGGAGAGCATGTTGGGGGTATCTCTCCAACAATTTTTTTCATATAGTGTAGTAGGAGATATCAACAAAAATCTTCAACAAAATTGCATTTAAAATATAAAGTTATTGGGCACCAGGGAAAAACAACTTCATTTTTTTCAAGGAATGACTTTCATTGTTTTTCCTTGTGCATAAGGTACAAGGTATCACCAAAGACAAATGACTTTCTCATAGCAAATACATTAATGGAACAAAATGAGAAGTTTAAGAACTGCTTTCAGATCAATCAGGAGATAAGGGCCCCTTCAAGAGCAACCTTGGAGTTTGGTGCCAGAAACCAAGTGTGACCAGACCATGTAACTGGTGACTGGCCATCAGGAGAGAGGTGCCAGTCAACAAAAGAATTCAAGTAAGATTAGAATTCATACTGATTAGAATAAAGCATTCAACATTGATTCAAAAACTTAAAACACATCTCTTCAAGCTCCCAAATAGGTGATCTCCATAAGAGTGATCCCAAGGAAATCTCCAGCACGAATCAATTGTTGAGTCTCTAGAGGCTCTGAAATATCAATTGAGCAATATTTGGAATTCAGTTTTGAAAAGCGACTTCAGGGTCCTTAATAGTACACTCTGGAATCTGTATTTCCCAAATATACAAATTACTCCTTTACTCTCCTCACCCCCTTTCAAATGTCTGCAACTCCCAGCAAGTATGTGTTTCATGTGTCCATTAATAAGTCTCCAGGACAGACAGTCTGAATTCCAGGCATTGATTTGCCATCAGTTGCATCTCACTTGGGCAACTCCAGACAGTGGCTCAGGCTCCGTCACAGCAGCGTTCATTCAGGTGTCCAGAGCAAGACACAGCAAATAGGGTTGCCTTAGTCGGTCTGGGTGGCTATGATGAAGTACTATAAACAACAGAAATTTATTTCTCACAGTTCTGGAGGCTGGAAATCTGAGCTCAAGGTACCGGCATAGCTCAGTTCTAGGGCACTCTTCTGGGTTGCAGACTGCCAACTTCTGGTTATATTCTCACATAATGGAAAGGGGGTGAGTGAGCTCTCTGGGATCCCTCTTCCAAAGGCAAAAGTCCCATTCATGCGGCCTCCAATCTCATGACCTCATTACCTCCCCAAGGCCCCACCTCCTGATACCATCAGGATGGGGATAGGATTTCAGCGTATGAATTTGGGAGGGTACAAACATTCAGTCCATGTGGATGGCCTACAAAGAGGATTTGTTACAACGTTTGAAATTATTACAATTTATATCGCCATATTTGAAAGGTTAATGGAATCCAATTTTAACTAATTTATTCATTCTATTACTTTATTTAACTACAGTTAATGATTCTCCTAAGCACTATCAATAATAGTGCCAGGTAATAATAATTTGAAAGTAAACACATAAAATTATTGCTATATAAACACTTTGGTAGTAGGCAAAAACTGTGTTTTGTTTTTTGTTTTGTTTTGTTTTTTTCTGGATAATGGTTAATTGTCAATTCCAGGAAGACAGCATTGAAATCAAGGTTTTTTCTCCCAGTTCTTCAGAAATGACACCTTGGCAACTGTGCAGGCACGTACCTGGATCAAATGCAAGCATGAGCGGTTGGCCAAATTCCCCCAAGATATACTTATTCTTGTCAAAGCATGTCATTCAAAAGCCAGCTCTGCTCTTCCTCATAATCCCAGAAGTCTTAGCCATTACAGGGCTATCTGAGCACTGTTCACAATGCTGTTGGAAATTTAATGGAGAATTATATACACGACAAAAACGTACTTTCCTGTCATTTAAAATTAAATTTAGGAACAAGTTGAGTCTGTTACATGCTGTGACCATTTAGGTGAGGACTTAAAAATACTTAAGGAACTGCCCGGCTGGTGTGGTTCAGCGGTTGAGCATCGACCTAGGATTGAGGAGATCGCAGTTGGATTCCCCCTCAGGGCACATGCCCGGGTTGTGGGCTTGATCCCCGGCGGGGGCCTGCAGGAGACAGCGGATCAATGACTCTCCCATCATTGATGTTTCTGTCTCTCTCTCTCCCTCTCCCTTCCTCTCTCTGAAATCAAGAAAGATATATATATTTTTTAATTAAAAAAAAAGGAATTCAATTACCAGAGACATATCTTAGATCAGAAGAGTCATATGAATTTATGTGAATGTCTAAGTATCAACTCGGTAAATTAAAATTTCCTCTTAGTGCACCTTTATTAATTTAAAGCAATGTAATCAGGTACTATTGTTATAATTCTAGTATAAGCCAATACTTTTTATTCTAATATTGTTTAGATACTAAGTTCAGCCTTAATATACAGTAATACAACAAAACAAAATTGAGATAATTAAACCTAAAATTACACTTGCTTCAAGTGTCTGGCCTGAATTATGTAGGTGCAAATGGACAAGCTCCTCATTGAGTACTGCGATATGAAAAAATTACCTGACTAGCAGAAACATCAATCTGAATTTTCAGTCCCTATGATCTTGGGCAATTTCCTCTCCTTTTCTGGCTCTCACTTTAGAATAGAAACAGAATGAGTTGGAGAAGGCCTGTGCTTCCCAGCTCGGTCATTCTGCCCTCGAAAAACTTAGTTACTTCACGAACCTTTCAATCTTAATCTTTACGTACATTAAGAATGATCCCCAGCCAGAATAAGTCATATGTTATCTGCATATATGCAATAATTTTACAAGTATATTAAATGCAAGTTTAACTTTTAAATGTCACTAAATTAATAAAATGTTTTTCCCCCATATTTTTTATCAATAGTTACTGAAAGAACAGTTGTTATTGTGTTGTGTCCCAGAAACATATTTATATTAAAAATAAAGCTTCATACTCAAAGAAGTTGTAAATTACTAGGATAGATTATTTCTAAAGTTCTTTTTAGCTTTACAATTACATTTTTCTAAAATTAGGAAAATCTAATCCTATTTTCCCCCTCCCCCTCCTTTCTCCCTCCTCTCCTTCCTTCCCTTTCTTCCTTTCTCTCTTTCTTTCTTTCCATAAAAAAGATGTTGATTTACCATGAATGGATATCTTCTATTTTTTTATTTCCAAGTTAATCTGAAGATAGGAGTCCTGGAAAAACTTCCATAGTTCTCTGCATAACAGATGGACATATTGCAGTTGCTGCATAAACAGAAAATCCAAACAAAGCAAAACAAAACTGAGTGCCAGAGTGAGTGAAAGAAAATTCAATTAGGAGACCATAAAGCTATAAATGAATATTTTATGAACCAAGACTTTTTACTAAAAAAGAAATTGTACCATGAAGAGGAATATCTGAAGACTTTCAAAACATAAAACATGGCTTTAAGGTTTTCACAAATATTCAGTTTTTCTCCAAATACATCAAGCCATAATAGCAACAAACTGGGTCATGTGGAATGATATATAAAGTTTGAGGAAACTGGGGGAAAACAAAAGTATTAGCACAGAAAAAAAATCAATTTAAATATCCTTCTGGAGGTACATCTGTGACTTCGCTACCTGTTCACACGCTGTTTCTAAGAGTAGGCGGCTCTCATGTCAAATGCATGTGTATACCGCAGTGCAGTGAAATGGAAGCTATGGGAATGGCTAGGAACACACTGTCGGGTAACTTGTAGGCATCAGCATCCATAAAAGTCTCTCTATCCTGTAGGCTGCACTATTTAAAAAATAAAACTTAGCCTTTACCTGTAATAAAGTTTAAATATTCTGCTTTCCAAAAAACACTCCTATAAAATAAGCCTGAATGGAAAGGGGAAAAAAATAATGAAAGTAAGTTCATTTCTACTATCAAATTCTTTTTTTATATATAATATATCTTTATTGATTTCAGAGAGAGGAAGGGAGAGGGAGAGAGAGAGAGAGAAACATCAATAATGAGAGAGTCATTGACTGGCTGCCTCCTGCACGCCCCCGACTGGGGAATGAGCCCGCAGCCTGGGCATGTGCCCCGACCGGGAATCGAACCCCAATCACCTAGATCCTCGGCCGACGCTCAATCGCTGAGCCACGCCCTGCCGGGCTCAAATTTTTTATACCAAAAGCAAATAAATAAATAAACTGACTGTGTTACCTAAGGCATTGGTGCCATAACATTTCTCTCCGAAGAGTGGACACAGGGATTCCTAAAGCAGACTTAATTTTCAAGAGCTTTCAGGACATTAGAGAGGCAAGAAATCATTGTGAATGTATTAGCTAAGTACCTCTTACCTTCTAATGGACAGGAGTCATTTAATCAGAGACTAAAACATCAAGAATGATTTATTATCAATAATACTCAGATTTTTAAATATTTATGAAGTGAAATAATACAAAAAGATATAAAGTTCTTAATACAAGACCGGGATAATTATTGTGAATTAAGTTTCATCTCCACTGGGGCTTGTTAGCATATAACTCTAATAATTTGAAAAAAAATACTTATTTTTAGAATAAAATAGAGGACAGAGATGGGCCTCAATATTTTAATCCCCTAAGTAACCCCCTACCCATCTGCATCAGCCGGTCCCTATATACCTTACTCCGCATGGCCTATTCTAAGGCGGGCCACTAGGACCTTAGGATCTCCCAGACTCTACATCGTTTTCCCCAAACCAATGGGTCAGGGTCCTAAGAAGCTCTTTATGGCGATCAGAAAAGAAGTAAAGACATTGACTGTTCCAGATCTACGGAAAGGCCTTCCCTGACCACCTAACACGAATCGCTCCCTGCCTATCCCTCCCCCATTTTGTTTCTGTGGCTGCATCCGCTACTCACTCAACAAACATTTACTGAGCACGTATTGCACTTACTCTGTTGAAAGTGGGTACCGTTTACTTGTTTAATGTTTGCCTCTCCCTACTAGATTGTAAATTCTGAGTTGGCTTTATTCCCACAAGAATGTATTCATCAAATAAATAAATGAAAGAATGAAGGAATCTGTGAGTTAAGTGTTTTCCTTTCACCTGCAGCCAGATTTGAAACTTCTCCTTTGCCCGTTTCTGTCCAGAAGAATGGGGGTGGGGGTGGAGAGGGACCTCCCGTCACTGCATCAGCCCTGGAAGGACAGTCTCCTCTCCCTCACTCTTCCTTGCCCCGGGGCAGAGGTGAAATGATGCCTCGGCAATGCTGACCGGCCCTGCAAAACCTCCCTTTTCTTTGCTGAACAGTATCAGGCTGGCAAAGGCTTCCCAGCGTGACCCATGTCACTTGCACTGTAGAACCTTCGATTAAACATCCCACTCCTATTTTGCAGAAATCGTGGTGTCACGCTCACGTTAGCTGTAGGTGCTCTTGTGTGTGTGAGAGTGAGTGAACGGGAATCTACAATTCATGTGTGCATTCCTGGAAGACAACGTTAGAGAGTCTAAATTTGGTTTTCTATCTCCACACAGCTGTATCCCCCCCATAAGTAACATCCTCCACGAATCTGGTGAGAACACATTTCTGTTGGTCCAGCAAAGCCCTAATTTGCCCAGAACAGTACTTGTTCATGCCATGAGGTTTTCCACTTAATCAACGATCACCTCTTACATGAAGTTTATTTTTTAATTTACAGGAAAAATATTTCCTCCTCTTATTTGTTTTTTAATATCACACTATAGTTCTTTTTCAGCAGTTAGTTGGGTACATTATGTGTCTTTAAGTGCAACCGTCAATCTTTTTAGGGCAGATACCTACCGTGTTTTAAAATATCCTGCATTCCAATGCCTAACATTAGGAATTCAATAAATGTTGACTTCAGTGAAAGTAAGTGGTTGTTGGTAGCCATTTATGTAACATCTGAGATAAAGATACTATACCTAAGAGACAGGAAACAATACATCCCTTCATCTTTAATCCCCCAAAATGTTCATCCTTCCATTCTTTTAAAGACTACAAATAGCAATTACAGAATAAAATTTTACCTTTCTGAATTTTTATATAACCTCATTTTTATTGAGGATACCTTATAAGTATCAATAAGAATGTGCCATTTATTATTCAAATGGTTAACTGAAATTCATGTGAAAATTGTTAATATTTGAAATATTTTTATAATTTTTTATCAGATTGCCCCAACCTATTTGAGTTTCACAATTGCAATTTCTAGTGAGGTGTTGAAGTGACACCTGAAAGAAATAGAAAACACCTAAGTCAAGTGGCCATAATGACCATACCTCTTTCTAAAGAAACCAGAGAGGTATTTGTGGGATCCTTAGGAGTCATAAAACACACTCTGAAAACCATAGCTTCAATCAATAATAGCCACAATATCCTGAGCTAAGGACCAAAATGTTCAGAATCTTCCAAAAGCAATCAAATCTCAAATAGATGAAAAAGGCTTTTGAGATTCAGATAAAGTGGAGGAGAGGTAATTCGTTTTATTTAATAAGCACAAAGGATGCAAATGTAACAGCAATTCTAAATTTATATGATTTTAGGGGGGGAATCATTCATTTTTTAACATGATGAGAATTTTAAACTCCTCCCTAAATTTATAAAAATTAGAAAGGAATACCATCTAGCTAAATATGAACTATTTGTCTTTTCTGTCTCACCTTTAATGTTCTAGTTTCCCATGGCTGTTCTAGGTTGTCATAGCAACAAAATGCTATTTTCAATAAGTTTTGGTAGGAAACCTGTTTAGGAAACCTAATTTATTATAAGTGGAATACATTCAGTTGGTTGCATGTCTGACAGATTTTTCAATGCTTTTAAAAAAGTATTTTATCATATTATTCCTACTGACTACTACTCCTTAACTGTTTTATGACATAAAGTAACTCTTAGAGTTCATAGACAATAACAGCAATAACTTCAGGACAGACATGCCTAAAGTCAGTCCAAAGAGTTGCCTGGGATTTAGGTCTTAGCTTCCCACAGCCCCAATACATACAATTACCCTATACGCCATTAATATATTGTTTGGTCTGAAATATAGATTTCTCATATATTCATTATTTTAATTTCTTAATTTGTTTCCACTGTTATTATACTTGTCGAAAATATAATACAAAAATTAGCAGAAACGTTTTTTGCATATTGCCCCCACCAGAAGCTCCCATTTAAAAAAGAAAGCATAGGTTTTTACATATTCTACTGTTCTAAAGCTTTCAATTTGTTCTTTCTGGCTGACAGAATAAATTTTGAATTCTTTTGTCCTGCATTCAGAGCCCTCTAAAATTTCACCTTTTATATATTTCTCGATTCAGTTACACTTCTTGCTCTCATAAATTAGCCAGCACAACCAGCCCGGTGACCAATAGTCTTTCTTTATGTTTTCCGACCTCTCTGTGTACTTCTATAACTTCCTTCATCTTTCCATTCTGATCTCTTTTCCTATACCTATCCTACACATTGGCTCTTCTTTCCTAAAAAAAAAAAAAAAAAGCCATCTCAGACCTCTGTCTTTTCTCCCCCAAATGTATTAAACATACTCATTTAGTCTTTGAATAAAATCTGCCTTGTAGAAGAAGGTTTCATACTATCAATTCTCAAAAATTACTGCTTACACGCACACAGTTTACCTTCTCAACCGGAAGGTAAACTCATTCGGATCGGAACCAGGTCTGGTATGCCTTTCTCCAACCCAACACCAATATTGTCTATTTTATGTAATAAAAGAGTCTCGAGAGTGGAAGTCTTGGTCGAGACCCATCCTGCCTTCCGGCGACACATGCGTTTTGTACCCGAGTATCCTCAGACATATGGGAGCATTTGGGGGAATTAAAGATGCAGGGATGATATTGTTCCCTGTCACTTCTTTTAAATGTATTATATTCACCCCAGATGTTGCAGAAATGGTTACAAACACCCACTTACTCCATGAGTTACCCATCAGGAGATCTTAGTGTAACTCAAACCGTACATATGAAAGCTGCGAAAAGGGGTCAAGAGGCCAGGAAACGATGCCAGAGACAGGTGCTTCCTTTCTGCTTAACTATGAGCCATGCCATCTCGAGGTGTCATGGCCAGACAAGGGAAAGAAAGCATTCTATACTCTTGGGTCCTTTCCTACACGTCTAAGGAAGTCACCTGACATCCTTCCAGAAACACCACTACCTTAGCAAGTAGCCCCCTGTGGAGGACAGTCTCCATTCCTCGGCAGACACCCACTTCCCTCCACAGGGCAACTCTGACGCCCATCCCAGAGGAAAGGAGAGCCTTTGAGCAAGGACACATATTCATTTTCACCAAAAAAGTAGTTAGTTGTTGTCTTTAATGTTAAAAAAATAAAGGTGTGATTTGCTTTCATGCACTTACGTTAATACACACAATTCAGCAAGAGCCTCGGGCAAGGCAAAGTTCTTCCTTTATTCCAGCATTTATAAAGTCAGTCCTATTGACTCATTGTGTGAATAATACAGTTTGGAATGTCATTCTTCACATGTACTGCCGAAGAGCTAAAATATCATGAATTCTGCATTATGCGTTTTTTGAAAGTTGTGGTTGAAATACAGACAGTATTCTATTGACTTAAACTTTTAAACCATGATAGATTTATTGTTATAAGTCACAGTGTAAAGTAATAAATAACACAATTTTGAATATGAAAGCTTTTCATTGGCATTTCAGAGGAGCAGAAAAGGGAATGCATAAAGTCTTACCAGAAGTAGTATAACCATTATGAAGTAAGGCCAAATTATCTTGTTAAAAAAGATCCAAAATTTTCGACTCGGTGTTTTAGTAAAATATTAACTGGGCTGTTAAAGCTAAACTTAGGTCTTCACACAGGATAATCTCATTGGAGACTCAGAGATTGATGTGGTCCTCACTCCTGCAGGACAGTAAGTTATAATAACAATAATAATAATAATAATAATAATAATGTCAGCTTATAGTTACTAAGTGCCAGGCACTGTTTTGAAAGATTTACATATGTTAACTCATTTCAGCCTCACAAAAGTCCTATGACACTTTTATCTCTGTTTTTACCTTTTAAATATTTTTAGATGGTGCATATTGATTTTATTTTAATTGAACGTCTTTTTAATTAAATTTATTCAGGTGACATTGGTTAATGAAATTATATGGATTTCAAGTGTATGATCCTATAATACATCATCTGTACATTGTATTGTGTGCTCAACACCCAAAGTCCTGTCTTCTTCCATCACCATACATTTACTGTACTATCCTCGCACTCCCCTACCTCTCAGATAACGACCATATTGTTGTTATCTGTGCCTGTAAAGGGTTTTGTTTGTCTTGTTTGTTCTGTTTGGTGCTTTCTGTTTAATAGTCCACATATGAGTGAAATCATATGGTTCTTGGCTTTTTTCTATCTGACTTATTTCACTTAGTATGATATTCTCAAGATCCATCCATGCTGTCACAAATGGCAGTGTTTCACTTTTTTATGGCTGAGTAGTATTCCATTGCATCTATGTGCTACATCTTCTTTTTCCAATAACCCATTAAAGAACAGTTTGGTTGTTTCCATGTCTTGGCCACCATGAATAAAGCTGCAATGAACATAAGGATACATATATCTTTACAAATAAATGTTTTCAAATTTTTGGTTGTCCCTGGTTTTAAAGATAAGGAAACTGAGGCACAAAGATGCTGAGTAACTTGTCCAAGGTCACACATGGTTAAAGATGACAGCTGTTATTTCAGCCCATGCAGTCAGGCCTTAGAATCTGTGCTCTTAACACAACATCAAACCACCTCTCAAGAAAATACCCTCCTGCCCAACAGAGGTGGAAAGATGAGCCTCCACTAACTGCTGCTTCCCAAGACATTTCCCCCACACTCCACATACCTAACCCTTCACCTATCACACAACAACTCACCAACTCTAACCAAAGCTAAGCCAATGTTTTCCAAAGATTATTGAGACAGTTTTAGGTGAAAGACAAATCTTAAAAATTTTAATAGTTGTATTTTACTTTGATATGTATTAAGAAATCAACAAAATTAGTACATCAAAAATATGATCTTACAGATATTATTGCTAGAACAAAGTTGACTAAAGTAGTGAATAATTTAGGTCATTCTAAAGAAAAAATTAATAATAGGACTGGTGGTAAACAAATGGAGAAGAAAGTCTGAAGTTTGCTAAACATTAACCTCAGCAGTGCTTTACTCTGAGAGCTAAATTCCAGATAAACCATCTCTGGAGGGTGTCAGCCAAGCTAAGACAGAATTACTCTAGCTATGTCACAGTATAGCTAGACTTCCCCATCATTTTCTTACATAAAACAACGAGGCTAGCTTTCTCCGGTCACAATAATACAGGGTCCCCAAGGCAGTCACAGCCATCATTCAGCTGCAGCCTTTCCCACCAGAAGTCCCTGTAGAGCCCTGTGGGGCTCCCATCTTTCCTGCCTTCCAAACACCTACTCAGGACTTGAGAGCCAATGGGTAAATGTGAGTGTAGGAGGAAAGGAATAGGGAATTGTGACACTTGGGGGACCAAAAAGGGAAGCCAGCTGCTCTGTGCTGAGCAGTGTCTTAATCACTGACTAGCTAGTTTACGCTTCTGAGTCACTGAGATGAAGGATCCCTGTCCCTCCCTTATAGCTGAGGAAACCAAAGCCCGCAGAGCGAGCAGGGGGTGAGGCCGGCCCTGGGATTCTGAGGTTGGGGGACCTCTGCTATGCTTTGCGGTAGAGACTTAAGACAGGAAGCGATACATAGAGGATGACAGGAAGCTGAAAGGGACCTTGAAAAGATATATTTCAAATCCTCATTTTAATAGATTAAAAACTAAAGACAGAGCCTCATGGTCATGTCCCCAGAACTGCAACCTGACAATTCAGACAGCCAGTCCAGTGCTCTTTCTAGCACCTTTTTCAGAGAGGCTCGGGCCTTCGCTGGAAGGGATGGTCAGAGAAGATGCTGAAATTCAGCCAAATGGAAGCAAGCGCGGCTGTGCCAAGTCACAGAGTGAGCACACGCCCGAAGGCCGGCAGCCATGGAAATAATTTCTGCTGAATAGGTTATAAAATAAATAGGCTACCGCAGGGCACTGTCCAAGCAGTGTCATTTCATGATGTTGGAACCAAAACTACTGATACTTTAGTAGGCTGCAGGGACAGGAGCTGACAATTACTTGGTCCAAATCTTTACTAGAGGTACTGCTACTTTATTGTAACACCAATTAGTACTTTTTTAAAAAAATTTAAAAGCTGAGTGAAGTTTTTTCGTCAAAGTACAACAGACATGTTCTCCCCAGTGAATTACAATATCACCAGTTAAAGGGCCATTTTTGGCTTCATATCCCCATGGTGTCTTGTTCATGGTTGGAGCTGAATAAATGTTTGTGGAATTGGACCAAAGTCATTCTAAAGGTTGGAACACCTGTGCAGGAATAAATGAAGATGCTATAAGGGTAAGTGAAAGAAAAATCACAAGATAAAAAAGCATTTGAATTTCTGGCAGTTGGTATTTATGTTCTTTTATAGCCATCTTTTGGGAAAGTCATTATGATAAAAATAATTATGGTCAATAATCACAAAAATTATGCCAAAATAATTATAACTCTGCTTACTCAGTGAATCATAGGCACACATTTTACCCTCTTGATTGATATTTTAATGCATAATGCCGTTATTAAGATGCTTATTAACTCACCTTTTAACTCCAACCTTCTTTAAGCAGGTTTTTTATTTTTAAAATAATACTAAAGATAGACTTTCTGTTATGTTAATTTCTTTGCATTTATGAGTATTTTACCCACTTTTTCTTTAAATATTTTATAATAAATTATAAAGCCATATTATATGGCATCGTTGAGCATTACAGATAATGAAATCCAAGTAATCATAAGTCTAAGTGCTTGAAATTCTGCTTAGTTGTTATTCCCTCTTCCCTTTTCTAGGAATCACAGAAATGTAAAACTATTTAATCTCAAAGGTCACAATTTCATGACAAGGAACTAATAATGCTAATTTTGTAATCCTGAAATGCATGATTGCCTCATTGAAAATAATCTTTTCAACATAATAAAGAATAACTATCTGCGGCCTACAATTTGTGTGATTTACATTGTATGGCTCCATTTCTTCACAGTGCTTTTCTCTACAAGGAATTTTCTAGCAAAGCAGATTTTGTGTGGAACTAGAGCTGTGAGGACCCTGAATGGCTTGGAGAAAATTATCCAGGGAAACAAGGAGGATATTTTAATGGTAATGGTCTCCTCTCTGGGTACCTTCAGATACTTTCCCCTCCTGAATTCCACAACTACATTATATTTGGCTACCACTTAATCATTTGAGGTTGATTGTAGTTCAATCACAAATATTTACTCTCCCCTCAAACCTTCTATGAGAGAAGTAAAATTCCCCAATTCATTGATTTTTATGTTGGCCACATGATTTATTTTGGCCAACAGAATGTGAGAAAACATGACATAGGTCACATCCAAGCAAAAACTTAAAATGCTCCTGGGTGCTTTGTCTTGTTCTCTTGCACTTTTGACCTCTCTACAAAGAAAGAAGGTTACCCAGGTGACAACTGCTTCTTCAGCCTGGGCTGCAGGACAACACATATATGGCACCAACCCAGTTCCCAGTGACACTTAGAGAAGAATCCCACAGCCGACCCACAGGGCCATTTGTGGGATTCATTACGCGTTGTTGTGAGTTACTGGCATGCTTCCATCGATGGTTATGGACCACTGGTACAGCAAAGCAAACTAAAACAGAAATAGACACTGAGATTGGATAGTTGCCTAAAAGAAAATGTAAAATTTATGACATTGGTTTTGAGGCCAGATGTGGGTAACCAGGAAACGACACATTTTTGGAGCTTTTCGACCATTGACTGTTGGCTGGAGAGGAGGGGCAGATAAGAGATAGAGGTTTTTATAAGACTTTGAACTTCAAGGCTGATGCCATAAAAGCATAAAACTTTTGGGGAGGAAGGAGTCTTCATTGGCATTCAGTAAATATATTTTGAGTGCAAGAAAGGTTAATGTTTGTTATCCAAAGGACAAATTATTGAATAGATTGTGTAATTATACCACAAATATTCATTCTCCCCATCCCACCAGTGAAGTATACGTTTCCACCCTAGTGATGTTTGGGTTGATTATGTGGTTTGCCTTGACCAAAGGAATATGAAGGAATATAAACCTATTCTGACAGAGGTTTAGACATGCTTCTGTGTTTCGGTTTGGCCTCTTATCGATTCCTTTTTGCCATGACAAGAATATGCCCTTGTTAGCCAGTGTTCATTTAGTTTGCATCTCAGAGTGACAGATATATTGAACACACCTAAATGCACCCAAAGCCCGTAGAAGAGGTGCCTCAGCAAACTTTCAGACCTGTAAATAAAGAATAGATGCCCTTTGATGTGAGATAGTGAAGTACTGGTATTGTTTACTATGCAATACCATCATGGAAAATTCTCACTAATATACAATTGGGTAAGAAGAAGCGTCGAATCACCAATCTATACTCATGAGGAAGCAAAGTGATATATCACCTGATTTCACCCGATCTTGACTTCTCCCTGCTTTCTCCCACTTGCATATATTTATATTTGTAATTTATATAGTTTTATTTGTAGTTCTGCTCTATCATCTTACAAAGACATATTTTTTTCGGTGTCTGTTGTTTTGATTCTACTTCCCTTGCACATCCAAGGGATTTCAGGGGATTCTTAGAGAAATCATTGAGCTCCACAAGGTGAACCTTGCTATTTCCCCAAATATACTTTAAAGGCATCTAATCTGAAAGGATTTGCCTTTGTATGTTAAATTCGGAAGGTGCTGCTAAAAACTGTGCTTTAGCCTCTACTTTATTTGTTGAGCTAAAACGCAAAACAACAAAACCTTTGTGACTGCATCTAGTAGTGGCCTCATTATTTAATTACCCTATATGTGTTTGATCTCATTATATCAATGTACTTAGTTGAAATAAAGCATCTTCTGTTTCACAATAATCCTAAATCTCATTGACAAAGCTAAAGAAAAAACTCTTTGCAAAGCAACCAATTTAAGCAAAAGAAAGAAGTCTGGGTAGATATTAGGGATTTAGGATTTAAGAGTCCTAGCTGCTCGCAGAATCAACAAGAGGATTAGATTGGCTCATAAGCACCTTTTCGTGCCAGAGTAGGCACCAGGGAATGGCAAACACAGCTGGGATGCTTGGATTATGTGTGTGACAACCCCCCCAGGGGCTGCCAGCCAGATGCCCACAGTAAAGCCTGCGTTCCTTGTGTAGCACAGACATGAAACTAATGATGCAGCCACTGAGATAAAACCATCTGTTGGTTTATTTGTCCACCATGTTGTTACTATAGATGCACATTAAGAAAAAAACACGGCATGGAAAGCAATGTACACAGGGAGGATTTTAGCGGTGAACACAATACAGTACACAGATGATGCATCATTGGATTGTATACTTGAAACCTACATAATTTTATCCAAAAAGGACGGCCAGGTAAGATTGACCAATGTCACTCCAATAAACTAATTTTTAAAAAAATTTAATTGCTAAAATATGCTTTATTTATATTAACAGTATAAGAAGGTCTGCATGTCTCTAAAAGTACTTTAAATGTTAAATAGAATAATGACTCCTTAATCAAGTTGCATAATCAGTTTACCAGATTTTTTCCACTGGTGGACAATTAAGAAGGATTAGATTTTAAGTGAACATATATGTGTTTAATTCAAATGAAATATACCACCTTTTAATAATTGCATACTTGGGATTACTGCATGACTAACAACAACTATTTATGCAATACACAAATCATAAAAATTAGTATGTGTGTGGGTGTGCAAAAATTTTTTATTCTAGCAGAAAATCAATCAGCCCTATAATGTAAAGAACACCAGACTGCCCTTCTACCTGAGCCTTTTTAAATGCAAAACGTATGCAGTAAAACATACATACAGCAAAGTGCCCAAATCATACATTTCCAGTCTATTTATTTTCACAAAGTGAACACACCTGTAAAACCTAAGAAAGAGTATTTACCAACACCTCTGCAGCAGCCCTAATGAAGAAAACAGGCAGGGGTATTCTATTAACTGCAAACAGGAGAATCAATACCTTTTCTGAGGAGCTGAAGAAAAGAAACACTATTAAACTTCTGAACATTTTAACTCCAGTGCTTCACTCTGTGTGTATCCTCAACCCTCTCCGCCTTCACACCAAATGCTATGAAAACCATTCATGTTTGAAATCACAGGACCATGCAGGTTTGAAGAGCGGGCGCAAGAAGGGCACAAGAGTGCAAGTTCTCAATCCCAAGAGAACATAATAAACTCTAGACTAATTTGTGTCCAGAATCTAAATCTCGGAGATTAGCTCCAAAAAGGAGGGCCAGGAAGGGTCAGGGCTTCAGCAGCTTTGGAACATCCAGGCAATAATAACCCAGAGGAGAGCTCACCATGGCTCGAATGTTTTGCTGTGTGGTGTAGGCTGTTCTAAGCACTTCACACGACGATCTCATTTAATCTTCCCATCAACTCTAGGCGGGAAGTATAACTATCACCCCCACTTAAAGATGAGCTAAGGAAGGAAGAGAGGGGCTAGTGCGACAAAGACAGCTTGGAATGGGTCTAGCTTGGCGGTGTCGGGGGCAGGATGTAAAGCCAGTCAGTCTGATTCCAGGACCGCAGTTGCTGGGAATGGGCCTCTGAAAGAAAGTCTGAGGGGTCTAAGGGTCAATCAGCTTGGCAAGAAGTAGTGGGGCGCAGGAGACGCCCCCCTCGAGTAGACACAGGAGCTCGGGGAACTGGAGCCCACCCCAGTACTCAGGGCCTCCTCGGCTGCTCCGCTGGGGCCCCTCTGATGCATACTGCCGATGGCCTAGGCAGTCTCCAAGCTATGATTTTCCTCCAGCAGCTGGCATTCTCTCAATCTCCTAACACTGGCCTCTTGCTAATAACAGGCTTCTTTTATTTTTGTGGTCCCTCCCCTGAGGTGTTTTTTCTAACAGCGCTCACAGATATATTCTTTGCAGCCTTCTTGTTATTATATTATGAATCATATACATCCATCCATATGTATGTCGTATTTCAATATTTTTAGACAGCAAAAGATTGTTTTCTGATGAGCGAATCTGCCGTGGCTGCAGGAGGCTTTATCTCCTAGCCATGCCATCTGCGTTGGTGGCCCCGGGCAGGCTGATGCAGGAATGGAAGCAGCAGCCCCCCGAGGCGCCTCGGCTCAGAGCCGCCCCTGCAGAGGGAGCTAAGGAGCCCGGGCCGGGTGCCCTCGGGGAGGGAGGCGCGCCCCCGGCTGCCCCTGCTCCGGAGAATTGGTCTTAGCATTCTGGTTGTTCAGTTGCGAGTCTCAAATTTCACTGGCCATTTCTTTTTAATTTTTTAGCATTTTTTTTCCATTTAATTCCTCTTTAAATAAAATATTAGTTTCATATCACTAATACAGAATTTTACTGGCAGTGAGTCCCTTCACATCCCGGTATTTAAGGTGTTCTTAGAATTTTTATCTCGCCTAATTGTATTCAAAATGCATTATTTGACTCCATCGCCAAAGCTAAATCATATTTAAAAACTCTTTGTTAATTGCTTAAATGGAGTTTAACAAAAATTTCACTCGGTGAAAGTACTGCTCTGTCCTCCTGGTGTAGAAAGACCAGTTTAGCCGAGACTTCAAGTGATGCTCGAGGGCATGCGGACTAGAGATGGTGAGTTCATCAGGTGCGCGCTGCTTCGGGGCTTCTCTCTTTCAGGTGGCTCCCTGGGCGCCTTATCGAGCTCTGTTTAGTCTTGATCCAAAGGGTTCCTGGTGAACTAGTCTTTGATAAGAGTAAGGGCTCCAAGATCCCAGAACCAATCACATCCTTGGGTAAAGCCTTTAGGAAGAAATCTAAACCAGGTGGCAAATTCGAGAATTAATTGGCCGCTGAATCATGATGACTTGGGGCCTGGCAAATATGCTGAAAGCATTTATACACTACACACACACACACACACACACCAACTCAAACTAGCTTAAGGCAAAAGAGACTATAGTAGCCCAATGTAACTTGGAAGTCAAGGATTTACACTGAATTTGAGCATGGCTAGATGAAGGGATTCAAAAGATCTCACGCTACTGTGCCTACCCCTCTGCTCTGCTTGGTCTCACTCCTAGACATTTGTCTCTACATGCAACACATGCTTGCAATCCTGAGTGTTCCTGGAGTCATGCTGGTGAAGACCGATTGCACCATCTCCTGAGGTGGGCGCTGGTGGGTAGGAGGGTTAGCCCACGCACACCGAGCGAAGCTGTGGAATGATAGGAGTTTCCAATGAAGGTAACTCAGAGAAAAAAATTTCCCCATATGGGAGGAAATTAAAGGCTGCGAGCCTGAACTTTCCCTTCCTTGCATGAATTACCTAGAGTGAGCCTAAGCCTAGAGAGAAGAACGGGGCAAGATGCCTCCTGGTCATGGGCGGCACCTCCGAGCACAGCGCTGTCTTTGCCAAAATTATGTTTCATTTGCTTAGGCTACTGCGGCTGTTTTACCATGACTACATGACTATCTTTGCTTATATTTTCCTGCTTAATATCATTTTAACTTACCACCCTTATTCTTTTCTTCGTTTTTCCTCTTACTGTACATATGTTTCCAATTCCACATTCTTGTTCTTTTCATACTGTGTTTTAAAGTATAATTCAGACAATACAGTTAGAGCAGAGGCAGATGTGAGGCTGGTCCATGCAGTAAATCAGGGATATTAGGTGGCTGTCTCACATGTGATACTGGCCTAAGTTCAAATGCCGTCTGCGCTCAGCTGTCCCTGCAGATTCCTCTAGCAACGAATGACGCCTTGAAGAGTGCTCGGCAAACATTATATATTCAATAACTATGTGTGGAGTCGGTGACTGTCTTTCCTGTTTTTTCCTTATATGATTTATTTAACTATAAAATTAATCTACAAAGTCAGTGATCTTAGATGCCCCCCCCCTCCAATTTACAAATGAAGTTCTGGGGGAAAGATAGGCTAAGTAACCTATCTGAGAACAATATGTGATTCATTGGGTCCGACTTAGAATTTGTGTAAATAATCATGTAACTTGATTGAACAGACTTTTATGGATGCTTACTATATGCAAACCACTTTGTTACGTGCTAGGGAGATAGATAATTAAGATGTCACTTATTTCTATTCATCCTAAGCAAACGATTTAACTGGAAAAGTGGTAAAATACAGAAACAAACTGAACTATAGCATGAAAGAAGCACTGCTTTGAGGTAAAGTAACAAGAAGTCCAGAGGCCAGCGTGATTCGTTAACGCTAACAGACCTGGTGAAGCTTTAAAAATGAGGTGACTTTTAACATTCCCTTAATGGACAAATAAGACTTTATGAGGCAAAGAAGGGAGAAGCCTGGGCTAACGTAGTAACACAAGTCATAATTAAAACCAGTGAAAGTTTAAGGTAATTGAGTACGGGGAGAAAGCAGGTGATGATAAAGTTGGCATTGCAAATTTATTAGATTCCATGGATAGAAAGAAAAAACAATTAATTTCAGTGATCATAGACTCATTGATGTTTTTGAGGAGAGACTTGCCATTGCTCCCCATATATCTTAGAGTTTTTAGCTTGGACCCTTCCCAGCGGAGAAGAAATAACCAGCTGGTTCAGTTACCGAGAGTCTGTCTCTTCTCCCAACTTTCTCAATCCAGTTCACTGTTTACAGTGGTGGGAACACTGTCCTGCCTAAACCCTGACCCACTGATGAATAAATTCATTTTGACTTGACCCACTTCCCATTGGCTGGGCTCAGTCCTTGTCCCAGTGCCTTGATTTTATAAATAAAAATTCCTGTACTGGCACAGGGCTAACTGAAATCTCCATGGCCTATGCTTGGTGGCTTTTAAGATACACACCTATAATTAGATCCGATGTCCCTGGGTTCTTAAAATCTGGTCTTGTTTACCCCACTGCTGTTCAAATTTATACTTAATCTCAGCTTGGCTCCCTTCACACCCAAGCCTACCCCAGCATTTTCATTTCTTCCATCTTCCTACTAATTTCCTCTGACTCTAGGCTCAGCCCACCAAGTGACTGATACCATGTTAAGATACCCAAATCCTGTTGGTTGCAGTAATAGAGAAGTGTTCCTTGTGTCCCAACATAGACAAAAGGGAGAACTGGACATTTATAACATTCTGTTATTTGTTTGGTAAATGCTAAATAAGACAAAACGGTCAGTCACTTTGGGATATTTTGTTCGGATTCCAGGTCAGAATAGGTTGTTTTCCAACTTCTTTGAAATTATAGGCATTTTGATCATACTAATAGCCATTTCCTAAACAATAAGTAGTTTGTACCAGTACAAGCCTTACAGGCATTAAAGGTTGAAAATGTCCAAATAGCAATCTAAGCAGCAAGGCTGGCTAAATGTAAGAGTGTCTCAAAAGATGTACTTTCGATCAGATCATTACTCGCAATTCCAGCAACACATGCCAAAAGGAGAATTCTTCATATATCAGAGATTGGACCCAGGTAAATTGCTTGACATCTAACAACTTAGAAAGCAAACAAACCATTGCATCTCTGTTAGTGTTTCTTGAATGTTGAATGCAATCAATACATGTGATTGCTCTTTAAATTATAACACCAACACTTCCTCCACGTAACATGATGATCTGAGTCTTTTTGCTCCCATCTTAGTTTGTACATGAGCTAAAATAAGCACTGTATTTACACATCTCAGTGAGATGCAGGGTGATTAGCAATTTCCCTATGGAGACAACATTTTAAAAATGTAATATTGTCATAGGAATCACAACACATAATTTGTATAGAAAGAAAGACTAAAAGATAAATGGGTGAAAACTATTCTTATTTCAGGAGAATACTTGAAGAAAGCTTTTTATAAATTTGTTTCTTGGTCATATATCTTATTAAAGTCCAAAATATTTATCTCAGTACATTTTGAAAAATTAATGTTTTAACTATAGCTTACTTACATTTTAAATTTATTTAGAACACTGTATTTAGTTATGGCATTATTTATTAATTCTTGGTGTATAATAATGTGTGTGTTTCCAGTGAAAACATGCAAAAGCTCATTAAATTAAAATAGTATATAACAAAACTATAAATGCATGTTTGTACTGCTTTAAGTCTAAATTTATAAATTTTAAAAATAAGAATTTTCTTGTTTCTATTTAGTTTTCAAACTTGTCTGTGCTGTCATAATCAAAAGTAACCTTTTCAAAATGTGATATATGGGTCAATACTTGTATCTAACACCAAAGAGCCTTGTATTGATCTATTGATTTCTGAGGGCAATTATGGTGGTTTCAGACATTGAAATTGCTATTAACCACAATATTGTTGGGGCAGCAGCAAAGCCATGCTATTAGTTAACATTCAGACTGATATTTATTGACTTTTTTCAACAATAAATATAAACTTACTGGACACCAGTGTTTATAGACTATTTCTTTTCTGACAGTTATGGCCCCAGCAAAAACAGAGATTCAAGATGTATGTTGTATGACCAACCCCATACCTGAAACAAAATTAATTACTGTTTTATTTATGTTCCTATCGTATACTTTGTATATGCCTCTAATGGAACACTTATTGCCTAACATTATGGTTTCTTTTTGTACATGAATTCTAAGTTCCTTAAATTCCAGTGGTGCTCTTAACAGAAATATTCTCAAATATTTGTCAGGGAATATATATTTCCAAATGAATGAACTTACAATGGACAAACAAATAAGTTTCAACCTGCAAAAATAAGTCTAGAGAGGCATGTTCAATAACACTTTGTGACAACTGAAATGTTCTAGACCCGCGCTGCCCGATACGGGAACCGCTAGCCACATGTGACAGCTGCAGACTTAATACGTGCCTACTGCTACTGAACTTTAAAGTTTAGCCAGTTTTAAAGAAGTTAAATCAAAATATAAAGAGATATCTAGCTAGTCTCTACTGTATCAGACAGTACATTTCTAGAGGTTCTTCAAGGAAGAAACCTTGGCAATCTTTCGAAAGTGTAGATAATCCTTTTTCTTGAATGTTGTCAGTAAATCAGAAGTCTGGAGTGGGAATTTAATGAAAAATCCCCCTATAGCCATGAGGAGGCAAAAAAGAAACTAATGTTGCCTATAGGCATCTGAGATCATCACAGTACAACAGGTAAGAATCATAGCAATGAGCCTGAACTCCTCAAGGATGAAAAATATTGCATAATGTTAAAAATATCTGTTCATTAAACATAAAAACCTGCATTTCATTTTCGAAAATGTTCTGCTATAAAGGTTAGCATATAAACACTGTATTATTGAAAACTTAACTTTCAGTGACTTGGGACAGCTGTTGTCCTGGGACATACACTGTCACCATTCCAAGCTCTGAGGTGTTACCGTCACCACCACCTGAGATATGGGGACTCTTAAGAAACCCTTAGGACAGCAAACTTGTTCCTTCCTCTTCATTCTGTTCCTCTCCCCATATGCTTACTGAGCTTCTAGAAAGTTCAGAATTATCCTTCCTAATCGACTCCACATCTGTTATTTGGTCCCACCTCCACCCTGCCCTTGCCCCTGTGCCCCCTTCTCTCGGGCCTTCACCACACTATTGTCCATGTTCATGGGCTATGCATGTATGTTCTTTGGCTAATCTCTAATCTCTTCACCCCCTTTAATCCAGTCTCCACCCCCACATCCTCCTCCCGACATCTATCAGTCAATGGAGATCTTACTCAGAGATCCTTTGTGAAGGTATAAACGGGGTAACCAGGCTGTTTTCTTTCTAGAAGTTACAGTCTCATTTTGATCACAGAACAATAGTTTCCAAGAGTTGCTTTTTTTTGCATCCATCAGTGAGGGTGGGAAGGAAAATATTTTAAAAGTTACATATATTTTGTGAAAGAAAATGTTATCTGTGTTATTACATAAAGCAAGCCAAACTCTAACGTTTCATGTTTTGAAATTCACTCTGGGATGTTGAGCGTTTTTTCAGATGCAGTGCCTCAGACAGGAATAAGAAACTGCAATGGGAAAAATGCCATATGTTTTGTATTAAAAATACATTAACTCTCATAGAAAGACAGAATATGACATTTAACATAGTTGCAATATGTTTGTGGAAGTATGAGTATCATTACTATCGTTCATTTGCCTATTCCCCAGGTAACTGTAGTACTCATTTGAAAACAAGCATCCATAACGATGTCTTAATAGTTTCTGGTAAGATGCCAGTCTCTATAAGTTTCTTTACCATTTAAATAGTTACAATATTTTTTTAAGTATACAGATTCTTAATTGGTTAGAGATGCTTTGAGATTTTATCCTAAAGTTTTAAAAATTAATAGAACACAAAAAAAGATGTAGGGCTTTTAAATGTTTTTCAGTGAGCTGATATATATTTTTAAAGATTGTTTTCAGTCACTGACTTCTCTCCTAGTTAAGATTTTTAAGAGTTTTCAGAATGGGCCTGGCGGGTATGGCTCAGTTGGTTGGGCTTCATCCCTCCCACCAAAGGGTTACGGTTCAGCTCTGGGTCAGGCAGGAGGCAGCCAATCCAAGTTTTGCTCCTACATCTGTGTTTCTCTCTCTCCCTCTCCTTTCCTCTCTCTCAAAAGATCAAACATTTTTAATAGGGTTTTAAAAATGTATAATAGATTTGTTACTTTAATTGAAATACTTTTGTTGAGTCCATTTCCCAAATGCTATAGCAGCTTTTGAATAAAAATGAGATGCTAAATAAGAGGGGATACTATGATAGGTTACTTTGGCATGTATTCTAAGATTTATATCAGTTGTCTTCAAGATGGTATTTTTCATGAGGAAATCTATGAAGATAAAGAATGGAGTCCACAAATTAATATTTCCTAAATATCAATCAGTCATATCTTTGTGAATCAAGCTACTTAGGTTGTCAGGAACACTGGACTGCTTTCCTTTTAACTGAAATTATATCAACTTAGTCTCTAATGTGAATATCTCATGCTGCGTAGAGAAAAGTAATATATGCCTATGCTTAATATAAAATTAGTCATGGATTAGTTTCTAAATACTATTTATTTGGTGATAAAAACCTTTAAAAATATGTGTTAGATGAGAGGAAGTAATTTTAAAAGGTCCCTAAATGAAAACTTTGGGAATGGCACAGTTTCAAGGAGCCATAATTCAAGATCTCAAATTAATATGCTTTAAAAATTCTTTATAATTTCACTTATAACAAGAAAATGAAATGTGTAGCAAGAAACAAAACTTGAGATTATAAATCCATAGTGATGTTTTTCATGGCAATTTAAATGCAACTTAGATGGAAGAATGTTGAAATTTTTAAAGCAAACTGTATGGTTAATTTTTATATATACATACAATTTTACTTACAAGTTTTTTTATAATCACTTAATAATATTGCAGAACTTCACTCAAAATTTGGTTGGGAAAAAATAGATCAATCAAGCCCTTTTAGATACTGAACCTAGTATAACATTTTATGTAAATTATAATTTTAAAATATAAATAAAAGTTTTTTAGAAGAGAAAACCATAATCCAATGGCTCTTAAACAACTCTGTTTCTATCTCAGCTCTTTCCCACATGATCACACACAAAAAAATCTGAACCAGGATCCTTGTGAACCCAAGATCACTAAATAAATGAATAATTTTGATAGTTTTAAAGTTTATTTGATTTGCAAACCTGAAACCCACTGAATTTAAAACACAGAGTTTCATTTAATAATTGGATTAATCTTTACCATCTAAAATGCTATCTTGGATTTATATCAAATGATATTCCCTAACAATGATTTTGCAAATGAACTTCCCTTTTAAATTATTCAAGCTAATCACTGACATTGAATGATAAACGAGCTTTGGTAGATGTAGACACATACAGAATATTTACTGCCTGTGTTAAATTGCACAGGATATTATACATTTAAGAACCAAGATGGACAAAGATGAAAAGCTGATCTCACTGTATTGAAAGCCAACTGACTTTTCACTTAGCATCAGTCCACTCTGTTAAAAGTGAAAAGATTTATATAAAATTACTAAGACACATGAAGCATTCAATTAAGGACTAATTCTATGATTGCATACTTTCTATCTTTCAACTATAGTATTATCGGTGAATTATTTTAACTTAAAATGTATTAAATAAGCTAGTTCAAAATCTAACTAACTTTTCAACTTTTCAGAAATTATTAGAATAATAAAGTAAGTTTTTAACCATAAACTTCATCAAAATGTGCTTCTGCCTTTCTCTGGTATATGAGAGGAATCACAACCTACAATTCAAACCTTTTCAGGACACAATCTCTAAAATCCAAATCATTCTCTTCATTGAAACACAGCTTTTAGAATATGGATTAGGTCAAATATGTATTATGTCCGTTGTTTGCTGTTGAATTAGAAACGGTTCCTGTCCTAGTTTCACATGTCAAAGAAAGAAAACAGTTTTCAAAATAAGTGTCTATAAAATGCTTGGTTGTTCATTTCCTTAGCCAAGAAAGTTCACTAAGTCAGCTTATCTTCTGGCCTTCAAACTAGAAGCCTTTTCAGTTATTAAATTAGCACCAAATTCATAAGCTAATTACTCTTCTGGGAACTAGGTTCAAATGTCAGAAGGCTACATTTTGATTACCTTTTTCAAATCAAGTAAATTATTTTTGTACCATAAGAGTTTATTAAAATACAAATTTATATAAACATAAACTAAGCAACTCCCTATTTGTTAAAACTAAGCATCGCAATTTTTAAGCACTAGCATGCTTACAGTAGTAAAATAAGAAGAGACTGCAATAATGAAAAGATTAGTGACCTTGTTTACAGTTAGGGTCTAAATTCAGCTTCATTAAATTGATAGCTTTATATCATTGTGTTACTGAGACTGAGGTATTAATCAGATCATATTTAGATATTAAAAATGTTCTGCATTTGTTTACTGGGGCTGCCAAAACACATGACCACTTACTAGGTGACTTAAAACAATAGAAATGTATTCTCTCACAGTTCTGGAGACTAAGAATCTCATATCAAAGTGTACATGGGGTCACGTCCCCCCTGAAGGTTCCAAGGAAGAACCCTTCCTAGCTCCTCCCTAATTTCTGGTGGCTCCCAGCCATCCTTGTCATTCCCTGGCTTGTAGCTGCATCACTCCAGCCCTAGCCTCTGTCTGCACATGGCCTTCTTCTGTGTGTGTCCTCTCCTCTTCCTACAAGAACGCCAGTCATTGGATTTAGGGACCCCTTTGAGGTCCTTACTAATTAAGTTTACAAAAGCCCTGTTTTCAAATAAGACCATATTTGTAGGCACTGGGCTTTAGGATTTCAATGTATCTTTTAGGGATACACAATTCAACCCACTACAGGCTCTAAGTAAGTAATTAGAATAAAAATTTGAACTGATTCAATTTCTTTTCTATTCTAAGAATTCTGAAAATTTTGCTAAGTGTTTAAATGAGATGAGGGGTATGTAAAGACTAAAACTAGTTATCTTTGTTTATAATTGCTTCCAATAGTCATCTTACTCTGTCTCTCAGACTTATTATATTTCTAATAGAATAAAGAGAGGAATATCTGACTCCCCGCTGATAAAAGTACTTTCCTTATGAAAGAAACAAAAAGAGCAGATGGAAATATTCTGCTTTAAGGTTATTACACTGAGGTAAACAGCTTACTTAGAAGTTCAGTTTGATTACTGAATTCATTTATAATTTTAATTTTATATATTTTGTCAGTATAATTCATTGGGTTACTATGTCTACCATTTATCTTTTTGTTATTTAAGTCAATATACTTTATTGTCTTAACAGTGTCATAGCTATGCAAATTAAAACAATTCCTTTTACGTATCCTGAATAATCAGCACTAAGCCAAAATTTCTAACGGTAAAGTCCACCAATAGCAGCGATACCGAATGCTGGCAGGGATGCAGGGCAGCAGGGACTCTCACTCCTTGCTCGTGGGAATGAAAAATCACACAGCCACTTTCCAAAACAGTTCGGCTGTTTCTTACAAAAGTTTCTTATCATAACATCAGCAATCCCACTTCTACATACTGACCCAAGTGAGCTGAAGACTTACATCCACACAAAAACCTGCAAATGAATGATTTTAGAAGCTTTATTCAATTGCCCAAAACTGGAAGCAACCAAAATGTCCTTTGAAAGGCGGTAAATAAACAAACCCCGGTATGCCTACGCAGTGGAATACTATTCAGCAGTAAAAAGAACTGAGCTGTCGAGCTGCGAAAGGCATGGAGGAAGCTCAAGGGATATTGCTAAGTGAAAGAAGCGATTCGGAAATGGCTACATATTGTATGACTTCAAATATATGACATTATAGAAGGAACAAAACTATACTGACAATAAAAAAATCAGTAATCATCAAGATTCAGGGTAGGAAGGGATGGATGAACAGGTGGGGCACAGGGGATTTTTAAGGCAATGAAACTACTCTGCATGATACTGTAAAGGTGAATATGTGACATTACACATTTGTCAAAAAGCACAGAACTTCACAATACAGGCTGACCCCTAATGTAAAGAGTGGAATTTAGTTCATAAAAATGTATCAAGATTGGTTCATCAGTTATAACAAATGTTCCACACTAATCAAGATGTTAATAAATAGGGGAGGGACACTGTAGGGAGAGGGGCATATGGGAAATGAATTCTCTGTTCCAGATTTTGTGGAAATTTAAAACTGTCCTAAAAATTAGAGTCTATTAATAAAAAAATAAAATAAAATAAAGTCGTGCTTCTTTTAATCTAAACCAAGTTTGATCGAAACAAGCAGCCCTTGAGAGTTATCCAGGATTACCCACCTGCCCTGTGATGCTGACTTTATGAGCAAGCATTCTATTTTCTATATTTTCTGGAGCTCTCTTACAATGATATCTACAAGCCAGCCAATAAATCAAATCTGTTGTTTGAGAACTAAGTCTCTGAATGTAAACTTATTAGCATTTTAGATTTTCTGTCCAACAGGAAATTACTTAACCAATTTATTTTAATTCCTTGGCCTGTAGGATCTCTCTCAATCTCTTTAAAATGGTATTAGACAGGGGCTTAAAATTTCATTTTAAAAAGTACCACTTCCTATTAATTTTATAATAGTTTATATCCAAGAAAAATTACACATGTTCAATGACTGCATCAATACTCTAACATGTGTTTAATTTTTCATTTCCTCTGTCTTCTTCGGGCATTCTTAGGGCAGAGCAGTTCAATGCTACAGAATGTACCTTCTGGCAATGTTATTACTGCCTTTTTCTCTAAAGGTTTCCATGTTTGTATAGTATTCATGACATTAATATAAAGAGCACCCCTTGAGTTCACTGAGTGCAAACACAGAAAAACAATTTTCTCTCAAGAATATGCTTTTTACCCTTCTATAATAAATACTACCACAAACACTACCAAAATTTTAAGTGTAAAACATTGACAAAAATCTGCTTTTTGGGAGTTTGGAGAGTTTGTTTTGATATGCGTGGGGGTAAACTATGTCAAAGAACAAGGTCAAATCATATGAACTAAATTTATTACAGTTCCATATGCAGTTATATTACTTTGTATTTAAATAACTATAATGCAACCTTCTGCTATTTTTAAACATCTTTATTTTATAATTATAAAACTTTATAAATTATAGGTTAGCATTTGAGATATAAAGGGGGAAACAGTACAAATAGTTGATTAAAATGCAGTCTATTCTAACCTTACTGCAATATTCATATAATCTTTGTAGAATGAGGTATATGATCTTTCAGTTGATTTCCCATTACCCCCAGATTAGCAGCATGTAAAGCCTCCATAAACAATATATCTACCTAGGGAATATGGGAGTTCTTTGTATAATGTACTGCATGGCATCTGAGAAATATAATTCAGTACAACTGCAGATGCTAATAGAACCTATGTGCTTTCAAATGTCTATGTTATTTGCTGACCTGTAGATAACTTTTCAATTGTCTGTTATTTGCTGACCTGTAGATACTGTTGCAATTGTTTATGTGATTTGCTGACCTGCATATAGCTTTCAGCTTGCTATTTTCAAATAAATAATAAAGTCCACTAATAATAATGGCTTTTTTATTAACCAAATGTCCTGCGATTGTCAACTCAACTGTGTGTCTCTTTCTTTAATAGTGTCTCAAAATGCTTAGGTAAGTTTGAACTTTCATGAAATATTTATTTGGTTGCATTTGCAAATTATTTACCCCTGAATAACAGCGAACTATGCAGCGCTTCCCCTTCAGGTTTTGTAATTGCTTCCTCTCTCTCGCATTGCGTGGCCCTTTGCCCAGGTGCCTTTTGCCTCCATCACCATTTCATTGGCTTCCTTGGGACCCCATGGTGGCATTCTATGTGGCATCCAGTGTGCTGGAAAGTTGTGTATTTTCTCCAAGACTCTCTGGCAAGGGCATGAGCTTTGGGCAAGCACAGGTGGCCCTGGATGCAGGCAGCTGCGCCGTTCACAGCACAGAGGCCCAGGTGTGCTCAGCAGGCACGGCCGAGGCAGGCATTACAGGGAAAAGAGACAGTGGTAATAGGAAATCAATAGCGCAGGTTTAAATAGGCAGTATAAATACACTCCCCAATTAAGTTATTATTTCATGCCACCTTGAACTATCTATCTTTAGGGCCAAGGAATAAGCTTTGGAGGAGCTGAATTCCGATCCTATTGCTTGTCCATGGGTTCAAAGATCACTCCACCACGTGGTCTCACTTTATTTCTAAATAGTTCTAGAATACATGAGAAAGGAAACTTCCCGAGGTTGCAGCTTAGTCAGCCTTAAGTGATTCCACGGAAACAGGAAGGAGAAACAGCCAGTGTGTCACAGGACTAAAAGTGCCTACTCATGAGAGAGATCCCTAAAACTTTATTATTAAATACAACCCACACTCAGGTCAGTACTGGGTGACAGAAACAAGGGGTTTAAACAAAAATTTTAATTAGAGATTTTTTTAATATGCTGAATTGGAAACAAAAACCCCAAATAAGTCCTGTGATGGTGGTTTCCAACACTGCACATTGTAAACTTTGCAAGAAGACATTTTTCTAAATGTTCTCTGAGAGAGGAGGGAGTATGCACAGGTGGGTTAAAATCCAATCCAACAGTCCCAAAGTTGCTTTCTCCCAGTAGAGATCTGATTTATTTTCAAGCTGTATATTACAGACAATTGACATCCTGGCAAAAACGGCATGGAAAAGCTATCCTCAGATACCACTGAGTCCCTGTTATGATCCTTGGCAAAAGAGACCAGGTTCCGGGAGCATAAATTGGCCTTAAGCATGATGCTTTGGAAGCATCATGCTCAAGAAAATGGAAATGTGCCTGTTTTATAAATGTGATTGAGACAAGTGCTATGATAGTCTTTTGTCTTATTAACTCTTCGGTCTCTTTAAAAAGTCGAGCGTGTCAGAAAGTTGGTTTTGCAAATGTGTAACTGAACCCACCCCAGGTGACAGAGCTCCCACTGTGGCTGAAGAAACCCGGCTCTCTCCCTGTGTTGAGGACGTCTCTGGTTGAGACTCAACAGAGAAAGACAGTGGAGAAGCCTCTGGACTTTTCACTCACAAAAGTAAGAGAACTCAAATTTGTATTTCAATCCTGTGGCCACTGGACTTTCACTTACAAAGGGAATTAACATTTGGATATTAATTTTTCCCATGACATTGATGAGTGGATCTCATCAATGTCAAATCTGCTATATAGTCCTGTGTTGCTAGCATTTTATTACTGGACTATAAGCATTTTTTCTTAAAACATCTTTATGCTGCATTTCAGTAAATAACTTCTGATGCAACTAGACAAACTATTAGATGAAAAAATTTTTCAAAAATAAATGTTTAGTGTTAGTTGCATAGTGATCATGGAGTCAATTTCATTACTGTCCTGTTCTAACCATTTTAGAGCCTGCAGGTCCCAGAAAGATACCCAAAGGAGCAGTGGCTGGGACCAGGGAAGTGGCCTCGTGAAGGAGGCAGCAGAGACTCCTCTGAGATTCCCTGCCCTTCTCTGCACAGGATGGACAAGTTAATTTTGGCACTATGGGTCTACCATCTCTGGACAACAACCTGTCTGTGCGCACTATCTCCTCTCTTAGAGAAAAGCATTTGAAGCAAAAAAATCTTCTTGCAAATCTTAACAGAGAATAAACCTTTGGAGAATATTAAGAGAGAAAGATTCTGTTTCCTTCCGTGCAGAAGCTGATCAGAGAGTGTAATATCCCCGGGCCCCTCACACCCTTACCTCGCTCTGCCCTGCCTGTAGGATGAGACCTCCTCTGCTTCCACAGCCGCAGGATCTGGCTCCCATGGTACGAGGCTTATCCTGGGCCTATTTTGCCAGAACTGAATAGGAGCATCTGTCTAGTTCTAGGTTTCATTTCCTCCATCTTAAATTTTAGTAGCAATAAGGTTGACATTTCTGCTTTACACTTCCCTTACTGTTTTATTTTTATTTTTTTATTATTCTGTTTAGATCCCAGTGAAGAAGAAAGAAGGCAATTTGTTTTGTACCCTCAATAAACACTTGTCTAATATCTGAAAACATATCCCCTAATAGTTGTATTTATTTAATTAGAGTAGTTTTAAATTCACCCCCCCCACACACACACACCATTTATGACTAATACTGACCAGCACCACCACAGAGTAGCATAGGAATGATTCGCATCTCACAGATCAGCTCCCTGGGTGATGTGGCCTAATTGCCTCATTTCTTGCTGACATGAAATATGCCATTCACACTGCTTTGAGAAAACATCTAAAAAATAAATCTAACCATGCCAATCCCCTTCAAATTCTTCAATAGGAAATAAGTAAGTAAATAAATAATAATAGTAAATAGTAAATAAATAAAATCCCAATTCCTTAAAAGCCTTCCGGACACACCTTCTACCACATGCCCTCTTCTATTCTGTTTCACCACACTGTCAGTTTCTGACATACGCACATGTTCCTTTGCACCTAACCCTTTGCACAAGATTACACAGCTGAATATTGCTCCATCTCCACTCCTTCCTTCACCTGACTGCCCCTACTCCTCCTTTGCAGGTCCACTTAAATCTTTCTTCAGGACATCCAAACACCTGCCTAGGTGGTGTTCCTCTGTGCCCCGCCATACCTGGCACTTAACCCTCTGCCTCTTACCACTTTGAACTGTGATGGGATAATCCTGTGTGAACATCCACTAGCTGTGAACATCACCATAGCAGGGAAAGTGCTGTTTGCAGTCCCAGAGTTTAGCGCAGGTCTTAACATGTAGTAAATGTTTCTATTTACTGCAAGTATTCATGAAGACCAGAAGGGGAGTATCATCACTATCAGGAACAGGGACATGACAAGAGAAGCCGACTTGGGGACTGCGAATGGTTATTTCAGCTTGGGGATATGCTGAGATTGAAGCAGCACTGGGATTCCCAAGGGAGCGATTTGGTAGAGATTTGGCAATATAGGATTAAGCTTTTGAATATAGGCATAGGTTTTAGCCACTTGAGTGTTTATGATATTAAAGTGGTAAAAAGCAAAGCAGGTTCTTAACATAAAGAGGAAACAATGACACAAGTCTTTGGAAGAAATGGTGAAACTGTCTTAGCACACAAAAATTAGTTCTGTGGTCCTGCGTATAAGTCAACATTTCATTTGGCTTTCTGTTATTAGTACAGTGTGAAGCTTTACTGACAAGCTTCACAAATCGGCTGCTACAAAGGAGTGTTGGTTTTGGTTTTTGCTTTTTGAGGAAAAGTAAAGACTGATATTAAAGTACAAAAATGCAAAGATATTCTGATTAATATGAAATTTAATATCTACTTTGCTATAAATAAAAGAATACTTAATAATATATATAGCACACTAAAGGAACCTTTTTAAGATTCTAGAAAATTTTATGAATTCCCATTAAGGAATCACTGCTGAAACTGATAGAATTACACAGAAATGAGAAAATTATTGAATAGAAGGAAAATATTTGTGATAAACATAAAGTCATGTTTTTATACGATACAGTATTTCATGTGCAGATGTTTAGAAGAACATTGCTTTTTCATTTTCAGTTTCACACTGTGTTTTCAGTAAATGGCCAAAAACTGAGTAGAGGTATTTATATTTCCCTAAATAATTCCACTTTCCCAAATGGATGGATATTGATTTTGTAAATGCTTCTCCCCTCCCCCAAAATAATGTGTTTCTGTCAGTTACACACTCCAGTCACCACTTACAGTTCATTGTAACAGCAGCGCCGTAGGAAATGGAAATGAACATTTCTAGGAGGAGATAGAAAATACATTTTTGAAAAGTCTTTCACATCAATAAAGGAAGAGAATTTCCTAAGATTTAAAACATTATTATCTTTTCCATTTCATCTTATTAAAGCTTCATGTTGAAAATTTTATAACAACAGCAAGAGTTGTTTGAGACACAGCTTGCAGTAAACCATGTTATAAGGGAGGATAATTTGAGCTGATTAAAAAATCTCAGACACCAAGGAGTAGTATTGATAACAGGCGTGGTTTTCTTGCTGTGACTGTTCATTTTTTATCCTCAAGTTTAAAGTCAAGATTGATGTGGATATTTAGCAATTAAGCTACTGGTGGCCTAAAATACAGTTGAGTGCATTGTGGGAAGTACTTGTAGAGCTGAAAAGGGCCTGAACATCACTCTGATCCAACAGCCTCATATGACACAAGGAAGCTAAGGTGACAAGAATACGCACAGAATTGTGTACGTCACACAATATTCGCCTTGCTGAGAAGGAACACGCATGCTTCTGACCCTCTCCTCCGCACCTAGTTGGAAGAGGGATGATATGCCCGTCACTGCCCATCTGCTTTTATTTTTTTCAGTGTGGCCATTAATAAGTTTCTTTTTTATTTGTTTTAAGTACTTTTTTGTGCCAGGAACTACTACTATTGGCTGCAGCTACAGTGGTGAACAACACACATGATAGATAATATTCTTAATTTTCATTAAATTTGCCTTCATTAAGAAGAAACCAAATGTAAATAAATTATATGTAAATCAGAATCATATAATAAATAATATATTATGTAATTATATGTGTTAGATATAATTATATAATCTAGCAGATGATAAATAATGTGAAAATCAGTGCCATGCAGAGAACTGAAAAAGAGGTATACAGTAAAGAATGACTGGATGGTTACTTTAAGTTGGGGCTCGCGGAAAGCCTCTCTGAAAGGTGACATTAAGATATGACAAGAGACAATGAGGAGCCAGCCATGAGAAGATCAGGAGAGAGGTATTTCCAGGAAAAATAAAACAGGTAGTGCACAGATGCTAAGCTGAGGATGAACTTGGCTCTTTGAGGCAACATTAAGGAAGCCGAGATGGCTGAGGCCTGGAGACCAAGAGGCGCTGGAGTCCTGTGAGATGAGCTCATAAATGTGGGTAGGAGGCTGACCCGACAGGGCTTGGGGATGAGAAATCTAGTTGATTTTAAATATCATGGAAAACTACTGAATAATCTTAATTTGAGAAGGGGAGTAGGGGGACCAAAAGGATAATCTGATTTGAGATTTTGACAATTTTTCCAGTTTCTTTGGTGAGGAGGGACAGGCGGGGGGCAACAGTGAAAGCAGGGACCCTTAGGTAGCTATTTGGATAACTGTGGCAAGAGGTCACTACGGTTTGCACAGGGTGATAGAGGCAGAGATAAAGAGGTGTGTGTGAGCTCAGGATATCCTAGAGAAAGAGGTTGGTTGGTTGTTGTATCTTGCAGCTGAATGAGCTTGGCTGATACAAGCCACCACCAGGATCACTTGAAAGATGGATTCACTGAGAAAAGAGAGAAGCTATTGCTGGCAGTTCCCTGAATAAGGGAACCATAACCAAGGAGAGAGGGTGTGAGTCCGGGGGTTGGAAAGTTTCCGATAAGTGACAAAGAACTGGATGCCATTTGTCCACAGCTCTCCAGACAGGAGTGACTTGCAAGGTGTGCCTGCGGAGTCTGGACACCAGCCAGTGGGCTGTAGAAATATTGGTGCCAGTCCCTCTCCCCAGCTGGCAGCTCCCTCCTGCCCCTGACTCCCACCATGTACTGAAATCGAAGAGTTCTTAGAAATTTGGGGACTTAAAAACTTTGCAGAAGTTTCTATCTACTCGTAGTACTTGATATTACTTAGAACTTGGAGTGAGATTCCGTTCAACTTAAAATAACAAATAGTTTTAGTAGTTTAAACACTTGGGTATCATGCAGAAAATTCATACCAACTACAGAATTTTGAACCAATGCCTGATTAGACTGTAAAAGTGAAATTCAATATGTGTTTATTTCGAACTCCATTAAGCTCTTCAAAAATGTGCTCTTAATAATAAGCTTTCTAACTTGATTTTTCCCAGTTAAGGTTCTCATTAGCTTGAACTTTATTTACTATTACAGTGACTGTCTTTACATATATTCTGTTTCAGAAATAAATGGAAAATCATTCAGATTTCAAAGTTAGCAGATATATTTATGTAAAAAAAAACTTTCAGCCACTGAAATTAGTTACATCTGCAGAAAACACTTCCAGTTACTTTTTAACTCATTCCTTTTCCCCCTTAATATTAAACTGTTGAATTTAAAGTTTTTTTGTGTGTCATTTTTGTAAGAAAAACAAACCTGTATAAGTTCATTATTAGAGTAAATGAATTCTAAATAAGAATAATTCCCATTTAAATCCAAGGTAAAAACAATAACTTTGGGAAATATTAAAAACATATTATGCTTTTAACAACTTTATAAGTCATGGGAAACTTGTTTTCCCGGATAAAAAAGAAAAAGAAAAAAACAGACTTTCAAAACACTAGGACTTCACTGTTGCCAAAGAAAATTCACATCCAGATGACACAAATCACTACAACATCCAAATAAAAGGTGTTTTGTTTTTATGTTTTTAAATTCTTTTTTTTTAAATACATCTTTATTGATTTCAGAGAGAGGAAAGGAGAGGGAGAGAGACAGACACATCAATGATGAGAGTCATTGATCGGCTGCAGCCCGCAACCCGGGCATGTACCCTGACCGGGAATCGAACCCCGATCGCCTGGATCCTAGGTCAACGCTCAACTGCTGAGCCACACCCGGCTGGGCTGTTTCTGTTTTTAAATTCTGTTTTTAAAACTTCCCCCAGTTTGCATAATCTAAACCAAAGATGAATCCTTCCTAGAGGAGTTTTTATGTTACATTCGTGTACACAGAGTTATGACAGTTTATGTGCACAAATACTACTCCTATCAGCAAATGCAGGGGATGGGGGAAAGCTTTGCTTCCTTCTTCTCGTGGCTCTAGGGAGCTTAAGTCATTAGTGTTCTTTCATTGCAAGTAACGGAACTCAAGCTGGCTTAGGAAAAAAATAGGGTTAAAATTATAAAGATAAATCAGGGATGTCTCATGAACGTCATAGGCAGATATTAGATAGAGTTGGCTTCTCAAGGACTAGAATCTTAATCTCTTTTTTTCTCTCCCCACTCTCCAGATCTTTTACTTTAAAAATCTTATTATTTTCTTCCTGCACTTAGATGACATGGTAGGAGATGGTCATGCCACACAATTCCTAATTGGGATAAAATCCCAATTTACCCCAAATCATGGCTGGAATCCCTTGGATCCAGTCATAAATTCCTTGGCTAAGATGATACTATAAACAAATATAAAGTAAATAGATACTTTAGGGAACATCCCAAAACCCTTACAGACAGCTACAGGGGAAAGTGGAGTGTATCTTCAGAGACAGAGACTCTAGCATGCATCTACTCTGAATACCTGTGTTAAAATGTACTTAAAAAGCAACATGGGAGGCTTTTAATGGTTGTCTTCTCTTCGAAACCCTTTGGGAAAAAGGTTTTGTATTCCATCTTCTTTTCTGCCCTGTAGATCGTGCAGGATATAGGTTTGGTGGCTTCAGAACTATAGTGGCAGGAAGCTCTCCTCTTGGCCAACCTCCACATACCTTCCCTAAAACTAACTTTTGTAGCACAAATGTGGAGGGAGTGGGTGGCAGGCAGGGCAGCACCCAGAATACTGCATCTCGACTCAGTCCACAGAATAAAATGACAATAGGGTGACCAGGGACTTCTGCTTGTATGAAAATAAAAGGAATAAAGCAGTACCCCAAAGGATTAGTGCACTTACTTCTACTCTGGAATCAGTTTACATAAATTGTAATTGTTTGAAAGTGTGTGAATTTTCTTTTTCCACTTAGATGCAAGAGATATTAAAATTTAATTGTTTATGCCTTTCCTTAAGTGTACTTTTGTTAGTCTCTATTAAAATGTGGGGCATAAATCATGCAAAGGAAAGTGTATTTGAAACAGAAACTTCAGAACCAACAGATTCTTAATGAAACTCAACCACTCGTGTCCCTTGAGGACTTGTTATGGCCACAGAGAAGGAGCTAAGGCCTTGGAGCCAGCTAGGCCTGGGCTCGAATCCTGACATCTTTCTTCATCTTGTCCTTTTGAGATAGACATGATGGTATCCTTAAACTACCCCAATGTCAGTTTCTTTATTCATTATGAATTTAAAAATTAGTGTTCTAAGCAATGTGCATGTGAATTAAATTTGGTAATTGTATGTTGCTAAGGGGAATGTAAAATGGTACCGCTGCTTTGGAAAACATGCTGGCACTATTCTAAAAGGTAAAACATAGTTCATGTCAACCCAGTAATTCTACTGCTAGGATACACACACAAGAAAATTGAAAACATACTTCCACACTAAAATGTGTTCTCAAATGTTGATAGCAGCATTATTAATAGCCAGAAGTAGAAACAACCCACATGTGTATCAGTGGATGAATGAACAGACTGTAATAAATTCATTCAATGGCATATTATTCAGCATTAACAATGAATGAAGTATTGATATATGCAAGGCTCATAGAACATGGATGAGCCTTGAAAATATTACCCTAAGTGTAAGAAGCCAGTCACACACACAAAAAATATACTGTATCATTCTTTTTATACAAAATGTCCAGAATAGGCAAATCTATAGAGACAGCATGTAGATTAGGAGTTGCCTAGGGCTGGGAGTAGTTGACAGTTAATAGGTACAAGGTTTCTTTCTGATGTGATGAAATATCCTAAAATTGCATTGTAGTGATGATTGCATAACTCTATGACTATACTAAAAACCATTAAACTGTACACTTTAAATGGGTGGATGTGGCTCAGTGGCTGAGCATCGACCTAGGATCCAGGCGATCGGGGTTTGATTCCCAGTCAGGGCACATGCCCGGGTTGCGGGCTCGATCTCCAGTCGGGGGTGTGCAGGAGGCAGCTGATTAATGACTCTCTCATCACTGATGTTTCTATCTCTCTCTCTCCCTCTCCCTTCTTCTCTCTGAAATCAATAAAGATATATTTTAAAAATGGGTAAGTTTTATGGCATATGAACTATATTTCAATATAATTCTTTTAAAAGTGAAATGTATAAACAAAACAATCAATTCATGATCATTTGTGCCAGGCTAAATTTTATATACAAACCTTTCTTTCATATTTCTATTCACATCACTTCATCCTACCTTATAATAAACAGCAATAAAATGAAAAATGCCTTAAATAATATCATTAATATTAACTAGTAATAATACTATCAATAAAAAGTTATTGCTATTAATTGTAACTTATTTATCATTATTATGTATCAGGTACTTGACTAAGCATTTTGTATTCATTAATTAATATTCATAACAATCCTAGGAGAGGTAAGTGCTATTAATCCATTTTACACATGAGGAAGTGCAGCTAAGAAAGCTTTCAATTGCACCAATTTATACATTTAGTAAACAGCAGAGGAGATAGGCCCAATAGTAGCTGATTCCATGGGCCAAACTCCTAGACTGTAAGCAGCCTCCCCTGCAGTAAGCCTGACGGTGTGTGTAACTGGCCATAGAACACCTTGTTTGATCATGCCTTTAGAATTTCCCCCAGCATTGTAGGTGCATTTGTCATGTAAACCAGACTGAACAATGCTGTATCTTAGGTAGATTCTCAGTACCCGAGAGATACATACCATGAGAGAACATTCAGCTACCTCCTGAGTTCAGTGTGCAGTGATATGCATTCTGTTAACCACCATTTTCAGCTAGTGCAGGCCAGTTCAATATGAACAGGCCAAGGGCGCCCCTTCACAAGATGACAGTGCAGTCTAATTGTGCATCCGTCACAGAGCACCAACTGGGCAACCACTGGGATCTGAGCGACACGCTATCTCAGCAGCGTTGCAGGAGTCTTCCCAAGATAATACCGTGTACGTATATAATAATTATATATCAGTACTTCCCCCACGGCCGCTATGATATCTTCTTTAGCTTTTTTACAAGTCAAAGTCTTCTGTGTCTTAATACTCTTTCACATGTCTAGAACGCTCTGCCAGCCACTCTCTGGTTCTTTCTTTCTTTTTGTAATTGATTTTATTGTTGAGTGTATTACAGATGTCCCCCATTTTTTCTTAAAATTCAAGGTTAGTTTGAATGTCACCTCCTCAAAGAGGCCTTTCCTGATGACTCAATAAAGTGAAGCCGCTTTTTCTCTGATATTCTCAGTATTCCATTTCACAGAATTGATTAAAATCTTCCTATTTCAAAGAATTTCTATTTCTACTTCACAGAATTTGTTACAACATGCCATTTATCAGTTGCTTTTTTGTCTGTATCCATCATCTGATTATAAATTCTATGAGGGCAAGGATCAGATCTTTCTTGTCCAATAACATAGCTCCAGGGTCTTGCATAGTACCTGGCACACAGTAATACTTTTGAAAATATTGGCTAAATAAATAAATAGATGCAAAAGGGGAAAAAACATACTATATGACTATGTTAGATATCATTGTAAATGAGAATTCCATTACCAGCTACTGTTAAACTGCATCTGCACTGCAATTTAGGAAATCTCAATACATAAAAGCAGAAATGTTGTATTATAAAGTAATTGTTTGAACAAAAGATAATAACTATTTCATACAATATTCACTTTGGTTTAAGTGCTTTACAGATACAACTACTTAATCTTCTCTACAAACTTATGGAACAGCAGCGAATATTATGTGCATTTTACAAATAAAGAAACTGAAGGGAAGGTCATGTCTTCCCCAAAGTCACACAGTTAAAAGTACAAAATCCAAGATTTGAGCACAAGCAGTCTGGCTTCACAGTCTGCATGCTAAACCACAATAATTTTGCCAAATTTCTCTATACCTAGGAATCTCTCTTAGTATTGTAAATGTAGTTTAACTGTGTGTGTGTGGGGGGGGGGGCAGGTGCAAGCAAGCCTTCAGACTACATCTGTGGTAGGAAATGAAGTACAAGCATATCCCCATCCAGAAGTGACAAACAAGCTCGGCCAGGTTAGAGCGTGGGTATGTTATTCCATCCGTGACTTAAATGGAACCTGTTTGCTCCAGTCCTTGCTAATGAGAAAAGGCCATTTCATTGTTTTCAACATTTTTTGCACAATCATCTATCCATCCATTAGTTATCTTCATGAGCTCTGTCAGCAAAAACTCTATCTTCAAAAAATGACAAAGAAATCTTACAGACTTGGCCTTAAGTCCTTAAGTTAATGGCTAAGGCCAAGTGTGTTTCATGACCCAATGTCGTCCTTAAAATATTTTAGAATTATTGATGCCATAAAAATTTCACTTAATTAGAACTTTAGCATTAAGATTCAAGGAAAACTAGTAGATATTGAATTGGATTCTTGGAATAGCACTTTACCTAGTATAAAAATAATTAATTGCAAGAAGGAATTCCTTTGGGTGTTACTTACATATAATTTTCAAGTACAATCACCATATCTAAGTGTTGCATTTTTTTTAAAAAAAGGATTCTCCTATCAAAATGTGATTGTTAGTCAAAAGGGGAATTGTGCTGATGGGACTGCACAGCAGATAAGCTCTGAACAGTGGCTCTAGAGTTTAGAGCTCTACAAAGTCAGAAAGATGCTCTCCTGCTGGTGTCAAAGAAGAGAACTGCCCTGTTCTGAGCTGCCTATGGGAAGGGGTGGCCTCTGGGAGCTGAGAACCTCCTTCTTACAGCCACAAGGTACTGACCCCTGCAGACAACCTGAATGAGCGTGGAGGACCTCACTCCCCAGCCCAAAATGACATCCTGATTTCAGCCTTGGGAGATGGAGCAGAAGACCCTGCTGAGCAGTGCTCAGGCTTCAGACCTACCAAATGGTGATGCGATGAATGGTCTACGCCATGACATTTGTGGCTGTTACGCGGCAAAGAAAACTAATACACTAGGCCAGCGATTTTCAACCAGTGTGCCGCAAGAATTTTTAAAACACGCAACGTCTGACTATTCGGTCAGGGGCACCGACCTCTTTTCCCTCAGACTGTCAAATAAAAAACATGACAACAGCCAACACAACAATAGCCATCCGGTGTAAATGAATCAAAATTATATCTATTTTTTGTCAGCTGGATGAATATATATTTTTTGGTGTGCCACAGAATTTTAGTAATGTTTATGTGTGCCATGAGATGAAAAAGGTTGAAAATCGCTGTCTTAGAAGGTGGGACTTCTGGTAATCTATGTCTCCACAGAGCAATAAAACAGCAACAAAAATTTCCAAAATTGACTCTCAAAACTCTGTAAAGAACCAGACACTTGCACCAATCTGATCAGTGTTTATTCCAGAAAAACAGCTGAATCCTGGTAGGAACGGTGGCCTTGATGTGTTTTAACTTGCGTTAGCCCATCACCTTCTCCCCAGCTCTGAGTAGCCTTGAAAACCCACAGCATTATTACTAAGACGGCCATGAAACCTGGCAGCCTAGCAACCACGGGGTGGGCAGCACAGGTTAGAACAGTTTTGAGCCAAAAAGCCCCATTCCCACAGAGCTGTCATTATTTGGCCTATCTGGTTATTCCCTGGAAATTGACACTCACAAGACTTCTCTTTGTTTGGCCTGACTTAGAACCCTCTCAGTGCAAACAGCCTTTCTTCCAGGTTTTTTGTAGGGAAAAAAAAAAAAAAAATCAGTTGCAACTGTCTAACACCACACCTGCCAAGTCAGAAACAATGATCAGAGCGTGCGAGAGGTTTAACAGGGGGTAGGGGGACTAAAAGGTAACGCTGTGGGGTGAGACCTGTAGGGAGATCTGAAAAACTCTGAAATATTCCTGGGGATCTAGGAGATCATGAAAATATGGTCATGGCTGAGAAGTCCCTGATGTCTCCCCTGTAACTTACCTCAAGGATCCGCACAAGCAAGAAGTGAGGGCTGACAGAAGTTATAAACTGATGAAGCAAGTTAAGGTGTGCCCTGTGTTCACAAAGCCCTTAGAAAAGAGTGGGGAACTTACCCTTTCAAGACACTGAAGGAAAACTCTGTCCAGTAAGTAGCTGATCGCTAACTGAGCAGAGAATCAGTGGCCACATGTGGCAAATAATACAGACCAGCAGCATCAACCACAAACAGTGGAGAGAACATGGAAAGAGAGGTATACATTTCAGACATCATGTTATTTAAAATGTCAAATTTCCAGGGAGACGGTTGAAAAGGAGAAGGGATTAAGAAGTACAAATTGCAATTATAAAAACAATCACGAGGACCTAAAATACAACATAGGGAATAAAGTCAACAATATCGTAATAACCATGTATGGTACCAGATGGGTACGAGACTTGTCAGGGTGATCACTTCATAATTTATACAAACATCTAATCACTATGTTGTACACCCAAAACTAATATAATATTGTATGTCAACTATAATTGAAAACTAAAAAGTTTTTAAATAAAATAAAATATCCAATTTCCAAACAAGAAATTTCAAGACATGCAAAGAAACAGGTTGGGTAAGCTGGGGGGCAAAATCAATCCATAGAAACTGTCCCTGAGGAAACCCGCACATTGGAGCTACTAAATGAAGATATTTAAAATGGCTATTATAAATATGTTGAAAGAACTAAAGAAAATCATGTCTAAAGACAAAGAAAACTATGAGAATGTCACATGAAATACAGAATATCAATAAAAATTATAAAATAGAAATTTTAGAGGTGACAAACTCAACCAACCAACCAACCAACAAACCTAGAGTGACAACCAACCAAACCAAACCAAAAGGAAGGAAATAATAAGCATTGTAACAGAAATAAATGAAGTCACTCAAAACATAAGATGGAAAATTCCAGAAAGTGTGCAGCCTGGCTAATAACTTAATTTCAGCCTTGTGAAGCTCTGAGCAGAGATTCCAGCTACACTGATCTATAGAAACTGCAAGAAAAATTCTCATTATTTTAAGCCCTAAGTTCGTGGTAACTTGTAATACTGAATAGAAAAACAGTACGCATTCTCATTAAAGTTAACAAATCAAAACCTTCCAACTTAACTTCCAATTTAACATTCATCTTGAAACCGTGTGGCAGGTCATATTCTCTAAAAAAATGGCCATAATAGTAATTTTAATGTGTATACAATTCTAAAATCTTCTCATTCCTCCATCAAGCAGTAGAAATATTTTCCTTGTCCTTGAAACTTGGTGACACTCTTGGTGAAGACTATAGAAGTGACACACCATGAATCCTGAGGGTAGGTCCTGGTAAGGCAATTTGGCTTTTACCCAGTTCTCTCCCTCTTGGGACACTCACTCTTGGAAGCCTGCGACCATGTTGCAAAGAAGCCCAGACTTCTAGCTGCTTCTGTTGCTATGAGTAGAGAGGAGTTGAGGTGCCCTTGCCTACTACTGCCCAGATTGCAGATTCATGAGCAAAATAAGTATTATGGCTGTTTTAAACCATTAAATTTTGAGATTTTTTTAATGCAGCAATAGATATCAGAATAAATAATAAAATGAAGATAAAAATTTCAAATATTGAAAGGAAGGCAGAATTACCTTTACTTGAAATGGCAAATTATATCATATATAACAAAAATCTAAATAGATCAACTAAAATCAAATCAAATATAAAATACCTCAAGTGGGCTTTGTGATGGTTACTTTTACAGGCCAAGAGGTAATAATAATGCCTTCTACAAGTGCAGTGGTTCTTAACAGGGGTTGACTCTTCCCCCAGAGGACAATTGTCAATGTCCAAAGACACTGTGGCTTCACAATTTGGAAAGTGATACTGGCATCTAGTGGGTAGAGGCCAGGGATGCTGCTAAACATAGTATAGTGCGCAGGACAATCCTCCACAACATAGAATTATCTGGTCCAAAATACCAATAGTACCAAGCTTAAGAAACATAGGACTAATGTAATGGCAATGGCAATGGCAATGGCAATGGCAATGGCAATGGCAATGGCAATGGCAATGGCAATGGCAATGGAAATGGAAATGGAAATGGAAATGGAAATAAATGGGCATATCCCAAGTACATATCAGAAGTGGGAGGAACGGAACAGCTTGCGTGAGATGATGAAAGGGGATTTTGGGCCTGAGTAGCCAAACGGATGGTGGAACCATCGCTAAGAACTGAGGGAAGAAGATTTCTGTCTTTGGAATAATCAATAGCTTTGTTTTAGACAACTTAACTTTGAGATGCCCATTATAAATCCAAGTAGAGGTGGAATTAAGAAGTGGGATAGACAAGTTTGGAGCTGAGAAAAGACCAGGACTAATGCTATACATTTAGAATCTTCAGAATATTTCTCCTTCAACCCTCACAACAGTCCTGTGATGTAGGTGCCATTCTCATCCAACATTTTAAGAAGTGGAGGTTCCAGGGAGAAATTAAATCACTGATTTAGAGGCTGCCAAGTCTAACGTTTGAAACCAGATGTGTCTAATTCTAAAGCCTTTGCTTTTAACCACCAAGAACAACACCTGAAGTGACTACGCCAGCCCAAAGAACCTTCCTTCTACGTTGTCTAGAAAACAAAAAAGTGCAGAATGAGCCAGTGGTCTAGACTTTTGTCAGTGGTCTACGTCCCTATTTATACTACAGTCATTTTTAAGTGCCACTGCATTTTTTTGTGTGCTTGCTTTCGATTGGATTCCTGGCTTCATGCTTGAAATCAAAGTATCTTAATTAAATCTCTCCCATAGATTTGAATTTACTTGCCATCTGGAATGCAGAAGCAGCTCAGAGACTTTTAACTTAATTGGGGTGCAAGCCCTTTTGTTTGGCCCCCGTGCTGTTTGGCAGCCCAGGTCCTGTTGCCTCCGTCTGGGACAAGCCTCCCTCAGACTGCAGTCAGCAAAATGGAACATCAGGAAAAGTGCTGATGCCTGAAGCACTGCAACCCAAAACCACTTAATTAATATACAGGTTTAATGCATTTGCTAATTAAAATTTAATTCTTTTAAGATGTACTATAGCAACAACTCCTTTTACAAGCATTTAATCTGCTGCGCTGCTAAGAATACAGTTGAAAGGGGAATTGAAATGAAGTTGTTCCTCCTTTTTAAGCATTAATTATACCCAGATCAGTAAAATGATAGCATGTGCTTAGCTCTAACTGATTGGTCATCATTCCTGCTGACTTTTGAAGCTTCTTTTTTACAGAGACAGCTCTTTTTTCACAGAAAACCTGTGTGTACAGAGAAGTTCCTATAAAATACACTTTCTCACTGAGTATAAATAATACTTGAAGAAATTTAGCTATCCCCCAAGCAACCAAACAAAAACTCAGCACGAGGGTTTAAGTTAGTAAATGGACAGTGGTCCAAACCATATTTTCACCCTCCTGAGACTCTTAGGTTTAAGTAATTTACCAAAAGAGATCATAATATTTCACTTGAAAATATATCCAGCACCTACTGAGTAAGAAAGTATAGAGCCTAGTGGAATCGTGGGCCCTAGCTATATTCTACTCAAAACAAACAAACAAACAAAAAAAGTCCTTGTCAAACAAATTTGAGAAATAGTGCCTTTCATACTCACTCTCTAGGAGAAACACTATTCATATTAGCATGTTAAAGCTCTGGGGGAAACCCTATAGCACAGCTAAGAACAAAAAACAAAAGCTCTTACTTTTGTTCAATTCAATATTTCCAAGCTATGAAACTCTTAAAAAGTGATACCCATTAATAGCCTGTAGAAATAATATTAAAAAAAAAAAAAATGTTTGGAGAAACTACTTGACTTTTCCCCCCAAACTTTGGCATTTATTCATTCAGTAATGCTATTAAAGTGAGAGTAACGTACTTTAGCTGCCTTATAATAATTCATCTATTCAATAAATATTTACTTACATACATGCACCAAAGTCATATACAAAAACTTTCATAGCTGCACCTCTTTTAATGGCCCCAAACTCTAAACAGCTCAGTATCCTTCAACAATGGAATGGAGAAATGTATGTGCTTTAGGCATTCAGTGGAACACAGTACAGCAATGAAAATGAATGACTGATACACATGACAATATGGACAAGTTACATGAACATACTATTTAATCAATAAAGACATGGAATGCATAGTATATGATTTTATTTACTTCAAGTTCAAAAACAGGTGTTATAAGTTGAATTGTGCCTTCCCCACTTATATGTTAAAGTCTAACCTCCAGTACCTCAGCATGTGACCTTATTTGTAAATAGGGTCCTTGCCTATGTAATTAATTAAGATGAGGTCGTACAGGAGCAGTGTGGACCCCTCAGCCGATATGACTGGTATTCTTATAAAAAGGCAAATCAGGACACAGATGTACACGCTGGGAGGATGCCATGTGAAGATGAAGGCAGAGATCGAGGTGGCGCTTCCACAGGCCCAAGAGCTCAGGTATTGCCAGCAAAGCCCCAGGAGCTAGGAGCGAGGCACCAGCAGGCTCCCCCCCACAGCCTTCAGAGGACCTGACACTGCAGACAGCCTGATCTTGGACTGCCAGCGTCCAGAACAGAGAAGAATTTTCTTTAAGCCATTCCGTTTGTAGTACTTTCTTTTCTTTAAAAAATGTATCTTTTTAATCGATTTCAGAGAGAGGAAGGGAGAGGGAGAGAGAAACATCAATGATGGGAGAGTCATTGACCGGCTGCCTCCTGCTCGGCCCCCTGCTGGGGATCGACCCCCCCCAACCCCGGCCTGGGCCCTGACCGTGAGCTCAGGTTCAGGCCGCCGTCCCACCGCCGAGCACAGGGCTCACGGCACAGGGTCACAATGGGACGATCTTGAGGGGTGGGAGGCAGGGGACAGTAACCCATGAAGAAGCTGGGGGAGGAAAAATGATGCGCTTCTGAGGCGCCGACAAGATCTTCCTCTGAATGATGGTTACGTGTGTGTCATTTCGTGAAAGCTCAACGAGCTGTCCACTTGGGATCTGTGCCCTTCAGTTACAGGTCATACTTCAGTCAGTGTTTGGTTTTTTTAAAGAAATATTTACCAGTTACAAGAACTTTCGGGCCAGAGGGAGGTGCGACAAGGCAAAGGGAAATTAGAGCAGGAGATAGCTCCTGATGCAGGATTCGGCACCAGTGCAGGAGGGGCACCCCGTGTCTTCAGGGTTGGGGGTGTCCAGGGAGAGGCTCCCTGGAGGACTTCACTGGCAGGAAGCTGGCACTCGAAGGCTGAGTACAACAGTAAGACAAAGGAGTGGAAAATGGGTTTCCGTCAGAGCAAAGAGCATGTGAAAGAACAAAGAAAAACAGTAAGAGCGAAAATAGGTGAGAGAGAGCATGACCCACCCAAGGACGTTAGTGCCCTGAGCTGAGCACAGAGGGGGGCGTGGGGCCCGCGAGGGGAGCCGGAGACTGGGCCACGCTGGGAAATGCGGGGCTTTGGGAGGAGCGTAAAGCCTGGGCAGGCTGCAGTGCAGTGGAAGTCAGGTCAGTTTAAGTATTGTTTATTCAAATATTAGCAAGCAGCCTGTATAAATTCATCAACACACACCCTCCTGTTTGCAAAGGAAACCGAACTGTACAAATTCCAGAAAAGGATTCTTTGCTCAAGCTAATCATAGGGTAGACTTCACATTTTACAAAGAGAACCGAGGCTAAAAATGAAGTGGGTATTTCATACTTTTAAAAAGGAATAATATATTTCCACCTAAAATGTAATTTAGAGGAAAGTTCTGAGAGCATCGGTTTTAAAGTTAAATGCACCTGCCCTTGAAACTGTTCCACCTCCAGCCAGGAGGCCCTGCGCAGCCCTGTCAAGACGTTCGCTTCCCGGCCTGTGATTAGAGGAAACAACAGAGAGCCCCTTCTCCAAGGGCGCCTGAAAAATTAAATGAGATATGCAAATAAAATACTTGTGTTAGCTTTCTAGTGCTACCATAACAGGTTACCACCAACTTAATGGCTTAAATAAAGACAGTTTTTTGTCTTATAGTTCTGTAGATATAAAGTCTATGAGGGTCTCGCTGGACTAAAAGCAGGGTGTCGGCAGGGACATATTCCTTTCTAGGAACTCTAGGGAAGAATCCACTTCCTTACCTTTTCCAGCTTCTAAAAGCTGTCCAGGTTCTTTGGCTCATGGCCCCTCCCTCCATCTTCAGAACCAGCCAGGACACGTCAAGTCCACCCACCGCCGTCCACCTGGTCATCTGACTATAACTGGGAAAGATGCTCCATTTTTAAGGTTTCAGGTGCTTAGAATGGGCCCACCTGGGTAACTCCCATCTCCAGGTCCTTAATCTAATCACATGTTCAAAACCCCTCTCACCATTTAAAGTAACATACTCTCAGGTTCTGAGAGTAAGGACATGAACATCTTGGGGGGGGGGGTGTATTTCTGTGCCCACCACAATACTGAACACGATGCCCAAATATGAGGTTCTCCAAAATTGTCATTTTATTTTTAAATTCTCTTTTTTTCTTTCTTTTCCAGTTTTATTGAGATATAATTGACATACAACGCTGTATAAGTTTTTTGTTTTTTTAATCAAGTCATAGTTAACAATCAAGTCATTGGTATGGAAAATTCACTCCAGTAATATTTTAGGTTACCCCTCAACACTAAGGGTTTAAATGTCTGATAAGGCCTCTTTTTGAAAAAAACAAATGATCTCAAAACAGCACAAAATGTCAATAATGCCATGGCTGAGAAACCCTAGTACACAGCAAGGAAACCATGAGAGCGTCTTTAAACACAAACGTTTGTATGTGCAGCAGCCCCTGTGACCTTTACCCACTAGATGTCATTAGCACTCCCCCTTCACTGTGACGGCAAACATGTCTAAAATACTGACATGTGTCCCCTGGGGGTCAAAATTGTCTGCAGTGGAGAACCCACTGCTTTGAATTAAAATATATAAGCTCTCTGCTTAATAGAATCACATTTAAGAAACAGCCCTGAAAACAAAAGGCAGAACACACTGCCAAAATGTTTGTAAAAAATGAATCTACTTGTGAAATATGCTACATTCGATTTGCCTAGATGCACAATACACTAATAGAATTCAAGAGTAAATACATAGTCTGGTGCTTGCGTTTCCTGAAATGTCATTTTTCTCGGCAATACTGCCTGAGCATGTAGGTGCAGTAAACAGAAAATGTAAACGGGGGATGCAGGTGCAAAGTACATGAAAGCATCTGTCTCTAATTAAGTTTTTTGAATAATCTGTACTTCTGGCTTATACCTAGCAAAGCAACAGCAGTGAGGACTTTTTATATGAACACCTTCTGTTGCCCCTTTTAAAGTTCCAGGCAGATGCTAAAGGGGCCATCTTAATGGAACAGTGGGGGTTGGATAAAGAAAGTAAAAGCGTAAAAGCGATCAAATAGTATTCAAGATTGAAAGAAAATGATCTATACAAAACCTAGGGTATGTCAGACCCTGAATGTGTCTTCTTTCATAAAATGGAGTAATTGTCTTCCATCTGCACTCCCACCACTTAAAACAGCTTAGTTCTGGTATCTCTACAAGTTATGCTAATGACAAACACCTGAATTTTCAATAAAACAGAAAAAAAACTTCCCGGAGTGTTATTTGATTGAAATGAATCCTGAAATAAAACACACTGTAAAGTCATCTTAATATTTCTATTACTTTTCCAATTTATTATTGACTTCCCCCCCCCAAATCTTTTCTGGAATATATTTTCAGTTTTCTAATCTATGACATAATACAATTATACGCATTTGTTTTGGCAATATAAGCTTTAAAAGGTAAAACCAGAAAGTCAGACTTAATAAAGCAATTTTATGAACCTCATGTCTATTTTCTATATAAAGAAAAGTATCTAGATTACGACCATTTGATAGTATCAAATTGAAGAGAGTGAAATAATCCAATCTGAAACCTATCAAAATACTGTTGCTGTAAACCAAACCTCCAGGACCGGGTCTAGCCAATATAACACACACTATAAAAGACCCATGTACACATTGGACTTTATCCAGTAATTACAGCAGATGATGAAATAGTATTTTATTCACATATTTTATTCACATGTTATGGCCCAAATGAGAACATCTACCCAAAGGCATTATGGGCAGGCCATCTGTTGTTTGGCTGACACAACTTGCCTGAATAAAGAGAAATAAAGTCTTCATAGATGTATGTACAAATGGATATTTTAATGCACCAGATCTATAATGTTATTAGTAAACTGAAGAATATGAGTATTGTTGCAATTTTCAATTTAACATTTGTTTTTCTCATCACTGCTATTAAAACATGTAATTTCTTTTATTTTGTGACCACACATATATTTTTCTGAATAGTTCCCAAATGTATAATGTCAGGTAAGCAAGACAGACTGTAGCTAGAAAGATGCCCTCAAATGGATAATAAATACGCACCATAAACATCGCAACAGATTGCACTTTCAAAAATAGCCTCAACATCTCTTCCATCTCACGCACCCTTGCTTCTACGATATGACCTTGGCATTCCTCCAACTGAGGGATTGTGCCTATATCCACTCCCTTGAGTGTGAGCAGGTGTATGACCAGCTTGTAACCAATAGAGGTGGTGGCAGTTATGGAAGTGGCACCACATGGTTTCTAAGGCAGCTTACACCTTGCTCACTGAAACACTTACACTTGGAGCCTTGAACTTACAGGTAAGCTGTGAGGAAGTCAAGCCACCCAGTGATGCCAAGGATAGGCACAGCTGACAGCCATCCTAGACTTTGAATCCTGCCAGCCCAAGGGCCACACATGAGAGAACAGGCCATCAGATGACTAGGTCTCAACCATCAAGTTACATCCCTGTCCCAGCTGTTGAGTCTTCCGGGTGAGACCCCAGATATAGGTGGCACAGATATAGGTCATTCCCACTGTGCCCTTTAGAAATTACTGACACACAGAAGCTATGGGCTCCATAAAAACTTGTTTTATACCCCTGAGTTTGGGCTGGTTTGTTTCACAACAATGGTCACTAGAATAGCTAGGCTAACCATAAGCAAATATCTTAATACAATGCTCATATTAAATTTAACAAGGGTAACATCAACAAATCCATGGGTAGTATTAAACTTCATTGATGCTACATTGACTCAGAAAGTAGACTTTAAAATCAGGTCCCTACAAGTTTTGCTTTACCAGTTTATATGGGTGGTAATTTTTATTTTTACAAAATAAAAATAATAAAATACAATAAAAAATTTTAAATCTGAATTTGTAGGCCATTGCTAGTTTTTAATTGAAGCAATTTATATTTCTTTCAAGGATAAATTAATTGAAAGTCATTTGCTTTTTAGAATATTTTTACCTGTACAAAGTTTTCATCAAATCCTCTAGGTGGAGTAACTTTGGTTTCCTCCTAGAGTCCACGGTCAAAAGAAATATGTTGGGTCATATTTCAGCAGAGAACCTCCCAGCTACTCTCTGAGTATCCAACACTATAGACAGTTCAGCTGTAGTAGTACTTGGCCTCTGACATGACTTTAAAAGTACTCCGTGTTCACAATGCCTTTAAATTTCTTGGTTCCAGGATTTCCTTTTAGTGGACTGATGACCCCCTGAGACTTTAAAGCTATTTAATATAAATGGCCTTAGTCTGGCATTGCTTAACAATTTAAGCTAGGTTCAAAGACACTAGAATTGAATCAGTAGTCTCCTCTCAGGACTGAAAGACTGAAGCCTAAGGGCTCAGCTTGAAAGAACAATTGTAGTCAAGATCATTGTTTCCTTGGCTGTCTTCCTAATGCTGATAACCTGAGTGAGAGCCAACCGCAGAAGATTGCTTAATAACTCACGGACTGACTGAAGTGTTCCACGAGTAACATGATTTAGCTAAACTTAGTGGTCTTGTATTTATACCACAAGGTTTCTCTAAAAACCTCAGAGTTCTTCCCTTGTGTTTTATTGTACTGTATTTAACTTAAAATTATTCCTAATGGGTATGTTGAGAGTGGATACTATTTGTCTCCAGTTAAGGACAAAAGTTTGCAGAATGAGTGGGGAAGAACCTCTTCTCTCCTGGCTCATGTTTCAAGTGGAGTAAGTCGAATAGCCTCTTGCCCCTCCTATCCAGAGGCGAATGTGTAAAAAACCTGGGGGGGGGGGGGCAGTTAGTATATCCACAAGGCACATAAATTCTGGGTTTCTCCATGCCATAGGGGTTACAAGGACAGGTTCTCTAATGGGAAGACTGGGCACTTGGCAAACCTGGGGACTGGGACTGGGTAAGTCTGACTTATTAGTCTGTTCTCTGATATCAGATTTATCAATTATATCAGTGATATCCTGATATCTCCAACTTGACTTTCATCTTTCATTTGATTCTGAATTCTGGTGGGGGACAGGAGTGCTATAAATAGTCCCTTCTAGCATCAACAGACTCTAGTCAATAAATGTGTCAGTCTAATTCTCTATTCCAGGATAATTCATAGTACAGTCTGCTAGATGTGCTATCAATTCTCTCCTTCCCCAGCATTAATTCAAAGTTGTCCTTTAGGTCACAGATATGCCTTATATTTCGTGATGTCCATGGTCCTGCCTGCCCTTATCACCCCAGTCTGCTTTTCAAATATAATCCCTGCATATTTCCATCACACCGTTTCTTACACTGACTTGACTCTCTCTCCCATCAACTTTAAGCTCTTAGAGCTTCTCATTCTCATTTTTGTGTTTCCCATATTTAATGCAGAATAGTAAACATTGAAGGCATACCATAAGCATTTCTTAATTAATTTAGGTATCAAGGACGGTAGGCAGAATTCTAAATATGTCCTCCCAAGGTCCCCATCCTTTGGTTATCCAATCAAACACTAATCTAACTACTGCTATGAAAGGACTGGAGATGAAATTAAGGTTACCAATCAGCTAACCTCAAAATATGTAAATTATCTTGAATTTACCCAGGTAGACCCAATGTAGACATGTGAGCCCTTAAAAGTAGACAAAGAAGGCAGAAGAGTCAGTCATATAGAGAGAGAGCAGAAGAGGGAGACAGAGGAGATATGAGGCAAAAAGGGAGGCCAAGTAGATTTAAAGCATGAGAACGACTCACCCCACCATTGTGGGTTGAAGATAGAGGAAGGTAGCCATGAGCCAAGGAACTTGGCAGCTATCAGAAGCTGAGAATGACCCCCATCCAACAGCCAACATGGAAAGAGGGGCTTCAGTCCTGCAGTCATGTGGAACTGAAATCTGCCAACATTCTAAATGAGCCCAGAAGTGGACCTGTCCCAAGAGCCTTCAGAAAGGAAATCAGCTCTGCCAACACCTTGGTTTTGGCCTTGTGAAACCCAAAGCAGAGAACCAGCTGAGCCAAGCTGTACCTAGACTTCTTGTCTTCTAAACTGTTAAATAATAAATAGGTGGGTTTTTTTAGCTGCTTACTTTATAATAATTTGTAACGGCAGCAATAGAAAACTCTTACAGGGCATGTTAACCAAAATAATAATAATCAGTTATGTGTAGGCCTCTATATTCAAGTGAGATAAATATAGAAATCACCAACGAATGTCAAGACCATAACAGAACCCCAAATCAAGGCTAATCGTCCTTGCTAATGACAGCAAGTATTCCCCTTCTTAACTTCTTGTCAGAAAACTTACTAGGAGTCTCATAATTATTGTAACAACTTGAATATGAATATGTTCATGTGTGAGGCAGAATTCTAATACGATCCCCAAGGTCCTCTGCCCTGGTGTACATACCCTCCTCTTGAATGTAGGTGAGACTTGTGTAGATGATGGGATATCTGTTCTCGATTATGTTATATCATGTAAGATCCATCAAAGCAGGCTAGAGTGAAGTTTTCCTTCTGGCTTTGAAGAAATAAGCTGTTTTGAGAGGGTGACAGGGCTGGGATCTGAGGGAGGCCTCTAGGAACTGACAGTAACCCCTGCCCTGTATCCAGCAATTAAACAGAGACTTTATTTCTACAACTACAAGGAACAGAATTCTGCCAACAACACCCATGACCTTGGAAAAGGACTCTGAGCACCAAATGGGAATCCAGCTACAGCCTGTACATTGATTTCAGTCTAGGAAGACACTGAGGAGAAGTCTCAATGGAGCAGGGCTCAGACTTCGTAACTCAGCACTGTGTGACAATAAATAGGTGTGCTTTAAGCCATAAAGTTTGTGGTGGTGATTTATTATGCAATATAAAACATGGATGCATTCATTTTGTTCAAGCCTGTCATTTTATAGACAATGTTATAGAAGGCAATCACCCTTCAGGAAATTTGGAGTAGAGTTGTAGAGTTGGGACTGAAAGCCAGGTTTTGGTTTTGTGCTTCTATGTTATCTATAGAATGGATAATTCATTTATCCAAACCATTCTATAAACCATTTTATCAAACTTCATCAAAATACTCCTATAATCTGATACAGATAAGTTATATATACACATTCACATACACTCACAGAGACATATACACAATTACATATCTATGTCTCATCCCAGACAACCAGCTTCCCATCAAAAGACAACTTATTGGAGAGCTGCTTAGGACACTGGTGGTGTTAACTTTTACAAAGCAGGTGAAATTCTGCTCAAGGAACTTTGAATTTTTGAATACATGTAATAACTGATTTGATATTCTCATCAAGATGTAAATTGCTACCCAGAAGTTTGAGACTCCCCATGCCTATTAGACTTTATAGATTAAAACAGCTCAAGATAGTTGAAAGACTAGATCTTACATGTTGACAATAAGCAAAAGAAGAATTGTCATGTGGCCAAACCCATGAGATTCTCTCTCTTCAAAAAAACTTCAAATTTCCTATACATGTTTGATAGACATGGTTCTGAGGACCTATAACATCTACTGGCTGGAACACTGGTGCCTCAGGAGCAGCTGTGAGTGCATGGACGGTCTTCCTTCAGCATTTAGGTGTCAGGAGTATGATATGAGGATGGTTCATTTGGTGTGAGCCCCTTTTCCTGAGAACGACCAGCGCTGCCACTGATTGCTGGACAGAATGTCAATAAAAGAGGGAAAGAGAACAATCATCTGAAGAGCACAGTTTCCTTGTCCTGTTTTTCGCCTTCAAATGTCATTTAGGCTGAATCCAAAATCTGACTTTCACAGTTATGTTTTACTTTTACAAATCAGGAAGAAATTAAACAGGACAGGAAAACAAATTCAAACAGGATGTTCAGCAAGGGAAAAATAGATTCTCTCATTAGGAAGCAGGAAGGCCTGGTATTTAAGGCAAAACTATTCACTCCAGGCAAAAGAGCCTGCTTTTAAAATGGATGAGTGCCCTTATCACGTGATTAACAAGTGGAAAAGCGGCTCCATGGGAATATTTTCCTTTGACAGCCCAAATTTTGAATTAAGATTTAAACCTATGGTATATTTAAAACAAATTTCCATTTGAATGTTGACAATAAGTAGAAAAACAAAGATATTTGGGGGGTTAATAGGAAGTTTTTCAATGTCAGCAACTAAACTGCTCAAATGTATGGAGTTTGAAAATGTAATGAAATATGTACAGTGTAAATGTATAGTAATACTCTTAGACAAGGAAGGAATTGTGGAGAAGAAAATAATTCCCATAAATATGAATATTTAGAGGCTGGCTTATGTGGCTTCACACCTCATAAATGATCCCATGAGATGGACTGTATCCATTTCCCCATTAAGGAATATTGTATGTATGTACATAAGCACATAAACCTCTGTAATAAATAAACCTCTGCAAAATCTATAAATTCTCTGCAAAAAAATCCCTAACTTTTTAATTAAATTTTATCCTATCAATTCTCTTAAATCTTAGAAAATATTCCTCTATATGTATAAAAGTTACATTAAGTGACAGTGCTACATACCCTAAGAGTTCTTGAAAAGTTATTATTATTTTACAACGATATCTTTTAAAAAGGTAGCTTTTCAGACACAGGTTTTTCATGGGATTTTTAAATAGGTTTCTGAAGACCTAACCTTTATCTTTGCTATGAGTTTGGTTGCTCCTGAAACAATTAAAAAATATCCATTCTTAAATATAAAAAATTCCTACCAAAAAAAAAAAAAGTGATACCCATGTGTGTCACAGACTCGAGGATGTAGTGATGGGTTACTGGGAGTTAATCCATATCATCACTATTGTCTTCATTATGTGATAATAGATGTGCAGTAGTGACACCTTCATAATGTAGCTGCCTGAGGTACCTGCTTTTCTCATGTGGCCTCCTGCAAGTAGTACCCAGAGGCCCTAACAGATTTCCCTTTATGTTTCAATGTTCAGAAGTGGGGTATGTGCCTATCCCAAACCAATCACTGGTCAAAGGGCACCCACGCTGGTTTAAATCAATCGTGATTCATCGCCTGAAACTGAGTGAGGAGTCAACTTCTGTGAGCATGTGCTCACCAATACTGAAAAAAAAAGACGACTGAGTTTCAGCCAGGCCAGTGTGGCTCAGTGGATTGAGCCACGGGTTTGCAGGCTTGATCCCCCCAGTAGTAGGCAGCATGCAAGAGGCAGCTGGTCGATATTTCTCTCTCATCAGTGTTTTGATCTCTCTCCCTCTCCCTTCCTCTCTCTCTAAAAATAAAAAATCAATAAAAGCATATTTAAAACTGGGTTTCAGCAGGAAAGAATGGAGAAGCTATTGGATGGACCATGTGTTATCAAACTAGAGCCACACTCATTTATTTGTTCACTGTCCATGGCTCCCTTCCCACTACAACAGCACAGCTGAGTAGATGTGACAGACTGCATGGCCCATAAAAGCTACCATATTTACTATCTGGCCCTTTGCAGAAAAAAATGTGCCAATCTCTGAGATAAGGCCATCAATAATATCGTCCATAATTTACATGGCAAAGATCAAGAAGTCCTAGAACTCCCTCTTATAATAAGAAAATAACTGAGGTTATGTCTCTCAGCCACCCATAGAAAGACTCCCTGCTTTAGAATCTGGTCTTTTTAGTTAGCACACTTAGCCAGTTGTTAGGAAGCTATTTAACAGAATTGGGAATGCAAATGGAATAGGAAAGGACAAGAAGCAGCGTGAGAACAGCCAGCGGTTGGGATGGGGAGGGTGCTTTCTCAGGGATGTGGGAGTCTCTAGGTGCTTCCAAGACCACCGGGAGCCCTCCAGAGAACAGCCTGCTGAGTCTGCAGAATAGATCATGCCTCCTCCCTGTAACCCTGTAACCAAACCAAAACATTACTCTAACAAAGTGGACTCTTCCAAGTGATTTTTAAACTCAATTACAGGCATAAGAATTCAAACCAACGTTGCTAAAGCCTGTCTAGCAAGATAGCCCCAGAGGAGTGTAACATATTTAAAACATATCAAAACTGTTTCCAGCGGTCAGAACACAAAGCTCCTTTCCCTCCGCCAAGTAGAGTACAGAAGGCCAAGAAGGTGATGCTAAAAGGATCAGAAAAGAATGAGAACAAGTAATGAGTCACTCTTCTCCCTCTTCCAAGATCCCCAAACACTAACAATTGGAGAGGAGGAAGGTAGGCATTTCAGGTTTGATCAAAATAACATTAGTCAGAAATGCTAGGAAAGCCAACAAGCTGGAAATAATTTCGATGGAGTCAGTAAAAAGAGTGGATTCCAAAACAGGCTTCTTTATAATATTCAACACAAGCAAATCATAAGAAAAACACTCGGGGTCATTGCTTTTCTTGGCGTAAAAGAGATCAGAGATGTAAACAAACAGTGCACTAATGGAACCCCATCCCCCCTTTGTGAAACTTTTCCTGATGTGCGCAGGATTCCTTCTCGACGTGCACAGTTGCTGGGCCTCACACAGACACAGCTGAGTTCTGGGCCGGAGCACGAGAGAGTCAGTGCACAAGTGTGTGTCTGTGTGTGCATGTATGTAAAAATCTTCCCCAGTCGTCGACGGACTCACCTCAGAGTGAAAGGAAAATTAACCAACACACTCAGACCAAACTCTCAGGCTCCAAGCTGGAAGCTCCTGAGGTTCTTTATAAGGTTTTAGAAGCACAAGGATGTCAATGATATAAAACAATGGTATAAAACTTGGTGGAACCCCAGCTTTTTTTTCTTGCTTGAACACATCAACCCTGAATGAAATAGCTTATTGCCCCGTTATAACAGTTCCCTCCACTGTGTGCTATAGAAGTAAGCTAAAAAAAAACTAAAAACCCCACAACTTTTGGTTGTCGCTCAATCTCTTTCACACATAGGTTCAAGATGAGCTCAAATTATTCTGCCTGCTGCTTTCCAATGAGCAGTGCTATAAGGAGTGTGCTCCTTCGGTGAGTTAAATGGAACGGTCCGTTAGCCCACAAAATGTATTCATAGTAAATAAAAGTAGGTCTTTAACAGATAAAGATCACTTTTCTAAGTTCTTGTCACTGCAAAGAATAACTGATTTAAATGAGATTAGTCACAATTGGCATGCAAATAATTTATCTTCAAAGCTTCAACGTTGCCATTTTTTCTTTAAAAACAATGCCTTTTGAGCCTTTCCTCTGTTCAGGTGATTCTGAATAGGGCCTGTTTTCAGTGAGGTGTTCCGTTTTTTCTATTACAGGATTCTTCAGTATTTACAGTATTTGCCTCTACCTAAACTTGTTTGCCCTGCCCACCCTGAATTCAATAATAGCGTAACAAATAAAAAACAACAACTTCATACACTGGAGAAAAATGTTACATTTTCTTGCTAACCTCGAGAAAAGGAAGCAGTGAAAAGATGAAACATTTTGAACAATACAACCTAATGCAGATATCCAGAATGTGCTTTCTAGAGAAATCGGGAAAGCCTGTTGCATTATGGAATACGTGAGATCCCTGTGGTCTATGTGTGAATGTAAATCACTTTCAGTTAAGCACTTACTGAAATTGCTTTATAGGGTATAGGCTAGAAATCATTGCAAGTGACACAGACACGGGCTCGAAGTGAGCCAACCTCCATGTAAGCGTGGCCTTAAGGTTAGGTGCGTGGATAAAATGAAGAGCGATGACTGGAACAAGCTGCACGAATTCTCCTAATGGTAGAACTGGATTCCTCCGCTGTTTTACATTAATACAATGGTCTACATGGCATTTCAGTTCCGTAAGCTAAGTGACACAACACAATACAGTAATTCTCAAATGTGAAGAACTAACCTCTCAGATATCAAATAACTATGGTGTGATTCCTGTTTACTGTGAAAGATGGCAAGAACTTAAAGTAAAATTCTGTGCAGAAACATGTATACCTAGCCCCGGGCACTCCTGTTGAACCAGAGATAATGTTATGGACCAGACTCAAGTATTCCAGCTAACTCCAAGCAAATACCTTTCAGATAACTCTGGGTAGCTAGCAAATTACTAGACCAATTCTGCATGTCCTAAAAATCTTGGTTATGTTAATGCTTCAATATAACCATTTAGGTTTTGTTAGAAAAGTTAATGAAACTATAATAGCCCAATGTAAAAAGAGGGAGGAAGAAATATTCAATTATATTGAATAAATGTTGAATAAAGCTAGGCTAATTACTATCCCTAAGCAGGAAGCAATTTTTCATAAATTAGGATGTTATTATTTGAAATCATCTCTGTAAATTGCCTGAACACCCAGATAAATGTACATTGATTCATAATGGCCAACCAAGTTGGTCTGAAGGTTGTGGGTTATTGTTAAGCTGATTAACATATGGCCAACCATTATATAGCATTTAATATATTCTGCACACCATACCAAATTTTTTACACACTTTAAATCATTTTATCTCAAAACAACACTACAGAGTAGAAACTATTATTATTCTCATCTTATAGGTAAAGAAACTGAGGCACATTGAGTTTAATATCTTGCTGAAAGTCACACAACTAACATTTGGGGAAATAACAATTCAAACTCAGGATATCTTGCTCCAGAATTCATGGCCTTCACCAAAAAATTTTAAAACAACAAATCATTTGCAATAGTACCCAACAGATAAGGGAATTCATCTCTCTATATAAAAATCATTACTAGCCTTAAAAATTAAAATCATGAGACTTTTCTATTTCTTATGATGTTGAAGATGTTAAACATACAGATATTGAAGAAATGCTGGAGGTTGGAGAAAAATAAAAGGGATAATTGACACAAACATTTCAGCTAAATATACACATGCCCATGCCTTCCTCCCCCTTGATTTCTCAGTATGAATGGAGCGACTTAGAAGTGCTTAACCTGGAGAATGTGCTTCTAGCACTTAGTGCTTTGACTAGCGTTGCATTTGTGTAACTATCAATTCATTTATGAAGTGCTTTCCCCTAGGGTTTACTAGAAGTCAATCGGTTCTAGCCACTGAAAGAAAACCCAAATACGGAGTGGGAAAATTAGTTAATTGGGCTGCCTGCATTGCTGAATCTTCTGGTTTTAGTGGAACCTTGACTACAGCTCAAGTTATGTTTCTCCTGTCCCAAAATATATTAATCCTGGGTATTTAAAATCTTAGGAGTTTCTATATTTGAGCAACCCTAACATACAAAGGCAGGAAGCACTTAAGTATTCTGCAACCATCAAATGCAGAGCAGATCCTGGTCGATCAGACAGCTTTGCTTACTGAGTACTGACCCAGGCACTCAGCCAGCTACTGTCTGCATATATTTGTCAGAAAACCCTATAATATCTGATGGTTCTCCTAGCAGATCTGCATATACACTTAGTAAGAAATGACCATTTGAACACCAGGGGACTCCAGACTTGGAAATTCTTTGAATAGAGAATGGATGGAGGAAGGTTGAGAAAGAAGAGAACTCCGATGGAAGTGGACACAAAACAACCTCATTGGTGGTATGTCCAGGGTGGATTTACCACGATCTGAAGCCTGGTCATCGGTCTCTCAAGGCCAGAAACTGGGACTTGACACTGTACACAGAATTAAGTGAGACAATTACTCTAAGTTCTCACAAAATAGATATATAATTAAGAATACTGACTTATTCATTCATCCTAGAGGATACCACTTCTAATGTCCACTTTTGCTTTTATATTTACAGCCAATAATTGAATCAGTAGGTTGACAGATGACACAGAATTAAAGCAAAGCCCAAGGACTGACATGGGGCATACTGGACTCAAGCCATGATGAGGCCTAAAGAAACATTTCTGCCCACGGCAAAGAACACACTTTGCGCATGTAAGAGTGAGTACCGCAAGAGCTGAGTCATACCTTTCTTCCTGGACAATTCCGGAGTTGAAAGTCCAAAATTTCTTCTCTAAAAGGACCTTCTCTGTATAAGCCAATTCCTTTGTCTTTTAACTACATTTTTCTAAATAAGTCTACAGAATATAATTTCTATTCCCAATAGTTTTTTTTGTTTGTTTTACTCTCAAAAAGCGAACATGTTTCTATTATCTCCAAGTTCTTTGGAGACACCTTCTTAAAACCCTCATTATTCAGTCTCTATTATATGAGCTGATTTACATATAAGGTTGGGGAAGTCAAGTTTTAAGTCAAGCCCAGGTCAAGTCACAGTAGACCAATAATACCTGGGCAACGGCCATCAAAGGCTCCCCGGAGGCTAGTCAGAGTTCATGTCATTTTTATGAAATGCTTCTCTCTTTTCTTTTATCCTCACATGAGGATATGTTTTGCTATTGATTTTAGAGAAAGGAAGTGGGAGACAGAGAGAGAGAGAAAGAGAGAGAGAGAGAGAGGGAGAGAATCATCAGTGTGAGAGAGAAACAGCAACTGGTGCCTCTCGTAAGAGCCCTGGCCAGGGATCAAACCCAAAACCTTTTGATCACAGGACAACACTTCAACCAACTGAGCCACCTGGCCAGGGCTTGAAATGCTTCTTAATTCTCAAAACCTTTAGTTTGTCTCTCTGGATTATACATATTTCTCTGACTGACCTATAAATGCATGAGTTTTCCCCAACATCGTATTACCATTTTCTTTTTTCTTTCTACTATTTTTCAAGGGAGATTTCCTCCAGTTGTGCTGCCAAAACACCCATGAAGATGATCTGTATCTCAAGCACTAACTGCTCACAGCATCTCAAAATGGACTCTTCATATAATTTAATGAGCTCTAGGCAAAAGGAAATATGCTCAAGCCACTGGCAAAATCAAACAGTAAACAGTGGTACATGAGAAGGGTTATATGTTTGCCGTATATCAAATTCTAAGCATATAGAAAGGGCAGCAGTCCTGAGTTTACCACTGTCCCCTCTGAATATTACAGGCCTTTTAAACTTTAGAGATTACCAACTATACCATCCCATTTTGTAAGAAAGTGACTGAAGTGTAAAGAGGTTGAGCAAATTGTCCAAAAGTCAAGAAGCTAATTATCCATGTCTTTAAACTTTTCAATTCTTTTTTAATCTCTGCATTTACCCTCAGATTTTAGAAGAAGGTTCTGAGATAGTGGGCTCCAAAATGATGCCCTCTTCCTAGAAATCTAGCTATTTTTTATTAAATTAGTCTGGGAAGTCAGGGGGAAGGAGACATTTACTAACATCTTGTTTCTGTGAATTTAAGAGGCAAAAGATGGAACTGTGCAATGAGTAAGGAGCACAAAAGAGATTGGGACAAATAATTCAATTAAGATAACAGAGCCCTTTTTAACACCATAATCCATGTGATATTTCCTGTTCTCCCAAGTTTTTAGAGTCATTAAATATTGGTACAGTTTCCCAGTCTCATCCCCACCTTTTTTCTTACCAATTCCAGACATTCCCATATCAGGTTCTTTACAAATTAATTAACAAATATAATTAAGATAAAATACTACATAGTACATACAACAAACATTAAATTTATAACCTGAAATACACATTGAAATTTCTTCGATGTTTTTAGCTACAAGACTTACTATCTGCAATCATTGATGCTTTATTTAGTTTCCTAAATGGGCCTACAAAACCTCAAGGTACCAGAACTTAGCTTCCCAAGTTTCCTAGGATTGCACTGCACACAGTAAATCTTGGGTGCAGCCCGGAGCTTACGGTCGGCTCTGCCTGGGATGAGCCATTAACTATTATATTGCCTTTTCATTGGCTCTGGCTCTGCTCCCAGGTTACCTGGGCTATGAACTTTCATGTCTCGGATTCCAATAATAAATGCTACAGTACATAACTCCATCACATTACCCCCAAAGGAAGGGAACTGTGTCACTCCCATTGATGGCTGCCATTTGCTTTCTCATTTTCTCTGAGTCAGTTTCCCCTCCTGTAGGTTCTCCAATGGCCCATTCACCTGAATCGGGCCTTTGTTGCTGACTCTCTTTATATCGTCTCCTTACATCACGGTCTTATTGTGCTTCCATTTTCCAAAGGGTAGAGAAACTCCTACCTGCAGTGTCGAACATCCGATGCAGCCTCGTTTACACAGTCACCGCTGCTTACCAACAGAAACACGTTCTGAGAAAGGCGTCATTGGCAATGCGGCCATTGCGGGAACATCAGAGAAGCGCTTCCACAAACGTGGGTGGAACAGCCCACGACACCCTAGGCTGGATGCGCAGCCTGTGGCTCCCAGGCTGCCTGTAGACCACGCCGCTGGACTGGCACTGCAGGCAACCACAACATGAGGTGAGAATCTGTGTATCTAAACATAAAAAGGGTGCAGTAAAAATGATAGGCCTGGGTAGGGCGCTTACCAGGAATGGAGCTTGCAGGCCTGGGAGTTGCCCTGGCGAGGCAGCGGGCGAGGCGAGTGAGGGTGAAGGCCTCGGGCGTGGCTATTCGCCGCGATGGACCTAACAAACACGGGCACTTACGCGGCGCTAAATTTACCCAACAACATGGGATTAAGTCGGGCACGAGGGATGCAGCAAACACGAGATGCAGGAGGCTGCTCACGGCATAACACGGCACACTCTTTCGCAGCAAGCTTTGTATACGTCTGTAGATACACTATAAAATAACCAAGAGTCTAGAATTATAAAAACACACACAAGCAACATCGCTGTTCATCACCATCATCACGCGTTCTGTGCTGTGCACAGCTGCTTGCACTGTGCTTTCACACGGACAGGGGCACCATGCGTCTGTTCACACCGGCGTCACCACAGGCATGAGTGACGCCCTGCGCTAGGTCACACCGGCTGCATCCCCGGCGGGGGCATCTTTCAGCTCCGTCGTGATCACATACAGAACCACTGTGTACAACCTGCCACTGACCAAAACATCCTTATATGGCTCGTGACCATACAGAGATAGTTGTCAAATGACTGTTATAGTTTCATCTGGGTATAAACACACGCCCACGCACACACACACACACCAACTTGGCCGAAGCATTATCATCTTCCACGAAATAACATTAAGGTAATACAATAAAATATTACCGAAACCCTGTCAGCTTTCTCATCTCTGCTGCAACTACACTTAAGCCCCTCCGTGCCCCCATCTGCAACTGCGCGCCCCGCTTAGAGACATGAGGACCAGCTCCTGCTTGATACGTTCCCAGGCCCCGGCTGCGAGCCCTCCGTCGGAGATGAACTGCACCTAATGCAATCACCAGAATTAAAGCAGTTAAGAGAACGCAGCCGCCTGCCAAGAAAGCTCAGCCGCGCGGCGCTCCTGTTCGCTCGCTCTTCCAGAAAGTGTGCAACTAGTCCTCGTAAGTCGTTGGCTGCAGTTCCAGAAAGAGCAGCGGGAACAAAAGTGCTGACCTCGGTACATTGGTCCTCACTTTACAATCCATGAAATTCTCACTGATTGATCTACAAGGCAACGCATCCATCCATTCCATTACCGTGCTTTCCAAGGGCCTTTTAGGAACTTGCAAAATCAATATAATTCTGTAAATAAAATGAATCTCCATCAATATGACTATAAATATGATAACAGAAAAAGTTGTCATATTTTAACTGATTGTTATTTAAACCAAAAGATGTGGGTGGGAGGGAGGGGGGGAAGGGGTGGAGTAATTCTATTATGATGATTCAATTTTACTTCAGGAAAATAATGTAATTACTATAAAAATAATAAGCTAAGGTATGACATTAATTAAAGTTCATTTAAAGCTTTTTAGGTTTCTATATTTTAAGTTAAAGATGCATCAAATTATTTCTTTAATTTGGGTTTATATGTGATCAATTTCCAAATACATATACACAAGAAATAAATTGTATAAATGAGTATTTTTCAGTATAAAATTGAATAAGGGACCCTTGTTTCAATTGGTTATAATTCTGGAACTATTATATAAATTAAAAAGATAATTTAAATTAAAAAGATAATTCAGAATTGTTGGACACATGGGAAAATGATCTATTTTAATGATGAATTTATGTTACAAAATGCTTTTTCAGAGGAAAGGCAAAATTGAGCACGACAATGTATCTTTTAATTTGTGTGTAATTTTTCAGGCAAAATTTTTTCTTGGAGTTTTCCCATTTAAATCCCCTGAGACGAATTGAGTTTCTGAAATTTTATTCAGCTTGGAAATGTTCTTACTGTGGATAAACATTAGGATACATATCTTTATACGTCTGAATAACACAGACACATGTGCATGCACATAAGTCAGCATAACTATAAAGAACTGGTTGCCTGAATGAACCATTTCTCCTAGAAGGGCCAGAACCTCCAAGTGCATAAGAAAGGCACACACACACATCTATACAGAGGGCCACCTTATCCACGGTTTCGCCTTCCAAGGTTTGAACATAAAGGAGATCCAGGCTCACAGTAAGGAGCTTTGAGGAGTTTGCAGTAGCTGGAACCTGAGCGGGCATGTATAAAAGTGGCAGAAAATGAAATTAACAGGGTTGTCAAAGGACGAATTGTAAACTTGATTAAATGAGAACCTAAGTGTAATAGGACGAAATGGAACTTTTCTCTTACAGGAGAGTAAAGACTCTAATCAGAGCTGGCAGCACCACACCTCAATAGGAAAAAAAAGACAGACAGAGCCATTTATTTACAGTAAGTGTGGTTTCTCATAACGCAAGCAAGGCCCGCGTGGGCCAAGAAAAAGCAAAATTCTTCTTCATCACAACAATGGTAAAATCTGTTCTCCCAAAGAGAACAAGATCGGAGCCAGGCTAATAAGTAAAAACTTATTTTTCTTAACTTAATTTTTTTCCATATGATCTTTCACCTTGATGTGATTTGTTTGCCTCCCAGGTAACCTGATAAAGACTAACGCCCTCTTAGTGGCAGGCAGGACTGGAACGAATGTCATTCCCATCTCCTGTGGACCGAATGTGTGTGTCTCCCCAAATTCATGGGTGGGTATCTCCACCCTCAGTGTGATGTTATTAGAAGGTGGGTTATGGGAGGTGATTAGCTCGTGAGGGCAGAGCCTCATGAATGAGCCTCCAGAGTGCTCCGTTGCCCGCTTCGGATATGTGACGACACAGCAAAGAGATGGGCACCTATGAGCCAGGAAGACCTTCACCAGACACAGAATCCGCTGGTGCTGCATCTGGGACTCCCCAGCCTCCAGAACTGTGAGGAAAAAACTTCTGTCGTATACAAGTCACCCAGTAGGTATTTTTGCTATAACAGCCTAAAAGAACTAAGACGCCATCCTACAACCTTCAAGGCTTAATCAGAGGAAAAATCTATTAGCATGTGGCTGAACTTTAAGTGCCACCCAAGTTTTCAGGACTCATGAGAGCAGGGAAAGTGCCTTGAGGAGGAGCTATGAGCCCCAGCACGATGGATTTAAATGGACAGCCTCAGGGGGAAGAATCGGTGGATGAGACTATGGGCCTCAGTCCGAAAAGGTCTCACCGTCACAGCGCAGAGAAGGCAAAGTCTATAACGGCCTGTCTCTGTTCCTCAGCCCATTACTAACATGCTGAGAGCCTCGTGGCCACCTGGTCGAGGGTCTGCACTGCCTGTATTGTAGTCCAGGGAGCTCAGTCTGAAGGCAACGAACAAGGCAAGATGGCCCGGGAAGTGACAGATTTAGAGGCACAACTTCAGAGGTGGGTGTCAGCTTCCCCAAGCCACCTCCACCCTTCCCTGGGTGGACTGTAGAGTGAAGTCTATTTAGCAACATCAGTCGAGGGACCCATAAGCTAACAGCGGCAGAATAGATCAGCCAAGCATAAAAAAATAAAAATTAAAAATAAATTTTTAAAAAACCACCACAGCAAGATCAGGAAAAGAAATACATGCATATCCATATTACAAAAACAGTAACCTCATCATGAAGGTGCTGGAGAACCACTGAAGACTGTATGTAGAACATACAGATATGTATGTATAAAAAGTACATAAGCACATTATGTGTCCCGCAAGATGAAATATGCATCTTGTGTAGAAAGCTTATTCCCATTGCCAAGGCCAATTACTCAGTTATATTTCTAGGTATTGATTGATTGATTGATGCATAGATAATTGATAATGATAATATAGTAGTATAGATATATTCAAGAGCTGTGAAGAGTCTGAGATTTTAACCTACTGCCAAACTAAGGTATTATGACATAATTTCGTTAATGCTGGCAGAAGGCACGAGACTCCTGGATCAGAGACAAAGGACTTTCTCACTCACAGCGTCGGAGGCAGCAGGCTTCGTGCTCGCATGGGTGCCTCTTGGTGCAATGAATACCTAGGTGAATGCTACACAGACAGGGGAGGAGCCCTGAGCTCCTCCCATCTTATAAACCCCCAATCTTATAAAGAAGTCTGCAAACAAACTTGCCCCATATTTGTATTGGAAGGAGATAATATCTTTATTATCCTGGACAGCAACTTACTTATTTTCCCCCCCAAGGAGACACTGATTGCTACACAAACTTCCTATAAAAAATCATCTAGAATAAAAGCTGATACAAAATATGCAGACATGAAAAAGACACGTGGTGAATTATATACGTGTGTATGCGTGTGTGTATGTGAATTTTCTTCTAATTACTTCATACTTTTTAATGTTCAGTGCTCTAATCCACATGGATTTTAATTTTATGTAAGGTCTCAGAAGATGTTTTATGTTACATGTAGCAAAAACATCCTAAATGAAACAGAGAAGTAGACTATTCAAGCTATATAATTATGTATCTGCATGCACACAGTCATGGAAAGGAGACCAGGAATAATGGGCTTTAAACAGTTGGTAGTGGACGCCCACTGAGAGGGTTAAGAAGGGAGTGTATGCAAAGGGCTTTCGTATTTTGTTTCAATTGTCTATATTGTTTGCCTCCTACACAAATAAAATAAATTCATAGATCACTTAGATATGTATTAGTCGGTTTTCTCTAGGTGATGCTGAGGTTACAAAGAATCACAAATTGTCAGTACATAACAATAAACTTTTATTTCTAATTCAGTTAGGCTGGGTTTACTATGGCTCTGTTCTACTTTCCAGAATGTAAGGGGGGAATGTATCAGCTACCTATGATACATGCTTCTCATGGCAAAGGAAAAAAACAATTAGAAAACCACAAAATGGCCCTTAAATTTTCTGCGTAGGCCTGGCACATATCCCTTTCTCTTACGTTTCATTGGCCAATGCAACGACCACAGATGAAATTGGGGAGCTGAGGCTGTATACTCTATTTTTAGAGATGGTAAGAAAACCAATCAGGAACAATAAAAAATAATGCCACATGTAACTTTTAAGAAAAACAAAAGGTAATTCTTTTTTTAAATGATGAAAGAATGAACTAAAGGAGGGAGAAGCAAGTGAAGGAAAGGGGGAAGGGAAGGAGGGAGGGAGGTTTAGCAGCTGATGTTGGTAATAAGCTGGAGATGGACCAGAGACGCCAGCTACAACCCTCTTGCTTGCTGTCATCTATATGAAAAATAACAAGAGGCTGCTAGGAGTCCTATCCAGTAATGCTGTGGGACCTATGGTGCTATGGCTTTTATTATTATTAAAGAAACAACACCTAATATAATTTTTAAAACAAAGATGAAAGGAAGATCAAATATTAAATATTTATTTTTAATTTCTTTATTGTTGAAAGTATTACAGCGTCCCCTTTTTTCCTCCATTGATCCCCTCCACCCCACATCCACCCCACCCCCAGGCCTTCCCCATACCAATGTCTGTGTCCATAGGTTATGTATATAAGCATATAAGTTCTTTGAGTAATCTCCCCTCCACCCCCACTTTCCCTCTGAGATCCCTCAGTCTATTCCATGCTTCTGTGTCTCTGGATCTATTTTGTTCATCATTTTATTTTGTCTATTATATTCTACATCTGAGTAAGATCATGTGGTACTTGTCTTTCTCTGACTGGCATATTTAGCTTAGCATAGTACTCTCCAGGTCCCTCCATGCTGTCCCAAAGGGCATGAGATCCACTTCTTTACAGCTGCATAGTATCCCATGGTGTAAATGTCCCACAGCTTTTTTATCCACTCATCTACTGATGGGCACTTGGGCTGTTTCCATGTCTTACCTATTATAAATTGCACTGTTATGAACATAGGGGTGCATATATTCTTTCTGATTGGTGTTTCAGGTTTCTTAGGATATATTCCTAGAAGTGGGATCACTGGGTCAAATGGCAGTTCAATTTAATTAAAGAATAGAAATAACTGGCAAAATTGTTACTGAAGGTAAATTTTCCCAGTGTGAAACTTAAACTGTCTATATTAGCACTTTCAATATTCTAATGTATTGTCACATAAATTAAAAGGGTTATAAATTGTAATGCATAACAAAGTTACAGGGATAGATTTATACTGGAATGTTTCCAATTATTTGTGGTATTGCCTATCTGTGAAACGAGCGTTTCTATATCATTATATTAAGATATTGGTAGAGACTGAATGTCTGTCTGGCAAAAATTCATGTATTGAAGTCCTTGCCCCCAGTGTATTAATATTTGGAGGTGGGGCCTTTGGAAGGTAGTCAAGTCAGAAGGGCAGGGCCCTGGTCTGATGAGATTAGTACCCTTACAAGAAGAGACCCAGAAAGCTTGCTCCCTCGTGTGAGGACACAGCAAAAAGCGGGTGTGCGCAAGCCGGGAAAAGAGCCCCCACCAGAACTCAACCACGCTGGCCCTCTGACCAAACCTCAGCTCCAGAACTGTGAGAAAATAAATTTCTGTGTGTAAGCCTCTTGGTCTCTGGTATTTTGTTATGGCAGCCCCGGCTAACTAAGACAGATTTGTTAACAAAATAAATAGGAGTACCGACATGGCAAACCAAAAAATAATTAAAAATATAAAGCCCTTCAAAGTCTTTCAGTATTTGACAGGATTCAGTAAGTAGGAAATAATGGCAATAAATAACACCCTTCTTTGGAAACCAAGCTTCTATCCCAAAGAATGGAAAAGGCATTGACCGAGCTGGACTGTTTGAAAAATATCATATATCATTTTACAATTGGATCTTGTACCTCCTTCAGTTAAATTGAAGGACAAGTTAACATTTGTTCGTATGGCCAATTCTTTATGGCTCTTCCTGCTACAATCCACTGAATGTTGAATAAGTGAATGATTTCATTTTAACTTGAAGGTAGACTGTAAGTCCCCAAGAATCAGGCTTGTCAGCCCTCAGCTCCTGCACTGACTTCCTAGAATGCTTTCCATTCTCACACACCCACTCTATGCCCCATTTAAAGCACAGAAACACCCAGGCCATTACAATATCCATTTCACTAGCTAAGAGCTGCTCTGGTTATGCACACAGATGGAGGGAAGACGGGATCAGTCCCACCAGCCAGCTATGTCCTATAGACCGTAAGCACTAGGAACAATAATAAAAACGGAAACTAACATTAACTGAGCACTTCTTATGTGCCAGACATGGTAATAAGTGTTTTATAATAATTATCTAATGTAATCATTAAAATAACCCTCTGGCAAACATACTATTATTATTACCACTTTATGAATGAGGGGAACTGAAGTTAAAAGAATTTAAGTAACTATCTGGATTACCTACTACCCATTATAAACATGATCACCGGAATGAAATTTAAAAAAAGGAGGGGGAAGGTCAGATGATGCCTCAAGTACCAGTTTGTTCTCTATTCCATTGCTGTGTCGCAGTAAAACCTGTGTGTAGCAAGAAACTCCTTGACTTTCCAAAACATGTTTATTTAAGAAGAGATACAGGCTCTATTAGGATCACAAGTGTGTACATGTGCACACACACACACAGAAAATACTGGAGTTGCATTTATTACCCAACATTTTCTGCTTTGCGACTGCCAGGCGTTCAGCAGCCACCCTCCAGGAACATCATTTCTGCAGCATCAGAAACACATCCGCATGTGATTTCCCCAAGGGCAAGTGTCCCTCGGGGAGGGTCTGATGAATGGCCTCCTGCAGAGGATGTTAACTGGGTTTTTCCTTCTGCCTAAGCCCCTGGAGTTGAGGCTCTGTTGAAGGGAAGGCGATGAGGGATGACCCATTGGAGTCCCTTCCAAGTCTCAAGCTCGGTCACAGAAATGCTAATATTGTGAAGAACTCAGGAACCTTCACCATCGGTTATTCAAATTCGTGGAACTTCCCGGGGTGCTGTGGCATAACATTTTCCTTGTTGATCCGTTAAATTATGCAGTTCACTTCCATTTTTCTCCCACCCACACCACACCCCCTCCTAATCCAATGCATTCTGAATATATGCAGCCAGGATGAATAATTCTGAAAATTAATAAGGCTTATCATAGAAAATGTCAACTTAGTATTGGAATAACAGAGCGATAAACCAGAGCAATTCCATAAAGTAATGATGCAGAGCGGGGGGGAAAATCTGCCCTTTTCAGGTTTTTGCTGAGTGTTAATAAGAGATCTAATCTTCTTAAGATAAAAACTATTTTTCTTAATATGTTTTATAATGTAGAATTTTATTAAAATAAACCCCCATTGTTTTCTTGAGCTGTTTTCATATCATTTCTTTCTTTTCTGTGAAGTGTTTATTTAAAAAACTTGAGACCACCAAGTTGTAAAGATGCACGTTTTTACGTGATGGTTATACCACAGGCAGACTGTCTGGTTAAATTGAGAAGAGTGAATTGATAGCTTGTATTTCATTTAATTTAATTAATCACTGGAAAGCAGCCACACCAGGGACACCCACCATGGCCATGTGCCTCCATAGCGAGCTTCCCACCTTCGCCCATGGCCAGGGTCCCTGGCAGACAGCACCTCGGGACCTATAGCTGCCCTAATTTAATTTAATCAAAACCAGAATTATCCCAGTTGGTTGGTCCTGCATTAATCATGTGATTAAGATTTAAAAGAAGGACTGTCCTGTTCATAATAGCATCGAAAATATCTAGGAATAAATTTAACCAAGGAAGTGAAAGATTGGTACAAGGAAAACTACAAGACTCTATTGAAAGAAATCGAAGAAGACACAGACAAATGGAAAAACATCCCGTGTTCATGAATTGAAAGAGTTTATATTGTTTAAATGTCCATGCCGCCCACAGCCATGGATTCAATACAGCCCCTATCAAAATTCCAATGACATTTTTCACAGAATTAGAAAAAGCAATCCTGAAATGTTTATAGAATCACACACACACACACCAAATAGCCAATCATGAAAAAGAAAAACATGACCAGAGGCACCATACTTCCTGGCTTCAAACTATACTACAAAGCTATCATCATTGAAACAGCATGTGCTGCTATAAAAATAGACACATAGACCAGCGGAACAGAATACAGAGCCCAGAATTAAACCCTTACATGTGCAATCAACTAATATTTGATAAGGGAGCCAAGAACATCCAATGAGGAAAGAACAGTCTGTCCAACAATTGTTGGGAAAGATGGGTGAGCACATGCAGAAAATAAAATTGCATCCCCATCTTATACCACTCACAAAATTTAACTCAAAATGTACCAAAGACATAAATATAATACTAGACACTGTAAAACTCATAGGAAAGAAGCTCTTCAACATTGGTCTTGGCAATGATTTTTTGGATATGATATTATAAAGCACAAACAACAAAAGAAAAAAAATCAACCATTGAAACCACATCAAACTTAAAAGTTGGGCTGCAAGAGAAATAATTAACAAAACTTAAAAGGCAGCCTATGAATGGGAAAGAATATTTGCAATCCATATATCAGACAAGGGGCTAACATTCAAAATTTATGAATAACTCAAACAACTCAAAAGAAAAAATCAGATTATAAAATAAGCAGAGACATTAAATAGGCATTCTTCCAAAGAAGACATTCAAATAGCCACTAGGTACATGAAAAGGTGTTCAACATCACTAATCATCAGGAAAATAAAAATCAGAACCACATGAAATATCTCCTCTAACCTCTAAGAATGGCCATCATCAAGAAGGCAAGAGAAAAAAAGTGTTGGTGAAAACCTGAAGGAAAGAGAATGCTCGTGCTTTGTTGGTGGGGTTGTAAGCTTGTCCAGCCACTTTGGAGAACAGTATGTAGGTTCTTCAAAAAATTAAATATAGAACTACCATATGATCCAGCGATTCCACTTCTGGGTATATATCTAAAGGAAATGAGAACAACTAATCAGAGAGACATGTGCACTCCCATGTTTATTGCAGCATTATTTATGATAACCGAGATTCTAAAGCAATCTAAGTGTCTGTCAATGTATAAATAGATAAAATTTTTAAAAATTAAATATATAAAGCACCATAAAGTTTATTGTTCATAATGACATTCAGCCTTTTTAAAAAAAAATAATAAATGCTCCTTGGATGGTTACAAGCTTTTGGTTGATTTCTGTAGTCTGGAAAAGTTGATCCTGACCATTTATGCCAGTGTTCTCATCACTCTTACGGAGGACAGGATTTAAGGACGTTTTATTCCACCATTCATTCAAGAAATGCTTCTCCATGGTTTGTTTTTTAGGTGAATGGTATTTATAGAGCAAAATATGGTGCTAGAAATGCTCATAGCTCTTGGTCTTCTATCTGTACCTTCCCCATGTTTAGTGCTAAGGTATAAAAATTAATAAAAACACTTCATAACTTTAATACATTTAATTCATCCTTCACGCTGAGATGGAGAGCAGCTTATTAGTCACAGCTCAGAGGGAGGAGGGCCTTGCGTGTCCTGGGGAGTCACCCAGGACTGCTCTCAGGAGCAGAGCGAATGACCAGGGGTTGTGGGGCACGGGCCCTGCAGTATCAGGAGAGCACGGCACCCCCAGGTCCCGAGGAAGGATGTGATTGGCTTGTTTGAATAATTCCACAGGCTGGAGGGGAGTTGAAACCTGCTACTCACCGATAAGCAGGAACTTTGCCTGGTTTCCTTAAGGAGGAGGTTTGCTTGGCTAGGGGACCTCATCCCACAGGAGCAGAGGTCGGTGGGGACTTGGAGTTAGGTCAAATGAGCCCTCCTGCTTTCACCAAATGTCGAGGGAGTACATGCTGGGCTTTCATTTTAGGCCCGAACCACAGCGTCCAGTGAGGCGGGCGCCTAGAGGGAAAGAACACCTGCAAAAGTTCCTGATGGGGACTCTAACTCACCCTTCGCGCGGGTTAGCCCTGCCTGGGGTCACACCTTCATACCCAGCCTGTGCGTGAAAGAGTTGGGGCTCTCACTCTGTTGCTTAGTCGGATATCGTAACTGTTGAGCCCCAGACCTTCAACCTGGAAAGCCAGTCACTTACCAAAATAACCTCGTACAGAAAACAAAATCATCCAAATAGGATTGTGTAAACTCATATATACATAAATTGATGGAACTATGGGAGAGAATAGGTTGCTTTACATTGAATGATAAACATGAAGTGATTAATGAAACCATGTTAAATTGACAGACACCTTAAGCTTGGTAAATGAATGAACCTCTAATGGAAACATCACTGTTAGAGATGAGAGGAAATGTACATTTACTTGATGAGTGCATTTTATAAATATCCAGCCATTAGCTTTAACAGTGTTGTATTTGTAATCTGCATGTATCATCTCTTTTGTAAACCACCCTCATTCTTAGGTAAGGCTATTTTCAATGTCGTTCTACTCTTTGGTGATGTTATTTCTGACCATTTATGCCATAGAGCCACAGTAGATTTCTATAGCATTGACTAAGCCTATTAAAATACAAAAAAAAAAAAAAAAAAGCAGAGATGTGCTGGTGGGTTTTTTTTATAGTTATTGAGTTGCTAAACTTTGGCACAATCTTTTAATTAGCCATTCGAGTTCACAGAGGATTTCTTCCAAAAAATGGAAAAACAATATGCTAGCTTTCTGTTTAAACTGCTCAAATTAATTACACTTCTTTAGTAAAAAAACCCATATTTTACAAGAATATAATGCAGTATGTGGATTTTGTCCAGTAACTGTTAAAAAGTGTAAAATATTAAAAGATTTTAGAAGGAATGTACATCCATTGGTAATTTTTAATGCATTTAACCTTACATATATTATTTTGCTTATAGTTTTTTAAGCAAGCGAATGCATACAAATGTAAAAAATTGGATCATTTAAATTGAAATAGTTCAGGCATTTATAACTTAATAATCATTTTTTTGAATCACAAAGTAAAATTCTTCATGAACAGAAATTAAAACAAAGTAATCATTTTTAGAAAAATGAAATTCTAGTTGTTCTTTAAAGGCTATAATTCACCTGGGTGAACACACCTTTCATTTATATAAGATGAATAGATAGGTAGATAGATAGATAGGTAGATAGATGATAGAAAGATAGATAGGTAGAGCATTTACTAAGTCCCTGACACTGATGATAAATATCTGCACCCGTGAAATTTACACTCTGGAGGATAGGAGAAAGGAGCACTCAATGAGAAAAAATACTAACTAGTGACCAGCACTGTACAATTATTAAAATTAGATAATGCTAAAGAGTCTCCTACTTTAGATTGGGTGGTCAGAAAGACCACTTTGAAAAGTGGTATTAAAGCCTACATCTAAATATCAAAAGGGGGGGGGGGGCATAAGTAGCAGGAAGAAGAGTATTCTAGTGTGATGGCTCTACGGCAGAAATTGGTTCAAAAAAACTGAGTCTAATGTGGTTGAAGTATGTGCTGTGCGAGAGGGCAAGCGGTGCGAAATCAGTCAAAGGAGTAAGGAGGAGGCAGGATCCAGGTGAGCCTGATAAATCAGGGTAAGGAGCGGGTTTTAACGAAGAGAGTCAGAAACGAGTGTGCCATGTGCACCCTGGATCTACAGGGAGGAAGGACTGTGGGGCTGCCAGCGCCACGCAAGAACACAGCGAGGAAGTTGTGTCCAAAGGATCGGGTACTGATAATGAGGGAAGCGGAAGAATAAAAAATAACCTGAGTTTTTGACTTAGGCCATTTAGAGGAGAGAAACACTACGGTGTTTGCTGAAATTGGGGAGGTGAGTGAGGAGCAGGTTTGGGGGAACAGGAAAGTAAGAGATGAGAGTTTGGCTCAGGTCAAGTTTGAGATGCCTCTTTGACATCAGGTGGAAATGTTAAGTAACCAGTTGTCATATCGGTCTGGAATTCCAGGTACAACAGGCATTGGCATAATCTTAGAGGTGGAATTTAAAACCGTGGAGATGGATGGGATCACCAAGAGACTGTATAGAGAGAAGAGACGTATCCTGGACAGGGAACTTGGGAACTTCAAACAAAAAATAAAAATAAATAAAAAGTGTTTGAGAGAAAGAGGAATCACCAAAGACAAAAAAGAATGACCAGTGAATTAGGATAAAAAATAAGAAAATTTGGGAAACTTGGAAAAGATTTAATGTTTCATAAATGTATAATTAATGAAAGGTAATTGAAAGACAACCAGCTATTTCTCATGTCATCTTCCCTGGGCTCGAAAGAAATGCGATTTTCACTCTGTTTCTCTTAGTGACGATTGTATTGGAGTGTGAGTACCTGTGAGAAAGCAAATGCAGTCTGAATACAGGATTTTAGTTTTTCTACATATAATAGGACTAAAATGGATGCGTAGTTAAGAAAGGAGTCCATTATATTATGGGGATATTCACGGAGGCCTTTTCCAATATTGATTAGACCAAAGTAAATAAGAAATGTAGTTAACTATGGACAGGGTAGGAAAACATTGAAAAAATAAATATGTAAATATAGATAGACAGATGGATGGATAGACATACAGGCACACAACAGACACACACATACACCCATTTTTAAACAAGATGGTAGGAACAAACAGGTTCACTTGGGTTTCCAATAAATTTTTTGTATGAGGCAGCCTGGCCTGCTGCGAGGAGGGGGACAGCTTAACCTGAACAGGGAGATGTTAAAGAAACAGAACTGGCTCCCTCTGTAGTTTCAGTCCCAAGGCCTATGAGTCTGATTAGAAACGAAAAGGGTGTGGGGCAGGCAAACAGCCAGAGGAAACAAATGAACACAGCCAATATTAACATTATTCCTCCGCTTTCTACCCCCCCACACAGTGAGTGCCTCTGACACAGGTGAGAAAATGACCTCATGCTGGACACAGCTCCGTAATCTATACTTTTAATAACATCATCAGCACAATGGAAAACAATTCTTAGTCTCCAAGGCCTTCAAGTACATATTTCCCCCCTTGCTCCAGTGGTCTTAGACTACTCAAGAGCTGCTAGAAAGCACTCTCACCTAGTCAGGAAGGAAAGGGAATCTGCACCAACCGTCTCAGGACTTTCCAACTCCTGGATTTCAGTGCCAATCACAGCAGTTAATTTTAGCAGACCCTGGTATGTTTAGTCATTGTGTGCAGCAATATTAATTCTTTGAGAAAAAATTCCTGCAAATTCAGAATCAGCAGGCTTGGATCCCAGCTCCAGGCCTACCACAAGTGAACTGGACCACCCTGAATATCTCATTGTCATGACTAAAATAAGCATCAGCAGCTAGGTGACTCTTGAAGTACTTTCCAATACTCAAATATAATTTTACAAGCTACATAAATATCTATTTATTTCTTTTTTAAATTTTGATTTATTTCCATCACTACTTAATGTTCTCTTTCCTCCACCATCATGTAGCCCTCCATAAACCCCTACCCTGAGTTTGTGGCAGCTTTCATTGGCCAACTTCTTAATTTAAAACAACTCTATATTATGCCCCAAAGCTTAGGCATATGTTCTTCCTGCTTGACCTACACATTCAGAAATCCTCCCACTACCCCTTCATATAGCTCTTAAGCCAATGTCACTCTCTTCCTTTCAGTATATGCCTGGATCATTTTATAAGCAACCCCTTTTCATGGTCACATCCATGGTTAGCTCTTTGAACACTTCACTACAGGCAATCTATAAAATTTGAACTAGAAATAGAATTTTAAAAACATTTAACATGAGATAGATCTTAAGTTTTGAAGCATATAATACATTTTCGTTGATTATAGGTGCAATGGTCCACAGCTGGTCTCTGTAGTTCATTCAGTTATTTTGCATAACTGAAACTATATACCCGTTAATGAGAACTCTCCATGTCCCCCTGTCCCCGGGCCCTGGCAACCAGCATTCCACTTTGGTTCTATGCAGTTGACTGTTTTAGATATCTCATACAAGTGGAATCATGCAGTATTTGTCCTTCTGTGATTGGCTTCTTTCACTTAGCATAATGCTCCGAAGGTTCATCCAAAGTATAACTAACTGTCCTTTCAAGACGATTAGAAAGCCATGTAAGGAAGCACACAATGACAGAGCAGTGGCAGAGACTAGTGCTAAGAGACTTCAGAGTGTGCTGTTCTGCTATTGAGTGGTATTAGAAGGTGCATCATTCCTTCTTGAATGAATTACTTATTGGCAGTCCCACACAGGCTAAGTGTCAAGTTAATTATATGAAATATAAGACCCATTTAAGTTGCATTTAACGTCTTAGAATCATTCCAGTATTGGTCATTATTTGTATTTTTACTGGTACAGTGATTTAGGGTAATGGTGGATAAGCCTAATTCAGACAATATATTGAAGTTCATCACTTTTAGAATAAAATCTTAAAAAATAAGATTTTTGAGAAACATTTGAGGATGTCATGAAGACCCCAATCTTTAGTGATGCTGCCTGGCAGAGCTCAGCTCTAGCTGTTGGCTGGGATGAGTGGGATAGCTGGGTCCCACTCTCTCCAAATGGCCTCTTCCAACCATGACAGCTGGGTCCCAATAAGAAGCATTCCAAGAGGCAAAAGCAGAAATTGCAGATCTCTTTAAGTCCAGCCTCAGACACTGCACAGCACCACTTCTGCTGCATTCTGCTGTTGAAAACAAGTCCCAGAGCCAACTCAGAACCAAGGGGAGGGGAACAGAATCACCTCTCAGTGGGAAGTGTGACCAAGAGTTCACGCCCATCTTCACTTTACCACAATGGGAGACACCCCCACAGACTCCTGGAAATACCTGAAGAGAGCTTTATATGAGGTCAATGCCTGACATTAGAAAAAGGAAGCAAAAGTCAGTGGAGCTGGATTATTAGTATTGTTGTAAACTGACCTGCAGCTAGTAAAGCCTGGGAAAAGTGAAATGATAGCAAAGCTACTTCAGTGCACTTTTTCAGCCCCTTGCTTTACCCAAACTGTTGAAATGAAGCATGCATAACATCCCCAGTGCCCATCACACATATCCATGCCCGTCCTTAGAGCCACACTCTCAGGCCAGAACCTGTCAGCAAAGCACCTGATTGTTTTCCTTGCTGACTTTTCAATACCTATGGTCCCCACCTCCCTCCTTTCGTGCAATACCTTAAGAGTGCGTTCACTCCAGACTTCCCATTCCAGTGAAGAACTACCTTGTGTATGAAATGCGTTCTGGTCCTCTAGCCTTTTGCCTCTTGGATTTAGAGCTCTTTCCAGCTACTCCTCCTTGGGTCACTTAGGAAAAAAATGCTCACTCACCTTCTTCCTTCCTGCCTTTCATCCCTTCGCTATCAGTCAAATTTTTTGTCTCAAGTAACAGTAAAAGAAAGAAAGGAAAGAAAGAGAGAGGGAGGGACGCATGAGGTAGGCAATTCCCAAAGGAAAGAACAGGAGGTTGAGATGATTTGCAGGGACAAAAAAACAACAAATAATTAATAAAATCCATCCCTTTAACTATGAAATATCCAGATACAACCTTTTTCAAATTTTTAAGCTTTAAAAAATTATGTTACATAATTAATGCAATAACTATTACCCATATGCTGAAAACACCTACAACCTTTCTATTAAGGATGGATGATCCAAATTTTAATTGTAATCAACATTCTGCTATAAACCCTGAATCTCTCACAACTATAGTTCTGCCGTGATCCTATTTCAGTGTTCTGTGATGTGTACTAAATTGTAAATTTAACCACCAGCAAGCTATCTCATATAAAAGAGTGAAAAAAAATAAAAAGGAAATAAGAAATACACATGTAGACATACACGCTCATACATACTTACACACATAAAATGATATGGCAAAGATGACAATGTGCGAGATGACTCCAACTGGTATCTATAGTTATTTATAACAGTGTTTTGGTTTTCATGACTCCCTTCCTCTTCCTCCCGGCTCATGACTCTTTTTCCTTCAGCTAGCCGGTTGGATTTTCCTCAGTGGAGTGACCGGCTTCTAATTTACAATGGGTCCTGCCAAAATAAAATTAACTTAGACCACTTCAGAAGGTGGTACTAGAGGGCATCCAAGGTTGCCCATGGGACCTATTCATGTACTTCCATCCTTCAGTGTAGATCACCTGTATTACCACCCTTTACTGTCAAGATCACTCATTACGGCCAGCATCAGAGCCCCCTTTTTGATTGAGGAGTCCAAAACAGTGAGATGATGTCTTATTTTCTAATTCAACATAGGATGTGCTGTGCCCCTTGATGGAAACGCCCCTCCCTTGAGTACAAACAATTCAACACTAGTACAGCATAGTGTTTTAGGCACATAATCAGATGTCATTAAGAGCACACCATTCCCAATTCTATCAGTTAGCGAGTGATGCAATACCCTTTATTAATTGTAGGCTAAGAGTATCTAATGCATCCTAGAGGTGATATCCTAAGCATGAAACTGACCTTGTGGTAGACATAATTGTTTAACCATTCGACCGTTCTGAGAGGCCAACAGCTAGTGGACCATGGAGTATATGATAAAATCAGTGAATCTGAGTGAATTTCTTGGTCAGGAGCAAGATTGTGTGCAAACTTCACGTTGGCATAAAAGGAAATCAGTAAGTTTGTGGACTGTCAAATGCATGAAAAGCATGGCAAGCAATTTGCAGTGCAGAATAAGTATCTATTCTGTACAGTAGACATGTCCTATACAATCAACCCGTGATTATATTTCTACATAAGGGTCATATTTTCCACATGCTTACCAGTAGTTTTCTCCATAAGGGGCCTTCTGATGAGCTTTCACATGGGAATCAAATAGTCTTGCTTCAAAACACATATTCATTATATGTTATACTTCTTTATAAAATTTCCCTTTAATTTCGTTAATTTCACCATCAAACTATTAGCCATGGCCCAGAAAGCAATGTAGCTACTCAGCTCAGGCCATTTCTCCATCCGGGCCATATGGACAATGGGGTGTGTTGCTTCCCAATGGAAAGACTTCCTTTTTTTCATTTCCTTTCAAGGCAAATCCTGAAGTCAGCTATCACTCTGCAACAATACATCTCCAATCATGAGGCTAAAGACATAAGTTGAGGGAAGGATGGTATAGTGGCAGAACAGACACATCCAAACCACCTGCGTGATTTGTGCCTTCAGGGCCTGCAATGACCTAGTACGGTTCACACCAAGTCGATAAGTCCCTTCATTTTTGTGAGATTTGCTTTTCCCCTCTCTCATGTATGTGTCTTTTCAAGATGAAAACAGAATGCATCTGATAGTCTCTGTTTTTTTGGTAGAGAAAAAAGTTTAGCCAGACTGATAGCTGCATACCAGGAGCTAGGGGCTCTATGAATTCCCGCCCTTTTTTTTTTTAATTTATCTTTATTGTTGAAAGTATTACAGATGTCCCCATTTTTCCCTATTGACCCCTTCAACCCCACACCCACTCCCCACCCCAGGCCTTCACTACACTATTGTCTGTGTCCATGGGTTATGCACATATGCATATTAGTTCTTTGGTTAATCTCTCCCCACCCACCCCCACCTTCCCTCCGAGCTTCGTCAGTCTGTTCCATTCTCCTATGTCTGGATTTTCTCCCTTTAAGAGACCACATCTGGAAACTGCAGCTGCTATTGGAACAACCATCCGATCTAGCTTCCAGTCATGCACTATCCCCTCAAATTTCATATCCAACCTCCGTAAGTAAGAGGCAAGCTGGCGGATTACAGGGAAGCGTGAAGAACCCATTATTCCCGTTTCTTTCCAGACGGAAAATGGCACTGATATTTGTACTTCCCTTACATGTACTATTAGGGAGTGGGAGTGCCAGAGGTTTCCACTTGGTCCCTTTTATCCTAATAGCTCTTGCTCTCTAGGGTAGGAAATAAAAGAGTGAATTCTGCCAGTTTCTAAGCCCATCTTTTCCTTCTGTATACTCAAGTGCAGGGAAAATAACCAACCAGGTGGTGCCAAGGTCCCACCGGGCCTGACATAAGGCAGATGAACCAAGACAACAATTGTGCTCTGACTCCCAGGATATCCTGAGTCCCCAGGAATCAGAATTAGCACAGATCTAGTAACCAAAGAAAATCTATGAAAAGTCTTTGTATTCTATTTTTCCCTGTGCCGACCCAGGGTCTTTGAGCTACCTGTAAGTCACTGAGGACACTTGAGGAAGGCTAGGAGTTACAGCTTCAGTTGGTACTTATGTTATCACAGGTCCCTGCCTCAATGCTACTGTCTAATTTTTATTCAAGGGCTCTGGGTGTGGAGCTAAGTGCGGTCCGGAAATTGGAAATAGAGTAATAAACCATCAAAAGATGCGTCAAGTCAGGCTTCCATTTGGCAGATTGAGAAATTTTCCATTTATACAAATCAAACAAGAACTATGTAGACTTCTCACCCATTTTAGTCCTAGGAACCCATGATTTATTTGGCAATATCAAAAAATCCCAGGTGGACCAGCCACTGTGATGCTCAGGCAGGACCTGCAAATAATGATGGTGCCCCCCTTTGCTCCTGGGAGTTAGGTGTAACTGGTTGGCAACCGCTACCTTCATTGACGTTAGAGAACCCACCTCAATGGCAATGTTTCCATGATTTCTGGTTTAGAAAGAACAGCTACAAAAGCAATTTTCAAGAATGTTAGAGTCACCCAAAGCCTTGGTAAAGAAGTATGTTCTGGTACTCTTTGGGACATGATTTGGGGGTATGTGAGCAAGTGGCACATAATTAATCCACTTCAACATCCTTATCAGTCATTGAATTTCTTTCTCGGTGTCAATTCTCACATTAGAATCACCTAAAGATAATTTTTTAAAAAGTATTAATACCTGGATCCTTCCCTGAATATTCAACGTGACTAATCTGGGTTGGCATGAGGCACTGTGATTTCCCAAACGTTCCAGGGCATTCTAACGTAGAGCCAGACTAGAGAGCCACTGCCACCATTTCCCTGTGGGTCTGTGACCTGCAAAACTCTGGATAATTAAATTCTATAATGACCGAGGTTCTTAATTCAAGAAACAGAATCCAACTCTGATTTAAAGAAATACATACAGTGAAATGATGTCGCGTATGTCACAGAACCCTGGGAACACTGGAGAACCTGGCTTGGAGAAAGCACAAATACTCAGGCAGGCATCAGTCAGGATTAGAGTGAAATCCTGCAATAAAGCAAGTCTGGCGTGCACACCACAGCTTGCTCTCCTCCAGCTGGCAGCTCACCGCCATGCAGCTGTGGCCACAGGCTCCAGAATGCATTTCCCAAGGCCCGGATTCTTCATATGACTAGATCATGATTCCCTGCGTGGAGCAGGCGTGGCTAGTTAAGCCTAGGTCATGGGTTTACCCCTAGTCGCCAAGAAGGCTGAGAGAGGGACTATCTGCCCTTTTCCACTTCTTATTGGGAGGTACTCTCTCTGAGTCTCACCAGAATTCAAGATAAAGAACTCCGAAAACATAAAAAGAGGGTTCAGCTGTTAGGTTGTCAAAAGCTGGCAGGTATTCCCCATATCATGTCGTAGCCTCACACTGAAACACAGCAAGTACAAAGCACCATTAGGGGAAGAAAAACTGTGAGCAGGAAATCTTAAAACTAGCTACTTTACACGCTAACATTAACCAAATCTTTCTAAAAGGTATTATACATTATCTTACACTTACAGGACACACAAGACAAAATTTAAACTTCGTTACTGGAATCAGTGGGAACAGTAATTGGTGACTTAGGGTACAAAGCAATAGTTCCTAACGTGCTTACAGGCCTCTCTTATTCCATTAAAAGGCCCCAGAAGGCTCAAGTTCTACCGTCCTGGGCTTTACACACTTTTCCTCCTTGGCTCCTGAGTCCTCAGTTGTGTCTCTTTTTAGCAGTTTCGTTTTCCTAATTTTTTCCTCCAAATTTGCTGTAGGCTGGAAAAACAGGTAACCACAAGAAATGGCAGACACTGAGTTGAAGATCCCACGTGGTCTGAGCCTCGGGTATTTTTTGTGATTAACATACAAAACCTCACTTGACCCGCTGTTCTGAATGCTCAGGGGGCAGCTGTGCTCCCTTCAGTGTTTCCCAGGTATCCTGGTGACACTGGGAAATACGATTTCCAGATGCAGGAAGAAGAAAGGAGAGGAGAGTTTTCATTCACAAGGTTCTGTGAGAGGCACTGAAAAGACACTGTCTCCTTGGACCTTCACAACAACTCTGGGGCAGGATTCACAGCAGGGGAGAGCCAGGCCCTGGGGTATCGTGATAGATGAAGAGGTGGTGTCTAATCCCCTTCTTCTGGAATTTTGGCTGAACCCTGTGTCTCCCTGGATGAAAAGACTGTGACAGACCAGATGTTCTGGAACTTCTAAGGCTGGGCCGCACAAAGCCTTTCGCTCCTGCGTGGGTCCACTGGGATGCTCACTCTGGGAAAAATAGGAGCTCAGCTTCCCTGAGACTGACACGCTGGAGCTGTCAGCCACTGGCATGGTGTTCCACAGCCCTAGCTGGGCCCAGCCTTCCAGCCATCTCCAATGTGGTGCCACAGGTCATGTTGCCGCCCCCAACCCCCCCACAGCAGCCCACCTGCCCCGAGTACAGTGGGACAGCCCACACCACATGGAGCTGGAGAGGGACCAGCTGCACCCACTCCACTTCCTGACCCACACAATCATGAGATATAATAAAATGGTTGCTGTTTTAAGCCACTTGGTTTCTGTGTAGTTTTTTTCACAATAGATAACCAAAAAAGACATGAAATAAATTGATTGGTTCCTTGAGCCAACCTGTGTTCAAAGAGAGTCAAATTAGGACTGTTTTAACATCAAGGCCTATAATGCTCCCCTTATTTCACAGTGCCTCCAGGGAGAGTCTAGGATATTTATACTTTGAAACTGTTTTTTAAATAGACAAAATGTCAGTCTCTTTATTATTTTGATATCTGGTTTTTATATAAAAGATTACAGCTTAAAAAATATTTCACACTTTCTTATAATTTCCTTAATTCTTACAACTATAATAAAACTATTATTTCTACTTTTAAAAAAAAGAGGCTAGAAATAAAACTTTGTCTCTGTCTCCCATCTAGGTTCTCTGACTCCAAAAGGGACTCTCTTACCATTAAATTAAAATACTTTTTCATCTATTCCATACTCAGTCCTTTATAATGCAATTTTTAAAGACAAAATAATCTATCTTCAGTTTGGATTCCAGTGGAAGGCTTAGTGTTATTGCTATCTTCATGCCAAAATAAAACTTCAGGATGAGAAAGCAGAAATTTATGCCAAGGAAATTAATATTGTTACTTTCAGTTCCAATTCTTACTTTTAAGTTTTATAGGATCCCATTTGCTAAAGTTGCTCCTCCCTGCACTAAATAGTTCTATCTTGCTACTCAGCAGAGAAATCCAGAAAGTGTTTCTATCAGCAACATGTTCATTAGCCCCCCCCAAATGTTAAAGCGATGTAGCTGATGGCAGTGGACATCAATATTAACATTAAGTTCCACCCTTTCAATTAAAACATTATGCTTCTCTTCCCAGTAATTCTTTTAGACCCCAGCTCTTCTCTCACACTCATTTGTATGACTGGTCCTTCTTGTCTAAAAACAATGACATCAATAAATGAGTTAGACAAATATAAAGAGTAATAGGTATTTCTTTGGAGTTTCACACTCTACCTTACAGCCCTGCTTAAAGATGTCTTTAATTGCTTGAAAACTTTTTCAAAATTGAGGAAGAAAATATATTCTAAATAAACCAGATTAAAAATAAGCTTGCATGTATACTTTTTTTCATACAGATGATGGAATAGACCCTGCCTATTGCCCCCTCAAGTCCTGCCTTAGGATACTAATGTAAATACAAGTATATATAGCCTCTTGGTACAGTTGAAATCCAGCCAAAGCTTACAAATGCTCAGCATGCAGTCCTCTGTAGTAATAACTTCCTGTGAAGAACAGATCTAGAAATTATTTCGGTAAAGGGACACAAGGCAGAATTCTGAAATAGTAAAAGGAAGTGTTGAGTCTTACTTACTTCTATGATACACAAGGATAAAACCCCAGGAGCTGTAGCGAATAATCTCCCTAGAATGAGAATGTCCATGTGATTGAAGTGAAATTCTACCCAAAGGGTATAGAAGAGGGAGTCGAGGGCCAGTGTAAAATGCAAGGTGCACAGCAGCAGCCGTCTCCTGTGATGCTGAGCTTACACGCAAACATCTTTTGATCCTGGCAAGATCTCCTGAATTATATAGCATTCATTAGTATCAATTCTTGGACCTGAGTAATCAACAGCTATTCATCTTTAATTATAAATTTTCTCTTTAAATTTTCATTTTTTTAACCTTATTAAGTTTTGGATCACTTCATCTGCCTCCACTAAATATATACTTTTCAAAACCAATTTGGACCATGACCAAGCAAATATAGATTTCATTATGGAAACCAAATGTGGATTTCTTTCATTTGTCAAAGGGCTACACAGTAATTTCATTAATGCTCCTTACCCTGGAGGAGAAACTTTCTTATATACTCACAAGTACAGACATCAGCAAAAATAAATAAAATAAAAATGTGGTAAAAGGAAATAGGTGGTGTTGAAAGTATAGCTACTGGCTTTGCTCTCAGGTTTCTGTTTTTCAGTATTGACATATTTTCAATTGTTATGATGATGTGTTTCAAATGCAGGTCAGACATCTTTATTTCACTATAAAATATACCTTCCAGTTCTTTGGGTATTAAAAGGAAATCCCTAGATATTTAGCATAGAAAAAAATCCTAAAATGACTAAAGGATAGGATAAGAAAATAGAAAAAAAATAGGTGAAGGGTGAAAATTAAGACACCACAGGGGTTCTAATTAAGAAAAACAAACACTTTTAAAATTATAATAAAGACTATTGTTCTAAACCTACACACACACAAAATATGTAGAGACATCTCTGGTCCAGGGCCTCCATTTACTACTGAGTTAACCTAGATCCTAAACACTCAGCAACTTGCCTGAAGTTACAAAAATCAGAATAAAAACCTCAAAACCACTGTCTCTAAGATGGAATTCCCAAGATAAAAGTTGTTTCTCAAATACAGTGTATGGGTGGTGCTCTCACAGATCATTTATATGTACACATACACAGCAAGCTCCAGCAAAATATAATAAAGTTCTGGTGGACTCTTTTTAGTTTCTTCCATTTTAACTTTTTTGTGCTTATCAAAGCAATACATGCACAAGATTAAAATGTTAAATGATTCATATCCACTCTTACCCATCCGACTCCATTCTTCCAGAGAGTCCACACAAATAGTTTCTATTAGTATTTTTTTAGGTATCCTTGTAATCTTTAAATAATATAATAATCTTTACTTATCAACATTAGGCACTGGATATTGAATTCCTACTATACAAGGAGATATTTTAGCTGTTTTACAAACCAAACATCCACCGTCCCCTTCATCCCATGCCTATGCCAATCTCCAGGTACAGTTATAGTTCTACACTTAGTTCTGGCCATTCTAGGGTCCAGGGCAGCTGAAGTAAACTGTTACATTTATCAGTAAACAGGAGTTATAATTAGTCGAGGTCATTATTTAATGTTTATTTTGAGCGTCCATTCTGATTATTCAACATCTTTTTTTGTATCAGTAGTTAAGTAATTTTTTTCCTTTTTATTGAATTTATTGGGGTGACACTAATTAACAAAATTATATAGGTTTCAGGCACACAATTCCACAACACATCATCTGTACACTGTGTTGTGTGTTCACCACCCCAAGTCAAGTCTCCATCCATAACTGTGTACCCTCCCTTACCTGCCTCCATACCCCCTCCCCCAGCAATCACCACACTGCTGTGCTTGTGCATGAGCTTTTTTCTCTCTCTTCTGTGTGTGTGTGTGTTCAGTAAAGCATTTTCATTACAACTCCAGAAGAGAACCAACAAATGCCACTGACAGGACTCATTTTTCACCTTGCCATTTATTTATCTTGCAATCTCTTAGTCTGCAACCCTTTTCTACCATAGAACTTTTCATAAATATTTACATTGGAAGCTTCCTTTACTCTGTCTCCTCAAGGTAAACTCATCCATCTGACTTCTATTTGCAATAACTGTAAACTACAGGGATATGCAGCAAGTGGCCAGATGATTACGTACTCCCTGGGACATATTCTTGGAGCATCAGCATAAGGAATTTAATGATAAGAATTTAAAACATTATTGGAATAAAGTGATGTTTTTAATAAATTTTAATAGAAAATATGAAATATCAAAGATATTTTAGTTGGGAAGTTGGCCATAAATTATAAAGTCAACATCTACATTTTTTTAAAAAATTGAAGATATTGGCTAAAAAGGTAAAGACATATAGTAAAGATAAAGATTGCTTCCTGAAGCACCTGTTTTATGTATGTGTGTTAGCGTTTGTGTTCATAAGTGGTCACCATATAAAGATTTTTTGGGGGGTGCATAACAAAATATTTTTGACAGAGATCATGCCAGGCCTTAAAAATAATGTTAAAATTTTAGGAAGCATAACACGAAGGAGACTTCTAGGTCCATTCATGGTAGCTAAGAAAGCTCTTGAAGTTGCAGGTAGCTGTATTTATGAACTTCCTAACAGCTCCATTGATTCAAACATGTGACTGGCTTTCCATCAATGGAAGCTAGATGGTCATGGCAGAGACACTGTAGAAAAGAGTCTTGCATCCCTTTGGGGTGTGCACCTTAGGAACAAGGCTTTGCACCAGGGCATGGAGGATGCATGCTGTCTTTCCCCATCAGAGAGCTGCGATTAAATTTAGTTTTGCCATGAACATAAAAAATAGCAATAAACAACCAAAAGAAAGTGTGAAAAAGTGATAGAAATAGTAAAAGCGCAAAGGTAGATGAGACTACTCTGAGTCAGAGTGGCCAAGGAAAGCTTCAGAGGGGAAAGAGGGTTTTAGCTGAATCTTGAGGCAAAGGTGGCCATAGACAGCTGGAAAGGAGAGTATCGAGCCCTACAGGAGAAGACAAATGTGCCTGAGGCAGGATGAGCAGGTGCAGCCTGTTTGGTGACTGCAGATAAACTCATTTGGCTGACACTACTGAGGAGAGGGACCTCGCCGAGGCCTGGAAGGCTATAAATTTGAAAGCTGAAATTGGGTCAGATAGTCTTGGACTTCATTTTGAAGTACTGGCCTGATGAAAAAGTCGGTTTGGGAAAATTATTTGGACAGATTTGTCCATTTATAAGAGAGAGACTGTGAGAAAATTGAATGTATATATACAGTCTATCAGTCAAGGTCTAGTGAGGAAAACAAAAAAAAAATTCCAGGTATTTCAATCAAGAAGGAATCAAATACAATGGATTCATTATCTAGAAAACTCCTGGAAGGGCTGCAGGAATAAAGCTATAAAAAGGATGGAGGGAGGGGGGCGAGTATAAGCTCTCCAGTTGACTTCTGGCTTTCAGAGGGTTGAACTCTTTGGCAACCAGAGGAAACCCAAACCTATGATCAGGGGGACAACCAGAGCCCACAGAAAGCTTCCATCTGCCAAAGACCACAATCAGTCTACTGCAGACAAAGGAGCAATGATAGAGCCTCTGCTTCACTTCTGCCTCCCAAGTCTCACACTAGTGCCTCCTGGTGGTGAAATCGAAAGCTGAACCTTGATGGTAAGGGATGCTGGGAAGTATAGTACCTAGACTTCTAGACCCATTGCCCAAAAAAGAGTGTAGAAACGAATGCTTGTCAAAAAAGTATATATACACATATATGTATACATACATACATCTATAGTTTTAGATATAGTTATATGTGTATGTGTACATATATATGTATGTGTGTATATATATACGTACACATATATAGTTATATAATACAGGAAGTGAATAAGCAGAGAATACATTTTTCACTACCCACTGAAAAACAATTGGCCAGACATAAGGGTAAAAGTAGTGTAGGAAACTAAGCTGAGTGATGCTGATTTGGGATAATGGAGCTGCTCACTTAGCTCATTGGCAATGAACAGTCATTTTGACCAATTGCACCTTTGCTCGTAGTCAGTAGCAATTAGAAGCCACGTAAGCAACGTGATTTTGAACACGGGTTCTGGCTCAGACAGGTGCAAGTCCAGGTCTGATTCATATTAGCCATGTGATCACAGGCAAGTTATCTAACATTTCTGAGCCATCGTTTCCTGGGTTGTAAAAAATATTCTCTCTCACAAGGCTCTTTGTGAATAAAATAGCACAATATCCATAAGGTTCCTGACACATAGAGAGGACATAAGAAATGCGCCAAACCAGCACTGAGCAAGTAATGTGTGATGAAGAGCAAAGATCCATGGAGATTTTTGTTATGTGAACAAAATGATCTCATCTTTGAGAAACTCGTCAGATAAAGAATACTGACTAATAAAACATAAGCAAAAAGAAAATAAGTTCTAGCTATGAGAACAGAAAGGTTACTAATAACTCAAAAATCTTTAAAGTATTTCAATTATAACAAGACTATCTATTGAGTACATATTTAATAGATTTACTATTCTAGAAGCTATACATGCATGAATTCATTTAATACAGCCACTCTATAAGGTAAATATAATTTTTCTTATACAAATGAGGATACCTAGGCACAGAAAGACTAAGCTTTACCCAGAGAGTGAGACAGAAGGCAAATGGCAGAGGCAGGATTAGAAACCCAACTAGTCTCACTCCAGAGTCCATGCTCCTAATGACACCCTGTACTGCTATTGCTTTTAAATCTCTCCTGCTTTTTACACAACATTTGGCAAAGTGCATCCCTAGCAGGGGTAGGGAAAGAGGGTGGAGATAACCATAGATGATGGAATGAAGGCAGACATAGGGATCATGGACAGATGATCATGGGCACAAAATGAAAGAGGGCCTGTCAGCAGGCAGAGGATGAGAGTGACCGGTGTGGGACAGTTTGGTCAGTAGCCCATCACCATCATCATCATCACCACCACCACAGTAATAGCTGCCATTGATTAAATACCCCGTACCATGTTTCCATTTGTTCTTACCTATAAATAATAATCATCATCTTAAAAATAATGAAACTGAGACCCAAGAAAGTTAATTAAGTATCTTGCCCAAGTTCCCACACGTAATAATTGGCGGGATGAGAGACCAAGACAAGTGTGCCTGACTTTGTAGTTTGGGTTATGGTCCTAGTGGCTTGTACAGTAGACATACGGAGGGAGATTTCTCGGATTTTGTTTTGAAATTTGTGGAGCAACACTTCTAATTTATTCTCTTTCTAGAATTACTGTACTGTAATATTTTTTGCCTAAAACCACAGACATGAATATTGTGGGTTTTCAGAGCACGGCGAGGCATAACTCACTATAACATGTAGCCCATGTCCTTGAAAGTGGTGTCAACCCAGAAAACATGAGCGTGGAGAGAGCATTCCTCCAGTCCTGTGACCGGGAACTATGTGGTTTAAAACTAAAGGCTGAGTTTCCTGCCTTCCTGTGCAGATGGTAGATGTCTTAGCCTGTGTGAGCTCCTATAATAAACAGCACAGACTGGGTCACTTAGAAACAACAAAAATGCATTTCTCACAGTTCTAGAGGCTGGAAAGTCCAAGATCGAGGCATGGTCAGATTTGATGTCTGGTGAAAGCCAGGTTCCTAGTTGATAGACGGCTGAGTTTTTGCTGTGTCCTGACGTGATGAGAAGGATTAGGGAGCTCTTCGGGGTCTCTTTAATAAGGACAGCAACCCCAGCTATGAGGGCTCTGCCTTCATCACCAAGTCACCCCCCTAAGGCTCCACCTCCAAATATCATCACACTGGGTTCCAACATATGAATTTAGGGACGAAGCAAGCATTCAGTCTATGGCAGTAGAAGTTGTCATTTTATGGGGGTGGGGGGGGTTGTGTTTTTATTTTTTGGAAGCTGTCATTTTGAATTGATAGCGCTTCTGAATATCAGTTCACAAACTCATACAGGCAGGAAAGACTTCTTAATTTTTCAAATGCAATCAATTTAGTGCCCACTTTTCTTTGGGGTTACATCTAAATCTGAGGAACTGTTTTGGAAATGCCCCATTAGTGGTCCTATCTCTGCATCTCAAATGTGGCCCCAGCACAGACATCCTCCATCACATCTGGTCCTCGGTCCTGGTCCCCACAGACACATAGACTCTCCTTTCTTTCTGTCAGCCTCAAGTCTCTCTCCTCTTTCCCTCCCCACAACCAACTGTACTTTTCTTCTAGACTCTGAACAGTAATTCTTCCTGTGAATCATCATGGAGACTTTCATATTCTTGCCTTGGCCAGGAGCAGATCAATTTTTCTCTGCATTCTTTTCTTCCCTTAGGCAATAAGCATAGAAAAGTCTAATAACAGAATGTGGAAGAAGTGAGGAAAGGAGGAAATTTCAGGTGAAATTATGAGCAGCATTTGGAAAAGTACATACTATCATACATTAGGCATTTCCCCTTTTCCCTTTCAGGTGCTTGAATCAATTAGTCAAGTGACAATTAAAAAAAATTTTTAAGCACAGAGAAAAACATAGCACATTAATTTGTTTCCATCTTAAAACTAAAGAATAAATATGGCAATGTCTCAATATGAACATATTATCTTGTACACATTCCTACTTTATCTTAAAAAGAAAACACCAGCAAGTCATGACAATCTAACTTGGAAATTCTTAGAGTGCTCCAGTATTGAAATGGTCTCTGCTTAAAATCTGCTCTTAAGCTTTGCTCACGTGGCTAGCGACTTGTGTCTAAGTCAGAAGTTACTTAGCAGTTATATTTCATTGTTCCAACAGTCAGTTAAGATTTCTTTCTAGGGATGATTCTGTAAAGGCTGACTGGCACATGAGAGCTTTCTCATCACTCAGTCATTTGGAGAGAGTAAGCTCTATGTTTTATATAATCAATTCCATGAGCCATTACGCTGGTCAATAGCTCAGCAATTCATTCAGCAGTAACCCGATAGATTCATTTGTCTCAGGCACTGAAATAATCAAAGTATTCTTTTCAACATTTAAGTTCATACATGAGATTAATTCCATGCCTAAGTAATGAAAAATTAAAATTTTGTCCTAAGAAAAAATGAGCTTCTATTCCAAACTAAATATTATGAAACTTATTTTAAAGTGATAAGATTATTACTTTAATAAATTACATCGAGATAAATATAATTGACATGTAATCTTCAAATAATATAGTATATGATGTATTATATGAGTGAATTGAATCATTGAACAAAAGTGACAAATCACTAATAAGCATATTTGGGGGTGTCTGAGTGTAGGAGGTAAACCAAGTAAAATACGTCCTCAGGAAAAGCCTTTTTTTAATCCTTAGTCATTTTTTTCCTCCCTAAAAATATATTTAGAAAGAAATGAGTTGAAATCTCAATATGAGTATCACACTTTTTAATTCAGGTAAATTCTGCTGCTTGAATAATCATTAGAGCTCACGCAGTGAAAAGAATAAGGCACATGGAAATTATTTTTCTGGTTTAAGGTGAAAAACTTCAAGGAGACAAATCATAGACTCTTTCTGAAAGTTTAGATCAAGTTAATATAATCACTGGAAGTACAAAAAGTCTGCTTGCTTTGCCATGTATTACCGACGCGGGAGATGAATGATTAAAGATAATCGCTCGAGGACAGCAGTTGGTGCATTTATTACGGGGAGGCCACCATCCGAAACTCATTCAGATGCGACCGATTTCACCTGCTCCTGAATTTTTCATTCACCTTACGGATGTCATTTTTTAAATTGGCTGTTTGGCATTACTCTCAAATTTTCACTTTATTTTTACGTTCAAAGCCTTTACGTGAGTGCTAACCTTGCGACCCGGATCAAAGTCACTGATGTTTCGTCTATTTCTAAAAGTTTCCCAAGGCAGTGGCATTAATAATGGCCACTTCATTATCAACGGAGGCTAAAGTCACAGTAAGTGGGACAAGGGTCGCAGGGCTGCGTCGTGATGGTTTGTAATAGTTCCTGTCCCCAAAGTAATCCCTTATCTAATGTTATTACCGACGAGATTATACACTCATGAAGTGTCTTCCTAAGGTTCACCCTTTATATATCAATACCTAATCTTTAATAATAAAAGAGACATCAAAATACATAGAAATATCAACACTTTTCAAATGCCATTGTAATGAACTCCAACATGACATAGTCTGAATTTACAAAAGGCTATTCGGTGTGAAAATAAAACTTGCCTGGGGAAGAGGCTGCCCCTCCTGAGGGAGACTGTAGGCTGTGACTCACTCCCCAAGAAGCAGAGGTTAGATTCATATAATTGTCTGCATAGCTAGAAAAAAAAAATTTGCAAGGTTAGATTCATATAATTGTCTGCATAGCTAGAAAAAAAAAATTACCATGTGAATTTTTATTCTTTCCAGTTTGTTTTTGTTTGTTTTTTTTTACCTTAAGTATATATTTCTTTCACCTTAAGTATATATTTCTTTCATTCTTTAGAAAATATCTGCCAAACTGTTACTAGGCATATACAAAATTGGGAACATACTTTCTAGTTTTAAATTTACTCTCACTGGAATAACTTGCAGCCATTCAAATTCTAATTTTATTGAAATTCCTCCATTCAGCATAACTTCTAACACTTTTTAAAAAATGTTTTATTTTTCAATTACAGTTTATAGTCAGTATTACTCTGTATTAGATTCAGGTGTACAGCATAGTGGTTAGGCAATCATATACTTTACAAAGTGGTCCCCCCAATATTTCGGGTACCCACTTGGCCACATACATAGTTATTATAATATTATTGACTATATTCCCTGTGCTATAATATACATACCTGTGACGTAAACTCTTTCAACTCATCCTTGCTAGAGCCTTGCTCTTTGATCCCCACCTGAAGTCTGAAGCCCTTGCACCTCATAATGCCAACTCTTAAAATAAGAAGAGTGGGGGGCGGGAGAGGTTTCATCCATGTATCTGCCATTTCTGCCTTGAAAAATTATTACCATAATTTCAAATGACAAACTGCAAGTGTGTTATTTAATGGTCATCGCTAGCACATTGTGACATAAATTGTATTGAAGCCATAAGTGAGGTTTCTAACCAATTAGAGGTCTTTAAATTTGCTTTTCCATCAGCATTACATATATTACACCTTGTTTTTGCCAATTTATTATTAATATTTTGAGAAGTAGAAACTTTAAGCTGAATACTCAGCCACATAGTTCTGAAATTCAACTAAACCATTTTTAAAACAAATTTGTATAAATAGGTTACTATATCCTTCTATGAAAGAACTAAATGAACTTTCTTTAAAAAACAAAAAACCCATAATAAAGTTTTTACCATGTGTTGACCAGCAGAAGAGGGTTGTGACAGATATAATATATATTGGTGAAAATAAAACTCATTTTGGATGTTAAGTATTATATAAAATGCAGGCGTGTACAATTTATCACTAAATAAAATACAAATGTATATTCCAAAGACAAGACTCTGTCCACTCTTTACTTGGCAAGAAATCCATCCACACCTCAGTGTTTAGGGAATAGAAAAAAGGCACTAAGTACCACCGACACAAGGAGTTACTAAGAGCTTTGAGCCAGAAATGAAATAGGTACGTTTTTAGAAAGACCACTCAGGCAACCACATAAACTGGGTAGAACTGAAGGAGTGATCACAGAGGCAGACAGACCAATTAAGGAGCTGTGGTTGTAGTCCAGGGTAGGATGTGGGAAAGGTTCTGTTGTGGTTGTAGTCCAGGGTAGGTAGGATGTGGGAAAGGTTCTGTTTTGGACATAACATCCAAGTTGCCATAAGTAGAGCTTAAAGTGAGAGAGCCTTTTAGAGGTCACTAGAGTGCAAATGGTAGTTGAAGTTATGGGGGAGTTGAGGTCATCCGAGAGGAACATATAGATAGATGTATGTGAAGAACCAAGGACACATTTCTGGGGTTGGGAAGCAGTCTTCCGTGGGTCTCTGGGGTTTCTGCATAACTTGAAAGCAGAGGCACTGTTGGCCTTTGTCTGGACTGTCTTTTCAAGGCTGTTTGTAGAACTAATAACCTTAGAAGACAGAGTTAGTGTCTCCCTCCAGAGATAGTGAGGTTTGGTTACTGCCCTGTATAATAGATCACGTCTTTCTGAAGGGCAAAAGTAAGGCAGACTTACTGCCCATTATAAAATATTTGGTTTCTATATCCAGGGCTTCTCTTCTTTAAAGAGGTAATTAAAATGAGTGTTTGTGTCACCCTGTGGGAATTACATCTTGCAGAATGATATAAATGCTGATTTTCTGGCCATTGCTAATGTTGTGGGTAAAAAGATTCTTGTATCTGTCCCAAGGGTTGCATGACTGTGGCAGGTTAACTTGCAAGTTAGTAAAATCTCAGCCTCTTCATAGTTCTTGACACCTGGAAAACCTCAACATTTAAGTGTTAAAATGAAAGAAATAATCTCCTGATATTGAAAAGGGCCAGTCAACCAGGCAGAAAGAAATGGTACTTCATAACTCAGAAAAGAATTTTCAAGAAGGAAATTTTCAATAATGCAGACATGTCAAGTAAGATGGGAACTTCAAAAGGTAAATTCCATTTGGTAACATCAGCAAGAACACTTTCAAGGCGAGACAGGGTGCAAGAAGGAGGTCCAGCTGGACAGAGGGGTGTAGTTCAGGGAACGATATGGAGAGAGAAGATTGAAACATCTAAAGAAGTTTAGTTTTGAATAGAGCTTTGGTCATGAAGAGAAGTATAAACATTTGGGACTATAGTTTCAAGGGAGGTCAAATTAATCAAAAGGATTTCTGTGGTGCATACTTTTATTTTTTTAAATGAGAGAAAAAGATAAAATAAGAGAGAAACCCCAGTAGTTAGATGGAAAAAATAAAAAAAGATTGAAGATTGGGAGGAAGGAGAAATTAAACAGAGCAAGAACTTAAATCAAGTGAATGCTGAAATGAACCTATATTATCTTCCCAGGGACTCTAGGTAGGGAGAAAGAAAAGTTGGAGAGTCCATCAGAAATGAACTTTCTGGCTAGACAGTTGGCTAAGAATATGGCAGGTAGAAAAAAGAAGAAAATTATCTGGAATAGGAATGCTTAGGGAACCTTACTGAAGATAATAAATGATAATAAATGAAGTTTTATGATTCAGACATCCACATTTCTCAATTAGGAAATAAAACAAGCCAAAGCAAGGGTGTATTCGTTTCCTAGGGCTGCTGGGTGGCTTAAACAGCAGAAATGTATTATCTGACAGTTTGGGGGGCAGGAAGTGCTGGATCAAGGTACAAGCACGGGTTGTTCCTTCTAAGGGCTGTGAGGGAGAATTCATTCCACATTTCTCCCCTGGCTCCTGGTATTTGCTGGCAAACTCTGGCATCCTCAGCTTACAGAAGGATCACCCTGATCTCTGTCTTCATCTTCACATGACGTCCTCCTTGCATGCGTGTCTGTGTCCAAATTCCCCTTTTTACAAAGGCACCAGTCATATTAAAGTTCCTAATGACCTCATCTTAACCTGATTGCATCTGCAAAGACCCAGTTTCCAAATAAGGTCACATCATCAGGTGAAGGCATTAGAATTTCAATATATCTTTTTGGAAGACACGATTCAAACAAGTTTATACTCATGTTTCAAAGAAAAAGTCTCCTCCCACTGGCTCTGATCTGTCTCTAAACTGCTTGGAAGCGATTCTAACGTGTGTTGAGGTTTTACCTACAAGGAACCTCTGGTACGGTCTGGCACGAAACACAGCTCACTAAGTATCTTCTATGTCCCTGTCATTGTTCCTAGGGCTGCCATAACCAATAACCACAGGCAGGTTGACTGGAACAACAGAAATTTGTTTTCTCATGTTTCTTAAAGGCAGGGGTCCAAGGTCAAGGTGTCAGCAGATTCGGTTTCTCCTGAGGCCTCTGCTTGGTCTGCAGATGGCCATCCTCTTGCTGCATCTGTAAAAGCCCCTGGTGTCTGTACTCCGAATTTCCTCTTCTTTTAAGGACACCAGTCAGACTGGATTAGTGTCCACCCCAACGACCTCATTTTAATTACCTCTTTAAAGACTCTGTCCCTCTAAATAAGGTCACATTCTGAGGTACTAGAGGTTAGGGCTTCAACATATGAATCTGGAGAAGACATAATTCAGTCTGTAACAGCCCCCTAGGTTATACACTTCGCAGAAAATGCAGTAGCAAGAATCCAAGCATATTTCTGCTTGGGCAATAGCACAGACATTTCTCCTACTCCCTACTCGATTGTCTCTATCCCAGTCCAAGGTCCATTCTACAGTTGTTATAAGGTCTCTTATTTATGGAGAGAGTGGAGTGGGCTCTCACCAGTTACCAGCCCCTGGAGAAGGTAATTCAAACCTGTAGCATCATATGAGAAGGAACAGTAAAGAAATAAAATATTCAAAGATGAATTAAACAATAAGGAGACATTCCGTTATTGTGGTTTAAAAATTAGATGATACAGCCCACCAGAGTGGCTCAGATGGTAGAGCATCGTCCTGTGCACCAAAAGGTTGTCATTTTGTTTCCAGGTCAGGGCACATATCTGCATTGTGGGTTCAATCCCCAGTTGGGGAACATACGGAAGGCAGCCAATCGATGTTTCTCAAATCAGTGTTTCCCTCTCTCTCTCTCTCTCTATCTCTCTCTCTCTCTCTCCCTGCCCCCACCCTTCCTCTCTCTAAGCATGTCATCGGGTGAGGCTTAAAAAAAAATCAGATACAAAACTATGGAATTAAGAGGAAGAGAATTACTAGAGTCCCTCTTACAACTAAGCAATTTCTGGCTTGAAAATCTTAGTTTACAGGAAAAGAAATGTTACATATTTATGAAATAAGACTGGAAATCAAGTACATAATTCCCTAGCTTTTTAATAACCTGAAATAAAATACATAACCTTATATTTCACAGAAAATGTAATTTAGAAGCATAAATCATGAGTTGGGGACATAAAGAAATTCCAAGTTTCCAAGTAAAGTTAACACTAGCCCAGTTTTAGAGTCAGCAATCACTACCAAAATCCTCCACAACCTCTATAGCAAAATCTAGCTATAGATTTACATAGTAAGTGGTCACTGAAATGTAACAGAGTTGCCTCCCAAATTTTCTGATGGAACAGATTGGTTGGATCAGGTTGCTTATGTTAAATAGCAATGCATAATTACCAACTGTGGGCTTCCTCCTTTCCAAATGTGCCATCACAGCACTCCTGTTAAAAGTTTATTTTTAATGCATTCCTTAATCCCCTCAAACAATCAACCAAAATGTCACCTGAGCTTTTCTTGCCAAGCAAAATGAGAGTGCCACCATCTCATAGTCTATCAACAGTGTCTCCATTACTGCATTTACTGCGTGCCTCTAAATGATAAATGATCACTTGCTTTGCTAAAACACTGCTCTCCTCCTAAGCCTCTTAAAAATTTCCATGTAATGACCATCTGCCTGGCTCTTTCCTCAGGCTTCATCAACAACTTATTAAATAACACTCTACTCATCACCTTATCAGGAAAGAAATAACACTACTGACATAAAACTTTAGGTATCCAAATAACATACAGCATTTTCAATTCTCAAATATCCTTGAGTGAACTATGTGCATTATATATATTAATCACATAGGTCCATGTCATTTGTGCATTTATTTATTCATTAGATTCACTGATTTATCATACAATCATTTTTAGTGTATGTTATGAGTCAAGTATTCTATTAGGGCTTGAAGATGCAAAGTTGACAGAGAAGGTCTATGTACTCAGGAGGCTTACAGTGGCTTATAATGCCTATTCCAACACAGGACTATGATTGTGGTTTGAATCAGAAAGTAGGCATGATTGACTACCCAGAGAATCTGTGTATGTGTGAGTATGTGTGTGTGCACGTGCCCTGGTATTCAAAGAGCAAGATATGGTGAGATAACCATGGTATTATTAGTAGGTACAAGCATCAATCTTCTCCATGGAGCTTACTCATAAAACCTATCCTCTTCGGTTAGCAGTGGCATTCACCATTTTCAAGAGCATGAGCTGTATTTGATTCACAAGTGACCTTCATTCAGACAACACACAACAATGGGATAATTACTAGTACCACATAAACAAATCATTTAAGCCATAATTCTATTTGTGTTGATAGAAATATTGTTTATTCTGCTTTCACTTAATTTAGTTAACTATAAACAACTACTGAAATAAGTGAGACAGACATTACAAATGTTTAATTCAGATTCATTTTTATTACTTTTATCAGAGCCTATCAAATACCTAGTTTGTGTCAGGCATTGTATTAGGCACCAAGAATAAGTTACTAAGTAAAAACTGACAAAGACCAGCCTTCTTGGAACTCCCATGAGAGAGGTTAGGATTATTTAAGTATAACAGAATTTAAAATAAATTATAATTGTGATGAGTGATAAAAAAGAAAAGCACTTAGGGGAAACTTTGACCAGGGCTGGAGGTCAATGGAAGAGTCTTTTAAAACGTGAAGATTGATCTACAATCTCAAGGAAACTTAGAAGTAGAAGCTGAAGAACTTGAGTGTAAGAGAAGAGATCATCGATAAAAAGGGAACGGCCTTTAATGAGAAGCCACTAATGACCAAAATCACACTGAGGAACAGAGTGAATGGATAGAAAGCAGGAGTGATCAATGTGAAAACAAAAAAGAGATGCAGAGGAGGGAGATGGATGTCAGGCTATGCTTGGGCCTGAAGGCTTTGTTCAAGATTCTGGTCTTTATCCTAAGGGCCATGAGAATGCATTAAGGTATTTTTTTTACTAGGTATCTTATTGAGGTATGATTGACACACAAAAAGCTATACATATTGGTGTAGAGAACTTGATGAGTTCAGAGATAAGTGTACAGCCATGATACCATCACCACAGTCAATGCCATAAACATATCTATCCCTTCCCAAAGTTTCCTCCTGACCCCTTTATTTAGTAATATATTTCTCTGTGACAAGAACACTTAACATCTCTCTCTTAGCAAATTTTTAAGCATAAGATATAGTACTGCTAACTACAGGCACGATGCCATACTTATTCATCTTGCATAACTGAAACTTTGTACCCTTTGACCAACACCTCCCTGTTGCCCCCCCCCCCCAGGCCCAGGCAACTACTATTCTGCTCTCTGCTTCCATGAGTTTTATTATTTTAGATTCCTCATATAAATATATAAATGGGATGATGTAGTATTTGTCCTTCTGTCACTGGCTTATTTCACTCAGCATAATGTTCTCCAGGTTCATCTATATTGTCACAAAAATGGCAGGATTTCCAGACATGGCTACTTCAAACTGTTTTTTTAAGTAATACTCTTCACATAATTCTTTGATCATATAAAAATGTTCTTTATATGTTTACAAATTTCAAACATCCTAAATATATTTTAATTCACTATCATTTAATCAATCAAAACCTAAAGTCTTCTTAAAATTTTAATTTATTTTAAAATAGTTATGTCTATTTTTCTTTTTTCTCAAAGAGTATGAGCCTGGTGGGTTTCTTGCAAACACACCTATTTTTACCCGAAGGGCACATGATTGATTCTCTCTTAAATCAATTACTCTTCCCAGAGAAAAGTCTGTATACAAATAGGGACAGTCTACTTTAAATTAATTAATGCCATGCTGCTAGTCTTCAATATATCTTCAGTAAATAAATGAAAGGAAGTCAGTATGTGTGGTAGTATGCTTGCTGAATCTTAATTACAAAGTTCATTCTCCCATTGACATACCCTTCCAGCATTTTCTGCCATTTTCTCTGCATTTTCCTCTCTGAACTCTGAGTCAACCAGCAGCTCAACCAGCAGTTCTACATCGGACCTGTTTCTTAGCGCCTCGGGGATTCACGAATGATAAACACAGCTGGATTGTCAAAAAGGCCTAATCTGGAAACCATCTCTGTCATCTCTCTTGTACAGTTTTTTGGATCCGTGCTAATTCCATCTTCAGTTCTTTGAAGTGTTGTTTCAGTCCCTGCATCAGTTTTGGAACTTTCATCAAACCGGCCATATCCTGATGATTTTATCACACTCTTTCGAATTTTCCCAAAATCATAATTGTATTTCCCTCCATCATAAAGTAATATTGTTTTTCCAAAATCGGAAGAAATGATAGCTTTGTAGGAGCTCCTTTTTTTTAAATCTTGATCTAGATAAAGATTTTCCTTTTAAAGTATAGTTTTCCCCAGCAAAATTAACATGCCAACCTCTAAACTGAGATCAGGGTCTGGGCTGTTGCTTGTTATTTTCAAAAGCTTAAACTTTGTGCTTTTTCGTAAGTCTTCTTTGTCAGTGAATTCACACTCTTTATCATTTTTTACAGCCTGGTGATTCTTCATTTTTTAATATTCTTTCTCTTCTTCTCCTTCCCCCTGTTGCTCCAATGGCAACTTCATTTGCCTTGTTTCCTATCAAGACTCAGTCCAGGGATTATGTCAGTTACAAACAACACAGTGTGGTGGGGTATGTCCCATGAGTCTACATTCAGTGACTTCTTTTCATCATTATTTTCTGCTAAACATAGTATTTTTATCATTGTTTCAGATATTTGACTTACATAAAGACTGAGAAGCAATAAAACAGAATCACTTTAACCTGGGTCATGTCAAGTTTAGACACAGCATAGTTCAGTATCACAGTCAAAATCTACATGTTTTAGATTTTTATATCTTCCCTGATGCCTACTTTTGCATTCATTCCCATCGTCATCATCATTGCTGCCACCAATACTACATTGTGGAAAGTCTTTTGTTGGTGCTCTCTCTCTTTTCAATCCATTCACTTCCACAACTGCAATTATTTGAGCTAAAGATGTCATTATAATTTATATTTGAGGGCTTTAACATATTTTACTATTTTAAGAGCTTGACTGTCTTCGAGTCATGCATGATGATTGCATAAAAACAATTTCAGACGTGAAAGGTCTCAAAAAGTTTATTTCCCACACATCTTTCAATGAGAAATACCAAAAAAAAAAAAATCTAAGAAAGAGAGAAGTATGGAAACAAGAGTTTTAAAAGGCGGGGGGTGAGGGGGGTGAGTACAAGGATTTCCCTGAGAAGTGGGAAGGAAGATCCACAGAGGTCAGTCATGCATCTGGAAGAGAAAGCACCATTCCAGTTGGGACAGCTGACACAATAGATAGAAAGAAAGTTGTTATTACATCTCCTCCACACTTTCTTTTTAGCTTGAGGACAAATGATCAGGTAACTCTAATCCACAATCTTTTCTGTACTTAGATGGCCGTGATCATGTTCTGTAAAATTCCTACTCTCCCACCATGTGTCCACTGCCATGGGACAGCTAAAGATTGGGGAAGCAGCAAGTACTGTTTCAATAATAGTGGCTGACTTTCTAAACTAGCCTATTATCCAGCTTTACATATGGATAATGTCCTGAGGCCAAATTAATAATGACATAGTCATAAGCCATAAAAAAATGGAAAAAAAATTCTGTATTATTTGCATTGGGTTTTGAATTTGATATTTTATTAGAATAACTCTGTCATACTGGTTTGATTTTCTACCTCTCTGATCTCTCTCTATACATATATACATATACACACATTTTCATCATGCATAGATATATATCACATGATATCATATATATGTGTGATAAGATATATATGCATGATTTGATTGTGATGGGTATAATCAATCATATAGCTTATGTGATAATAAATTATATATATTTGTCATATATACCATATTTATCATATGATATATTACATGTGTGTATATGTGTGATATGATGGACATATAGTTATAGAGAGAGAAAGAAATAGAAGTAGAGATGGAGATATAGAGACATAAATAAAAGAGATATATCTGTGATGAATATGTGTAGCTGTCAGTATAGTTATCCTGGTACAGGCTGGTATGGGGCTGTTTTCTTCTCCGTGCTTTGCAGTCCTTGGAATCGCAACAACTCTGCAAAGCATTCTATTGCCTCCTACACAATTCCTTACCTACTCTTTGTATGTGTCATTCTACACCTTTCAAATGAAGCAAAAGAAAACGTGTCCAAAACTAATATTAGGAGAAAGACAGATGATAGATTAGATTAGATAGATGATAGATAAATGATAGATAGATGATAGAAAGATAGATAGATAGATGATAGATGATAGATAGATATAGATGATAGATGATAGAAGATAGAAGAGATAGATGATAGATAGATAGATAGATAGATAGATAGATAGATAGATAGATAGATAGATAGATAGATAGATAGATGATAGATAGATAGAGATAGATGATAGAGATGATAGATAGATGATAGATAGATATAGATGATAGATGATGATAGATGATAGATAGATGATAGATAGAGATGATGATAGGTAGATGATAGATAGATAGATAGATAGATAGATAGATAGATAGATAGATAGATAGATAGATAGATAGATGATAGATAGATAGATGATAGATAGATAGATAGATAGATAGATAGATAGATAGATAGATAGATAGACAGATAGATGATAGATAGATGAGAGATAGATATAAGATATATGATATAGATAGGTAGGTAGGTAGGTAGGTAGATAGGCAGATAGATATAGATAAATAGATTTCCTATTTTTCTCCAAACATATGCTGCTATTGACTTGCTGTTGTCAGGCTGATTAAGAGTTTGATATAGACAATGACCAAATGGAAGTTCAGTTCTAAAACACTAATCTCATTTGCAGTGAAGTCACTGTAAAGTTTTGGTCCTTCCAGCCACCAGCAATTAATCAGTGTCAGACCAGGTCAATATTTTAATGGAAACCAAACAAAACTATTTTGGCTACTTCTGGCATTGGCAATTCTATAGGTAGCAAAACGTCTTCTGAGGTCAATAGAGACCAGCAACATCAACATTTCAATAAACAGTACTTGCCTTAGCAGTGCCAACATCAATGACATAAAGGTCCTATGGCTCTTTGGCAAAAGAGAAACCATTTCCCCTTTCTTATTCGCCAAGTTGTATTTTATATTATTACATTTCTCCTCTTGTACTATATTTAACTGTTAGTAATAGTCTACATTCTGTTTCCTAAACTTTCAGGCAGAATTGTACTGATGCAGCCAGCACATTTAACTCCTTCAGAGTGGGTCTCCTCTATGCTCCCCACTGACACACTGTGTAGCTTCCATATCATGAACACAACCCATAAAGAGCTTGGGCTTGAAAGCTGCTGTATCAACCATAAACATGAATATTAAACTCCTTGAGATGCATATAGCATGACTAATGATAAATTTCATATACTCTGCATAGTTTTCTATTTCCTCAACTTTTGAAAATGTATTTAGACATGGATTTTAAAAATAAATCTATTTGTGTGGGTCTAAAACTTTTATTCCGTTAGCCTAAACTTGTTGATCAAGCTGTCCTGTAGAAAAATCATGTTAACACAATCAAAAGTGATGAATTTAATCCACATGTTTCAGAGAGCACCTCTCAAAGTATGGGCCGGAGATATATCCTTCATTCAGGACAGTGGTGGCAAAAAGGTCTCATATGAGGGACAGCTAGAGCTGGGCTAAACGGGAAAGATGAATCAATGCTAGTCAAAACATGCCAACGCGTTTGAGTGGAAGCACATGGAGACACAATCCAACATCCCTAGCAAATCTTTTTCTATCTATGGTAAAAATTCCTTTAAAAAACTAAGTGATTTCTTGTCTAGACTATAAAATGCAACATTGTGAGCTGGAAGGCATTAGCCTTAGAAATCAGAATCCCTGGGTTCTAGCCCCAGTTCCTCCAGTAACCAGCTGTGAGCATGACACATTTAACCTTTTAGGAGCTCAGTTTTATCTGTAAAATGAAGAAATTGGGGGGGAAATTTGTAAGGCCTTTTTACAACACCCTATAAAATTAATCACTACTATTAGGAAAACAGCTCAAATGCAAGCCTACTGATTATCACTGTCCTTATAGCAAATGAAGATTAGCCTTTGGTATGCACAAATACCAAGATGTCTCTGAGCTGTTTAGTGATGAACTTCTCCTGGTAAACCTCACTTTATTTCTGGAAGCTATTTAAATGCTGAAAATAGAATCCTTCCTGTCAAACAAACTTCTAGAGAAGCTGAGAATAACAAAATAGCCAAACTGTTTCCTACCTTTAAAATCTTAGTCAACTTTCCATCATATCTATCTACTATAAAAGATGCTCTGTAATATATGTTTTTTATTCATATTAGATTCTAGTTTATTGTCCTTGCAACTGTTTCTTCACTATAAAGTATTTTCAAAATTAAGAAACATTTAAAAATAAGAAAAAGGCCTTGCTTAACTTATAGAAATACAAGATTCTTTTGAAGGCCCCAGAAGTTTTGAGTAAGGCAAATGATTTATTTTCATCAACAGCAAATGTTTTATCATTCTATCTTTCTGCCTAGAGCATTAAATATTTAAGAAACTGTTAACAGGGAGTCTTTACTAAATCACTAAACTCACTAAATCACCAAAGCCAGAGGAGCCAAACATTTCTTAAGATCTCTGCCAGATTTATAATTTGCAAACTCACGCTAAAAGCATTTTTCTTGGCACTTTCATTTAAGTTCTAAAATACTCTTCTATTACGCTTTTAAAATTTAGCATGCCAGTCTTCAGTTTCAAATAATTTGACATTACCCCTCCAAGACATCCTTAATAATAGCACCATCAAATTAAGTAGGGGCACAAAAATGAAGCCCTTTGACTGAGTCAGGCATCCGGTCATGTATGAATTTCCAGTACTTATTCTATTGTATAAGAAGGCAAAGCTGTACCTAACCCAAAACTTAATTTCCAAGCAAGTTGTTTAAGCTCACAGATATCATTTTAATTATGAACCACCAGTCATCATTAATAAATGGATACATTTTTACTTCAACTTCAAATACTTTTTTTTCTGCTTTCATAACATGTTCCTACTTGAACAACCCTATGACCCTCCTGGGATAATTTAATAGACATCTCAAACTCAACATGAGCAAACCTAAACTCTTAGATCTCCACACCCTATCCCAACCCCCACTCCCTATATGTATCTCCCCTCCCTACCCCCCACCCCAGTCTATGCACTAACATCTACTCAGCTGTTCAAACCTAAGGGTCATTCTTGGTTCTACTTTCTCCTTACTCTGCACATCCAACTTATCTGAAAGTCCTGCCATTTCTGCCCTTAAAATAGGTCTTGAATCCCTCTAGTTCACGCCTTCACCCAACCCACCATCACCACTGCCCTGAACTACCTACCATCTTTATATGGGTTCCCTGTGTCTACACATCCCTTTCAATTGCAGGAGCCACAGTACGATTAGATTTTTAAAACATATCATTTTCTTTTTTAACTTGATCAAAGGCTTCATATTAAAATTCATATAAAATCCAAACTCATTTCCAAGGCCGACAAGTCTGTACAAATCCAAATACCTGATGGCCTCCCAACAGATCTCATTGCACAACCCTGTGTTCACTATGCTTCACCCACCCTGACCCCCTTTTGTTTTTCTAGCAGAGGCTGTCTCCCCTCAAAGAAAATGTTCCTCCACGGAGATGCTTGTCCTGTTCCTAAGGATCCCATCTAAGCAGGCTTCCCACCATCTCCTCCCCACCCCATCCCGTTCGCCTTCATAACATGCACTTTTCGTTGCTTACTGTTGTGTTTAAATATGCAGCAGTTTGTTTGCTTAACCCTTTTTAAAAAATATATCTTTATTGATTTCACAGAGAGGAAGGGAGAGGGAGAGAGAGATAGAAATATCAATGATGAGAGAGTCATTGATTGGCTGCCTCTTTCACGCCCCCAACTGGGGATTGAGCCCGCAACCCAGGCACGTGCCCTGATCAGGAATCGAAGCTCGATCTCCTGGATCATTGATCAGTGCTCAACAGCTGAGCCACACCAGGTCAGGCAGTTTGTTTAACTCTTAACTGACTTTTCCCTCCATAAAACTGTCAGCTCCAGGAGGGCAGAGACCCCTTCTCTATTGATCTCCTGTGCCTGGCTCTGTGCTGATGCCTAGTAGGAGCTCGGCCTGGCTCTGTGCTGATGCCTAGTAGGAGCTCGGCAAACATTGGCAGATGTGTGAATGGCACTCGCATAAGGGCTAAATTGTGCCTCCCCAAAATGTTTATGTTGAAGTCCTAACTCCAAGTACCTCAGAATGAAACCATGTTAGGAGACAAGGGGATGATTAAGTTAAAATGAGGGCCTCAGGGTAGATCCTAATCCACTCTTATTGATGTCCTTATCAGAGGAAATTTGGACACAAAAAATGACTCCAGGGATTTGTGCACACAGAGAACAGACCATGGACAGGCACAGCAAGAAGGTGGCCATCTGCCAGCCATAGAGGGAAGCTTCAGAAGAAACCAAACCTCCAACACATTAATATTGGACTTCCAGCCTCCAGAACTGTAAGGGAATAAATTTCTGTTGTTTAAGCCATCCAGTCAGTGACATATTATTATTGCAGCCCTAGCAAACTTATACAATCAGAATTAAAATGTAAAGAGAAAAACAAATCCCATTATATTCCTAAGTAGTATTGCCGTGTATTTGGTCTTGAATTCATAGTTATAAAGCAGTGTAGTGTGAATTCCAGATCTGTTCATTATCTAGTCAATCTGGCTAACAAAGAGATAAATTCTAAAATTTTCCACTTGGATTTGGCAAACTTCTAAAATTTTCCACAATGATTTGTCAAACTTGTTTATTTTTATCTGCATAAATGACAACTTTGACTAATGTGCTTCTATAACACATTCAGGTCTGCCTCATCCATTCAACGTTTGATAAGATTATTCAGATGTATTACCATCAGCTATTACTGAAGCTGAAGCTCACAGACTGTACTCTGTTTATATTGCAAAGACTATGCAAGAACAATCTAGGCCATAAAAGTTCTTTCCAAACAGAAAAATAGTGATTTTTATATAGTATAATTGTGTTCATCTCAAGTTTCAAATTAAGAATGACTAAACAATAAAGTATTCCATAGTCTCATGTGAAAATCATTATACGCCAATTTTTTCAAACTTTTGAAGTCCTGAACATTAAAACAAATCTGCAGCCTATATGCTTCTGGAAGGTCTAAAACTGGCTGTGGAGACTGGGTTGCATTTCTGTCCCCCAACCTCAGTACTTAAAGGTGGATGTCAAACAGAGGCATTATATATGGTAACTATGGGAATGCAAAATTGAGCCAGAAAAATATTTTTAGTCTACAGCATTATCCATATATTTGTGCAGTTCTGATCATTATAATTACCCCTCATTTGAAAGCATTATTTCATCACCTGGCATACCATTATTTTGAGGTTCAAAGATTATAAACAGGTTTTGTCATAGGTTTAGTAAGCATACACAGAAATGTTGTCCTTTTTTGCCCATAGGATTTAATGGATTTCAGAATTGTTATTTCCCTTTTTTTCCTTTGGTGTTTCATTTCTTTAGCTCTTACTGTCTATCTCCCACTCTTAAGTACAGGGTTTTTCTAAACTCATGAACATGAAAGCAATACACCAAATAAGATGTAGCTATGAAAGTCATAGCTCCTCATACCTATTTGAGGTTTCGGGGGGGGGGGGGGGACCTTAAACTCCATTATTATGAAGAGAAGCAAATGAATTCCTCCGTTGTCTAAGAAGGAGATGTGAAGGTTGGCTTCTTTCGCCTGACTGGCAGTGGCCAGGGTCAGCCCCTTGCTCCATAACAGCTTCCACACAGTCACCTTCGAATGCGATCTGCTCCGGAGACCGAGCTCGGAAACGCTGGAAAACCGAGGGACCACAGCCCACAGCCAGGCCTCGGGCTCTTGGCCCCAGCGGGAGCCGCGGGGCATGTTCGACTTCAGAAGCGTGTTCGGGAACCGAAGCATTTCCTTCTGGTTTACGGCGCTCCTGACCCGAAATGCTCACAAACCGAAATGTTCGCCAACGGAGGCGTTCGGAAGCCGAGGCACCGCTGCCCAACTAATCCCCACGCTCGTGGAAGGCGCAGAGCACGGTGGCTGTTCAAGTCCTGAAAGGATGACAATGAAAGGTGTGACGTTCTCCCGCAGCCTGTGAAGACACAGCAAACGAAACGGTGACGGAGCGGTGGCCCCTTCCTCAGACTGGGGGTTAGGGTCCTGGAACCCAGGCCGCAGCCTTTTCAAAAGGGCCTCTTGCCCTCGCTCCTCAAATTGCGCAGCCTCATCAATCTGTCCGAGTCACCTTCCACCAAGGTGCTGTGGGGCAGACCAGGCGGCCTGAAGCCTAGGTTGATAGCTTTTCTGGAAGTTTCTCTCTATAACTTGTCTGTCTCTCCTGCAAGGAGATCAGCGACACGCACTCTTCATATACATGATGAAAATGAGTGAGCCTGATTCCAGCCAAAATCAGGCCGGGTGGCCCACTGTATGTGGCACTCTTGCCTTTCCCAGTATTACTGGTTTTATATTTACTGGGATGGAGAGTGTGGGAAGGGCCAGTGGTGTGTTCTTCCCTGCTCCGATCAGAAAGGAACTACCCTGATATCTCCTGCCCAGGCTAAAATATTTCAAGCAATATAAAGTGATTAAATTCGTATAAAAGTTAGCAGCCACAGAAAGGAGTAGAACATACTTTAATAGTTGAAAATATTCCATTTTTAATATGAAAATATATATTCAGACTTGAGAGGGAATACCATATTCAAAGCTGTGGCCCCTAGGCCCTGTATCCTTCATTTTACATTAAATAATCTCTCTCTTACAATTATCACTGCCAGGCCTCCTATATATCTTCTATCACTATGGCAACAAAGTAGTTCTGTTAATCTAATTAGGCAATATTCAATTACCTGTGTGAGGGGGGAAAAGATATACTTCTCTTTCTGCCAGAGTCATTATGATTAAATGGAGAAGGGTTAGAAAGAGCACCTATAAGCCCAGATTTTCAGGCTTCTTGAGCCAAGATTAAAGTAGAGTTTGGGCAAAACGTTGATTCTTGCAATTCTTCTGGTTGGTTGATTGAGCACTCAAACAAATCACCAAGTTCAACAAAGTGCTTACTCAGGGGGAATCACCTGCTATGTTGTAACACAAGTTAGCCCTAAACTTAAAATTACACTCTCTGACCTGTGAATTGGTGTGGGAACGTCAACTATGGAGATGTGCTAATTAGCTCGGCTCTTGGAACCTTGCCCTTAAAGAACATTAGTCTCTCTAATAATAAATGAAGGCAAGAACTAATTACTGCAGTGATAGTAGTTGTGAAGTGATATCCCCAAGAGATAAAATGGTTGTCTTGTGAGAACTAAACTAAGAAAATCAAGTCATCATTAAATGTTAAAGGACACATTCATTTTTTGAGCAATACACAAGTGCAATTAATCAGGCTTTAAGCAAAGATGATCTCAACTAGTATTGCCTAAATAACATTCCCATTTGGATTTTTAAACCTTAATTGTGTTCTAAGGGACTCCTGATTTCCCCTCTCAAAAGAGGGCACTTTTCCTCTACTAGTGATTGCCTTTTCAGTAGACAACTTTACTGCTAGTCATTTGTTTGCAATAAAATCTCAGGAATTATCTTTGACAAAAGAGTAGGATGATTTTCTAATCACAGGTCAAACAAAATCAATGCAAGGATACAGGTTTTCAGCCCATATATATATAATTTTTTAAGTATTGTATGTGTGGTTGTTGTTGTTTTTTAAAAAAAGAAGGAAATAATCACAATTAAAGCAAGCTGAAGACCATTTGGCACTCAAATCACATGATCAGAGTGGACTGGAAAGCTTAGCTCTTTTCTATTTCCTGCTTTCAAAGGGATCTAAAAACATGTGACTAGGTTCAGTAGGCAAGTTCCTACCCATATAATCAAGAGAGGCAGAAAAGTGAGGAAATAAAGAAAATTCATGCATTAAATATTCTCTAATTGAATATATCATGTCCTTTTTATACCCTTGTAACTAGGCAAAAGAAAGCTATTTTTGAAATAAAGGAGTGTTGGCTAATATTCAAGATACATTAACATAAAATGTCCCCAATTAATAAAAGGGTATGGAATTTGATTGCTCCTAATAGTCTTTTTATGGAAAAAATAATAACATGCTGTAGCCCAGAAGCAGGAGTGTGAAACCCACCTGTAAGCCATTAAGAAGCCTTTTGTTGTGGAATGCTGATGCAGCCCTGGAATCAGCAAAGAGTGTATCATTTTATTGCAGATATCCAAGGCCTATAGCAATTCAACAGAAAATTAATTAGGATCACCTCCCCATAAATCTCAACAGTATTAGCGAAAATGCCAATTTTGTAATCACTTTTCATTAAAGCCAAAAATACGAATTAAAATTGATTTTTGCCTGTGCTTTGGTCAACGGCTGCCAGTTAATAGCTTTCTGTTGTAATGCGGACCTTTACTCAAATTAATTCTGTATGTTGTCTCCTTTCTTTTTATAAAGATAATGAAGTGTGAAAGGATAAGAGATGTTGTTGCAGAAAAGGGCAGTTCACATGCAGGAGGGTTAGTGAACACAAAGCATCTGAGGTCTTTGCTAATGTTAGCACAACCGGACTCCTTATGAGCAGTTCCTTAATGTTACTTCATATGAAAAATTAAATGAAGCCTCTAAACATATAAGTGATAAGAATCTATTCTTATGAGTAGTTTGAATTATTAAATAACATCTCTCTTCTTAAATAATTTTCTGAATAAAGTCATATCCTTATTTGTGTAATGTGACCCATTTGTAAAAAAAAGCAAGCCCATGAACTTGGACCATGTTTGGAGGATCATTTGGAACCAATCAAAAATCATTCAAGTCTCAATATATGTTGAATGGAAGGTGATACCTATATCAACGTCAAATCTGTTCATTAGAGCTAAATAGGAAAATAACAAACCATAAATCTTTTAGAGGTTAATCCACAAAGGTTTTAATTGTCCTTTTAACTTTTTAACTAATAAAAGTAATTAATGTGGTACCAAAGTTGAGGGGGAGGGGGTGGGCATCAGGAGTGGTTGGGTTTTCCAAAAAGTGATAAGGAATACTGAGTCACTTGTAGTCAGGTTCTCTGAGGCCAAAAATTAGAACCGAAAGCCAAATGGGCAAAGTCAAGTTCAGAGTTCTAGAATTCTATAGATAAAATTCTAAAATCCCCTAAAAGGTGGGAATACATACGTGGTGTCCAGATTCAGAGGCTTGCATGGAACTTCTATAATTTTCTACAGGGCTCTGTGACCTTGAGATTTTACTTCTTACCCCCAGCCTTACCCCTAACTATGATAACTACAGATTTACATTCTCATTCAAAATCAAAATACATTTCTTTTTAAGAGGTTAGGAGGACAGCAATCTTAATAAACAAATATACTCTGAGAGCTAATAAATAATAGTTGTAACTCTCTCAGGTTAATTTGCAATGTATTAACACAAAAGAATTATTTAGTGCACTCTTGACATTAGGGCAGCATAAATCCTGACCATTAAGAATCCCCCAAATCATAATTATCACTATACCAAATAGCTTTCATCGCAAAATGGTATACGATATGACTAAAAATTTCAGTTTGGATCATGATTTCATAACAAGAAAGTCATTTGGGGCTCCCTATAGACTTGTTTAGGTATTTCCTTATGATTTCTTTATTCAAGTATATTTTACTTACATAGCTGGGATCATATTTTAGATTCTGATTTCTAAACATCACTAACAGAATATTCAAATGTTCTGCATGTAAAACGTGGGTAAAAACTGTTTCATCTGAGATGACTTATTGTGGTTGCTACTAGGTCTCTCTGAATTGCCTGAACAATGAGCCAGCTGATACCATCCCCTTCTCTAGCCAAAGAAACTGGAAACTAAACCTAAACTCTAATTCCCATGCTACCAGTATCCTCCTCTCTGGAGAAGGGATTTCAACTTTCTATGGACCTCCCCCTGCAAACCAAAGAACTAGGTATTGGGCTGCAAGTGTTCCCAGGCAATTTACATAAACAGTTGGCTTCTAAATCCAGACTGCCTAGTGACTCAGTAATCTGTATGCCCACTGGCAATGTTGCTCTCACAGTTGCCCTATAAGAAGGCACAGCGACAGGAAAATGGTCACCCTCCGTGCTGATGCAAATCTACTCTGTTTCTGTTAGATTGCCTAGGCCCTGGTATTATCTCCAAGGGTTAAAGAGAATGCAGGTGCCACACGCCTCTGACATTCCTACTAGTCCTGAATTTGTAGGCTTCCCCCAGTAAAGCCTATTATCTTAACTCAGACTGTGGGACACTGTCTAAGCCACCCCAAACAAGCCCTCATATATGACAAATGATGGGAGTCAACTTGCACCATACCTACTCTGTTTTCTATACTCAAGATGATCTACAGTGATGCCATCAGTCACCACTCATTTTAGGTCACTTCGTGAACAAAAAGGGGAAAGTCCTACGGTCTCTAACAAACACCTTCCAAAGTGCCAAGCAGGCAGAAGTTTTCATGACATAAAGAAATAAAGTCTAAAAAACATTTTATGCTTTCCTAGCATTACCATCAGAATAAATTATAGGAATCATAAGACTAGAACATCCTCAGCCGAATTGTACTGTGCTTTCCCAGTGACACTTTCAAAGGTGTGCATTCCCAGAAGCATGGTCATACTCAAACGACAGGAGGAAGAGAGTGGGCAGACTTGCTGAGTCATCGTTGGGATGGGTCACTGACAGGGGTTCTTAATTCAACTTCCCAGACCTGACAGTCCATGAAACTCCTCTGAGACTCTGGAATTAGGTTGACGCTCAAACTCATGTTGAGGTGCTATGAGTTCTCTTCTTCGTTTCTGTGTCCTAACGGGCATCTTTGTGAGACTATAGGAGAGACCGTGTCAACAGGTCTTATGTTGTTTTAAACAGGTCTCTGAGCTGACCTTGTATGATGGATCCTGATTCTCTCCTTTTAACTTGAATTCTCTCCGAGCATGTTCTCAGGGTCCCTCATGTAAATATATTCTTCATGGCTCTATCTCACCAGCTCTTCAGAATGGAGAGTCATGGGAATGAATTTTGATAACTGAAGAATACAAATGGGTTATCAGCCCTATAATTCTCCTGCTGGGAGTTAACTTTCTGTTCTAATCATCCCTCCGGTCCTGGTGATTCTCGACTTGTAGTCAAGGTTCTAGGAGTGTTACCTAGAGGCAACTACCACAAATCAATCTACACATTAATTATTAAATTAAAGTTGAAAATTATTTTATCACAAGATGCTACATGAAGAAAACAAGAAAGTGAGTGATAGCAGAGAAGCAATAGGTGGGTTGGATAAGGTGTACCTGTGAAAAATGGTGATTTTTCAAGTCACAAATATTAACCAATCAGTGGGCCATGATCAGCATTTTAAAAAATAAAATATGAGAGAATAGGAAAAACAGAAAAACAAGCCTGCATTGCACACAGTAAGAGTACGCATGGTTGTGTGTTTGCATGTGGATAGGGTCAATCTAATATTTATTTCCCTTGGAGGATGATGAAAAAAAGCCAGTAACCTAATGATTCCAGCTTCGTTACTTTTCCTGTCTCGGCCTTGAATACTGGTGTGTTTACAAAAACTGGATCATTTTACATATACCTTTCTCATCTCTGAAAGAAATAGTTATTGAATTTTCTAAAACACAATTGACATCAATCTAATTTACTGCTTTCAGTGACTGCATATTATTTCCCAGTATAATATACAATAATTTGTTTGGCTGATCACCCATTTGGGTAGTTTGTTTGTTTTCCAGTTTTGTCATTAACAATATAATCAATATAATGAAACGATATGTTGATGAACTCCTGGGTCAGATTTTGAAGATGTAATGCTCGCTTTTAAAAGTCCTGGTATCTTCTGCTTGGTGGAATAAAAAGAAGAAGGAAAAAAATCATTTTTCAGAAAAATAATTGCACACCAGGTGTCAGGGTACGTTGATTTGCTCCAGTAAGGAGATCACATTTGAAACAGCAGCTGCAATTCAAGTAACCACCTGTCATTTCCTAGAACCCATCTATCTTCAGCACCAGCCACATTGGAAAGATAAATGAGGATGGGGTAGCAGTCAACTGCCTGCATCTTTCAAGTATATGTTTGTGGCACTAATCCCTGCTGCTCTTCAGTGATGCAGTGCTGCTTGGGTCAAAATTCCATTTATCAGCTGAGTCTCCACAAGCCCCTATGCTGACCATAGTCTGCAGCAGCCCTGTGAGTCCTAGAACTTAGTATCTGCTCATGGGCAGTACCAACTAATCATAAAAATGGCATAGCTGTGACAGCAAGTGGAAACAGGGTCATTCAGAGAATCTCAGGGTGAAGATTTACACTGTGCGTTTGTTCTTCCTCAACACTACTCTTCTTCATGGATGCTGGGTTGTTGGGCTGATTCATTTGGCAATTAGGAAAGGGCTGTAGATTCTCTGATAATGTAATTCATTGGGTCTCAGTTCAAGTCAGGCCGGATCTTAGTAGATGGGTCCACTATTTGGACCTCCCTTCCTAATACAGGTAAGCCAGCCTCATGCTAACTCTGCCACTCAGTGATGGTAAAGGGCAGCTCCCTGGCCTCTGCTTCCCCAGAATCCAACCATCCCTACTGCAGTCAAGGAAATCATTTCACTCCCAGCATCTCACGGTGTGCCCGACTGACAGAATCACCTCGAAAGCCTCTTTCCAGAGTAATGCAATTTTTCTCACTAATTTATTTTCCAAGGTGTTGGCAAATGAAGCACATCCTGAGCCCACTGTGTCCTATTAATTCACCCCATTGCTTCTATCTCCTGAAGTCTTTAAACTATTTCTTCTCATTATTACTAAGAAATTTCTGGCATCTCTCATTCATTAAATATGAGCCAACAACAAATATAAGTTTTAATCAGGTGACCAAACAACTAAAGTGAGCTTTATAGTGGAAATAAGGAAAGTTGTCTTAGTAAGGACTCTTTCACAGATTAAGGACTTAAGGCATCTTCAAGCAAAAAGAGAACAACTCTTTTAAAAAAAAAAAAAAAAAAATGTATTGATTTCAGAGAGAGGAAAGGAGAGGGAGAGAGAGAGAAACATCAGTGCTGAGAGTCATTGACTGGCTGCCTCTACATGCCCCCAACTGGGGATCGAGCCCACAACCCAAGCATGTGCCCTGACTGGGAATCAACCTGCGATTTCCTGGATCCTAGGCTGATGCTCAACCCCTGAGCCATGCCGGCGGGGCAAGAGAATAACTCTTTCAGAAAGGGATAAAAGGCTGGCATTGGTTGCATCAAAGGTTCCATGGAATTGACTGTTTAAGCTTTTTCAGGTGCTTTGCACCCTCCTAGATACTGCCATCCCAATTCTGTTTGCAGACTTTCAAATAAGAGACATCAAGGGCCAGAAATCTAACTGATATACTAACTTATTGACTAATTGGATCAAACTATACATTTGGCTCTTGACTAACTCAACACTATGGCTACCAAAGGTTACTGAATCTTTGGCAAGGTCATATAACATCCCTTCCTTGAGCTGAGACTCTGGACATTAAACACGTCATTCCTCTCTAATCTGTCCAGTACTGTTTGAAGAAGCCTTACCCCATCACACTCCTTGAGCTCCTCATACCTCTCCAGTCTTCTAAGGCAGCAGACATTGGATTTCCCAAAGTTTTGCCTTCAAGGGTATTGTATTATAATTGACCACAGGTAAAAGTTTAAATAAGTGTTTCACTATAATGAATTTCCAGGTTCCTTCTCCACAACCTTAAGAAGATTTTCACTGCCTTCACTCCCTACTATGTAATATTCCACCTATTTCCACTCCTGGTAGCAATTTCTGTATTCTTGGTTGCACACAACAGAAACCTACTCTGGTTTACTTTAGCAGAAAGGGGTTTTCTGAAAGGTCACTGTATTAGTTAGTTATTGCTGTATACTAGGTCATCCAAAATTTAGCAACTGAAAACAGTAGGCAGTTATTATCTCACAGTTTCTGTGGGTCAGGACACCGGGTATGACTTTTCTGGATGGTGCTGGTTGAGGTCTCTCAAGAAGCTGCCATCCAGGTCCACACAGGGCTGCAGGCATTTTAAAGCTTGACAAGAAGAAGACCTACTTCCCAGCTCATTCACCCCAGTGTTGACAAACTTCAGGTCCTTATACTTGTCTAGTATATCCAAAGTTTCCTGAATTGTTGCCTTTTTGCATATAATAGTAAGCAATGATTATTATTTTTGTGATTAAAATTCCAAAAATGTGTGTGTTCATTCACATCTCTTTACCTTCAGAAGAACTCATTTCATTCTTCAGTTTAAAAAGTTTAAAATAAACAAAGAATGGCTTTATCTGCCTTCATAACAGATTCAAGGAAGGTGATACATGTGGCCAAAGTATTTGGCTTCCCACATAGTGTGACTGTAAGACCATAAGTTAAGGTAGGGATTCCTTCAATCCCCATCTCCAATAACTCTGTTGAACACACATCTACAGTTCCACCAATCTGTGAATTATTATCACTCATTTTACTCAAAGCTCAGATCTCCATAAATACATCTGTATCTTTAGGAGAGATGATATTGGTTCACTTATACCCAAGTAAAAGTGACTTCTCACCTCATTTCCTTTGCTGAAGAAGAAATTAAACAGGCCATAAAAATGCTAAAGAAACTAAGAAAGGTGACAAAAAGAGGAAGGACCATGTTTGGCCCACTTTATAATTTTTCATGTCCAGTTCTAAGTCAGACCAGGCCCAGCAAATAAAAAACAATAGTGAATTTATAAAATCTCCTTTCCTTTTTATCATCAAAAAGAGATAGGTCATCTATTTATCTTAGATGGTAAAATATATGTCTGTAAACTGAGCTGGGTTAAGTAAGTTTCTTTGAAATCATTTATTCAATAATATTCAACAAATATTTATTGGGCATATATTGTATAGTGGTACCTGTCTAGGCACTGAGGATAAAATAGTTAACAATACAAACCTAGTTCTTGATCTTATGAAGCTTGTATGTAAAAAGAGGTGATAAACAATTTACACAAACCATAGATAGATTGATAGATGGTTGGTAGATGGTTGGTAGATAGATGATAGAGAGAGAGAAGTACTAAAGGGAAAAAAGGTGCTGTGAGAGAAAATAACAAGGAGAGGTAGCTAATTAAAGTGTCCAAAAAAATCCCTACAGACCAATGACATTTAAAAGTTGACACCTAAAATATGGAATTTCTCCCCTTTTTTTTGGGGGGGGGGTGTATTTTTATTGATATGGATTAGAGGAACTGAAATGACTTTGAGATCCCAGAAAGATATAAAATTGAGAATCAAGCTAAGAAGAATGCAGCAGTGGTTAATTTTTTATTTTATTTTATTTTTTAGAGGCAGGGGAGGAGGAAGAGATGGGGCTGGAGGTGGGAGCCCGTGTCTTCCCAAGGCGACTCAAAAGCAGTGGTTAATATTAAAAGGCATCACTCTCTGCCTGAGTGTTTGCTTCCAAACACTCATTTCAAGATAAAATTCTCATTACCTAAGCTAAATCTAAAATCTATGAATCATATCACACTTCAGGTAATTCACATGTGACTCTTCTACGTAACTATAGGCCAATATTATCATCATTAATAAAATATCTGGTGCTTTGCTTTCTTTCAACGATTCCCAAATCCACAATTAGAAGAGAATTATTTAGGTTTGTGCCAGTTTAGTTTGATCATTGCTATAAGAAAACTAATGAAAAGGTATGTTATTTCTGGAAAGGAATTTTTAAAGGCATTACTTGCTTCATTCTTGAGTCTCCTTTGTTGAAAATAAAAATTGACTCGATTTTAAATGTCATGTCCTTCAAAAACTGTAATTTTGAAATTGATCAAAAAAAGTAATGACTGTCTAACCTTTTGACTAAAATTTCATGTAGGACCCTTGAAGTTAGCAAACTATCACACCTTGCACATGGTTGGCACTGCACACGTGCTTACTTAGGACTGATTTAAAGGAATCAAATAGATTCCATTTATGTAAAACATCCTCTGATTCCTTTTAATCAACCTCACTCAAAAGGAGGAACAATTTTGGTGTGTGAATAAAGCCGAGGAGTTCGTTTTCTGAATATCAATGCAAGCGATAGAGGGAGAAGTCACATTTGTCACCACACTGCCATAAAGTGGAGCTGTAATCTCACCACGCATCTGTTCCATCTGCCATCAATTAGTTTAATGGAAACAGGCTAACAGTGCAGGAGTGATTAGCAGGAAAGATTAAATTCACTTCAGTTTTAATTACAAATCTTTGCCCTTAAAGTTCTATTGGCTTTAAAGGACCCCCACTGTTCCGTTTCTCATCCACAGTTGATGTGCGTTTCATTCTTTCGCTTTTAAATTATTAATGCATTGTATTTGGTACTTCTAATTACAGACTTTACCCACAAATGTTACCAATATGCCCATGTGCCAAAATAAGCATAACTAAGACTATGCACTTACTAATTCAAGTACAAATGATCTTTAGTAGCAAAAGTGGCATCTGTCATATGCAGAGAACACTGAGGTTTACATTTTGTCCCTGGACTTGTTTCACTCACTGACTCATTCATTCACTTATTCATTCAGCAAATATTATTTTCACGCCTATTATGACCCTGGCACTGATATAGGTGCTTAAGATACGTAAGTGAACAAAAGAAGCAACCTCACAGAACCTATAGTATAGTGACTAGAAATACACCCGTTTTTATGGGCTGAATTATGTCCCCCAAATTCAAACAGTTGAAGTTCCCATCCCTAGTACCTCAGGATGGAACCATATCTGGAGAGAAGGCCTTTAAAGAGTTAAGAAAGTTAAAACGAGGTTTTTAGGGTGGGCCCTAATCCAATATGATTGGTGTCCTTCTAAGAGGAGGAAATTTGGACACAGACTTGCACACAGAGGAAAGGCCATGTGAAGACAAAGAGAGAAGACAGCCATCTATGAGTAAGGAGAGAGGCCTCAGAATGAAATCAACCCTGCCGACACCTTTATCTCAGACTTCCAGCCTCCAGAACTAGGAAACAATAAATTTCTGTTGGTTGAGCCACCCAGTCTGCGTTATTTTGTTATGGCAGCCCCAATAAACAAACAAACAAAAAATCACCAAGAAGTAAATTATATCATAGTTTAGAAAGTTATTTGTGCTATAAAAACAGCAGTAAAAGAGAACTCTGAAGTAGGGGGACATTCATTTACTTCCTTCCCAGAGAAAATCATTATAAAGTGTGGATACTCACCAATTCTATAAACATAAAACCACAGCCAGACAGGCTCTTGATGAGGGGGGGAAAAAATGTTTCCATAAGACTCTACCAATTATTTTTCTTCTATCATTCTTCCCTTGTTAATAGCCATAGAGCAAAATACTAACATTTATGAGTATGTTTTACAGCATTAAATTTTTCTAATATGTTTAATATGTCAAGGTTAAGCTAGCCAAGAACCAATATTGAACCAGACTGTCTGGTATTTTATCATCTTATTTGATAATTTTTTTTAGACATTCATAAGTGTCTACTTTTAAATTTTATGTTTTTCATTGTGCTTTGAGCCTAAAACTCAGTACTTCTGAGCCTGATATGGCAGAAATTACAGATAATACAGCAACTTTAAAAACTGTGAGAATTTTTTTCCCTTTAAAAGTAAAAGCAGAAACTTTCTTGTGGGTAGATAGTCTTTTTGGCTCTGGGAAATATGGTGCACAGACTCGGTCACGCAACTATAAGAGACAAGATATATTCACTGTTCTTGAGGTTGATCCAGACATTAGTTAAGTAATGCAGATGCATAGAGCTCAGCCTCGTGAATATTCTATTTAATAATGTCAAATTCCCTGCTCGGTGAGTGATGGGCAGTGCAGAAGGTATGTCTCTGCAGAAAGTATACAATTCCATCATCCTCTCTTGGGTTAGCCAAGTCTCATGACATGACTACAGCTCCGCATGGGCTTTTCCAGGAGTTTGATTTTCAGTAAAATAGGACTTCCAAAGATTGGCAAAATGTTTCATGATATCATCAAAGAATGAGGTAAGGAATGATTCAGTGAATCTGGCCTCTGCTCACTCCCCTCCACCCCCATCATGCGGAGATATAGCCTGCCAGGCCCAGAAAAGAGCCATCCGTAGACCTGCTTTCTTCAGAGCTGCGTCTTCTCCATCAAGCACAGAAATAAAGGGACCAAATGCCCTCCCTTTGAAGTCAACCATGGATCTATTCACAAATCAAGCGGAAATTTCATTATATTCCATTTTTATGCCTTCTCAATTATTGAGTCTTAAATAAACCAGTTTAGAAACTTTATTTTATCTGAACTTCTAAGTCTTACAGATTTGTCCAGAACTCATGAGTTGGGCCTGGCCCTACTTTTCCTTTCTCATGATTATGCCTACAGTTCATTCTATCAGAGTATAAAACTTGGAATCAAAGGAAGAAAAGATGCTAGTTGCTCCTAGGCAAACAAATAAGTCCATGTCCTTATTATCACGGTGAGAAAGATTTCCAAAATACATTGTAAGCATTTAGGTTTTTAATTTCTTTATTGGCAGCTAAGTTAATTGGGGAGAAAAAATAGAGAGATGCTTTTAGGTGGAAATATAGCAAAAAACAGTCATATTAGAATCTCTGGCCAACAATCTCAGCACAGTGAAAAAATACATATTGAAGACTGTAGAGCAGCCAAAGTTATTCACAAGAGGGGTGGGCAGACTGTCTGCTTTTCTTTTACCATAGCTAATCACTAGTTTTTCATGCTTTGAAAAGCAGAATTCTGTGCCTTTTCAACTCCTTTCCAAGACATGTTTATACTGCACAGCAATTCTTTCCAGGAAAGCCATTTGTATACTTTTATTGATCCTCACAGCCTCTGCATGAGAAAGAGAAATGGAATATAAAAACATGTATACTTGTGAATTAAAAATATCACAGAGTCATATAAGAGGTAAAGTGTAATTCCTGCTTTAAACCCTAGATCCTCTGACTCCCCTACCAGTGTAATTAATTAAGGGGAGAAAACAAGAAAGGCCATAGCTTCCAAAGATGATCCAGGGGACACGGTCAGAAGTGTGAGATGCCCTACCTGCCCCAGCCAGCTGTGTCTTTATGGATGAAAGTGGAACCAGATGCACAGCCAAGAAGTCCACATATTTTCACACTTGGTTCCCCTTCATTCCTGATTGGGTTCATGGATCCACACACTGGCATCCTTTCTGTTACCCAAGCTCAGCGCTGTTCCTGAGCCACACTTTTCCCACCCTTGCCTCTTACCATCTCACAGGGTGGCCTCCATTCTGTGTAACTACCAGCTGGAATTGGCTCCCATAAATACTGTCCCTCCCGGTCTAGTGCATACCACAACCAACTGGCCACCCAGTTGTTCACAGAGGCTTGGCCTCTACACCACCTCCCCTTGAGAGCAACTCCAGCTGGGGAATCTCTTTGTAGTGAGCCAGCCCCACCCCCTGATCCTCAGCTGGTCCCAGCCAGTTGCTGCAGCTAAGCAGCCAGGCCCACCTGTATCCTGACGTAGGCCAAGCCAAGAATACTAGTGAAGTGGGTAGGTTATGCCCCCTTTAAGTGTTCCTAGCCACTCCAGGGCTGGCCATGGCCCATTGTTGCTCTCAGAGAGCTGTCAAATAATTCCTAGTAAGTCTTCAGTTAAGCATAATCAACAACCTTAATATATGCCTTCCTCCCTCCTTCCCCAATCCTGCCTTCCCAGGTTTATCTCTCTGGAAGAGTAGAGAAAGTACCAGGCTTTCTGTGGTTTTACACCACCAAGTCTGTGGAAACTTGTCACAGCAGCCCTAGGGAAATACTACAATAACCTTGGCAGAAACTCTTTTGTATTCATTCAGGCTGCTATAACAGAATACCGTACACTGGGTGGCTTAAATGACAGATACAGCAAGTTTAAGATCAAGATGCCAGCAAGTGTGGTTCCTAATGATATCCCCCTCCCCCTTGGCTTAGAGACAGCTGCCCTCTCACTGTGTCCACCCTCGGCAGAGAGAGGGCAGAAGCAAGCTCTCTGATGTCTCTTATTATAGGGGGGTTAATCCCACCACAAGGGCCTTACATTCATGACTTCAAATATGCAATATTCTTCCAAAGGCCCATTCCAAACATCATCATAGTATATGAATTGGCAGGTGGGGACACAAAGCCTCAGGAAGAACACTCCTTCAGTGATGTTCCCTCTTGGGGAGATGGCTTAGTTCTTCCTCCAGTGTCACGCACTCTCCCAAAACTTAGCACTCGCGAAGAGGGGGCTTTTGTAGTCTCTACTACGAGGTAGCAGGGAAAACATACAGGTTGGGCAAACAACCTCTACACATTCTATTACTCTACCTGTTAATTCTGTCACTGAAATCCACTCACTCACTCAACTTAGCTAGATCACATATATATATATTTAAACAACTTTTAGTTGGCATCCTTGGGGTTCAAAGTAGAGGAAAACTCCAGTGTTTTACTAACGTACAATCCAGAATCAGGGGGCCCTCTATCTAGAATGACCTGGTCTACTTGACTCTAGCAGGGCAAGAAAGACAAGCCTCAAGTTATATGTTCTCAGTCTGAAAGGAGACTGGCCACCAGACAGGTGAATCAGAAACACAAGTCAGGATTGTGATTACAGCAACAGCAAGCTCGATTCTTCTGTGATGTATATGCCTGGGGCACAGTGAAACCAGGATGGAGAACCTCTTGATCTTCACTTCATTTCAAATAGAACTCTTGTGATTTTTCCCTTTCCTCCTGGCTGCTGCTCCTCAGTCTCATTTACTGGAACTTCCTCCTCTGCTGACCTCTAAATATCAGGGTATCCCTGGAGTCAGCACTAATGACACTCAAACCGAACCAAGGTCACCCAAGGTCATGGTGTTAAATGCCTCCTGTATGCTGACAAACTCCAAATATGTATCTGTAGCCCACCTCTTGACATTCCAATAAACGTCTATAGTGGAGAAATTTGTAGTTCAAAAGTAATAAATCCAAAGAGGTCCTCTGCATGCCCACCTCACAGGCCACTTTTTCAGTCATTTTCTCTTCATTAAAATGCACCTGCATGCACCCAAATGCTCAGTCAAAAAACTCCAGGAGACATCCTTAACTCTACGCTCCCTTCCATGCCTCATAGACAAGCTATCAGTAAGTTTTATTGGCTCAGTCTTTAAAATATTTTCCAAATCTGACCACACTCTATTAACTTTCAGTGCTGCTATTCTAGTCCATGCCATCGTCGTTTCTTACCTGGGTAGTTTCAATAACACGCCAACTCATCTGCTCATTGTTTTCACTCTTGGCCTCTTAATGTATTATCCACACAACAGGTAGACTGAGATTTTAAAACAAATTATCAAAACAAATTTCTGCTCAAAATCCTGTAATGGTGCTCTGTCACACTTAAAATAAAATTTGACATCCTTAACAGTATCCCACAATGAATGCCCCGTATATTCTAAGCTCCAGTACCTCTGACCTCCAACCTCTCTGCCTAAAACACTTTTATCTCAGATAGTATTACTCACTTCATTCAAGCCTATGATCAAATGTCATCTTATTAGAGAGGCCTTTCCTTTTTTTATTGTTTCGAGTATTACAGATGCCCCTCATTTCCTCCCCCTTACACCCCTCCACCCATCACCCGCCCCACCCCAGGCCCCTACCTGTCCATTGTCTGTGTCCACGGGCTGCTCACATATGCTTATAAATTCTTTGGTTAATCTCTTCCCACCCTCCTTCCCACCTTCCCTCTAAGATCCGTCAGTCTAGGATCCCTCACCCTTGGGGACAACATGGATGTACCTGTAAAATATTATGCGAAGCAGAATAAGCCAATCAGGGAAGACAACTACCATATGATTTTACTTCTATGAGTAATCTAATGAACAAAATAAACTAACAAACAAAATAGGAACAGACTCATAGGTACCGAGAACAGACTAAAAGCTGTCAGAAGAGAGTTTAAGGAGCTGAGTGAAAAAGGTGAAGAGATTAAGAGGGAAAAAACCCCTCATAGACACAGACAACAATAGAGTGATTACGAGAGGGTAAGGGGAGTAAAGGGAGGTGGGGGAGGTGGAAGAGGGTACAGGGGGATACATGGTGACGGAAGGGACCTTGACTTGGGGTGGTGAACACACAATACAATATACAGATGATGGATTATAGAACTGTACACCTGAAACCTGTATAATTTCCCCAATAAATTCAATTAGAAAAAAAGCAATGAAAAAAATTTTTTAAAAGGTCTCGGCTCTAGTTCCAACACTTTTTTCCTAATAACTAATAAGCGTGAACCAGTCACTGAAGCTTCTTGGCCTCAACTTCCACAAGTGTACAATTACCTGCTCAGTTAGAGGATGCCAATGAGCTTATTCTATAATCCTGTGTACATTCATAAAGATGACACTAAACGCTTTAAGTTTATTTGAAGAGGTAGTCTAAAATTTTCAGCAGACAAGGGACAGATTGCTAGTAATGCGTGAGAAAGATTAATCGAGAGTATCACTTAGTGAGAGAACTGGAGGCTACTGCAGTGATCCAAGCGTGACAGAGGGTGCGACGCAGAGACTGCCAATAGAAATTGAAAGAGGAGGGTGATGTATTAAAGGGAAAATATCTGTGATGACAAATGAGCGCCAAGGAGCAGAAGTCACAGTGTCACTTAGTTTTGGTGTCTGTGAGGATGATAATGCCACTGGCTGACTGCCCGAACACACACACTGTCATAGTCCAAGTGACCAGCCACCAATCTTTCTTAGTCCTGTCAGTATCCACTAAGTCTTCGCCATGTCAAATCAGAGGAGATGCACCATGGACTAACTTCACATAGAGAGTTAAATGCACTTGTCAGATTAAAAGACATCACTTTCCTTCAGCTTAAAAATAGAATATTAAAGATGCACCCAGAATGATGTCCAGCACGTAGAAGGCACTCAATATTTGTTCAGTGAACCTACTCCTTCTGCAGTCGCGAAGCCCTGTAGACCAATCTTGCAAAATAGACTACTCTGCAGTCCCTCGCGTCTATGAAACCCGCAATCTCCCCTGGCAAACCTGCTTAACGGAAATGTCGCTGTGTTTTGCTGCCATCAACAATTTAAGAGGAAGGAAAACAATAGCATCTTCCCATTACCTGAGCTTTAAAACTTCCTGACGCGTGCTGAGAGAGTAGATGATTTATTCAGAACAAAACCTTGGAGCTAAGGACTACACTTCAGCTCCAAGGAACAAGCACAGTAGGATCCTTTAAAAATAAAAATACCACCTTTCAGCAAAAGCTGTAGCTGACTTTTAACTATTTGGGACAAATTTTCCTCTCTTTATTAGTGGGAGAGGGAAATTTTCAATAAGAGAAAATAACAGCTATGCCAAGTTCTAGTTTTATATTCTTCCCTCTAAAATCCAATGGAAGAAAATATCCCTGCCCATCACCTGAATCTTCAAAACCCAAGCTCCAGCTTTTGCATTAAAATACCCACTTATCCTTTCTTTCCTGGCCTTGCTGTCTACTCAGTCCACAGCATGGATCACAATCAACTATTTACCAAAACTTATTCCTCAAAAAAAAAAAAAAAAAGGGGGGGGGGTAGAAGCATTGTTTTACATTTTTTTTGTCAGTCAACTTATGTACAAAAGTGCTGATATTTGCCACCTTGTTAATATTAATATGATTATTAAATATTTAGACAAAGATATATAATATCATTTTTCTCTCCATTTACTATCCTCACTAACACACACCTGCCCTAGTACCGAGGAAACATGGGAACTGGTAGCGTTGCATACAATATACGTAATAAACCTGGGAAATTCCCTTTAAGTTTTTTGCCTTAGTAAAAATCCTGCTAACTTCAAAAAGGCCTTTTTACAAAACATTTGGATAAATGCTCAGAAGTCAGTATGTCTTCTAAGGACATCAGAAAGTGGTCCTTGTCCATGCTTTTACTTGTGCTGTCAAAGAAGGGTCTTGCTCCCTGAAAGCTAGACTAAATCGCTACATTTTTCATTCCACCTTCCATAAAGAAACAGCTGTCCGAATCGGACGGGACTTTCACGACGCCAGCGCTGAAGGGCTTACGGGGGAAACATCGGGGCACCTCAAAAACCGCAGGCTCCCCTTAACACATAAGTGTTTCGTTTCCATCGCCCTCATGTAACTGGAATTCCAATGCTGCCTCTTCTGGCACTTAGCTCCCAGGAATGACCCACATTCTTCAGAAACCTTGCCTGTGGGAGGAAGAGATCAAATGAGCCAGCTCCACCTGTGGGAGAGTGAACTCCCGATTAAATAAAAACAGATTTTAGAAAGAAGATGTAGAAGGCTGCGATTCTGAGGCAGGATCGACAGGACTGTTATGAAGTTTAAATGTGGGATACAGGCGAGGAAACAAGTAAGTGGCGGTGATAATTTGTCAAGAGTTACAGCTGCCGGCTGGCCAAGGGTCTTCACCAAATGACACTTACCCAGTCACTTGAGGGAACAGCTGACCCACCAGGCGACTTTCTTGAGTTGAACCACTTTTCTAATGTTTCTGACTGTGTACAGTCCAAGTTGGCCACATGAGGACTTGAACATGGCAGTGATTTCAAAGTAGTGTAGCTCATGTCTGTCTATCTGGCTGGACTAATTGTCTTGTGTCTATTCCCTTGGCCTAACTTCCTGGGACGCGGACGGTGTTCTTTTGCCTTGTTAAAAATCCTACTAACATCTTTTAAAAGGTAAACCAGCCAACAGTTCCCTTGTATTATGAGTTTCAGTTAGGTTGTATGGCACTAAGAGTAAGTTTGTGGAGTTTTTAAGTTATAGATTATTTTCCATATTCTCCTCTCTTTATGCTTTATTACATAATGAGTTACATACAGCATTTACTAAATGTGATTTCTGTACTTTACATTGTATAGTCCAATTAATTGTGCTCACTAGGCATACTGCATATTCCTCAAGTCCTAGGTTCGTACTCCCAGGGAGAAAAAGTGCATTTCTGCATTTAATTTTAATTTTAGTTTCTTTAAAAAATGAAATAATATCTGTTGAGCACAAGTTCAAAATGAAGTAGATCAAAGAAAAAAATCATCCCACATCTCGTACGGCCCTCACATTTTTAGCTACATAGCTTAAAATGCAGAAGCGAATGAATGACCAGTGGACCTAAACTACTTTCCTGAACGGAATCACAGTTTGGGTTGAATTGTGTGTGATGAAGGCAATGCTTCAGTGTAGCAAAGATTAGACAACCATGTACCAAATAGTGGGCTGATATTTTTTGCTTGGACTCAGCACAGAATTCTACGCAGCAAATATGTCTGAAACCTAATATTGTCTTAAAGTGTCTGAAGCTCAGTATTGTTTTAAAGTCGGTTTGTTTATTTCAAAACAAGTCAGTAATCAGAGTGTATTTCTGGGACATTTCATCTACTTTAATGAACTTTTCCACAGAGTAACCAGATGAGGCTAATTTTGAACCATTTATCTAGAACCAATATGCCACCGGAGTCACATAAAATATGATTTGGCCATCCCTATCATTATAGAAATTGGAACAATTTACACAGGGGAAATTATAAGACTTAAAGAGTAAATGTTTCCCAGCTTAACATGTTATACTACCTCTAGCAAGCGTTTTCCCCTGAAACAGTACTCCCCATGACTGGTTTAATTTTAGTTTTCTTCCAAACAAATGCACTTACTTAATAGTATACAGTGTAATAAAAGATTTGTGCATGAATTTGACCTTTCAAATTCAAGAAAATATCCTACTAGTCCCTCACTGATCAGTTTTCAACAGTTCCAAACTCCATTTTAGAATTTTGCCTGAACCAATATTGATCTAATGTTTAGTGATACAATTTCTATATAGAAAACACAGAAACCCTACAGATTTAAAAATTCTAAGGTTCTATGTTGGATGCCACCATATTTTTTCTGTACATTGAAAAACCTTCCAGGAAGTTTCTTTGCCAGTATAACCTCTGCTCCATGATTCATTTATTTGTTGTATTTTAGCCTGAAAAGAAGAAACAGCAGTTCAATCTAAGGAGCTCCCAGGCCCTCTTGGGAACTGTAGAATGCCTTAGGCACCGCAGACAATGTATGCAATCGATAAATGCCTACGTTTCTTCACATCAGTATTTCTGAAACATTCATCACAATGCAGGCACCTAATCAAAAGCTGAAAATGTAATAACTACAGATTTGAATCCAAAGTGTTTATGAAAATCAGTGCAAATAACGGCCTATCGGCTTGGTGAGGGCCTTATATCCCAAGTTCCTAGTTCTCTGTCTGGCTCATAATTCAGTATACAGCAAATACATATTCCATAAATGCAGAAAACAGTTCAGAGGGAAATACGTACGTTTTCCATAACAGATGCACATACTTGAATTGTTCCAGATCTTAAAAAATGGTTATTCGATAAGGCTACAATGAGCCCTCAGCCCACCTCTAGATGAGCAAACTTCTGGGTTCTATCATGCTTGACCATATTTGCTTGACTTGGCTCTTTAAACAACTACATCATACTCTTTCTTTCTTTTTTCTTGAATTAGTTTTTTCCAGTTCAACTCAACAAGTATTCTTTTTTTAAAAAAATATATCTTTACTGATTTCAGAGAGAGGAAAGGAGAGGGAGAGAGAGAGAAACATCAATGATGAGAGAGTCATTGATCGGCTGCCTCCTGCACACCCCTGACTGGGGATCGAGCCTGCAACCCAGGCATGTGCCCTGGGGAATCGAAACCCGATCACCTGGATCCTAGGTGGATGCTCAACCCCTGAGCCACGCCCAGCCGGGCAACAAGTATTCTTTAAGTAAATATTTGAAAATCCACTATGAATACAACATTTGCTACAGAAATCTCTTGAATATTTTGATTTCTCAATCTCAATATATCAACAAAAAATATTTGTGTTTAATGATGCAACTGAACCCCAAATTTAAAAACAAAAAAGTTCTTCATCATTTGTTGATCTGCTCACAGTTAAATCTGTAACATCCAGCCAAGAATTGTTAGCTGATGGCCACTTTAAAGGTGACAAACTGAAGGCAATAAGCTGCTTAAGTGCTTCACACGGCTGCCAAATTGCAAAGGGATGGCAGAGCAGACCAGGGGCAACATTGTAATTCTGCCAGTGGTTTCCTGGTAGGTGAACATTAAATACTGGAAAGAGTTACCAAAGATATGTATGGACCCATTTCAGGAAATCTTTCTCTACAGGAGGATAACCCTTGGTGAGAAGTTCTAGGGGTAATCTTATCACTTGAGCCTGAAATACCACTAGTTCTGATTCTAAGATCAGAATGGAAAGAACGTTTAGCACTGAGTGACTGCACCGAATCTAAATGTCATGTAGACATAACTAAGTTCCCTCCTTTGGGCTTGTTTGCCCCTCAGTGCTTCTGAATGGGAGGAGAGAGACAACAGGCAACCGAAGTGGCAGGAACACGTGTAAGTGAGAAGTCCTCTGCTGGCTCCTATCTGGGGCCAAGGCATGAGAGGAGAGAAGAGCTTCACGGTCCAAGAGTGGATGTGGATCCTGTCACCTCCAAAAAGAGCCCAAACTCTTGAACAGTGATAGTTGAGGTTGCAAGGTGCCTCAGAAAGATAAGACATAATTTACACAAAGATGCTCATGATTTAAAGGAATGCCTACTCCTTTGCTCTCTCCTGAATCTAGAATTGCTTCCAGATAACTTGAACACAAACCTTTTTAGATCTATGAGTTATAACAAACTCTCAGAAATGCCTAATCAGGCTATTTAAAATTGCCGTAAATCTTCCTACCAGTACAGGGTGTAATTTCATACTCTTTATTTTATTAAACAAACATTTTACATCACTTACTATGTGCTAGGCACAGTTCTCCATGCCTCGTAAACATTAGCTCCCGTAATAATCATCACAACCTATGAGTCGGGCAACATTATTATTATTCCCATTTTACAAATAAGAAAACTATGGCAGCGAAAGTAAATATGCAACTTGTCCCAGGTATGCTGCAAGGAAATTGGCAGAGTTAAAACCCAGAGGTCTGGGCCCTCGTCCGGGTTCATAAATGCTCCACTACATGCCTGTCATAGGTGATTCCTTTTTTATACATATACATATATGTCTTTATTGATTTCAGAGAGAGGAAGGAAGAGGGAGAGATAGAAATGATGAGAGAATCATTGATCAGCTGCCTCCTGCACGCCCCCTACTGGGGATCCAGCCGCAACCCGGGCATGTGCCCTGACTGGGAATCGAACTGCCATCTCCTGGATCTCAGGTCGATGCTCAACTGCTGAGCCACACTGGTTGGGCAGGTGATTCCTTTTTTAACAAATGTCACTCGTAAATGAAAACAGGTTTATTTGAATCCATACTCTGCCATTTATCAACAATTTGACAAGTTATTTGATTTCTCTACCTATTAAATGGAGATACAGTAGCTCCCCTTTATCCGCAGAGGATACCAAGTCCCCCAACAGATGCCTGAAACCACAGGTAGTACCAAACCCTATATATATACTATGTTTTTTCTATACATACATACCTATGATAAAATTTAATTTAAAAATTAAAACAATAACTAGTAATAAAATAGAACAATTAGAACAATACACTGTACAAAAAGTTATGTGAATGGCTTTGGAGCCATCATTAAGTAAAATAAGGGTTACTTGAACACAAGCACTGTGATATTGCAACAGTCAATCTGATAATCCAGCTCCTAATAAGTGACTAAGGGGCAGGGAGAGTCTCCAGCGTGGATACACTGGACAGAGAGATGACTCACGGCCTGGGAGGGACAGAGTGACATTTCATGACACTGCTTAGAAGGGTGTGCAATTTAAACCTTAGGAATTCTTTATTTCTTGAATTTTCCATTTAATATTTTCGGGCTGTGGTAACTGAACCCACAGAAAGTGAAACGGAGGATCAGTGGGGGACTACACTAACACGGCCTGCTCTAGTTAAATGGACTGCAGTAAAGCTAACTTCAGCATAGTCTCTCGCACCGAGTCGGCATACCACAAATGGCTGCTGTTCGTTTCTATCACATCATTGCAAAGAGTGATGGCAGGATCTCATCGCACAAATAAAAATAAGAATAGCTACTATGTTTAGAACCTCTAAGATATTTTTGACAGTTCATCATCTCTTTGATCTTTGCGCCAACAATGCTTGATTGTTGGCATTGGAAAGCATGATTCCTGTTCGTATGTTAAAAATACGCAAGATACCAAAACTGACTAATAAACCTGAGACCTTGAAAGCAGTATGAGAGTTTGTGCAATTTTTTTGAAAGAGGGAAAAAATAAAACAGAGGGGACAAGGAAGTGGCCGTTTCTATGTGTGTGAGCGACTGGGTTCTGAAACACAAAAACGAATGAAGGAGCTATAAACTCTACCTGTCCTCACCTGACCTCTTTTCCATTTAATTGGGACAATTGTACGCTCTATTTCCTAAGAGCCATGGGTATATATTTCAAGTACATCAACAAACATAATATTGATGACATTCTATTTTTACCTTCCCAAGAGTGTTTCTGCTGTAACTGACACAGTGTTGTTTTTGTTTTGTTTTTTCAAAAGCCTTGAGAAAGATTTAATATAGCAGAAGTACAGCACACTAATACACACTGATTTAGACCTTCGACACCAGAGTAGAAGGTAAAATCTCTTTTTTTAAAAGCCAATTAACGTATTAATTTTGATTGCAAGAGTGCTGTCTATTAACAGTATCCATTAAACATAATAAGTAATATGAAATATACGTAATCAAATATGTCTCCTCAAGCTAGCAAAAAATATATGAAAATAGAAGAATTTTTACAAATTTGCCCTTTTTGTCCTGGCCGATTTGGCTCAGCAGTTAGAGCATTGGCCCGAGGACAGAAAGGTCTTGGACCGATTCTGGTCAGAGGCATGTAACTCAATTGTGGGCTCACCCCAGCCCCGGTCGGGACATGTGCGGGAGGCAACCAATCAATGTGTGTTTCTCTCACATGGATGTTTCTCTCTCTCCCCTTCCCATTCTCTCTGAAAAGCAATGGAAAAAATGTCCTCAGGTGAGGATTAAAAATAAAGAAAAAACAAATTTGCCTTTCCTCAGGGCAATAATGCTTAGCTTAGTTTAGTTATTAAAAATTTTATTTACTTTATTATTTTTTAAGAAAAAGGCAAACTAATAAAAATATCTCTTAAATGGTAAGTTCAGGCAGAATTAAATAAATTTTTGCATCTGCATTTTGAGTTATATATAAAATAACTAACATCCATCCTTTCAATACACTATTAAATAAATTTTTTTATTAAATGAACATGTATTATTAAATAAAATAACACATGTAAAATGCCTAACAGTCTGCTTATCGTTTAGAAAGCAATCAATCAACACTGGCTTTCATTTTTAATATTATGGTTTAGATAATAAAAGACTTTAACAATCTAATATTTTAATATTATAGTTTAGATTTCTGAAGTCTTTAATGGTCTGCCAGTGTAGCCAGTACCGAAAGTGCTTAATTTAAGTAAAAAGGATATTTACTAAGAGGTTCGTCATTCATGTTATCTGCCTTTTGAGTAAAGTCTGGCATTATTCATGCATCAGAAGCTAGAGGAAGTTAGTGAAAGTGAACACCCATGGCTCTGGATTTTATCAGCATCAGTCTGTCCCCACAGAGTGTGACATGTACTCAATGTGTCCCTCAAAATCCGTATGTTGAAACCCTAATCCCCAAGGTAATGGTACTAGGAGGTGATTAGAATGGGATTAGTGCCCTTATAAAGGAGACTCCGGAGAACTCTATCCCTCTTTTTGCCATCTGAAGATACAATGTGAAAACATCTGTCTGCAACTTGGAGGAGAGCCTAACCAGAGCCTAACCATGCTGGTACCCTGATCTTGGACTTCCAGCCTCCAGAACTGTGAGAAATACATTTCTGTTATTTATAAGTCACCCAGTCTATGGTACTTGGCCATAGCTGCCCAAACTAAGACAGAGTGCATTGATCCTAAAGACAGTGCCTGGTCCTCAGAAGGCCTCTGTCTATCAACATATATTTCCATGGGCCCTGTAAAAACCTTTAAGTGGAAGAAAAGATGTTTTCCACTCCATGAGGCTACAGGGACCATTGGGACCTGCGTGTTAGAGCCACAGACAAGATGGAAGTCCCTTCCATTGGGGGCTAAAGTACCCATGATAAATTCATGGAGATGTACTTCTGTGCCATTTGGAGATAACCCTGTTTCAGATAAGAACTTCAGATACTCCGTGTGTCTCAGAGCAGCTATCTTCCTGCAATCTATTCAGAGCCAGCATGTGAAGAAGCGGCTTAAAAACTGAAAATAAATATTAAAACAGTAAATAAGGAAGTAAGTATAAAATATAAAAATTATTAAAAAGTTAAAACAAAGAGAAAAATAAAGGAAATTTGAACTAAGCTGTTTATGACATCTTGAAGACTGGGATTGTATCTGTTAGGAGTCATTTCTATACTGGTCTTAGCAGTAACAAGGAACAATAATCTTTTTTTAATGTGGCTCCATGTGTATCTCTATAGACAACAGTTATTCATTGTTAACTAGTAACTATTGTGAAATAGGAAAATATTCACCATTGGTTTCACACAAAAAATATATATATATATAACCTTTAAAGACTATTATATAACTAGGGTCACTATTGAGTTTTAATCATTTCATTCATGGAACTTGACATGTCTAGAAAAAAGTACATAAATAGAATCGTAAACCAGTGTATGATTATACTCAGGGAAAACAGACCATATCCAGGTATTTTCTACAAAAGCGGCCTATTTTATAATTATTAAATTTGCTTTTGCTTTTTTTTTTTTTTTTTGGCAAAGAAATAGACTACGATGATAAAATTGTGGAAAGTAATCAATGGGAGGCTGAGGCCAAATGCAGGGCATAAATTGTGTCCCTTCCCTACCTAGGCCTCTTTTACAGACCATGAAGAACCAGCATATCACAGTGTAATATACTGTAGCAGGAGGGCCAAATGTATTTGCTGGCAGCAGAAACACGTGTCTATTCAACAGTCCCTGAGCAATCCTTAGCATGATGGATCTGAAAAAGCCATTATGGCTTTAACTGGTAAATGAGGCATGTCATTACACAGTATTTATAACAAAAAGAAAGACATCCTGATGGACCATTTGCCTAGAGCCTCCTGGGCCCTTTAAGCACACCCCTAGGAAAGTTCCCCATGTAGGCAGTAAGGCCAATAACACTAAAGCCTGGCATGTTATCGAGTTATCAAAATTCCCTGAAGTGGGTGGCCCTTGGTCTCATATGCTCTGCCTCCATTAACTAAAAAGGCCCTCTGGTTTTCAATTCAGCTCTAGTGTTAAAAAGCCACTTGGCTTTTCTTTCTCCATAACTCTGCCTTACCTTACCCTGCCTGTGTTCTGCGGTCTCTGGACACAAGCCCTGTACTTCCACATTTGCCTTTCAATGTCACTGGTGGCCCACTCCCAGTGTTTACAAATAGTCTCTAGTTCCTTACTTAGCCTAATCCTGGGCTTTGCTCTGTCATACACTGGATTTTGTTTTTAATTCATTTGGGATTTTTTCTCTTTAAAAAACAAACCAAAAAGTAGAGTATGCTAAACTAATCCTTAGGATCAGGTTGCAGTCTATTTTTCAGGAAGTTCAATGTTGGAAGCTGAAACTTATCTCAGGGAGAAAAAAATAAAAAACTGTTCTGAGAGCAAGGTTTGGATTTTGAACTTTCACCCCCATTATTTTTTATAATTAATATGAGTATTTATCACGGTGCTGTCAGCAGAACCACATTTCCCTCTTTTGCCCATGAGACCTCTTTAATAATTTATTATTGGTGTGGGGAAACTAAGGAAACTCTTTCTTCATAGAATGAGGAGAAATACTTCATAGAAAATCAGGTGAATCTCTTTCTTAGTCCCCAAGGAAGCTTTTAAAGTTCATAAAAAAGAAAGAGCTAATGTGTTTCCCTTATTTGAATGACACCATGGCAAAATACAGATTAAAAAGTGAATTCCTGGAATGAGACACAAATGCAAGCAGCAATAGTAGCCAAGTAGATAGATATCTGGCCCAGTTATGTAACATAGAGTTACCAAAGCTCATATAGGGCTTCAGGAAGCCAGGGAAGACAAGCAGAAGAGCACTCCCCATCCAAAAGTACCTTAGGACTATAGCTCCATTAGAGTTTTATTATAGTCATGTGTTTCCTGCAGGCCAAGGAACAAGCCTATGCTATTCTTCTATGCATTGAGCATATAGCTAATGAATTCCACCTTTGTTTGTTTAGGAAGATCCTGAGACAGAAGGATGTTTAAATAGGGTTCAATCTCCGTTGTGACTGAGGCTCTACGTCAAAAATATCAATTATTATCATGTCCAAGTTGAGTTGCTAGACCACAAAAATATAACCATATTTGAAAAGGAGATGGTCAAAACTCATTTTGCAACTTCTATTTCATCACTTGCTTGAAGTACATAAGAGGTCGAAACTGGATATTTGAGAGAGAATTTCATTGGAAAAAATATTGGAGTGCTTTGGCTATTACCCTCTCCCCTACTGGGAGACAAGGGAGTGTTTCTTTCCTCAAACTGAGCATGATGAAATAAGACTCAAAAGTTCCATTTGGCCATTGGTATTTTGATAGGAATTGCATTGAATCTATAGCTTGCTTTCAGTAGTATGGACGTTTGTATGATGTTAATTCTTCCTATCCATGAACATAGCACATGCTTCCACTTCCTCAATTCCTTTCCTCAATGTGCTATAGTTTTATAGAGTACAGATCACCTCCTTGGTTACATTTAGCCCTCGGTATCTTATTTTGTTGTTGTTGTTGTTGCAATAGTAAACGGGATTGTTTTCTTAGTTACACTTTCTGGTAATTCATTATTGGTGTATAAATATGCCATCAACTTCTGAATATCAATTTTGTATCCTGATACTTTACTGAATTCATTTATCAGTTCTAGTAGTTTTTTGGTAGAGTCTTCAGGGTTTTTTATATACAGTACCATGTCATCTGCAAATAATGACATTTTTACTTCTTTCTTTCCAATTTGGATGCTTTTTATTTCTTTTTGTCTGATTGCTGTGTCTAGAACTTCCAGTACTATGTTCCATAAGAGTGGTGAAAGCAGTCTACCCTGTCTTATTCCTGATCTCAAGGGAGACGTTTTTAGTTTTTGCCTGTTGAGTATGATGCTGGCTGTGGGTTTGTTATATATGACCTTTATTATGTTGACATATGTTCCCTCTATTCCCACTTTGCTGAGTTTTTATTATAAATCAGTGTTGGATATTATCGAATGCTTTTTCTGCATCTATTGATATGATCATGTGATTTCTATCCTTCATTTTGTTTATGTGATGTATCACATTTATGGATTTGCAAATATTGTACCAACCTTGCATCCCCAGAATAAATCCCACTTGGTCGTGGTGTATGATCTTTTTAATGTATTGCTGCACCCAGTTTGCTAATATTTTGTTGAGGATTTTAGCATCTATGTTCATCACGGAAAATGGCCTATAATTTTCTTTCTTTGTAGTGTCTATCTGATTTTGGAATTAGTATAATGCTGGCCTTGTAAAAACGAGCTTGGAAGTCTTCCTCCTCTTGAATTTTTTGGAGTAAAGACAGTCTATTCAATAAATGGTGCTGGGAAAATTGGATAAATACATGCAAAACAATAAAACTAGACCACCTCCTTACACCACACACAAGCATAAACTCAAAATGGAGTAAAGACTTAAATGTAAGTTGTGAAACCATAAAAATCCTGGAAGAAAACATAGGCAGTAAAATCTCAGACATTTCTCGTAGCAATATTCTTGATGATCTATTTCCTTGGGCAAGGAAAACAAAAGAAAATATACATTGTATATTTTATGTTGAATCCCAGTAGGTATTCAGCCAACATTACTCTTCTCCAATGTACATTCTCCACTGTATATTTTGTGCTGAACTTTCATAAAGCATAAGTTAGAACTTCCCATAGGAAATAGCAGCCAAAAGCCAACTGGCTGTGTCCAGGTCAATGGAGTAGGCCCAGCTGAACTTGAAGCCCATGCAGTCAGTGGAATTTGAATGTCACACTGTATCAACACATTCAGCAAGATCCATGACTTCCTGCCTGTAAATTATTTCTAAAAACACCAAGTGTTTCATTTTTCTCATGACTTCACACACCAAGAGGATTCAGGTAAGGCAAAACTTAATGCTTTTTGCAACTGCTGGAAACTTTTGTCTTCTACATTGTGCCAATAATACTGTTTTGTAATTATATTTAACAGAATGCCTTTTTAAAGGGGATTTGGAGACGAATGGCTTCCTTTGAGGCCAGATGCCTTGTATTCACATCAAAAGGTTTGCCCCAGTGCATCCTCCCACCAAACATTGTGTCTTTCTCAGAGTCATGAAGCAAGGGACGGGTTCTAAGTGTAATGTCAGATGGCTTATGATTTGTTTTAATAACCAGCAGGGGGATGCTTGTTATTCACATTAAATACGTAACAGACATAGCAGGTGGTGCAGTTTCATTCCTGATAGTTCATAAGGGACTGAAATATAATGGTGTTGTTTTCTATAGTATGTTTCTCCTCAAGCTCTCTCTCCAGAATCAAAGAAAATTTGTGTTACTGTGATTTAAAACACTGCATGGGTAGCTCTTTACTTTTCTATTAAGTCAGTGTTAGAAGAAAACCGATTATGAATACATATTAGCTCTTAAATGTTTTCCCTTGGCAAGGGTCTGGATGGATGCTCTGGTTACCTAGGAGATGAAGACAAAATGAAAATTGATTGACATCAAATTGATTGTGAGCTGAGCTTCAAGTGGCAGCTGTGTGTGCTGCACATGAAAGGTAGCTGCTTGGAAGTGATTTTTTTTTTTTTTTGTCACATCAGTAATGATGCTTCATAGATTACTAGGTAGAATAAAGTGGCTATATTTTATTAGAACTTTCAGTATTGAATGATTATCCTAATGATTACATTTGGGGGAAAAGATGTTCGAAAGAAGTAATTCTGGCCTGGATGTATACTTCAATGTGTCATTAAAAATGACTGCAGCGATGGGAGTAGAATTCTATCTGTGGTGGGAGCCCTGCTGCTGGCTGGCTTTTTAGTAATAATAGCCCTGCCTTCGGCTGGATGAGAGTGGGCTAGTGGGAAGAAAACTTAATGGATCTTACTGTAAAAGCAGCCTTAACCTCCACCCCCTTTGTTCCTCATGTAATTTTTCTATACAATTAGGCAGGACAAGCTAGAGGCCAAAAAGAAGTTTCATTTTCTGAGCCTCCTAACTTCTCATCAATATCCTCTCTCTTCAAAAGACCACAGCTCTCTCACCAGCTTTGTCATTCTGGGATGTTCCTTTTCCACCCACAGTCCACCCTTTCAGGCACCTATTATGGCACCAGCCCACTATTAAAACTTGTATGTCCAGAGTCTCATAATGGTCAGGGTCTTGCTCTTCTACAACAAGCCAGGTGGACATAACCTGCTAATTTAAGGGGTGCAAGAGAGTATAATAGTCTGAGTTATCCCCCCAAGAGTTATTTCCATTGAGTTGGAGACAGAGCCTTAAACTAAAAGGATGGACCCGTAATGGTGTACTGCAGCTTCTCCTGGGAGGCAAGTGGTCATAAGAAGCTTCCATTCTACTCTTCAATTCACACCCTGTAGTCACCATAAAATTGCAACATGTGAGCCAGAACAAGTTATCTCAGGAACTAATTGAAAACTAGACCAAGAAAAGAAGGAAAAATCCCTGGAATGTTCTTCCTCTCACTGCAAAAACTCCACTGTCTCATGGCCCTGGGAGGACTCCCAGCTCATGTGGACATTGCCAGATTTGCTTCTAATTGGCAAAATTGGACAGGTAAATAGCAGAACCCAAAATGATGTGAGTAGTGTAGTTGAGCAGCAGATAATGCTGGAAACAGCAACTTGATATAATGAAGAAAGACTGCTTAAAGGGGCAATAAAGCAAAATGCTGGGCATAAAGGAAGAAAAATGCTCATTTTACTGATGGACGTAAAAGAAGAGTTGAAAAATGTAATGATAGCCATTTTTCTGGACAGGAAGTGTCCACATTATAAATATATCATTTTCCCTTCAAATTTACCTATAAATTTAATTCAATTCCAATCAAAATGTGAATGAGAGTTTTTCTTTGAAACTAGATTATAGACTCAATTTCATCTCAAAATTTGTGAAAACAAAGACTAATAAGGGGAACTTTCCCTATAAGATATAAAAATGTATTAAAAGTTATAATAGCCCAGCTGGGCGTGGCTCAGCAGTTGAGCATTGACCTAGGATGCAGGAGATCGCCGTTCAATTCCCGGGCAGAGCGCATGCCAGGGTTGTGGGCTTGATCCCCAGTTGGGGGCATTCAGGAGGCAGCCAATCAATGATTCTCTCGTAATTAATGTTACCACCTCTCTCTTTTCTTCTGTCTGAAATCAATAAAGATATATTTTTTTAAAAAATGGTAATAATAAATAGTGCAATATTTCTAACAAACTAGACAAAGACCTTGTAAATAGTAATGGAAATATTTCAAATTAGTAAAACATTTATTTGAAAGTAAGTAAATTAGGTTTCTTGAAAACAAATAGTTATATTCATATCTCCAACTTTATAGCAGAGTAAATTACAAATCAATTAAAGTATTAATAGAAAAAACTACAAACTAGAAGAAAATTTAAGGTTCTATTGATATAGATTAAGGGTGGGGAAAACTTTTCTATACATAATACAGAAGAAAAATAACTGGTGTGACTACATAAAAACCTAACTTTTTAACTAAAAATATTTCACACAACAAAAGCAAAAAATAAACAAGTGAGACCACATCAAACTAAAAAGTTTCTGCACAGCAAAGGAAATAGCCAACAAAATGAAAAGGCAACTGATAGAATGAAAGAAAATATTTGCAAACCATTCAGCCAAAAAGGGATTAATATATAAAATATGTAAGAAACTTCTACAACTCAACAGCAAAAAAACCAAATAACCCAATTAAAAAACAGGCTAAGGATCTCAATAGACGTTTTTCTAAAGACATACAAATGGCCAATAGATATATTTTTTAAATGCTCAACATCACTTAGTTATCAGGAAAATGCAAATCAAAACCATGAGGTATCACCTCACATCTGTAAGAATGTCTATTATCAAACAGACAATAAGTCACAAAATGTTGGTGAGGATATAGAGAAAAAGGAACCTTTGTACCCTGTTGGTAGCGATGTAAATTAGTAAAACCACCATGGAAAACAGTATGGAGGCTCTTCAAATATTAAAAATAAAACTACCCTATGATCCAACAATCCCACTGTTGCGTATATATCCAAAGGAAATGAAATCACTATTTCAAAGAGATACCTATACTCCATGTCCATTGCAGCGTTGCTCACTGTAGCCAAAATATAGACACAAACTAAATGTCCAATTATTACCTTAAAAAAGTGCGTTGCATATACAAAATGGAATATTATTCACCCTTAAAAAAGAAGGAAATCGTACAATACACAACAACATGGATGAACCTTGCGGACATTTTGCTAAACAAAATAAGCCAGTCACAGAGGATAAATACTATAGGATTCCACTTACTATGTATCTAAAGTAGCAAACACAGGATCATGGAGAGTGGAACCGTGGTTGCCGGCAGCTGGGGAGAGGAGGAGGCGGGAGGTGCTAATCACTGGGCACAAGGTTCCTGTTGCGCAGGACAAATAAGCTCTAGAGATCCGCTGTACAGCGTGTGTCTACAGTAAGCGATACTGTATTGTGCTATTAAAATTTTGCTAAGAAGATACATCTCATATTGTGTTCTAACATTAAAAAGTTTTAAATAAAAAGAAAATACTCATTAAATACAAAGTAGGCTAGAAAGAATATGTCTGTTACAAATTCATATAAGTATACACTTGAGAGTGATAGAATATTATGATGACATTGAAGTCAAAATTGATATATGTGATGGTATTTTATATGCATGTGCTTTACAGGTCATTTACATGTAATGACTTGTTTTCTTTCAATTCTTTCGCGCTGTTTTAAAAACTTTTTAAAAAGAGCAGATGATGTTTTTATAATCATTACATTAATGAAATTTTCCTGTAATAAAATGAGCTTACCGTTTCAGCTGGATGTCACATGCCACTTCTTGTGCATCTGTTTATGCTTATGAGTTGAGAAACTGTACGTTGTTCATGCTGCAAAACAAACATAGTCCCTGTCAACTGAACCCTTTGCTTTCTTTATAAACTCTTTGTTTATGGAAACCTCTTCAGATATTATAAAGAAAACTTTGTAAATACCCATTGTATTCAAACGGGATTTTTAGTAAAGGGTCTGGTGGTCAGAGTGTCCTAGTCTGGATAATCCCCACCACTCACAAAGCAATTCCGAGGCACAGGTTCTTGCAGGGATTAGCATGCCAGTAAACACTCACGTGCTTTCACAATTCTTCAGTTGGGAGGCGGAAAAAGTGGCCTGTTTTGGAAAATGTATTAGGAACTCAAGAAGTAAAATCCTGACATCTTTCTCCTTCTATGTGCTGTAGAATTACTGAAAAGTTTTTCTAAAGTAAGACTTGAAAACTACCTTCCCAGCAGCCAGCCTGGGAGTATGAATATAACGCCGTTGTGAAAGAACAAGAGAAATCTCTACAGAGACTGATACTAAAAACCACCCCAAGGAAATACTTGGGCCTGTGTCAGATGAACACATCTGTCTTTACAATTTGGCTTTCATAAATTTTTATTTAACTCCTCTTCTTTCACAGTCAGCTCTCATGCTAGTAAATAATAAGATCATTGTGTGATATTTTATTAATTCTCACTCTTTTAGCCTCCCCCACTATTCCCACACTCAGTATAACAAAAATACATTGCAAATAGGTAAATTGCTTAGCCACTAGGAAAAAGGTGCTTAGCATGAGGGAAGACCATACGTCCAGCCCTGAATTACATCCATGAGTCTCTCTCTACCTACCCATCACACACGTTTTTGTCAAACTCGCACCATTTGAGTATAGATAATTTTGTAAATGTTCGATTTATTGCTCCTTCCTTTCCCCCTGAGCTCAGCTGACTGTTAACTCCTGTTGGCTCCTTTAAGTGCCTTGGGACAACTGACATTTACAAGACTTAACCTGAGCCCCACAGGTTACAAGAGCTTGGAGGCCTCAGCTGTCATTCTGTTTCCATGGAAACCCAAATCAGATTGCCAAAAATGAGGTTAGTCACTTAAAAAATCATATTTTTTTGAAAGAAAGAAATACTGCCCACCACCCTCATATTATTGAAAACAGTACTTTGTTGAAAGCTGTTTTCTTGTTTTTACAGATTAAATACTGTTTCCATGGTAACAGATTAATAAACTACAAAGATAGAGCAGAGCTCAGAAAGTTCCTTCTGGCAGCACCTAGGCTCAGAGCCTATTGTGCTCACAAAGCCACCCGCAGTGTGGGGGGCCCTCAACATGTTTGTTTGTTTTTTAAATGATAATAAAGAACTACTTCGTGTCTACTCATAGTTTTCCCACAGATGGAAAACATTAGTGAAATACAGTGACAGGAGGATTTTTGTAATAATAACAATAATAATAATATTTATTAACTGTCTACAATGGAACTGAAAATGTGCAAGGTGCTTTATATAAATGATTTCCAGTCCTCAATATTAGTGTCTCCACTTTACATGGAAACAGACTGATTGAAGGTCACACAGGTATTGACAAGGGAGGGAGCTCTGTGATTCAAACTCCGATCTGGCCTGCTTTGGGGCCAGGGCTCTTCTCTCATCCTGTTCAGAGGAAGAGTAGAAAAGAGGGAGAACCATTTGTCCCCACTCTCACTGCCAACACAGGCATGTGCACATGTAGTCACATACACACCCTGCAGTTGGGGATTCGATCCACACAGTGAAAATGAGGTGAGAGGGAGTCAGACCACTCAGAAGTGTTTAAGGACTGTTAGCTCTTTCTCTGACTAGGTCATAAAAAGAACATCCATGTGCCCCAAGAGCCCAAAAGTGGAACCGAATCTCACCGGCCACAATGTTCCAATGGAATTCAACTCAACATCCTTTCCCTCTTCACATCTCACCCTCTTACCAACAACCACAACCTATTGTATAAACCACAACCAAGTCTTAGAGTACAGGCTTTGCAAATAACATGGGTGTGCTGGTTTAAATGAATGGATAACTTCTTTTAAATTCTTAATCAAGTAATAAATATCTTAGTCAATTCAAATAACTACAGAAGGAACTGAATAGATATGTTACCCTGCAGTAATATTCTTCTGGTTTAATAGAGTGCACATTTCTACTGTGTAATCAAAGGCAGAGGTGACCATACATCCTTCAGAAAATTAGATAAGACCAGTAATGGTCATTTATGTCTTATTCTAAATTAATTCTGTCAGAGTTAAAAATAACTCCCCCTCCCCCAAAGCTCTGAGGACATACTTAGTAGAAATTGGATACATTTCAACATTAAAACAGCTGTCTTCCACATTTTTTTTCTCAGGGAGAATGTAAATGGAAAACTGATATAACAGATTTTGTCTCCAGGCAAAATGAAATGGATGAGTTTAATGTCAGCACAGGAAAAAGGAAGGGGGCAGTTCCCAAAAGAGCAACTCAGTGCTCACTTTTAATTTATGTCAATATTTTCCTATTGAAGTAGAAAAAACATGAACTAGAACATTTTTTAGAGGAGTAAAGTTGAGGCATCCCTTGCATCACAATGACACACTGTTTGACCTCAAACTACATGGATTCCTTGGAATAGGGTAAAGTTATTTCTAATTTAAAGAGCTTAAAAAACATGGCATCAAAGACTGAAGTGACATTTAATTTCAAGATACAATTACAGTGTTTCTTAAAATCATAAGTACCTCTCTAAACACCAAGATTCTGAAAACCAATACAACGTATAATTCCTCCAGGAAAGAAATAATTTTCCAAACAAAATACAAGTTGTCATTTGTAACTCATTACTGACAACAGTCAGCTCCTTCAAATTTCAGATTTTTAGACTTGATACTTAGAATTTCCAATCCTCTGTGCTCAGCCCTAATGGTAACCACCACAGTAATTCAAATGAAGCTATAATAAAACAAAAATTTATAGTGATCAAGGAAATGTATTCCAAATGGACATGCAAAAATATTTTTTTCAAAACTCAGACTTAATTATACTTGCAAAGTTATAAATTAGAACCAAGAAACCAAAGTAAAATCGGCCTACAGCAGAAATGGAAGATAGGAAGACCTTTAACTATATTTCTGTGTATTTATTTACCCACAAATTCTAACTAAGCAGAAAAACAACCATTAAACAGGAATCCCATACTTAGAGTAATTTTATCTTACAAATATTATCAATTATCTTTTCAAATATACTTCTAAATTGAGAAAAAGATTTTCCCTCTTCTATTCCTCTTCTGTCTGTGGTAGGCAGGACAGCCCGTCAACATGTCCATGACCTAATCTTTAGAACCTATGAGTATGTTATGCTACATAGCAAAAGGGACTTGCAGTTATAATTAAGGTTACAGGCTTTAAATAAGGAAGATCATCCTGAATTACCTGGATGGGCCCAAACTGATCTCATGAACCCTTCAAAGCAAAGAATGTTCTCCAGCTGGAAGATGATGAGGAAGGTAAAGAATGAGAAGGAGTCAACACACTATTGCTGGCTCTGAGATGCAGGAGCCTATGTGCAATGACCAGAGTGGGACCTGCTGCAGCTAAGGGCAGCCCTTAGCTGACAGCTATCTCAGTCCTACAACCACAAGGAACTGAACGTGGCCAACAGTATGAATGAGCCTAGAAGTAGATTCTTCCCGCAGTCTCCCTATAAGAGTCCAGAAGTTGGAACTTTATTATTTTATTATTATTGAGATATAATTGACGTATAATATTGTGTCCGTTTAAGGTATACAACATAATGATTTGATACACTTATATTGCAATATGATTGCATTGTAGCTTTAGCTAATACCTCTATCACATCAAATCATTATCATTTCCCGGAGGTTAGCATCTTGATTTTGGCCTTTAGAGACCCCCACTAAACCCACTAGAACTTCAGGTCTACAGAACTGTGAGATAATGGAGTTGTTTTAAGCTACTAAGCTTGTAGTAATTTGTTACACCAACAACTGAAAGCAAATATATCCCCAAAAACCCGTTTTCCCTCTATCTCTTCTCTTCCATTTACCATCTTAAGAAATTAAAATCAGCCAACCATATCTTAAGATAAAATCTCAAAGCATTTTATTTCTTCATTGAGTATTCAGTGTCTGTTCTTGAAAAGCATCTCTTGCTCCTGCTGGAAGATGCAAAACAGCAGAGTGAGGAACTAATGGGGGGAAGTTGAGCAATGTCTTTAACCTCAAACCTTAGTTCCTTCATCCGTACACAACCACTAACCATATTTACCAATGACTCAGATAACCTTATTATTTCAAGTTTACACTGGCCTTTGTACAGCCTGAATTACAAAGATAAAATTTGAAATGATCTTAATAAATGAGACATAAAGAACAGGTAAACAAAAAACAGGGTATAAAGAGCAAGAGAAGTAATTAAGGACCGGGGCATAATAATAAAGGTTGAACAAATTAACATCATCTGCCCAGTCCTCATGGTAGAAAATCAGAGTGTAGAGTGCACACTTAATTTTGTAGCTAAAGATTTGTTAGGAAAAAATTATGAATAACTTTGAACTTAGTGAATTGGTTGAACTTGGTGAATTATTCGATAAATTGATTAATGGGAACATTGATTTCCAGAGATGTAGCCAGCTTCTTGGTGGCACATGAAAGGTGTTCAATAAATATTTGTTGAATAAATGGTGAGTATTGGTATTATGTCTGGCCTTACATTTAGTTCTGAAATTCCTGGAATAACACATTACTATGATTAAAATAAAAAGGATTGATTATATACCTGTCCCTTTTCCAGATAGCTAAAGTATAAAAACTTGAAAAACAGTAAGCAATTTTTTTTTCCTTTTAATCCATCAGTTTCATAGTTTTGTCAAGCTAACAAAAGTACAGGGGGGAAATGGGGACATCTGCAATCATGTCAACAACAAAAATAAAGTAAAAAAAAAAGTGTTAACAAAAGTCCATCTCTCACAGAAACTTTTGAGGATAAAATATAGCAAACTGAAAATATAACTTATTCTATTAAATTTGAGAATTACTCATGATTCAAAATTATTTTAAAATCTGTATTGGGCTTTCATAAATAATCAAAATATTTGTTGAGTTGATTGTTTAGGGTTCTACTAAGGAGTGTAAGTTTTAAGGGCCCTTTTTGTGCCTTTTATTTATTAATAATGGACTATAATTCAATATAAGAATCACAGATGTGAGCGCAAGGGAGCCATCTGAATGGGGCCTGAGAAGGCCTTGTTGAGAAAATGACATGACTCGAGCCCTGAAGGATGGGGAGTTTCCCAGGAAGCAGTAAAGGAGGCGCCGTCCTGGCAGAATTTAGCATGAGGGACACTGGATTCAGGACCCTGAGGTCAGGAAAAACGCCGTGGGTTTGAGGAACTGAAAAGTGGCCAGTGTGCCAAGAATCTGGTATGTGAAGGAAAAAAATACCGGGATCGTGTATGAAACTAGGCAGGAGTCAGCCACTGCAAGGCTTTGTAGGACATTATAAAACTGTTAGACTTTTTCCTAAGTACAGTGTAAAACCTAGGTTTGGCCCTCTTGCCAAATTTTAAAAGCAAATCCCAGTCATCCTCTCATTTCATCTAGATGGGAGTACATGGCATGCACAGTACCATTATCTGTACTTCTGTGTATGTTTGAAAATGTCTATAATAAAAGGTTAAAAAGTTAAAATTATTTAAAAGTAAGTTAAAGTTAAAATGAAATAAAAAATAAAACCTAGGTTTGGGGAATGTGTGTTTCTTCTAAAGTTTTCTTTTGGTAGTTATATTTTAATGACCTCATTGTTTCTCTTTTTTTTTAAGAGTTGGGTATAAATTTTTAAGAATGATGACATAGGCACAATCTATTGACACATATTACATATTAACTAACATGAAGAAAATGCCACTGGTCTTTCTAAATGCAACTTCAAATGGCTGTCTTGAACAATTAATAGATCCTCTATATATATTAAAAGGATATTTTATCTGCCTCTGCAATGATGTATCTTCTCTATAAAATCGTTTGATAATTGGCAATCTCTCTTCTCCTGATGTAATTCTTCTACATTTATTGACTCATTAATGAGCCTTTCATTAGTGATTAAATGTGTTTGTTTTGCAAGGAATTATCTCTTTTTGATTTATCTTTTACCAAAGTAATCTTCAAATGCCTACCATATGATATAAAAGAATCCAAATTTCAAGATTTTAAAACTGATTTTTGCAGACAATTTCAGCAAAAAGTACTTTCAAAATTTTTATTTCCCTTTCCAGTGGATGACCCAAATGAGAAGATATTGATATTCTTATTCCAAAAAGTTGTATGTATGCTAAAAATTCTGTCGACCAGAGAGCCATTCAGCCCACCTGCTTCCCTACTAATAAGGTTATTTATTATAAATGTTATTTTGTTTTCTCATATCTGTTTGTTGTTATTGTTGTTTTGTTTTGTAAAACCTTACTTATTTTTCAGTGACTTTGGGAGGATTCAAAATGGTTTGAGGTTGAAAGGAAAGTCTACGGCTACCGGAATGAGGAACTAAAATAGGGACAGGGAGGATCCGTTCCTGGAGGAATCTCTCTGCGGGGCCACTGTAAAGTCTCATTACATTCAGTAAATATGGATTTTATCTGGGTCTGCCCTACATATATTTCCCCAATCCATCCCTTAACTTGATTTTCCCATGGCTAGAGGCTGACAAGAAGGAAAGAGAAAGACGGAGTCGTCAAACAAGGGAGGAATAAAGAGAAGACTGTTGCTGATCCCTAAGGACTGCTTTGTCCATGGTGTCTCTGTTGGTAGAACTAACCTAAAAAGGCAACTTAGTAAGACATCTGTCCATTTCTTGGAACAGAACCCTTAGAAGATGCCTAGCAATGAGATCGTAAGCTTCTGGGTAAGTATCAACAGTGCCACTGGGCAGGTGTGTCGTGGTCTGAGTGGATCAACAGGCTGGAAAACGCCCTGTTCTCTGTGAGTGAGTCATTGTTTATGAAAAGAAGGGTAGTGTCCCACACACCTACCTTATTTCAGTAAATGCTGAGGTTTGGCAGAATTCCTTTCTTCTCCTGCCGATTAAGGAACAACCTGGGAAATAAGACAGAGAAAACAGATAGATGGAAATAGAAATATTGGATTTATTATTATAACCTATTTGGGAAAATGTGAATTTAGTTCTTTGGTCAAAAGGTAAACTACCTCTCCTGTGCCCACACCACCACCACCCTCCCCACACGTACGCACTTTATACTTTAGGAAGTCCACCCAAGAACATTTTAAATCTGCACAATAGCTGCACTTATCCAAGACTGGTCACTCACACTGGCCCAGGGCAATGTGAGAAGGAACAGAGAGCTAGTCCCCAGGGTCCAACAGAGAAAACAGATCCAGGTGTCACTTATCAGCTAGGAAACACTTCGCTTCCTGGATCAGAATGAATAATGGCTGGGGCAAGAGGCCAGGAGTGTTACTCTAGCAGAAGTCCCTCCATATGGAAATATGAGGCAAATAGGAAGGAAGTTCGCCTACCTGAGGCCCAAACCCTCAGCCCAAGAATTCTCCAGATACTAAGGATTAAGAAACTATAAAGTTGCATCTACCTTTAGGACATAAAAATTCATAATGTAGATTTAATATCATATTACTGCAGCAAAGAAATCTCCTAGGTATCGTATAACATATTTAAAATACCATACTTTATCTCCAGGATTTAGAAAGAAGAGAGGAAATGCTACTTTTATATTTATTCTAAACTGCTCACAAAATAATATAATTAAATAGTTAACGTTAATCTTCTCATCAAAAAAAATTATACACTATCACTAACAGGAAAAAAAACACAAAGGGTTTCTTAAAAAGAAAAATGTAAATGTAATATAAGCCAATATTTATTTCCTAATAAAAACTTAATTCACCACGTAGGCTGAAGAGTCACTAGTTCTGCTAGCTGCTTGTGAATTTGTATCATATAACATTTTTATATAGATAGTGGGTATTTCAAATGGGATTCATCGTGCAGTCCTAAAACATCCCTTTTCCTCTTTACCTCACATTTTCCTCTTAATTTTTGTCCTTTCATATATTCACTCTATTTTCTCCTTATGATGAAAATATGTATTCATAAAAATTCAAGATTTCAAACAAGTGTTTACCATTTAATTGCTATAAAGTGTGTTATAATAATTTGCACAATGGAGTGACCTATTTTTTCTTTTGACAATTTAAGAAATCACAAACTAATGTTTAAGATAAAACACATATGAGAACAAAATTACCCAAGACTTTGACATTTAAAGTAACTTATTTATGCTTTCAACCTATGACTTGTAAGATTTCAGGGGAGCAACAGCTTCATTTAATCACGTTGAACAAAAGAGTAAATTCGTACTACTCAAAGGAGCGACTCAGATACCCTAGGTGTCCACATTCCTGGAATATGTACTTTCTGGACACTTACAAGAACATCATTGATGGCTCCTGGCAAGCCGCTCACTCTGGAGCATAAAGGGTCTCTTATTCCTAAAAGTCTTTTGATTTCCAAAGTTGAAAGCTGTTTGGTAACGGTCACTGAGTTCTGAAGAGACACAAGTACCAGGTGCACAGGAATCAGCAGTGAAGGTAAAATAAAGATTTCCTCGACCATCTCAGAGGGACACCCTGCATGGTGGGAAATTCCAGAGGAACTCCTACTGATCCCACTGGTTACCACTGGGGAATCGCCTATCGGGCGTCCGCTGTGTGTCTGTCCCTTGATAGATACTAGGGGAATGGAAAGGGGGACTCACACACCAACAAAGCATGGCCTTCCTTCACTAAGTGTATCCCGATTTTGTTGTGGGTAAATATGAAAAATAACAATATCATATAACTTGTACCAATAATGTATTCCGTGTTGTATCTTTGATTTTTAAACAAAGTTTGGAAGGATACTTATAAGAAAACTAGGCTATGAGGAGGAAGGACTGGACCCCAAATGTGAGCCATCCTCTGGGCCGAGAGAGCTTTGGGGGCTGGTTAAGGTTAGTTATGAACTGGCTCAGGTTATCACCCGTGCTTCTGACAAAGTATAGATTAGAGGTTCCCATGATCTCCACGTTGGGTTTGAGTAATTTGCTTGAGTGGCCCACAGAACTCAGAATACTAGTTTACTCACTAGATTATCAGTTTATTTCAAAATATACTAAGGGATAGGAATCAACAGTGCGGTGAAGGGATACATAGGGCCAGGTAAGTGGGAAGGGGCTCAGAGCATCCGTGCCCTCTCCAGGCAGGCCACTCTCCCCAAATCTCCATGTGTTCCCCAACTTACCCATCTTTTTGGGGGTTTTATGGAAGTTTCATTATATAGTCATGATCGATTAAGTCATTGGCCATTGATGATTGACTCGGCCTCTAGCCCCTCTCACCTCCTCGGAAATCACGGGGTGGGAATGAGAGCTCCAACCTTCACGTCTGGGTTGCTTCCGCAGGCAACCAACCCCCATCTTTAGTTGGCCGAGGGGCTTTCTAAAAGTCATCTCCTTAACTTAACCAAAGACACCTATTTCCCTCTCCTCACTTAATTCCAAGAGTTTTAGGAGCTCCTTGCCAGAAATGGGGACAAAAACCAAACCCATGTTTCCTATCATAAAACACAGTATCAAGCCTCATGAGGGAAGAATCCAGCAATGAGCACTGCCTCACACTGACACTACAGTATATATAATTTGTTAGAAAAATTCCTGCAACTATGTAGGACAAACATTATTTTAGTATAAACCTTTGGTCAACTCATGGGTTCTGAAGGGACCTGGATTAAACTCTGGTTAAGCGACCAGAGTCAAGCAACAAGGCAGGCATTGGTCACTCTGTGAGTCTGCCCTTCTAGAAAGGGCAGTTGTTGGGCCCATAGTAGGAACATAACAAATATTCCTTGAATATTAATTGATTGATTGATTGACCCTGGACCACTAGAAATATGTGAGAGACAGCTTGTAGCAAGCCTCTAGTTTCAGAAAGAATGAATAGTATCTTTGCACTTCTGTTTCCTTCCAACTACCCTAGATCCCAACCACACACCTGTTGCAAGGAGAGGTGCTTTCACAGGGAGCAACAATGTTGTTAAAAGGCAAGAACGCAGTGGGACCACTGCGCTCATTCAGTTCAGCAAGTGTTAGAGCTTGAGCTAAATCCTAGAGTTCCTATTTGCATAAGAAAACCCAGGTTCCTAGAAACTGTGTTGAGAAATCTGGGGCAAAAAAAATAAAGGCCCTGAAGTTAGAACTAAAATTCCTTACAGAGAAGAAGATATTATGGGATGTGCCAGGAAGACATTTTTTTAAGTACAGAAGAGTAAAAGGAGCCGATTCCCCTCTGGAACCCTTTGGGTAGGTTTGTAGTCACTGGAAAAAAAACCCAAACTCATTTGTATCATTAATAAGTGTACCACACTAATAGTGTCCTAGTTCAATTCTTTGACATAAATACCACAATAGTTGGAAAAAGAAAACGTTCATGATCAAAACAAACTATAGTTATTTGCCAGCTACATAAAGAGGCTCAGAAGAAAATAAATCTTATCACTATTGAGGACAAAGGGGCTGCTTTGGGGCTTTTGTGTCATCAGCGTGGAACTGGAGTAAATGGAAGTCAGCAGCAATAGGGGCCAGGAGTCATTCCAGGGAGGCACTGCAGAGGACCTAAGGAATCCCCCTACTTTAGGCCCTTTTCTCCTCTCCACAAAGTGAATTACCTCAACTCTACAAAAGATGACGGGAAAGGCCTGTGAGACAACTATGGAGCCATGGATACACACAGAAACCAACAAACAAGCAAAGTACCCCATTCAGAGGCTTACACCCAGTTCTGTCTGTTTCTATGATAATCCATCCTTTTTGTACTTTCCCTCCTAGACAAGGGAGACTCAATCACCCTCCATCTGTACAGGTCGATCAGAAAGCCTAAAAAACTCTAATAAATATAAAGGGTAAACAGTTTCTCCCTCTTCCTGCCCCTGGTAGCCGGGATCTTACAGACTCCTTCAAATTCCCCTTCCCCTCAGTAACACCCACCGCAGCCCTCATTTGGAACCGTAGTTCTACAGTCACTGCCAGGGGCAAACAACACTTTCTCCATGACTCCCTAAATGTAATTCACAACTAGGGTCATGAGCTCGAGTCCTAAGAATATTTCCTGAGACCAGGAGTGCCATCTCGCCATCATTTCTATCAAATCAAAGCCTGATAGATAACTACAGATCTGTACATATGGATTCCATAAAGCACACAGAATATTAAACTGCTTCAGAAATTACATTTTAATAATGTATACGAGAACTGGAAATCCCTATATTGTGTCAGAACCACAATCCAGCCCAGTTTTCTGTTGCCAAAACCAGTGTCCTAAGTGTTTTTAAAAACCTGAGCTTCCCTTGATAGCCATTTATAGTTCTGTCATTTAACAGAATAAGTCATTTTAAATTTGAACTGTCTCGGTCATGCAACTCATTTTTTTTTTCTTTTTGTAACAAGGTCACCCTGGGACTTTCATGCATTCATCTTTTTTTCCCCTTCACTAATTTTTATCATGTTCCTTTTCAACGCTGCATTCTTCCCCCCACTGCACCGCTATGCCAGGTACTGTGAGATACAGTGGTAATAAGATGTGGGCCCTGTGCTCCAGAAACTCAAAATCTAGCAAAAGAAAGTCATGTTCAACCATCTGTAAGTTAAGAATCAAAACAAGCGCACTTTAAAGGTTTGGATGTTGTGTGACAGAAGCCCGAGAGGAGAGGAGGATGGGGGGAGAGGCGGGAGGGGTACAAGGAGGGCTGCGAGAAGGCAAACAAGGAGAGCCACAGGCGGGGAGGCAGAAAGTGGTAGCTGGGCCGCACGAGAGAGCCGAAACCAGACGGATTGCGGCAGGTGGCGAAGGTCAAATTTGAAACTAGTGAGCTTGAATTTTTCCAGCGCACCGTTGGGAGGACCTTGGAGGCGTATGAAGCGGAGAGTGACACGGTTCCCCATGCTTTGTTTGAGGAAGAAAACCCTGCGACTGGAGGCCGGTTGTGTATGGACAAGGAGGGGGCTAAGTCCAGTGACTGATAAATCAAGGCAAGGACAATGGAAATGGAAAGTTGGTGCTTTAGAGATGCCGTGTGGATGAACTTTCCATGTGAACTTAAAACGTAAATTTAATTATTCCTTGAGTAGTCTTTTTTGAAGTATCTGCCTAAATGAAGCAGGAATTGTCAAACTCTTGTTTACTGATTGTTTCCAGAAGGGCTTGGCTTCTGTTTCATTTGTCTACATGTAACAGAGGAAAGTGCTACACAGGAAGAAGTGGGAACCAGCAGTTGCTGACCTAACACCACTGTGGCACCGTGACATGTATTTTAAAAATGGCAATGGGCGGCTATCTGGTTAACTTATTCCAAACAGATCCAGCAAACCAGAAATAGGTGATCCACACCTCACACGTGCCAAAAGTCTTCTACGACATCCAGGCGGACAGTCCAATTGATCAGGGTCGACGGACCACAGAGTGAAGTGAGATGTGGGCAGTCGTTCCCTCAGAGTTATTCTCTGTCTGGAAATAACCCTCAACCTGAACAAAGAATTCAAAAAAAGACAACACTGAAACGGACTGGAACCAATGCTTATGTTAAAAGAGCGACCCACAGGTACATGTACCACTTACTCTGAAACAGGGAAATCATTCCCCTCTGCACCACAGCTTCAGGTCACTTTCACTGAGCTCCTTTCTAAACTAATTGTTGGCTTCTTTATTTTTTTTAGACAGAAATACGTTAATTCTCTTTGGTTTGGGCATTTTCGTGTATCCATTTTAAGTAAATGTGTGCGTGTGCTTGTATCTGCATGTGAGGTATTCATTCTACAGGTAGTCTTTCTGCACTTGTAATTTCCTTTGATTCTGTTTAGATAAGTCTAAGGCTTTTGCAGGTCATTCACATGTAAAATATGAAACACACGGATCTATCACTCTCTAAGTGAGATGGATTTGATGCGTCACAGGCAATTTCTTTATTTTATATCAGCCTCAAAGCTAGCTTTGCTCTCTTGAAGGAATTTCAAAACCTGAACACTATGCTTATTTGTATAATCTCTGATTTAACAAGTCTCTTGATTAAATACCTTCACAGGCAAAGACAAATAACAGGGAATTATTATGCACTCTGAATACATTTTCCCATAGCTGGGAGTGCTCGTGATTTTTATTTATTTTTATTTTTTGGCAAGTTGTTTCTATTGATGGGAGAAAAAAAGGCCATTAACAGATTAAATATAAGGTGATTTCAATTTAACCAAACGCTCTTTATTTTTCTCAAGCTTTCCTTTGAGCATTAATGCAAAAGGTCATAAAAAGGTGAAATGACAGTAGGGACACAAGAGGCAGAGCAGCATGGTGGCACCTTAGACTGTATAATAGGAAGAAGCTTTAAAAAGAAGCAGATGCCAAAGGCAGAGAAAAAAAGAGAAAAACACCTTTTTCTGGCCAGAGAGATGGTGAGGCTGGTGTTTTCTTCTGGAATTTTCCCAATACATTGTCCATATAGATACCAGTATACTCTATTTGACAAATAGGTTAGCAAATTAGGGTTTTTTTACTAACTCAATTTTTTTTTTAAATATATCTCCATTGATTTCAGAGAGAGAGAGAAGGGAGAGAGAGAGAGAGAAACATCAGTGATGAGAGTCACTGATCGGCGGCCTCCTGCACGGCCCCCACTGGGGATCGAGCCTGCAACCCGGGCATGTGCCCTGACCGGGAGTCGAACCACGATCTCCTGCATCATAGGTCAATGCTCAACCACTGAGCCATGCTGGCCGGGCACTAATTCAATTTTGAGATATAATCTCTGAAGTAATATCCAACTTGAATAAAAGAATGAAGGAAGGAAACCCTTTGTGAACACTTCTCAGGAGGATTGGCTGATTCACTACCTTTCCATGAAGGAGGTGGTACTTCTTAACAATTCTCACTGGGCTCACTAAATTTGTGATGATGTCATTTATTTTTTCATTGCTTTTTGTGTTTCAGGGAGAAAATACTACTTTATCAGCTAGCTTCCCTCCAGTGTTGCTGAAAGTTTCCCTTTAACAGACACATCTGGCAATAAAGCGGCTCCCATGCCCGGGAACGGACGTGATGCATAACTGCTCACAGACGGCGGGGCCACCCACCCAGACAGCACAGGCATGTCCTGGGTCTGCCTGCCCACCTGCATCAGGCCTCTGCAAGAGCACTGCAGAGGATCCATGTGTCAGGATCACTGCCCAAACCTTCCTTCAGTTCAGGAGAAACGTGCTTTCAGACCAAAAATGTGAATAAATTAAAACCCGGCCTCTCTTTCAGAACACTGAAATAGAATTAATACCCTCACATGGGAGAAGAAAAGTTTAATTCATTGGAAAAAATAAGCTATTTAGCTATTGATATGGACCAAAGTGCAAATCACAGGGCTTTTAGGATGTTTGTGTTACACCTTGAAGAGAGAATAAATGTTCCTGATTCCACATTTTTGAGAAAAGTATAGAAAAGATGCCAAGTTATTTCTACTTTCCCAAGCCTTTGAAAATAGGTCCCCGGCCACCTAGCCATTGACCTTGGGGGTAATCCAGCCCCACATTGGGAAGACCCTGAATGCACTGGTGTGATGTGATCTACCCAGGATCAGGCAAACTCCTAGAAATGTCAGTACATGGAGCTGAATTTATCTTGCTTCCAATTCTTTCTAACATCTCCAGCTCCTTTGATGTAGTCACATTAAAGATGGAAGAAGAGATAAGCAGCGAAGAAAACCTCAGGGGGAAGTAAACACGAGTCCCTCTCCTCGTCTGCAAATAAGTCCATCCACTGCTGTCCATTGTCTTTATGAGCTCCCGGACTCTGAGCATCCACCATCCAAAGCTTGTTTTCATTTGAGAAGCACAGAGTTACCCTCTATTAGTCTTCATTGAACAAAAACCATATTAGCAATATAATCCCATCTCAAGGACATATTTTAAAGGTTTTGTTAAGAGATGTGTTTGTGGCCTGCTCACTGGAAATCACTCTTAAGGATTAAAAATCACGGTTTAGGAACTGCGATGAGTCAGTAAATCAGGCTTCTCTGTGCTCAGAAGCAGGCAGAAGGATCAGCTGGGGACAGGTAAATTAAATGATATCCTCTCCCTAGTCACTGCTTCATTTACTGATCTTGTTTGAGCACTTTTCCACAATGTTATCCCCTGGACACCTCTGAAAGGACTTTAAATAAGGATGCTGTTCTGTGGGCCATCTGGTGGCTTCCTGGAAAGCACCAGCACAAGATGGCCCTGCTCGGAGAGATTGATGAGATTCCCAGGGGAACCTTTCCGAGCTGGTCATTTACAACCAGGCGCTCGCTGTGGGCCAAACTGGCCTGTAGGTAGCTGCACTGATGCGAATTCTGGAAACTGACATTTTAAAGATAATACTCAATTCTCAGCCGTGAAGTGGTAAAAGAAGGGACTCCAATAACACTGAAGTCCTATGCAAAGGGAACAAAGCCAAAGAATTTCCCCCAGAGAAGGTGGACATTCAGGTGCAATGTACTATCCACACAACAAGCGTTTATGGAGCACCTACTATGTAGCAGACAGGACCAGACACTGGGAGTATGGAGATGACAGGCACAATCCTTGCACCCCAGAGGCGCATGGTCTTATAGCTGGCCATAGGAGCGAATATATCTCAGTTTAGTACTGAAATAATACAGGAAGTAATAATACAGTTTAGTACTGAAATAATACATAAGAGGAAGATGAATGTCTGAACTAATCCCAGTAAGACGTAAACCTAGCAGAAAACAGAGTGCAAACGTAAGAGATGTAAACAATTACGTATCATTCTTCTCAGCATCCTTACAATCAGTATTCTGAACTCTAGATCTGATAGATTGCTTATCTCCATTTCATTTAGCTCTTCTTCTGGAGAATTCTCTTGTTACATATCATTCTTGAAGGCCCACTGTATGTGGGAGGTGTGGGGAGAAAGCATTCAGGTTGGAGACTGAGGAGGGAACACAGGAGGAATACAGAAGAGAAACCTGGAAGAGAGACTGGGGAGCCTTCAGTGTGCCCGTATAGGTTAAGGTCAGGCAAAGGACTAATAGTCTATTATCCTGTAAGAAAAGTCAAAGACCAAGAACAGATTGTGAACAGCACCATGTTTTAGGAGATAACAGAATAAGAGAGTCTGGTGAAGGAAACTGAGAAGTAACAGTTGGTGAAAAAGGAAACCAAAATAGTGGCTTCTGGGAAGCCAAAAAAACACACACAGGGAGCAGCCAATTGTATCAAATGTCTCAGAAAAGTTACAATGGGGACTGAAAAATATTCCTGGGATGAAAAAATGTTATTAAAGTTTGCCAGAGCAGTCAACGGAGCCTTGAAAGCAACGTTGCATGCTGGGCATATTGGTGTTCGAGGAGCCATTTAATCTATCATCCGACATAACTAAAGAATTTAGCAAATCACATTGGCTGAGAAACTGTAATATATATTCAGTCAGGCCAGCTATAAGAGACAGAGATTTTGTCAGCTTGCCCAAAATATTCTGAATCCTGTAAGTTAGATATCAGCAGTGCTGCTGTGCCTGTAGCCAGGCATTAACCCTTTGTTTGCTCTATCATTGGGAAGGGGAGGGTATCTCCAAGGGCAAGGGCTGGGGCCTTGAGTTAGAGGAATGTATTGGCTTTTTCCCAACAGAGTAGAAATACTTTGCCAACCTGTAAGGACATGTCAATGTGTACAGAGCAATCATCAGCCCTCAGGTAGATCATTTCAACCTGAGGTCATTAGCTTTTTTAAATATTAGAGTGGTGAGTAGTAACATACTTTTTCAATTTATTGTGTAGCCTTCATTCAATATGTACACACTGAGTATATTTTGCATTGTTTCAGAATCCAACATTGTTTAGACAATAGGAAGGTCACACACTGTGAGCCTAAATTCCACTCAGGGAAGTAAATTGTATCTATATAAAACAATTGGTAGTGATAACTATCATCTAAGCAATAGTTTAGCAATGAGGGGGGAAAAAGTAAACTTTATATAAATCCTGGTGGAGCCCAGCTCAAGGGAGTGATCAGGATGATGTAACGTTATTTAAGGAAGGCTTTAGAGCTAACACTTATGCTTAAAAACAGAGTATTAATGGAAATACTCTCTTTGCAAATGTAATTGAAACTTTTCTAGTCCCCTGTGCTCACATTTTGTCACTAAGTAAACAGGAGAGAAACTTTTAGAGTCAGTAGTAAAGCAAGCCCTTGACTCAACAGACCAGAATCCCATCCAAGCCTTTATGATACTTTATGGTTGGACCACAGAAATGCAATGTGCCTTTGGGGAGGGGGGGGGGTTAACTGGCCTTATATGTCAAAGGGCTCTGGACACCTGATTTCTAATATCTCCTTCAGTTCTATGAGTCTTATCTCCAACTTCTAAGACTCTAAGGCCTCTCTGGTAAAGAACAGGCCAATGTGAGCACAGAGCAATCTGCATGTTTGAGCCCCCAAAAGTATATAGACTAAGATGAGGAGTTACCTGCAGGGCTCCGTCACTGGCACCTTGAAGAGTGGATGTGCACATTCGACCCTGCCACATCACCCAACACAGAATGGCCGTCTCTGTCTACTCTTTACCCCATAATCTTCTGCTCCCCTATCATCTCCTCATCACCAATCATGATTTCAGTGCTGATACCACTGAAGCTTTTGACAACACTTTAAAGCACAGCCACTAAGATCTGTTAAAGGGCAATAATTCCATTTTAAGTTCCTAAATTCTAAATAGGATTACACTGAATAATCTTGTTATAACATTGAATCACCTTTTTAAAATTAAAACTATCATTTTAAAATAACATCCAAGTTATCTTAAGTATGAAAATGTAGGAAAATACTTTTCTGTCTTTCTTTCTTGATAAGACGTAGTTTCTCTAACTTACACATATAAAATGCCAATTGACTCAGACAATGACTTGTCAACTTTTGGGAAGTAAAAGAGAAATATGAGGTAATTTCCTATGAGTGAGTTAAACTTCTGTTCTTTACAATAATGGATTTTTTCCTACTTGAATTAAGTAATAAGTGTTGTAGTCCATGACTCTATACATTTTCCTTTTTACTTACCTCATCTTTATTTGATGAAAGAGAATTTTCTCAAGTTAATTCTCATGATAAAAATCCATGATTTTAATCAAAAGTCAGAGTACAAAATTTCCTGAAATTCTCCTCTAAATTCAAAATGGCCCACTGATTGAGAGCAGGGGTCTCAAACTAGGTCCTCACATTACCGAACATCTGTATAGACATTGAAAGACGATAATGAAATGATAAGACCAAATACAAATGAAATGATAAGACCAAATCCAAGTAAAGTTGATAGTGAAGTCTCAAAGACACATGCATATTCTGTTTCAACCAAGGATTCACCACTGTTCTATTTTATTCCAAAACCTGGCCTTGATTACTGCTAAGGGTAGGATCAGAAAGATGCAGGAGGTGTGGGATCCCTCATACCCAAGACTAAAAGCTGAGGGTAGATATACTTTGTAGCAATAATTCTCATCTCAAAGGCTAATTTTAGTTAACTATGTAACTTCCCCCATCTTTTTTTTATTAATCTTGCTACTTCTTTATTTCCTTTTAATGAGGATAATTGCATCCTTAACATAGAAACAGTGAGCATCTTTATATTCTTGGGCAAGAAAGAAAGGTCAAGTTGAAGAGATTTAAGGAAAGGAAAAATCATCCATAGAACAGAATAGTCTCAGCCAAAAAAGACAGGGTAATCGGCCAAAATGCCCCATCTTGCAGCAAAACAGAAGGAACACAGTGAACCATTTGGGGCCAAGAAAGGGCCTTCAGGTTTAGCATTAAAAGACCCATGTGCAGTTCCCCATATCCAGAGAGGGGACTGAATTTTCCAGCTTATAATCAAAAACTCAGCGCTACATAAACCTGTCGTTGTTGTCTCCTTGCACATATTTCCAGCAAGGTTAGACAAAAATAGCATCTTAGACTCTTACTTTCTCCCTAACTTCCACTGAGAAAAATCTTACGTTTAGTTTTACAATCTTCCCTACTTGCACCCCCTTTGGCTCTCAACACTGGATGCTATTCCTACCAAGTGTCTGATGGGAACAGATGAGCATCTGAATTTCTTTTGATACTTTTGCAAGCTGGCTCTGCACATAGACGCTGAACAAACGCTTTTGAAGATCACATTATTGGAAGAGAAAAATAAAAACTGTAGTAGGACACCAGGATGTAGTAACAGTCGTGCAACTTGCCAGGAGTCAGGAAGGAACCCTGCTCTTCTTGGCATGGGGCTGACCTTAATAGAATAATGGTATCCAGTGTTGTCTCTCCAGCTTAAAATGAATGTGAAGAAATTTGAGAGGGGCTGGGGAGAGCAAAACAGTAAAATATAATAAGAAAAAAAATGGAAAGCTGTTATTTGGAGAAAAGATTAAAGATGCTGAGACTGTTTAATCTGGAAAAGAAAAAGCCTATGGAGAGGTTTAATAAGAAGTGTCATAGTACCTAAAAAAATCAACCAAATTATTGTCCATCTTGACCAAGGAAACAATGAGAGGAAATGTGCTAAAATTAGAATGAGGGTGAGAGAGCTTGGTTAGGCAGAGGGAAGAAAGTCTTGGCCTTAACGCTGACACTTCAGAGCATACTGCCAAAAAAAGTTGTGAAATTTCTTGGAAACATCAATAACAATATGTACTAATTGGTGAAGGCATTTCTTGGCTGCAAGAAAAAATTTTAATCAGATAACTTCTTCAAGTCCCAGTTCTGGGATATTTGTAAGAATTTAGCTACCTAAAAAGTAGGGTCCGATGAAAATTCCAAAGCCCGAAACATTTTGTTCATAAACAGTATTTTAACATATGAGAGCTCCAACTTTTATATGAGATTTTAAAGGCCTGAGGCTTGTGCTAAAATTATTTTTGTTGTTTTTAAAGGGTATCTTTGTCCCTGTTTCTTGCCCGGGGTCCTATTTTTAGTAGCTAGGACCTTGGGGGGCCTCCTGGTTATTGGAAAGAAGCTAAGGACATTCTGGCTGACAGAGTAGGGGACGCCCACCTTGACTTTATCAAGGCCTATGTAGAAGAGATTACAGACAAAGCCCTCTCCCTGTCTACAGTCGTGGTCCCTTCCCAGATGCATTTCCTTCCCCACATGAACAGCAGCCTACCCTGCGAGGTTTTCTATCACCTGAGTGAACACAACATGGGAAGCAGAAGGAGATGAAGCTAAAGAAAGCAAGGACAAGATCCGGAAAGTAGGGAAGAAAAAGTGTGAGAAGCTTGATCTCTACTTTGTGGGGGGGTGGGGAGTAGACGTTGAAAGGTTTTAAGCAGAAAAGCGGCACATGCAGTGTTCATTTTATTGAAATCCTTCCGAAAGTGTGGAGGATGGGACAGAGTGAGGTGTGACCGCATGTGAGATGACGGGGGTGGCTTAAATACGTCCTGGCAGTCAAGACGGGCCGTGTCAGGGGCTCCGGGGTGTTTAAGAGGCACCCTGAGGACATGGATGAAAGACAGGATTGGGGAGCGAGGGGGAAATCGAGGGTGATTGATTCTGTGTCTGATACATACGAAGGGCTGGGGGCATCGAGGTGCTTCTTCTCCGACCCAGTCACTCCAGCCCGCAGGCTCCAAGGGCACATTGAGAAGACGCAGTCACAGGGACTCCTCAAAACCCTTTTCTTCCTGAATCTAGGCTTTCAGTGGAACAAATAGTTGGATCGTCTTTAACGTCTTTCCGAAGCTCTTTTCTGAGGTGTCTTTGCTTTATCTGCAAAACAGCCCCGTAGATGATTCGGCAAACGGAGAGCTGGAGACATGAGCTCGCAGGCCTGGAGGCCAAGGGCGCCGACTGGCATCAGCAGGCTTCCAGTTTTGTAAATTACTACCCCAAAAGTCAAGTGACACCCCCCAAGGCACCTCAAGGCCAAGAGCAAATCGGACCCCAGCTGCTCTGAAGCTGATGGGCAACAGCAAATCTGCTCGCTAGATGACTGATTTTCAGGTTCATTCAGCACCTCGAAGATAACCGGCTGGGGGGATTTTGCATCCAGACTCCCCTGGAGACTGTCTGAAGGGTTGTCATGCAGAGTTTTAATTGAATCTGCCCAACACTCTCCTGGAAATTAAAAGGTAAGTGTTTCCAAGAGGAAAGAAAAGCAATAAAACAGGAGAGCTTAAAGTCAGGTTGTAAGAGAAAGGAGCAGGACAGTCGATTAGCATTTACATTTGTGACGCTAATAACACAAACCCTACTAAAGAAATACTTAATTCAGGGTTTGTTCCCAGGGAAAATTCTCAGAGGTTGACAACGGGAGATCAAGAGTAGCCATTTAATCACTCACAGAATGTCGTCTATGATCACAAAATTCATCTCCAGGGATATTGTTTAATCCCCTGACTTCAGGCAGACATGGTTATTTAAGGGGAAGAAAAGAAATCGTAATTATTTCTAAACAGGCTGAACTCTGATTCAATTGGCCAAGATGGTAGGCTAAAAACATCTCTTAGATGAAGAACTGCTTGTTTGTTTAGAACACCTTAATGACACATTTATTTATTAAAGATAATGTGAACCCAACATAGAGATGATGAAGAGAGTTTAAATGTAAAAAAAATTAAAATCTTCAGCATAATAAATTAACAAAAAGTGTTCCATTTTCCCTTGGAAGACAAGGAGAACTGGGATTTTCTTTTATCCTTGAATATTTTTTTCTATTCCATTTACTCTCTTCCTTTTTTGAGATTCACCATATTTACACATATTCCTCTGTCTGTATTCCTTAGTGGAATATATCTTATAATCATTTTTATGTCTTTGTCCAATCCAATCTCTAAGATAATATGTTCACTATGAAAATTTGTCATATATGTTCATTTTTAGTTGCTTCTAAACATGTCTTTCATCTATAATATACTTTTATGATCAGAGAGATATTTACATATAATAAAATGTACCTACCAACCTTCCACCTACAGCTGATGAATTTTATCGATTATATTCAGCCACAGATTTACCATCCAGTTGAAGATACGGGACAATTCTTTCTGTTCACATACTTCCCCTGTGCCACATATTCGGATGCTCTGGGATAGTTCCACTGTGATTCTTAGACTCCCCTTTGCCTAGCTGAGAGGGTCTACTGTGTGTCAAACGTTTCTGAGATTTTGACAAAATGTCTAACAGTTACATCTTTGATCTTTACCCTGAGGTCATTTCATACTCTGAGAAGCTTTTCCAACCTGATCAATACCAAACCAATGCCACATATTTAAGGTCTTGTTACAGCAATACCCCACTTCTGGTACCAATATCAGTTATATCAGTTATTGAGTGCTACATATTAAGCAATTCTACTATTTAGTGCCTAAAAACTACAATCATTCTATTTGTACGTTATACTGTGAACCAACAACCCAGGCTGAGCTCAGCTCAAAGGTTCTTCTGCTGGTCTTCCCTGGGCCCGTTCACGGGGTTGGACTCGCTAGAGCTGGGTGTCTGAGACGACCGTCTCACCCGATTCGCATGTTCAGCAGTTGGTGCTGACCACCTGTGCATCTCTCACCCTCAAGGATGCTAGCTTAGGCAGGATTCCCAACCTGGGCTCAGAAGTCTCACAGCGCCACTTCTGCCACACTCCATTAGTTAAGGAAAGCAAGTCCCAAGGCCAGTACAGATTCAAGAGGTAGAAAATAACTCCCTCCGCCATTTGATGGGAGAAGAATCATGTCATATTGTAAAAAGGACATTCACAAAATGACAGGAAAAAATTATTGCAGCCAGCCTTTACAATCTACTATTTCCCATAAGTGTTCATGTGTTGTATTTTCTTACAGTTCAGTTCAGTCTTTCCCAATGTCCATTTTGATCTCCTTTTTGACTACGTTATGTTTAGAATAAATGTTGTTTCATGCACAAATAGTCGGGGATGTTCTGGTTATCTCATTTTATACGTTTCCAATTAAATTTCTCTGTGATCCAAGAACATATGTGATATAATTCCAGCTCTTTGAAATGTATGGCCTTGTATGTGGTCTATTTTGGTGAACACTCAAGGTGCACATGAAAAGAATATATATTCTATGCTTATCAGGTTAAATATTCTATAAACATCAAATAGGTCAAATTAGTTGATAATGATACTCAAATCTTCTCTTTACTTACTGATATTTTGTCTATTAGTTCTATCAACTATTCAGAGAAGGAATATATTAGTCACAATTCTCCAGAGAAACAGAACCAGTAGGAGAGAGAAAGAGAGAGAGAGAAGGAAGAGATTTATTATGATGAATTGGCTCACACAATTATGGAGACTGAAGAGTCCCATGATCTGCATCTAGAACCCAGAGACCCAGGAAAGTCTGTGGGTCCAATCTGACTCCAACGGTCAGGAGCGCTGATGGTCTAAGGCCTAATGCAAGGTTAGGAGACCAATGTCCCAGTTCAAGGAGTCAGACAGAGACCAAGTTCTCCCTTCCTCACTTCTTTGGTCTACTCAGGCACTCAGTGGATTGGATGATATCTGCTCACACTGATGAAGGCAACCTGCTTTACACAGTCCACCATTCAAATGCTAATCTCTTCCTCGAATGTCTCAGAGACACACCCAGAAATAGCGTTTAATCAGATAACAGGGCATTTCAGGGTTAGATTAGGGTTTTGTCACACTTACTCTTTTACCAAATCTGTTTTTTCTTTGATCTGGGGGCGAGTCTCTGCAGTGTTCTGTGTTTAAGAAGTCACTGTACTTCAATCCACATGTTCTCTAGGTTCTCGTCTGGAAATACCTCACATTTCTCCCGTAGCTAGGAGCCAGAGCTCAGACATAAGAAACGATCTGTCATCATGTTTCCCCCTTTCCTTTGGATCTTTGTTCCATTTTCTAGTGGCCCGTCCATCTCTCTGAATCACATCACGTTAATCAAATAATAAATGAATAGCCCTTTCAAGACTGTAATGTTTACTTTTACAGTTTCCCGATGAAGATCAGAAAAGACAGGTCAGCACTAAGCATAATACCTCTCATTCCAGTCCACAACCCATAGTATTTAACAGGTTTGTGACAAAGTTTGAGGTATAGGGATTCAGCTATTTCCTTTTCCTTGCAGATGAAGAGGAATCTCACCCCTTCCCACATATTGGTTTTGTTTCATTGGCAGTTTCTGAGTGAATGAAATGGGGACAATGTGTCTTTTATCCACAATTTTTAACTAGAAGTTCTTTCCTCAAACACACATATAATATTTAACATGCAACTGAAAAGCCAAGCATGTGACACAATTAAGTTGCACTTTCAGAATATATATGCTTTTACACTTCTCACCCAGACAATTTAATCTGGAAAATTTCTTGAGACCAATGTATCATCCAGCATTACTTTGCAGCTTTCCAGGTCCCAAAGTCAGCTAAATTACAGCTGAGAACTGGAAATCCATTTCTTTCCAGAAATTATTCACAAGAAGAAACAAAGACTAGGTTGTGTTAAGCCGCTTCCTGTCTCCAGCACATCACTGTTGCCACCACCATTAACACTGAACTCGGGGTTCATACATAAACTAGTGCAGTTCGTTCCCAATAGGAAGAGCTGAGCTGAAAGTGATCCAATTGTTACATAATTAGACATTCTAAACCCATACCCAAATTTAGCATTCCGCAGAGCTACATGTACCCCATGAAGCATTTTTTAAATCACACAATAAAAATCTAATTAATCTACGAGTGACTTCTCCACAGTCCCACCCAGCAATGCATCCCAAATGGCAAAAAGCTTTTCACAGCATTTTTCAAATACATACAGAGAGCTCCCCTCATGTGAGGGTGAAAGTACCAGGACTAAAGCAATATGCAATCAGTGCCATAATTTCAATTTAGCATTAATTGTATCCCTGTGTTATGACCCCAATTTGGCAGGCAAAGAAAAACTCGAAGTTTCCAGTCTGCAACAAAGAAGCTGTAACTAAATATTTTTAGGTATGGAGGTCCATTCTTATTGGACAAAAACAGTAGTTTCTAAAACAGTGTAAGAATCCTTTTTCATATCAGCCTTGGCCAACAGAGGCCAACTAATTAATTCTCCATGAGTTCACCTCATAGAAATGAGGTTGAAAATAAAGAAATCATTAAATCTCTGTTTCTAAGAAGTTTGTCTGCATGCCCATCACTTTCACCCCACTGCTCACTCCCAGACGGGTGCCAGCAAAGAAAATGAAACATGTTTCTTATCAGAAACACAGCAGGGCAGGGAGAGGAGGTACTGACAGTCTACATAACGGTTATACAAAGATTGATCTCTAAACTTCCACTCTTCTAACCTTGGAAAGGTCATGCATCCTTGTAACTCAGAAGCAAACTATAGGAACAAGATAGCCCTTAAGAGCATGCTCTTCTGCATTAACCAGTTGTAGCCATTCAAGACTAATTCCCAGACCGGGACAAATAAGCATACACAGTAAAGAGAAAATTCCACTGTTCTCACATCAGGAATTTATGATCCCAACTGCACAACTCAATTATCAGCCAAGGGAAGGGTCCTTTTAAAATAGTCACTTGGGCCCGGCCAGGCGTGGCTCAGCGGTTGAGCATCAACCTAGGATCCAGGCGATCGGGGTTCAATTCCCGGTCAGGGCACATGCCCGGGTTGTGGGCTCGATCAATGACTCTCTCATCATTGATGTTTCTATCTCCCTCTCTTCCCCTCCTTTCCTCTCTCTGAAATCAATAAAGATATATATATATATTTTTTAAATAGTCACTTTGAAAAGACCCTGAAAATTGATTTTAACTTAATTACTTCTCAATTTCAACACCTCATATCAAACAGTATTAGGTCCTTACATACAAATATGGCTACAGCTTAAAATAGAAAAAAGTAATTTTTAACAAGCTCATTTTCCTCTCATCCTGTAACTTGCTCATAGTAAACAGGAAGAAATTGAAATCTGTTCTCTACTTATCTGGTCCCTGCCCAATTTTTCAGGTGTTTATAAGCAAGATCTGTACTAGAGAGGTATCCTGCTTCTGGCTGCTGCCTGAGTATATTATCGTTGTTGTGTGGGGGCTCACGTCAAGCTAAAGACACTTCACAGCGCCATCCTCAGGCTCCAAGACTTTCAGGTCGCTTTCTCCTTCCCAATTCTCTTGAATTCTGCTGGGCGCTTCAAGCAGTGGTCAGCCCAAACTGTAACTGTTCTCTTTGTTCCATGCCGCTTGAATCAGCTGTCCTTCCTCCTTCAGCTCCCTAGGACCAGTTTTCATACCCTAGAAATTCATAGGGTGTGTGCCAAGTCAAGTTCACGGTGAAAGAGTCTCATCAAAAGGCTGCTCCCAACGCAGAAAGGAAAAGCTGTGTTTTTTGTGTGTTTGCTCGTTTGTTTTTGTATTTTACATTCCTTCATTCTATATCCAAAGTTTTTCATTTCTTTTTTTACTTTATTTTTCTTGTTGACGCTATTACAGGTGTCCACATTTCCCCCCCTTTGCCCGCCTCCACACTGCCCCCGCACCCCCTTCCCTCTGACCATTGCCTCACCGTTGTCTCTGTCTATGGGTTATGCATACATGCTCTTTGGAAAAGCTGTCCTTTACTGTCCACCACGTCTATCCTGACATGCGTCCTGAGGATTTATAAGAACTTTAATGTCATAGTTTGTGGCCCAAGATTCCAATAGTTTGCAGTTTGGACTATGAAGCTGCTTATAAGACATGAATTTGTTCTTCGGGCTCCAAAACCGCCCAAGGGCAAGAGACCCCCCTGTGCCGAATGTGCTGTCTGATAAATCATACGCCCTGTGCTAGTGATAAGCAACACCCCTGCTACCAAAATGCTTGATCAAGAACCCTTTGTCCTGCAGACCTCAGCTGAGACTAGAACACTGATAACCGCCTGATCATATGTTACTATGTGCTGCCCACCGATCGGAAAATGAATGACGTAAGTGTATGGCGTAGTTTCCCTCGCAACCCATCTCTGTTAGCCTCCCCCTTGCAACTTGCCTCTTCAGAAACCCTGCCCCTTCCCCTCATCTCGGAGCATGTTTTCGGTTCTTGCCAAAGACTATGTTCTCTGATTAAAATGCCTTTTCTTTTAATTTCTCAAAAGGATCTTCTGGACTTTTGTTTACATTCCCACCAGCATTTCTGTCTCTGGTTTTCAGCAAACCCTATCCTAAGACAACTTATGTTCATTTCCAGCCTGGATAGGAAGGAATTTGTTATACGTCTTAACGTTAGACTAACTTCTTCAAACTAGGAAGACTTCCCTTTGTTTTTCTATTTGCTCAATGCAGAGAAAAGTGTTGCCCCTTTTTAGCTGAAATAAAAGGATCCCAGAACACTTACTGTACCAGAAACATAATGCACAACAAAAGAAATGGGTCCCAACTCACAGTGGCCTCAGACCGCCTGCCACCTCTTACAGGTTGTGGCCTAGCCACCTGTACGTCTGACATCCAAACCTCAGGATGCAAGCAAGCAAATGGACTCCAGAGCCTAGCGCCCTGACGGTGCCATAGCACAGACTTCCACTGTCCATGACCCATGGAAACCACAAGTGTCTTTGTCTGAGCCTAGTGTATAGTGTGGGCTTAAAAGAACTGGGGTCCCAATATCAAACTACCTTGAATACTTCCCCATTTATCATACTAAGTATATCACACAATCCTTCTTCCAGTTGGAAGCTTGTTCAGAGAATGAAAAGTCTGTCATGGGCATGATATTAGGTAACAAAAAGTATGGGTCAGCTGTAACCTTTCTGCAACTTTAGTTAAGATGACAAAGATTCGGTACAGGTGAGGAATTAAGATTACTGAAAAAAAGGAAAGCTCGCTCTCTATCCCCACATATATGTGCGTATGTATACATGTGTGAACTTGTACATGTCTGTCTTAGGCCATTCAGGCTGCTATGACTGAGCTCCATAGGCTGGATGGCTTATAAACAACAGAACTTTATTTCTCACGGCTCTGGAGGCTGGGAAGTCCATGATCCAAGGTACAGCTACCTTCCATGTCTGGTGAGAGCCCGCTTTCTGTTCCATACACAGCCATCTTCTCTCTGTTTCCTCACATGGCAGAAAGGGTGAGGGGGCTCTCTGGGGTCTCTTTTACACGGACACTAATCCCATTCATTAGGGATCCGCCCTCATGACCTAATCAGCTCCCAAAACCCCCACCTCCAAATTCCATCACACTGGGGATTAGGTTTCAATATACAAATTTGGGGGGGGGACACAAACATTCAGTCTATAGCAATATTTATATATATCCATCTATTTTAATTACACAGGTACATCATAACTACATATTAAAGTATTAAAACATGTCAGATAAGATCAAAATTCTTCTTTGAGTAAGACTTTCCCCCAGTCCCCTCCCATCATGCCCCGGGAATAACCCCAATCCCTGCGGCTTCCACTCTCACCCTCTTGTAACCCTGCCACCTAGTGTTACGTAGAAGCCCAGTCTAACCCACCGGGAGGAGCAATCACGTCGAGGAAACCTGCGGCGTCTCAGCCAACCTCCAGCACCAACTGCCGCACCTCTGGGAGAGGACAACCTGGGCCCCGCCCAGCCACAGTGGAGCCCTCAGATAATTACAGCTTGGATGATCCCAGGCGAAATGAGGATAAGACCCTCCCAGAGTGCCAACCTACAGGTAACGAAAAGCAATAAGCCACTGCGTTAAGCCGTCGTTTCGGATTACTTCATTACACAGCAAAAGATAACTTAAATGTACCCTTTGCCCCCCCACCACCCTTTTTTTTCTTTTTGCAGGGCTGACCATTTTTCTATTAGGCTAGAGATTTTTCCTTTTTAAAATGTTTTAATTTTTTTATTCTAAAATCTTTTTCTAATTTAGGTGTAATTGACATAAAACATTAGATTAGCTTCAAATGTACAACCTAATGACTCAATATATGTGTATATTGCAAAATGATAAACACAATAAATCTAATTAACACACATAATGAAAAAATTTTCGCTCGTGATGAAAACATTTAAGATCCACTCTTAGAAATTTGCAAACATACAATACAGCATTATTGACTATAGTTGCCATGCTGGGTATTACAACCTTGTTACTTATTAAATCGACTCCTTTTTAATGATATGCTTCACAAATGTTTTCTTCTAGTCTATCAGTTGTTGTATCAGTCACTGTTCATCAAGAAAAACAGATCCAGTAGGAGATATATAGTAACAGGGTTATCTCAAGGAATTGGCTTATGCACTTGCAGGGCTGGCGAGTGAGATAAGCCCAAGATCCATAGGGCAGACCTCTCCCAACGCACCGAAGCTGCAGTTCATGGGGCAGAATTTTTCCCCTCCAAGAAGCCCTCCATTCTGCTGTGAAGGACTTTCAAGGAACAAATGAATCAGGTCCATCCCTATTATCTAAGATAATCTCCTTTACTTAAAAGTCAACTAGTTATGGACTTTAATATCATCTTCATAATATCTTCCCAGCAACATCTAGTTTAGTGTTTGACTGAATAACACATGAGAGCAAAAAGCACAAGTCAGACAAATTTTAGGAGTTTAAGAAGCTTCCAAGATAAATGTATTCTGGTGATATACTTCTGTGTATACTTCCCAGCTCAAGTGCTGACCTCTAAAAGCACATAAAAAGCATGCGCATTGTTTCACTGTCTTTGTATCCTTGGCTTTTAGCATAGCACATGGCACACATTGGGCACTTAATAATCCTTGTTAAGTATCTGACATCTGAACTAAATGAAGTGACAAACTCTTATAAAGAACCACAGAAAATTTTTCCACCAATGAAAGTTATTTGAAAGGCCTATCAAAATGAAAAAATGAGAAGGTAGAAAAGTTATCCAAAAACTGACATCATAGTTTATAACAACCCGAGTGTAAAAATGAAACCTAGGCTTCAGCGATTACACGGATGAATTTCAAGCCAAGCCAATGTGAAGATTATCAAAACCACTGGAATATAAAATGTATCTATGGGGGGTGTTGTATTATTATGAAAAAACAATGAGAACGGATTAGAGAGAACTATAACATGACCTTGGGCAAATAATTTATTCCATAAAAAAGTCACAAACCTGGCTCACCCTCGCCGTGAGCTTTTTCTGCCTGCTCCCAGGACCCTGAGCGCTATGAGAGAAGACGGAGAGCTATTCAGACTTCACAAAGTGCAGCGCAGGGCAGACGCTTCCAGTCTAACTTCCAACAGGCCCTCTGCATGCAGCAGTCCTGTGACCACAACCAGGTTCGCTCCTCCTCCAAGTCAGTTCCAAAGTATCCAACTGTCTAACCACTGTGCTGCACACCTGAAACTAATACAAAATAACACTGAATGTAAACTGTAATTGGAAAATGAAATTTTTTAAAAAGCACAACCTCTTTCCTCCGCTCTCACCAACCGCTCTCCCTCTTCTCTCTCGGCCAATGACTTCTCCTACTTTAACGGGAAATTGAGGCCCTGAGGCCATCGAGCTCTTGTCTTTTATCAATACCTCTCCTCTATCTTTATGTCTATCCTTCCTTTTCAAAATTTTAATGGAACATGTTTTCCTCGCCCTCTCCAAAGGTTTACTGCTCCGTGTATGTTTGCGGTCCCATCCCTTCCTAGTTTCTGTGGACCTTGAAACCCACATTTATCAACTATCCCCCCAGCATCTTTTCCACACAGCTCGATTCCTACACTTTTTATGATGTCAAATATGCAAATAGATAGTCTAACTTCAAAACAAAACAAAAACTATCAATTCGCTCTGTTTGCCTTGTAAGAACTGGGAAATTTCTCTGAACCACCACATTTTTCCAAGTAGTCTCTGCCTGATAACTTTTTTATTAACCCACTTTATACTATCCTTCCAAAGGATTTAAGGGTTTCTCTCCTATCTATCTTTCAAATCCACCTGCCACACTTTATCAGTTTTGATCAATCATTTATTCTCTCAAACCTAAACCATTAAGGTCATCTTGCCAGTTTCTCCTAAGTCTTTGCACCTCACAACCCATCCATCAGTCACCAAGTCCTGTCAATTCCTCCTTCACACTGACTTTTAGGTCTGTCGCTTGCTCTTCATTGCCTAAATCCTAATGGTTTATGCCTGGGACACAAGCTGCCTACCAGCTAGTTACATAAGCTGGGAAATGCTGCATCAATAAATGATCCCAAAATCTCCCAATCCCCTCCAAGAGGGTTTTATTTCAAGTTTAAGATATGGGTTGTCAGGGGACTCTGATTCATGCTTCTTCACTCCGAGATTCAACTTGAAGGACAGCCCTTGTCTAAAAATATTGCCAGTCTCAGCTCAAAGGCTGCTCAGCTTTTAAAGTTTCTGCTTGGAAGTGGCACTCATCACTTTTTATCGCTTCCAAATAGCACCTCTCTTTCTGTCTTAACGCTCTTGTCTCCACCTCCCACCCTCACCCCCCCAACCACTCCCACTTCAAAACCTACACATTCCTCAGCATTCTCCGGAGATATTTCCTTGTATACATCAAAGCATTCCAGATCCTTCTCCAGTTGTTCCTTCCCTAATTATTGTCTGTGCTACACTCCTTAGTGATTTAATATATCAGGATGCAATGCTAGTATAGATATGGCTACTCTGCACATTAGCTGTATCTATGTATCTAATGTCTCCAACTATATTACATATATTTTTGTGATCAAGGACAATTCTTAGCCGCTGCCATTTAAATTATGGATTTTTGCCTGTTTCCAAGCAATCCTGAATGTCTCTGACATAAAGAAGTGTGTAGTTTCTCTAAGGCACACCATGAGACAGCAATGCCCCTAACCAGAGTGAGCTTGGTGGGCAGTTTGGTGGAAAATAAATGTGGTTGAAAATGTTGGTTCTAGAGAAAGACTACCAAGGTTCAGACCTGTGGCTCCTCTACTTACTGTCCGGGTGACCATTAGCAAGTTACTTAAACTTTTTTTTTTCTTGGCTACCTTGTCTCTTATTTGATGATTATGTAAATATATCATATTAATGTTTTAATGAATAAGTGAGTAAACACATGAAAAATGCTTATTAACTGGCATGTACTAAACCCTCAATAAAGATTAGGTGTTGTTGCTGCTAAGATTAGGTGTTGCTGTTGTTGCTGTTAGTGGGCAGTCTAAAATCTCAACAGAGCTTTATTATTTTCTACTCTCATGATCAAGAATAAAGTATATGAGAAAACTCATCTTTTCTAGTGGTACTTGCAAATCCAGTGTCAGAAAATACTTCCAAAAATTTTCCAAGTTTTTATTATATTTCTTTTGTTTCCTTTAGCACTGAGGGCTGCCCAAGACCCATCCAAGATGTGCAATACATATTTGTTGATTGGCATAACCTCTCATCTCTTGGCTTCCAAATCTTAACAATAGGAATACTAGCTGCAGGTCTTAAATTACAAAGTTACTTTAAGAATACAATTTTGAATTTGTTTTACAAAACAAAATGAAACAAAACACATGCATATAAATTTCTTTTGAAATTAATGAAAGTGAAAATGGGATAATTGGGGTGATAGAAGAAAGGAAAAAAGGATTATGTAAATATTGCTATTCGACATTTTACAAGATAGAGGTCATTTGAGAATATTTACGAAGAAAATATTATCACAAACAAATAAAAATTAAAAGTGATCAAATAATATATTTTTGCTTTGAAGTTAGAAAAGCAAAAAGTGACACACTTTGAGACACAATAAGAAAAAAATCAAGTTCTTACAATGGCTTGAATAGAAAGGGAGAAAGGATCATTGTTGACAATAAGCCAAAGTTTAAAGCATTTATGAAAACAGTCTGCACTAAAATCTGGAAGGCTTAGAGATGGGGGTGGCAGGAGGGTCCATGAGGAAGACAAAGAGAGAGAAAATGAATGAACTCAATGTTAATGAAATAGCTACCTGTTGCCATTTACCAAATTCTATTAGGTGCTGAAAGATCTCTAACTTTAAGAAGTTACTTTTCCTGTTCTCAGTATTTTGTGATATATTTCTGTCCATGTGTTTTATTTTACTTATTTGTACTTTTCTATAATAAAATAACTTTTCCAAGTATGTCATTAAAATGGCAAGTTTGCAACTCAAGCGCAATGGACTTTAGAATTGATGAATTAAGAGGAATAATATTCATATCATGAAAGTACACAACTGCAACCAGACAAAGACACTAGTTTGAGATATAAAAATATCCTGTGTCTGTTTCTGAAATATATGATCATTTCAAAAAAACAAAAAACAAAACATTGCTTCTGTAGATTTCCACTTGGAAGAAGTAAAATGTTCTTGACTGACTGTCTTGGCTTCCTATAAAAGGGTCTGTTTCCTTCCAACAAACCATTAGTTTACCAGTGTTTGATGTTGGAAATAGCTCCCTAGTGAAAAATAAAATTGTATCACCATGGGCCCTCATCTTTTATTTTAAGTGGATTTCTAATGACTATGATATATACTCGGCGTCCAGAGTAGAATCTATCATGAACACTATCTTAGTATGGAAACGGAGACATAGACTTAGTATTTCCAAGCCTCCTTTCTTAAAATATATTGTAATACGGGTTTGAAACTATAACTCAGCATATTAACTGTAATGTCACAGTTCAGAACTGAACAAGCCGCACTGCCCCTTAGTGACCACAAACATTCCTTCTGATATTCCACAGGCTCCTGGTGGCTTCCAGCACAGTGGAAGTGCAAAGAGCTTAATTTTCTGAAAACATGACTATCCTTTCTTTATTCTCCTACTCGAGAATGTTTTGTAGTTCATCTTTTTCTGTAGCTTCAGCTCCAAAACTCTTTATATTTTGGGCCCAATATTACTTTTCCAGCGGTAGCCCTCCCTGTTACCCAATTTGTGTTTCCGTTCCAGTCTGCTTTCTGGGTGCACATGCTCATTGCTTCCACACCATTGTACTCGCTGTTCGTCCCCACACACCCTCCCTTTCTCTCTGTATTCACACCCCACCTGCACTGTAGGAGTCAGCTTGAGGCCCCCTTTTGTGTGTAGCCTTCCCCAGGGCCTCGAACTCCTACTCACCTCCCCTTCTTCACGACTCTTGGTCCTGGGGCGTGCCACCCACCCATTTGCATTAATGATCTGTACCTTTTATGGTTACCGATGTTTTCATCTGTGCTAGTCTTGGGACTCCTGGGGGATTATAAGTTCATCAAAGACAGGGATATAGTTTATTCTTCTACTTATACTGTGTAGTAAATTTTAATACATGACTAGCACAGGGTTTGCAGAGAATAAATGCTTAATAAATATGAATGTCAATGCTTACTTTACATTTACAAAGTTGAAAGATTAGCACAACCTCTCAAATTCAGACTTTGAGTTTGTTCATGATGGCCACCATGCCACTCAACCTGTTTTGACCCGCAGTCATTATATTACAATATAATGTAAGAATCACCATCAAAGACTTCTGCCTGACTCCACCTGCACTCTTTTCTAAAACAATAAGCTAAATTTCTCCCCATTTAAACTTAGCCTCACAAAAAGGAAGGAGAGTTCCAGTCTGTACTTTGGACAAATAAAAGCAGCTACATTTTTCATTTATCCTTTTATGTCTTTATTCATTCATTTAACAACTACTTATTGAAAGCCTACTACATACAAAGGATAAACCTGCTAAGGACCAGAATGCTACCATTCTATGATCCGTTCCTTTAGGCCTTGAAGATCTTCCAGTCTTCACAAATCCTCTATTGAATGAAAATACGCCAAAGAGAAGAAACATTTTTTAAATGTTTTAATTGATTTTAGAGAGAGAGGAAGAGAGAGGGAGAGAGAGAAAGATCGACGTGAGAGAGAAACATCGATTGGTTGCCTCCCATACACACACCACCTGGTGATCAAACCGGCAACCTAGGTATGTGCCCCGACTGGGAATCAAACCGTTGACCTTTCGGTGCACAGAATGGCAATCAACCAACTGAGCCACACTGGCCAAGGCGAGGAGAAACATTGGAACCACTACTAGCTAACACCTTTCCCAGGTGATCACATGACCACCTTCTGAGGGCAAGAAAGACACCTGGAGAGCCAGGAACAGAGAAGGTACTGAAGGAAGATATGTAAGTACTAAAGAAAACCTCACCTATAATCTGGTCTAGGAAATGACAAAACCCCCTTCCCTATTTGTGGGCAGGAATGTGTTCAACTCTCTCCCATTTCCCTATTTTCCTAGGGGCAAGTTTTCTTCACTAAGAGATGTATATGTTTTTTGAAGGTCTTTCTACCTAGGATAGATCATGGAAAGTCAATTTCCAAAATGAACCCAATAAAGTCAAGCACAATCATCATCTGGTTACAAATCAAGTAATTCAGGGGGTGGGGGGCTCTGACTTCTTTGTTATCCACAGTAGCTGACTTAAACATTTGGCCTTGTTTAAACAAATGCATTTTGAGAGCCAAGCAAGTGTAGTTCTTTTGTCTAACCTAAAAGGAAAAAGAATTTTTTGTTTTGTTTCACAAAGGAAAGGCTAAGCTTTCACAAAATGCCAATACAAATTTCAGCACATATTATGTCTAATTAGTTGGACTAATATGAATGATCATCAAGTCTGGGAATATCTGTGAAAGAGTTTTTTAAGATTTTCACCCTGATCTCTGAAAACTGAGCTGTGCAGTTTTGCTGCCCTCTTGAGGAGAATCAGGAATCATTACATCTATTAATTGCACATTTCCTGTAATTCTCATTACATTGTATTTATTGAAACTAAATAATTATCGTAATATAATCACTGCATTTTTAAACTTCCAGACTAACCAACACACGTTTTGGGGTCTAGAAGTTGCCCTTTATGGACAACTAACATGGATCCTTTACTCAAAGGCAGTTACAAAGTGTTGCCCACTTATAGTCCTGGATTCTCTGAATAAAATAACCCCAAAAGAGGAACCCTTCAAATTCATTATGAATAAGTTTATTCCTTTATTTTCAGGTGAACTGAAAAATTGTGTATGTTTTCCTGGAAATATGGCAGTTTCTACGGTTTTAAGTCTTTTCCCTAATTCACAAGCGTAGAGAAGCGAATCGCATAATAAGTAGTTCCCCTTTATTTATTCAGCAAGATTTATTCAGAACCTTCTATATGCCCTTTCTGAATTATGCCCAAGGTTGGCTGAGAAACTGATGAATTATTTAGCTCTCTTCTGAATGCCCTGTGATACTCCACCTGATACTTCAAGTGTGTGACAAAATTTACACACAGCACGGAAGTCAGCTATCAGGTGGCCTAGGTGCATTCACCCACACTCCTCCAACTGAGCAACCAAACCATTAATATGCATTGAGAGCTCTCTGCCTGTACAGTTCGAAAGCTCTAAAATGTTAAACTGGGGGAACTGGGAGTCAACTTCCAGATTTTCTGCCTCAATCCCCACCCCACACATGTGTTATGACACTGAGTCACCACTAGAGGTCGCATCAGGTGGGCTACACTGAGACTGCTGAGCAGAAGGAAGGAAACAACACCTGGGGTGTCTTCAGTGCTTTCCCGTCCTTTCTCTTCCACCCCACCCAAGTATCCAGTGCCACTCCCCTTCAGTTTTGTTGCCCCAATCTACCATTCATGCGCTCTTTATCTGAGAATTGCCAGTGTCTTGGGCTCTAGGCTATTCCTTTTATAATTCTTACTCCCAGAGTATCTTACTCCTGAGTCCCACCTTCAGACGGGGACCCACTTGATGAGGTAGTATCAAATTGTACTAATTAATGCAGACCATGGCCTTAATGGGTTAACTGCCTGATATCTTGGTCCTCTTATGTAGCTTTTTTTTTTTTTTTAACAGAGCCAGATGAAGAAGATCTTCATGTCTGGCCGGTGTGGCTCAGTGGTTGAGCATCAACCTATGATCCAGGAGATCCCAGTGCAATTCCCGGTCAGGGCACATGCCCAGGTTGCGGGCTCGATCCCCAGTGGGGGCCGTGCAGGGGGCAGCCCATCAATGACTCATCATTGATGTTTCTATCTCTCTCTCCCTTTCCTTTCCTCTCTCTGAAATCAATAAAGATGTATTTTTAAAAAGATCTTCACGGTAATATAGGAGAGTGGTTAAGAATACACCAAACTGATTTTACAAGATGGATATGATGGTGTACAAAAAAAAACACAGACTTTTAATTTGCTTTCTGGACTGATGAATTCCCACCCTGGATGGACAGAAAAGGAAATATCAAGCAAGTATTATTGTTTTCCTTTCTTCCCTTTTTTTTTCTTTCCATCTTGCTCAGCTAAAGTCCTTCCATCTCTTCCAGGTGGTGAAAAGTCCAATCCAGTCTAATCACATAGCTGCAACCTTCACTTCAAGTTACAACTTCTCCCGTCTCTGCTCCATCATTCTTGGAAGCCTGCACGAGGCCAGGGGGGATCAGGCTGGCTTTCTTTCCTGCCCTTGCTCACCCTCTCCCTGCTAGGCCAGGCCCAGGAAAGAGGAGCTGGCAGAAGGCACAGTTCTTACATGATGGTACAGTTGTGATCTTGAATCACTGGCATCCAAGGCTGATTCTTCTCTGAAGGGCTTTGGGGGCAGGCTCTCGGAGACCCTCTCACTGGGGCACATCCACTCCTCTCCAGCAGGCCACTTACTATCCCCCCCTCCCTGGGCTTCAGACTGTCCATTCTTCCCTTCCCATGCTTCCTTTCACCACTCACAGCACTAATCCAGGGTAGGATGCAGATCAGTGCAGTAAATTCTCTGTGGTGACCTTTACCCAACCAGAGACAGCAGACGTGAGTGAGCTGGCAGATAAATTTCTTCTCTAGTCTTCCTTCTGATGGATTAGTCTGAGGCACAGTTTTTCTTTAGAGCCATGGAACAGTGGCCCCTGGTATATCACCTTGAATCTGCTAATTACCCTGCATGGGGGTGTGTCTCCTAATGAAGCATTATCACCTTAATGTTGCCTAAGATAGCCTTTCTTTTCATTGAACCCAAACTAGGAAACCAGAAAAAGCATCATATTTATTAAGTTTCTCTATACTGTGGAGTAAATCCAAACAATAGATCAATTTCCTATTTTAACCAAAAAAAAAGAAAGAAAGAAATCTGGCATTTGCATTAAGAAAATTTGGTAAGGGACTAAAAGTTTATTACTAGCCACAACATGATTAATTCAGACATTTTCTGCATACCCACTGAACCAACCTAGTCCAAATCAACATCATCTCTTGCCTAGACTTGTGGCACAAATACCTAACTCTGGCTTCACCTGCTTCAACCCATTCCCCTTCCTGCTGCCAGAAGGACTGCCTCAGAAGGATACACTAACTGTCTTTGCGACCTCTATTAAAGAGGTACCTCTCTCACCTTTAGACTCCTCAGGCATGAGTCAAATATGAGTCCCTATAAGTCTGGAACTGCACATAACCCAAATGCTCCTAACCACCCTTCTCCTCTTCCAAAGGGAGGAAAAGACCAAACAGCACACCAACAACACTCTCCAAAGAATTCCCGACTCCCAGCTTAATAAATTCCAAAATCCCAAAGCTTAATACATCTGCTTATCTCTCATACATATTTCAATGACAGGTGGAATGAAGGCTGTGTTCCATCTAGTCTTTCAGGGACCCAGCTCCCTTCCATCTTGTGGCTCCCTCATCCCCTAGAACCTCTGCCTTCCACCTGCCAAGAAGCAAAGAAAGAGAGCATAGAGGATTGTGCATGAGCTGTTCAGAGGCCCAGCCTGAAAGGAGCACACATCACTTCTGCCAAATGCCCCCTGTTATTGTTAATTCTATGAGTCAGCTTGGAGGGTGTTTTGGATGAGACTGATGTTTAAATCAGTGAACTTTAAGAAAAGCAGATTGCCCTCCCTAATGTGAGTGGGCCTTTTCCAATCAGTTGAAGGCATGAGAGAACAAAAAGGACCAGCATCCCTGAGCAAGAAAAAATTCTTCAGCAGAATGACTTTGGACTTCAATTGTACCACTGCGTCTCTCACCTGCCAGCCCTACCTGCAGATTTCGGACACACCAGCCTCTATAGTCTTGAGTGAATTCTCATGATAAATTATATGTGTATGAATATATGTTGATGGTTCTGTTCTCTGGAGAGTCCTGACTAATAGATCCCCTTGGCCAGAACTCAGGCATAAGGCCCCTAACTGCAAGGGAGCTTGGAAACATGACTAGTATGCCCACAAAGAAAAGAAGAGATAGTAACAGTGAGCCCCAGCAATTTCTAAAACAGACATCTGATCATGTAACTTTCTTGTGTTAAATCCATCAGAGACCACTGCCCTTGAAACAATATTCAAACTCATTATCAAGTCACAGGTTCTCCAAATATTTATTTGTCTACAGCTCTAGCTGACCCTCTCCCACTAGCAAAATACACTCTGATGAATTTCTTCTGACGGATCACACCCCCTATTGACTCCACGCATTCCTTACATACTGATAATAATAGCTACCATTTGTACTTATTATCTGCCAAGCACTGTCCCAAAAAACTTAAATGTATTTCTCATTTAATTTTTACAACAACCCTGGGAGGTAAGTATTATGACTACTTTACAAGTGGAAAATCATGGCACAGAGAAGTCAGGTAATTCACCCAAGGTCACACAGCAATTAAACAGTAAATAAGCATTCAAATTCCTCATCTATCTTGAAACCCCCCCACCTCCAGTTTCTCTTAGCATATTCCACCACCATCAGCCCCTTCGCCTGCCTAATGCCTTATCCTTAGAATATCAGTTTAAACTTCTCTTCATTCAGAAGCCATTTGACTCCATAAACTTCACCAAGTCTACCTGCTAAAGCTTTCATGGAACCCTTTATCTCCCCTATGATAGCATGTTTACAGTAACTACTTCTCTAAGTGTCCATCACTTCCCTTAGAGTTTAGTGATGATAAAAGTACACACACACACACACACACACGAGAAACAAAATATTCCATTTACAATAGAAACAAAAAGAGGAAATGTGTAATGTGCTAAATATTTTTCATTTGTCCCTCCATGTCCACTCTTTACCGTTAGTCTTAGTTCAGTCTGTTACAAGTCCAAAGTCTGTGTGCCCAACACTTCGAAAGGTCAAAATTCAAAACATCAGATTTTGGAGTAAGGAAAGGTTTATTGATCAAGAAGGCACCAACCAACCAAGAAGATGGGCATCCAAGTAGTTCCTCAAATCCATCTTAAGAATGTACAGAGTTCAGGCTTCTTTTATGTCCAACAAAGAGGAAATGGGAGGGGCAAGAGGTAATAAACCACACCAGACAGCTGGGCACCAAGAGGGGTTGGAGGAAGATTGTGCAAATTGATCAGAGTCTAGTCTCAAGGTTCCTGCATATCTTTGATAAACAATACATACTTCCCTTATCTCCTCAGGGAAGGCACTTTCGGTTACAGGACTGTTTTTTTTAAAACTCAAGCCTCAAGCAGAATTCCTCTAGTGATGATTAGCATGTCAATATGCAAGGCGGAGCAGAAGCTATTAGCCTGAAGGCCCTAGGAACAAAGCAGGAGTCAGAGAGGCTGAGCATTTCACTAGACTGGGTGGCTTCTAAACAACAGAAATTTATTCCTCAGAGTTTTGGAGACTGGAAGTCTGAGATCATGGTGACAACACGGTCAGGTTCTAGTGAGAGCCCTCTTCCAGATTACACTAATCCTTTACAAAATCCACCCTCATAATAAAACCACCTCACAAAGGCCCCACCTCTTAATATCATCACACTGGGGATTAGCATTTCAACATATGAATTTGTCACACACATTCAGTCCACTGTATGCTTCTCTACTCTACTCAGTGCCTAAGGAGGCTGACATCTGAGGGCCACATCAATGATTTATCTTGCCCTCTGGCTTCTGTTGGGTTTGTCCAATGGAAGGGCACAGACAGGCAACCAGATGACAAGAAAATGTCAAGGTATCTGCTCCTTGGGTTTTCTCTGCCCTTCTACAGGTGGCGACAGCTCTTGCAGGGCAGTCTGCTCCTACAAGTGCTCCTTCCAGTGTCTGGTAGACATTCCTTCCACCCTCTTGCCACTCTCTGCTGTCTTGTCTTGTGATATTCCACTGTCCCTCGTTGAGTTTCCTTAACTCTTTTTCACACCTTTGAAAACAGCCCTTTCATTAAACTCTCTGATTTCTAGATCTTCTATTTCTCTCAAACTTGGCTTCACACACACACACACACACACACACACACACTCACACAGACACCGTCCCAGCCCACAGAAGCAGCCCAGAGAGGTATCCAGGGAATCCCACTTAGCCTTCCTCAGTAACCATGACCACAGCAAGGGAGAGGGGGATGGATTCCCATGGGATAACCTTCTTCCTTTTTTTTCAAATATATCTTTATTGATTTCAGAGAGAGGAAAGGAGAGGGAGAGAGAGAGATGGAAACATCAATGATGAGAGAGTCATTGATCAAGCCCACAACTGGGGCATGTGCCCTGACCGGGAATTGAACCCCGATTGCCTAGATCCTAGGTCGATGCTCAACTGCTGAGCCACGCCCGGCTGGGCCCCATGGGATAACTTTCAACACATTTTCTCTTGGAATCACTGTCACAACTTTTTGGTGCCCTATTTTAAGTACTTTATGTATTACACTAGGGATTTCTAAACAAAGGTGAGATGTTTGCCTCTTTTCTTATATGAAAAATGTGTTTGGTTTTCCAGGCTTTGAAAGGAACTTTGTGAACATACTCAAACAAAAGACTACTTATATACAGTATATTTATATACTTTTTATTTCTTGAACCATGTCCACCAGAGGGCAGCAAAAAATCTTACATGGGAATAACATTTACTCAGTACAGAAATTAAGAGCAAACCTGCATCGTTACTTGCTGATAAAGAGAACATTAGCATCCTCGACAGCAACATTAGTTCTACTTTATGTCACACAAAAAATAATAATAATAATTAGCAGATTTTATTTCTTAAGACTGAAAAAAAAAAGCATGAATGTATAAATGTTCCTATTTATTTTTTAAGAGTTTCAATATTATGGAAAAAACAGTATCATAAAGCTATAATTTCATGTTTTATTTCAAAGCCTCAGTATTAACTTTCTTAGCAGGTGAATTTCCAGTTGGTTACTCATTGATCCATTTAACATATGCTATCTGAACACTTCTCATGTCCAAACATTGTGCTAGCAATTACCATGTCTGAGCATAGCTTGAGGAATGCATAAATAATTGCCTGTCTTTATCGGCCAGGGCTCTCCAGAGAAACAGAACCAACAGGAGATATATATATATATATATGATTTATTTTAATAAATTGGCTCATGTAATTAAGGAGGCCAGCAAGTCTGGAACCTGGAGGCAGGCCAGACAGATGGAAATTCAGGCAGAAGTTGATACTGCAGTCTTGAGACAGAACTTCTTTTTCTCTTGGAAATCTCAGCTTTGGCTCTTAAAACCTCCAACTGACTGGGTGAGGCCCACCCACATTATCAAGGTTAACGTCCTTTCCCTAAAGTAATTAACTGTAGATGTTAACCATATGTACAAAATGCCTTTGCAGCAACACCTAGAGTTTCACTCAATAACTGAGTAACACAGCCCAGCCAAGCTGACCCATAAATTTAACCGTCACGTTGTTCCTAAGCATCTCCCCTGTCCAGCTGCCCTGTCCGGGAAATGCTACCCTTGGAAACCACGCTTTGAGTCGTGGATGGCTCTTCCCAGTTATCATCTGGAAACGTGTATATTCCTGGCAGGTTAATCCACCTCATTAGACACTAATATGTGCCTGCAGGTCATACGTGCGTTTCTCCAGTCAGAAGAAAGCCTGTGGCATTCTGAAAGCTCTGGGTAGCAGCAAGTCTTGAAATGCTAAAAGCGAAGCTGTGATTTATCCTCCACCTCCACTGATTTCCTGATTTTACATACAATTTCCCCACCCCATGGGTGCTGGGATTAGGGGTATGTTGTGAGAAACTACATGGCTGTTTTTAGAAACTGCAGCCACCGTGTAGCTCGGCAACTAAGCAACGACAGACAGCATGATGCCTCGCTCTCTAACTCGTGTTCTACGTGCTGGGCAAAGTTTCAGTTCAAAATGCTTTGCTGATTGTACTTCAATAAAACGAGTACCAAAAAGAATGCATACTGACTCTAATGATGAGAAAATGTGAGACAGGCTGAAAAGGAGAAATGTTCTATTAAAAAGGGAAGGTGTTCTTTAAAAATGTCAGTGTCATATAAGACAAAAATTAAAGGCAAACACAAAGATTAAAGGAGACTAAAAAGACAATTAAAATCAGTACAGCCTCCTAACTGGCACACTGTACCAGACAGAAAAATAATGCTGCGAAGGACAGCGTGGGGCCAGTTCACAGACTGGAATACAGATGGTGGGCTGGACAAAGGTGAGGGTTTGGGGTTTTTGTTTGTTTGTTTTTTAGTTTGATAGCTGCTGTGACTGTGTGTGGGAGAGTGTCCTTATTGTTAGGGGGAGATTGGGGAGAAACACGTGACGAATACGGATATATGAGAAGAAAGGGCAAGACAGGAAGCAAATGGAACAAACTGTAGGTGACCCCAAACAAGGGCTAGCTAGTGACACTTAGCAGGTGACTGAGCGTAGTCACCTACATGAAGTGCTAAGACGTACCTTTCAGGCACATTCACTTTCTCCCCCAAACGCTCTTATGCGGACTTTGGTGAGCTCTGAGAGAAATGGCTGTGGTCTAGCACCCCAGACTGAAATGAGCACGGCAAAGGCACATACAGAACAACAGACGGGTTCCCAGGTCTGCTCCGCGGGGGCCCAGAAGCAAACAGCTGTTTTCAGGGAGCGTCTTCCCATTCGGAGCCACCGAAAACAGCCTGGGAAGCACGTGTAACTCAGGAATGTTGTGTCAATAAAAGGACTCACTTAGACAGAATGGATCTGCATTGTAAAATAAAAATAACACATATTTTACTATCTAGTTCACTAATAATAGATATAATCATAATTATATATTAGATACAAACCAAATGGCATATAGAGAAATTCCAATATTAATTTCTAATATTTTCCTCAATATGTCTTTGGTGAAAATCCTGGGATGATTTTTAAGAGAATACACGCTGTTGGGGTTTTCCCTCAGTCTAGTTTCTCTTGTCTCCTGTCTAACCCTTTTCTGTTGAAAGCTACACACAGTTGTGGTTTTACAGGCGTGCACCAGAGGCCACTTCCTTCTAGCAGAATTGCTATTCTTACTTTGCTCGTGGGCTCACTCAATGTTCCATTTAATATCTGCTCTTAATACTTATGCTGTTAACATGGTTGTCTTCACTGCTCCCCACTGTATCTACAAAGTGCCATCTGCCACTTGTCTCCTTTCTGAGCCCCCTGTGTGCACTCAGGGTCCACTCTACGTGGAGGTGGTGGAGAGGGCTCTATTTTCCTCACATCTAAACACAAAGAAGCCCGGCCAGGCATGGCTCAGCGGTTGAGCATCGACCTAGGATCCAGGCAAGTGGGGTTCGATTCCCAGTCAGGGCACATGCCTGGTTGCGGGCTCGATCAATGACTCTCATCATTGATGTTTCTCTCTCTCTCTCTCTCTCCCTCTCCTTTCCTCTAAGATCAATAAAGATATATTTTAAAAAAATAAAATAAAATAAACACAAAGAAAAGCTCTCTCACGAGAGCAGAGTTAAAAAGACACCCCTCTCCAGGGAAGTAATAGGGAGGCCACGCTTACCACCCCTGAAATAGCATCAACTTTCACCCTACAAGGTTCAGCTCAGGGGTATTTAACTGTATCATGCTCCATATCAAGTGGGCATCATTTCACAGTTTCATGAATTATGTTTCTAATGTTCACATAACAAAGCCTATTTTAAGTATTTGGGCTCAATGAATTTAAGCATCTGCAATGTCTTTCATGTGAGGGCACTCGAGCCACCACACTCTGAAGTGGACAGAATCATGAGATACTCCTACTTCTCTGCTCACTTAGCTCTGGTTTATGTTGGCACATTTCCTACCTTTAATCCATTCACACAGTTACTATACATCTCCAATGAGGTCAAGGCCATGGAGTTCAATTTAACAAGGGTCAGTTATAGCTTCACTCTGTTTTGTAACAAACACACTACGACTTTCATTTTGCTCAGTCCTCATACAAATCTATGTCAAGGGCCATAGGTGAAATCAGATGAGATATTCATCACAACTATTTGAAAAACAACTCCAAGTGCATTCCCTTACATGGGTCAAAAGGACCAATTGCCACAGGAAAAATAACATGCTTTAACTGGTTTGCAAATCTTACAGGCAGCAATAATAAATATAGAGGCTTTTCTTATGTCACATACAATATCATGAACTTTTAGAAGATAGATGCAGGCTTTTGGCTAAGGTAAACAAGTTTAACCTGTCACTTAAATAGCATCTTTCATGATGAAAATTATGCTGTTTAATGTGCTGTAATTACCATTCGTTATTCAAATCTAGAAATTCAGCTCATTTGACACCATCTAACCGAGATCAATACTGCATTTCTCACTGCCTTTATTTCCACCTTTGTCAAAACTGACAGGTACAAAAGTACACTTATAGCACTCAAACAAATAGTATTCAAAGATTTAGCAAATGTGTATTCAGGATTTTGTCTTAAAGTAACTGACTTCTAAGTTTCATGGATCATTTTGATCAAGGATCACTCTGCTTCTAAAAGTCTATTTTAGGTTTCTAGCATAACCATGGTGTGCTATGTGCTATGGATAATATGAAATGAGTATCAGAAACATAACCATTGTATTGGTCAGGGTTCTTCAAAGAAACAGAACCAGTAGGATGGATGTATATATAAATAAATCTATTTAAGGAATTGGCTCTCATGACTACGGAGGCCGAGAAGTCCCAAGATCTACAGTCAGCAGGCTAGAGACCCAGGAAGAGCCAATGTCTCAGTTCATGTCTAAAGGCAAGAAAGACCAATGTCCCAGCTCAAAACAGTCGGGCAGAGGAGATCCCTCTAACTCAGTCTTTTTGTTGTATTTAATTCTTCAAATGATTGGATGAGGCCCACCATGTTAGAGAAAGCAATCTGCTTTACTCAGTCTACAAATTCAAATTAATCTCATCCAGAAACACCCTCACAGACTCACCCCAAATAAGGTTTGGCCAAAGGTCTAGGCATCCTATGGCCCAGTCCAGTTGACACCCAAATTAGCCATCACACCCATATACACACAAAGCTTATCATTTAGGGGAGAACTAAAACAAACACAATAAATAGTACTAAACAATGACAAAATGACATATAATTAAGTGCTAAATTGCAATGATCGTGCCTATAATTCCTGTCGAACTTCAGAAAGGGAGTAAACAGAGAAATTCTGATTAACTAATTGTATAATACATGTTTATATTTGTCCAAAGAATTAAAGGGTTAATAACAGTTGATCGTTCATTAACAAAAAGAAGCAAAAAAACAAAACAGAACATAAAAAAACTTCAAGCGCAGGTATAAGGGAGAAAAATAACAGACTGCTTCAACGTTTTTCCCGTCTGCATCTTCAAACCTCTGCATAGCTCCTCGTAAAAGACTGCCTTAGCTAAGAGGAATGGCTTTTGATGCCACATATTCCAAAAACACCTGCTGGCCTTACGTGTTTCAGCAAATTATTCAGCCTACTGGGAATTCTTAGGTTATAAATTTTATATTCATGGCGTCTCAAAAAATTTTAGAGATTTTCAGCAGCAGGGATAAAGCAAGTGATGCCGAACTGAATAGTCTCTGAGAGTAACGGATCATTCACTCTCTTAGTTTGCTACCCACTAGCCACCGGATTATATTCTTTCACTGGCAATATTTTAATGAAGATGTACAGGAAGTATGTCATATTCAGTTATTTCCCCAAGGATTAGGCAATGACATGTAAACAATTATTTGGCCAAGCTTGACAGCAGTTTTAACTAGGAACTACTAATAGAAAATATTATGTGAAAGTTTGACGACGTGTCTCTCTAATCTTACTTGAAGAAAGCAATTCCAAACAGCTTTCAATCATCAAAGTGTCTGTAGTTGAAAACCCACCATGATTCTTCAGTTTATGCCTCAGTAATTCTAGATCAACCCTCCATCTGACATCACCGTAGTTTTCTAGCAAGACTCAGTAGACTAGCAGAGGCTGACTGAATGCCCCCTTTCCGCCAGCAAAAATGGCAAAAATCTACTCCACTTTTCTTGATTCTCCTAGCTGCCTTATGACAATTATTTCTCACTGCTTACTCCCTTTGCTGGGATCAGACAAATAGGAATTGTTATGTCTCTTGAATTTTTCCTGTCAATATAGGGCAACCTTGCTCAACTGGGAGATTAGACACAAGCAGATGGAAGTATGCATTCCTTTCCCCCATGATCAACACTTGGCACGTAGAAGATCCTGGAGTTCCCACAGCCCAAGATAGGGAGCTGGGAGCCTTGGTGCTGAGATTTTGAAGTATCTGGTACTACAAGAGTGAGGCCATAGACCACAGAACTCTGGAAACCCCACACAAATGGAAGAGACTACAGACTTCAAGAGGAGGTCCCAGCAGGAAACCCAAGTAGACTGGACGACGGGATTACCATTATCTCAGTGGACACCAGCCAAAGAAAACAGGCACTGAACAGGTTAATCACTCCTCCACAGAAACCAACAAGAACAGAGAAGGCAGCCCAGTCCCAGAAGGCCGCCTCCACACTGCATTCAACGATCAACCTTCTCTCAGAACAAACATGCCACCTTCGAGGAAAGGGGAGAAAGAGGAGATCACACGAGAGGGAGGAAGAGAATCCTGATAGGGAGTTTGCACTTTGAATTGACGGACTGCTTTATTCTACCACCCCCTAAAGGCTAATCACGATTAAATCAATCACAAATAAATTTCTGTTAAAACAGAACTTGAATCACCTCTCACAGGCAAGCTGCTTTCAAACACTCCATGCTCCTGCTAGCAGCAACACTAAGGTATTCAGAGCTGGATAAGATAAATTATAGAAAATAACAGCAGCATATTCTGTGAGATATGTATTGTAGTGCAGGCTTTAACCCCCCAAATGAATAAATGAGTAAGATGTAGGTCATGTCTTGCTTGAACTCACGCTCTGTATGGGGGGAAATTCCATAAGAACATAGTGTCATAAGTAGAAAAATAAAAATAGGTATAAGCACAAAGGGTAGGCTGATCAAAATAAACATGGAAGCTAGGAGTTGGGTTAAAAAACACTGCCCGAAAAAAGAAACTATATTGGGTTTTAAAGGATGAACAGGAGTTCATCAGGCATTGGGGAGTTCCCTGTAGGTAAACAGAGCAATAAGTCAAGGCCCGGAAGAGTGAAGAGTATTCAGATTAGCCTTACAGGAGCGTAATAGAGAAACCTAACCTTTAGACAGAATTCCTTTCTCTGGTGATTAATATTATAGCTTAGAGGATAGACCCTCTTGTTTCAAGATGTTAAAATTCTATTTTTAAAGAAAATATTTAATAGTATAGTCAGTGGAATAGGGAGGAAAACTATAGTATTGTTCAACCACCAAAAGTCAAAAGTGACATTTCAAAAATAAATCTGTGAGATTAAGGTTCTTGTCCTCGACCCAGAAAAAAGACTCCAGATGGTTACAAATATTTATTTCTAAGATATAAAAAATGAGATCTGTTTTCATTATAGGAGGTGTTTGATGTCACTATTTAATGATTTTGTTTTGAAGTCTCTTCTTAACAACTATTAAAAACGTTTATCCTAATAATTTTGTGTCCTCTTGACAGTATTGGGTACTTTTTCAGCCATCATCTGACATATTCTTTATAATTCTTGCTCAAAGTTTATTAGGCACTATTTTCTTTAAGTGGTAGTTTAAAAACTTGTGTTTCAAATGATCTCAAAAGTATTTTTATTGGTTACTTTTTTCAGGTGGAATTCAAAGATCAGGCTGAAGAATACAGTATTTTTATTATTAATTTATTTTATTTTTAATACATCGCCTGTATACCGTATTGTGTTCACCACCCAAAGTCACGTCTGTTTGCGTCACCATTGTCCCCCCTTACTCCCTTCTACCTCCCCCATCCCCTCTCCCTCTTGTAATCACCACACTGCCTTAACTTGGTGGGCCTCTGCCTACCCTCAATCCAAAGGCAATCTCATCTATTTACCTGGATATAACTACTAGCTATATGCAGTGACTTAAAAATATATTTCCTCCACCCTAATCACAAGCTTCAGGTTATATATCTAATTGCCTACTAAGTATTTCCAACTGGGTGTTACACACGCTTCAAACCCAGCTTGTTCCACTGAGCTCACCCTTTTCCCAGCCCCACGCGCCCACGCCCACCTGCTCCTCCTGCTCCCGCAATTACAGTTTCAATTAAGGCTACCATCACCCACCCAGTTCTTAAAGCAGAAATCTCACATTCATTCTAAACTTCTCTTTGTCTACCCACACCTTTTCCTCCACTAATTATTCCTCCCACATGGTTCTAGAATCTTCCTCACCATCCCTACTACTGCTCCCTAGTCAGGTTTCTGTTCTTTCTTACCTTGACTACGCAAAGAGCCTCCTAACAGCTCTTGTTAGCTCAATTTTGCCTTCCTTTGAAGCTTCCTCCACATAGGAGCCAGAAAGGCGCGTCTAAAATTCAATTTGACTGTGGAGTTTCCATGCCTAAACCACTCCCAAGGCTCTCCATAGCTTGGTTGTCTGTGGAACTTGACTCTTATTTACTTTATCACTTCTGTCTTCTATTTTACCTCATCATAATTTCCAACTGCTTTCAATTCCTGTTAAGCAATGATGTTTCCTTCACCCTTAGCTTCCCATATGATGATCTCCAAGTGTAAACGTCATTCGACGCTCACCCACCCTCTGATTCTGGGAACAGCTCTTCCAGAAAGCTCAAACCTCCGGGTTGGACGGAGTTCATCTTTGCTCTCCCACAACACCCCAGCAAGCCTCTCATTATTACCATATAATTGGAGACTAGCTGTTTACAGTCTGCATCTTCCACTAAACAATCATATCCATGAGAGCTGGCCCAATATCATATTTATCTTTGTGCCCCAGGCTACAGTAGACACCCTGGCAGGTGTAACATAACTAAAAATAGCTATTGCACTGAAATTCTTGGGGTCCCCTTGAATCTCTGTGACAGAACCCAATATCCACTTTGTCCCTTCTTTCCTGTATTCTGTTAAGTTCAAGTTTAACTCCAGGTAACAATGCACCAAGCCCAGCAACTACATTTCCTAGCCTCCCTTGCCACGGCAGAAGACCAACGAGATGTAAGAGCTCAAGGCTGGCTTTCTGGAAACCTCTCTAAAGGAGGCTGTCTCAACTGGGGGAAAAGTAGTTTTGTCAGGTCCTCCTCCCCTGTGTTTTCCTGAAACGTGATCAGTCCTACAATTGTTTCTTTTAGGTCCCTGACAATCTGATTATACCATTAGCCACTACCCATCAATCAGTACAGATAGTTACCTCAGGTTTTCTGCAAACAGAAAAAGTGAACAATAAGATAAATTATTTGAATTCGTGTCCGCTGGAAGAATTTTCTTTTTCCATTGTCCCACAGGGCCACATCAAAGGGAGGAAATGATGTCACCGCCGTCTACTCCTGGTTGGCGCAAATGTGTGCAGAACAGTTTTTAACCAGACTCAAATGTTCTCCTCTTCAGTCAGGTGATCTGAAGGAATTTTCCCATGAGTGGAGTGTCTCACAGGACTAGGCTATGTGAGAGTTAATGAAGCTACTTATGCAGCGGACACAGTGAGTAGTGAAGGGTTGGAAACAAATGCTGCCATTAGACATGGCCTGAAGCCCTCCATCAGCAAGGAGAAGTGATATCAAGGACTGGGTCCCATCCGGTTGTGAAAGCAGAAATAATCTTTGGTCTTCATCTTACTAATAAAGAAATAATCCAAACTAGCTCCACCTGATACTTCTGACCTCATCTTCTATTACCACCTTGGCTCATTTCACTCCAGTTACTCTCTTCCTCCATGGCGCCAGTCACGTTCTTGACCTTTGCCCTTGTTTATTTTGCCTAAAATACTTTTGCCCTGGAAATGCACACGGCTACTTCAGCACCTCCTTCAGGACTTGGCTCAGACATTACGTTCTTCCTGTGGACCCTTTCTTTAAGTTGAGCCCTTCTCCACATTGGTAATTCTAATTTATCCTGATTTATTTTTCTCCTTATACAGATTGCCATCTAATATACTGTGTATTTCTGTATATTTCAATTTATTTGTTTATTCTGTCTTCCTCTACTAGACCATAGTTACAGGAGGGAATTGTCATCTGCCTTGTTTACTGCTAAATCTCCAGTGCCTAGAATACTGTAAACATACTGGCTATTCAGTAAATATCTTAATGAACGAATGAATGAGTGAGTGAATCTTTCCACAAAAAGTCCTGCCAAATTTTAAATTTCGTTTGAGAGTATTCCAATGGGTCAAAACCAAATAGTACTGTAAAATGAATATGTCTGATCTTCATTTATACTGTCTAAAACTTTCCAATTGTTTTCTCCTTCTGTCCCCTACATTCTTCCAATCTCCATATATTGTAACAATCTGGGGTGAGGAGAAATCAGTTTAGTTTGTTCTTCTTTCCCAACATCTGCTGGTTTTTAGACTAATGCTGCCACTGGTTGTTGTTGATTCAAACACAGTGTGAGGCTTTGTTTCTTAGACAAGTCAACAGAGCGAGCAAACAATCAGGCTTACTCCCAGCTTGAAGAAGCACATTGAGTCCAAAATCTCAGTGAGAGCCCCCATCATGCTAAAATCAGTTTGATCTAAAGTCACTGGCTCCCCTCTGGCCATACTCCCTCAGAATCCATGCACAAACACACACACACACATACACACACGTAAATTTTTGATATAAATTAACAAAGTTTTGCAATTTTTTATGTGAACTCTTTCATCTCACAAATTTGCTTTTAAATTGGTTCCCAGAGCATGCTGGGATCTGACAACAGTAAAAGCTCTGCAGACAAAGAGAGAGATAAGGGTGGGACAGAAGAGAAATTGGTCTCCCCTGGCCAAGTAAATCCCTTAGATGGGCCTGTTAAAGGACTGTTTAAGGGTCTTCAAGCAAAGGGGAACTAGTACCATCAGAGAAAGGAGGGCTGCTTTACCTGGCAACAAAGCTCAGCAGGGATCTGACCTACATAACAAAATCTCCATTCTCAGCATCCTACTCCTTTCCCATCAGTGCCCAGCTTCACATCAGACACATGATAAGGCTGTAAATTCAACTGACATTAAATTTAGGCAACCTGCAGACTCAATATCTATGTGTGTCTTTTAGCCCTCTCAACCTAGTGGATATAAGAAATGTGATGTTCCTTTTACAGAGTCCAGAAAGGTCGCTGATTTTCAATCCATGCCTTAAGCAAGAAATTGTAAAATTGGCACTAGTAAGTTTATTTTTTTTAAGCCATATGGAAACTTTAACAGTAAATACAATACTATACAAGTCTTGCATAGCTCTCTGTACTGACCTCTAGCAGAAGCTAATTGGTCCCCCAAAACATTCCTTTAATTTACACTACATTCCAGAGTGAATAATTTAATATACTGTATCACCTCTGCATACCATAGTTTTCCAGAGACCCAGTGCTTACTAGCAAGAGTTTTCACTACCTTATCTCTGTATCTGTTAGCTACTTCCACAATAATGCTGCATAACAAAACTACATGGCATAATATAATCACTTATCCTTGCTCTTGTAACTTTAGGTTGGTAGAAGTTGGCTGGTGTAGCTTGGGCTCCACTGAGTCTTCAGGTAGTTCCACATACTTCTCATCCATCCCAGACCAACAGGCTAGCTGCAGCATATTTTCCTCAGTGATAAATTCTAGAGGGCAAGTCACCGTTGCACAAATGCATCCCAGACCTTTGCTCACATCACATATACTAATATCCCATTAGGCAAAGCAAATCACACGGCCAAATCTAACATCCATGAGGCAGGTTATAATACTGCACCCATGATGGGAGAAAAAGAAAAGCAAGTATTTGTTGAGCAATAATCCAAACTACCATAATTACAAAGTCAGATGAGCAATCCTGAGTCCCCTTATTTCTTTGAATGCCTGTGCCTGCACAAACTTCTGATGATTTAACTTTCTGTACTAGTAGGTTCTTGGGTACAAACATTGGAAACCAACTGTCAGGAAATGAGCATATTGAAAGACTATTGAATAATTAACATATGCAACAGGGAGATTGAAGAACTAGGCTCAGAGGCTCCAAAATCAGTGCCAGTCCATCAATCACAGCACAGCACAGATCTGGGCCTGTGTGAAGACACCACTTCTACTGCCACTGATCTCCAGGCCTACACTGTCCAATATGGGAATCACCAGCTACATATGAATCTTGAGCACTTGAAATGTGACTAGTCCAAAATGAGATGTGTTCTATACCCGATTTTTGAGTACAAAGGAAATAATTGTGAAATAGCTTACAAGTTTCTTAAGTTGATTACATGTTGAAATTATAATATTTGAGTTAAATAAAATATATTCTTAAAATGAATTTTACCTGTTTCTTTTTACTTTTTTTTTTTAATATATCTTTATTGATTTCAGAGAGAGGAAAGGAGAGGGAGAGAGAGAGACAGAAACATCAATGATGAGAGAGTCATTGATCAAGCCTGCAACCGGGCATGTGCCCTGACCAGGAATCAAACCCCGATTGACTGGATCCCAGGTCGACGCTCAACCACTAAGCCACGCCCGGCCGGGCTCTTTTTCTTTTTTTAAATTAGACTGCTAGAAAGTTTTAAGTGGCATATATGGCTCACATTGCATTTCTATTGGATAGACTTCTCTTAACAATACAGCTTACATTCCTACTCTGCCGGTGCTGAACACCACTAACTGCTCCTGGCACTGCTACCAATGTAGTGAAATTGCTACAACAGCCAACACCAGCAGAGAGTATAGTCTTCCGTGACCTGCCTTCTTTGCATCCCAAACATAGTCTGGGAAAGAGCCATTTGCTAAGTCAGCCCGGGTCCCATGCTTATGTCCTAGTTTTGAAAGAGGCTAACAGAGTGAATATGTGGTATTTCTAGCTTCTATAGGAGAAAGACTCTTACCTACAATCAAGACTCATAAAGTGGCATCCCCAAATATCGATAGAAATTTTGACACTGACTACTCAAAAATCAGTAAAAAAAAAAAAAAAAAAAAATCCATTTTTTGACCCAGTATTTCTCTTTTGAGGAATATATTCTTAAGAAATGGAAATATAGGCAGAGATTTCTTTACAAATATTTTTATCTTAGCTGGGTTCCCCCAGAAGCTGAAATAAATAATTCATTTGTGAGATGATCCAAAAGCATCAGTAGGGAGTTGGAGATGTAAGACAAGGCAGGGAAGGCAATCAATTCAAGGGTGCATCGATGAGAAGGTCAACTGGGGCGCAGTCCCTCTGGGACCTCTGAGACACTGTTTAGAGCCCACGTGTGTCATGCCATTTGAGGGTGGAGGATGAGAGAGTTGAGGGTTGACCCTGGGAATATTAACTCCCTGGCATTTCCAGCCTCGGCTGGCAAGTATATGCCTGTATCCAGAGAAAGCCCCTGGGCAGAGAACTGCAAATGCTGTTAGCATATATGGGAAAAGTGAGATATGCAAAGATATGCAAAGGGGATTTAAATAAGGCAGTGACAGCAGCAACCACTTAGAAGTTATTGAAAATGATGGTCTTAGTTGAACTGGACTGCCATCACAAAATGCCATAGACTGGGTGACAAACAGCAGACATTTATTTCTCATGGTTCTGGAGACACAGGCCACAGTGCAAAGGAGCCTGAAAAGGAGGAGCCAGTAAAGTAGGAACAGAACCAAGAGGAGAGTGGCCTAAAAGTCAAGTGAATAAAATATCTAAGAAACGAGTGATAATCTCTATTAAATGCTGCGAACAGCTCAGGTAAGATGATAACTAAGACTGAATATTGTGGAAGTCAATGGCGATTTTACAAGAGCTGTTTTGTACATGCCACGAGAACACACACCTAGATTAGAAAATGGGACATGAGCAAACTGCAGTTATCAAGTAGATATACTATTGAGAAGATTAGCTTTTCACAGAAGCAGAGAAATGACCCAGTAACTGATGGGGGATAGATTCTGGGAATTTCTGATCTCCCTAAGATAGAAGAAATAATAGCATTTTATAAGCTCATGAAATTGATCAAGCAACAGAGAAAACACGATTTTAAGGGAGAGAGAAACCAACTGCTGATGTGATGTCCTCGAACATGTGACAGGGGATGGAAACCAGTGAGCAAGTAGAAAGGACTGGCCTCAGCTAGGAGTGTGGAAGGTTCGCCTGTAGCATGAAAGGCAGAGTGTGTGGACATAGGCGCAGTACAGGAGCATGCTGGAAGTGTCTTCTGGTGGTTTTTAATATCCTAGTAAAATAGAAAACGAGGTCTCAGCAGAGAGTGAGAATAGGTGAGGAGGCACTGAGGTTAATGCAGAAGAAAATAGCCTCTGGGCAATTGGCAAGTGCTGGACGAGAGGAATGCAGGATGGATGCCATACAGTAGTAAGCGCCCACTTGTGGTTAGTACCAATGAATTGAAAGCCAGACCAGTCAGCAAGGTGGTGTTTTTCTCCAGACCTCTTCAGCCATAAAGTGTAGACTCTGAAAAACTGAGAGCTGGCTTTAACCAGAGCTGGAATTAACAAAACGGGAAAATGCTCACAATTATTTTAAAAAGAAAGATTTTACACAGAGTAAGATTACAGCATTTCCATAGAAACAAAATGGACTTAAAGGAAATATATACATGGGTATGGTTTTACACACACTTTACATTTCTTATATATTCTCTAAATTACTTTTGCAAAAATCAAAGCTCACTCAATCTGTCTTAAACAATCTAGTATTTGAGACTACCTCATATAACTAAAAGCAGGAAGTAGGGCCAAGTGTGACAAGAAATTTAAACCTGAAAGCAATAAAACAAGACAATTTTTTCTGTCCCTTCATGCACCGAGCACATCATCTCTTGCTTTCTTCCCTCTATTCCCTCTACCTGTGGATTAATGCACAGGGTCCCGCTATGGCTGCTCTTGTCTCAGCCCATAGTTCCAGAGACCACCATCACCTGACTGAGTCTTTGTCTTTCTCCGGTAAAATCCACAAGAAGCAAGCTCATTGCTAGCATAAATCGGGCTCCTTGTTTGGTTCAACCAGCTGTCACCAGGAAGGGGAAGTTAGCTGGTCAAAATAGGGCAGACACCAACCCCTTTCCTTTAGCTGAATGTAGGAGAAAGTGATAAGACCACTGAAACAGGGCAAGTAGGACCCCAAACATAAATGGCCCTAGCCAGTTTGGCTCAGTGGTTAGAGTGTTGCCCGCAGACTGAAGGGTCCCAGGTTCGATTCCGGCCAAGGGCACTACCTCGGGTGCAGGCTTGATCCCGGCCCTGGTCAGGGTGCATTGGGGGGGGGGGGAGGGGCAGTCAGTTGATGTGTCTCGCTCACATTGATGTTTCTCTCTCTCTCTGTCTCTCTCCCTCCCTTCTACTCTCTCTGAAAAGCAATGGAAAAAATATCCTAGGGTGAGGATTTAAAACAAAACGGCATGTATGACTTTAATAATAAAGGAAGAGATCAAAGGGAGATAAAATGCTAAAAAATTCAGGTTCCCCTTTTTTGGTCAAATACTACTTCTCTGTTTCAGGCAGGTTGTTCATCATTGTAATTTCTAAGAAGCTTCTATTGAGTGCCTATTAGCACAGGGAGCCTTTTCCTTCACTGCACAGAATGAGTCTGACAAGCATAATATCAGTAAAATTTACATTCTTGAAGAAAACATTGAGAAGCTAGAATGTATGCCTAACTGCAAAATGGAACTGCTGACAACATCAAAAATTCTGAAGATTCCCTCCCTTTCTTCCTTGGTAAATGAGTATTTCTTGCATGTTATTGGAGGCAAAAACAGCATGATAAAACTGCATGTGAGTCTTTCAGTGGCATTCCCTTTTAAGATTACTGTTAGTTGCACAAATTGTACACACTACATGTTTTTGTGCTTAAAAATTCAAGTAAATACAAAATTTTAATTAAAAATAAATAAAAACCAAGTAAATATGGAAGCAGATAGAGAAGAAGAGGAAGGTCTTTTGGTCTTACCTCTCTCATCCCCAAGTACCCCCAATTCCACAGCCCACGGCAGAGGAAAGCACAGCTAACAGTTTGGGCTATGCCCTTTTAACTGTTTTCTAGGTTAGCTTATTTGCTACTTTGCTCTTAAGGCTTTTGTTTTTTGTTTTTAAGCAGGCCTTTCTTTCTTTATGCTGATGACTCCCTGTCAGTATTCCTGGTAAGTTACATATCCCACTGGCCTTGCATCCAGGCCCTATAAAGACAATTTTAGTAATATATCCCAATGATCTAATCTCCTAAGGCACTCATACTTCACTCGTTTTATAAAGCAGACATTTTATGGATTGGTGAAGCAATCATTTAGAAACATGCATCTATGAAGCCATAATCATTTTATAATTTGTTCTGCCTCACAAACAAGCACAGCCAGTCAGTCTTCCAAGAGGACAATCCTTTAAACCAACTCTCTAACATTAAAGCCACTTATGGCTATTACAGATAATGGGAGCTGTCCAGTCTGTGACATGCTCAGTCTCTTCCACTTAGGGAGGATCTGTTGTACTAGCAATCGACCTGAAAATGAGCTCTGCACTAGAAATTCAGCAGTGAATAATGGAAATAAGTGAGCTTACAAAACTTATTGGAAATTTCTTTCTGAAAGTCAAAGAATATACCAAGCACAAGAGCAAATGTGCGTTTTTTAAATAGTATGTCATATACTTTTAAAACTAATATAAAGCTTATGGTGCTACCATGTCAAAAGAATTATTAAATGTACTTCAACCAAATCCTACTTTGTAGGTTTGTCTAAATGTCTGAAATAATAAATAATATGCAATAAAGGGGGGAATCTCTAGAGATTTTCCCTTAAAAAAAGGAAAATCCCCCCAAATATGTCCTTTGTGGACTTTGTTGTCATATTTGTATAGAAACATCCAACTGGTAATAGACAATTCCCATGCTTATGGCAAAATTCCACCCCCAGTGTCTGTCTTATCCCTCAGCTTTTTTTGCCTCAGGATTTGTTCTAAAGTCATAAAATTTTTCAGCCTTATGCAGAACATTCCAGAACCATGGAGGAGTTAACACCCAGAGGGGCAAACCATGAACCGATGAGAAATGAGCTAGTGGACAAATTTCTTAGTCTTCTGTTTGTTGGAGCAACAATTCTGAAGCCCATCCTATGCAGTTCCTCAGCGGAATTGAGCACCAGTTGCCGGTAGCAATAACTGGCTTACTAATGCACACTTTATTGGCTTCCTGGAATCATTTCTCAAATACAGTACCTTCTCCCAGATGGTTATCTCAGGCTCTGCTTTGGGGGAAAAACAAACCTAATATGCTATGCAGTGTTTTTAACAGTGCCCAGTACATAATATGTAGTTTGTACATGATGTTTCCTTTTCCTGCCTCTCTTCACAAATGCCATTCATTCTACTGATAAATCAGTTTTCTAATCCTTATCAAGGACTCACTCACTCTTGGCAAAACAATGCTCTAGATAGAACATGGTAGGCACTAGCACACATGCTCTTGAGGACTTGAAATTTGGCTAGCCCAAACTGAGAGGTGTTAACAATGTAAACTATATAACAGATTCTGAAAGCTTGGAATAAAAAAGAATGTAACGTATCTTACTAATACTTTTTATATTGATTAATTGAAATGTTATTTTAGATACAATGGGTTATATAAAATATATTATTAACATTATAATTTCAAAACACTTATTTAAATTAACATTAATTTCTTATAACTTGGAAAATTATAAGACATTGTAGAAGAAAATTGAAGATACTAATAAATGGAAGCATATACTGTGCTCATGGATAGAAACCACTAACATCATTAATATGTCCATACTCCCCAAAGCAACCTATAGATTCAATGGAATCCCTATCAAAATACCAATGGCATTCACAGAACTAAAACAAATAATCCAAAAATTTATATGAAACCACAAACGACCCCAAAAAGCCACAGCAATCTTGAGAAAGAAGAACAAAGTTAAAGGTATCATGCTACCTGATAGCAAACAATACTACAAGGCCATAGTAAGCAAAATAGCAAGGTACTGGCATAAAAACAGACACACAGATCAATAGAACAGAATAAAGAGCCCAGAAGTAAACCCACACCTATACAGTCAATTAATCTATGACAAAGGAAGCAAAAACATACACTGGGATAAAGGCAGTCTATTAAATAAATGGTGTTGGGGAAGTTGGACTAATACATGCAAAAAAATGAAACTAGACCACCTGCTTATACCATACACAAGAATAAACTCAAAATGGATTAAAGACTTAAATATAAGACTTGAAACCATAAAACTCCTAGAAGAAAACACAGGCAGTAAACTCTCTGACGTTTCTCATAGCAATAGCAATATTGTTTCTGATATATCTCTTCAGGCAAGGGAAACAAGAAAATATATAAACAAACAGAACTACATCAAACTAAAATGTTTTTTGCACAGCAATGGAGACCATCAACAAAACTAAAATCAACCTACTAAATGGAAGAAGATATTCACCAATAATACATCCAGTAAGGAGCTAATATCCCAAATTTATAAAGAACTCATACAACTCAACACCAAAAAAACAATCAATCCAATTTAAAAATGGACAGGCCTGGCAGGCGTGGCTCAGTGTTTGAGTGTCGACCTAGGAACCAGGAGGTCATGGTTAGATTCCCAGTCAGGGCACATGCCCAGGTTTCTGGCTCGATCTTCAGTAGGGGGCAATCAGGAGGCAGTGATCAATGACTCTCTCTTATCATTGATGTTTCTGTCTCTCTCACCCTCTCCCTTCCTCTCTCTGAAATCAATAAAAACATATATATTTTTTTTAAATGGACAGAAAACCTGAAGACACTTCTCCAAAGAGGACATACAGATAACCAATAGACATATGAAAAGATGTTCAACGCTACTGATCATCAGAAGAATGCAAAAGTGTTGATGAAATGTGGGTGGAAAACTTGTTTAAAACCTGAGGGTGAAGTTTTGACTTAAAAGGCACTTGAACTTTGAATTGACTAGAGGTCAAAGATTCAAAGAAGAAGATCCTCTCAAGACACGTGGAGTAACTTGTATGTTAATCATTTGTGTGTTGTGTTGGGGTGTGCCTGTATTTCCTGTATGCCTAAAAAGATCTGTCCTTGTCTGTGCCCTTTTAGATGTAAGTAGAGAGTCAAATTATGTGTTGGAGGTTGTTTTACTCTGGATCACATTTTAACTCTGTGGGGATTCCCAACAGTGGGGCTGTGTTCTCTACTACGTTTGATCTGTACTGTCGGGCAAGTGCTAAGAGTAATTCTCTCTCTACCTATAGCCATAAAGACAAAATATAACAGAATTTTATTGATAAAATATCAAGGTCGGATAACATTTTTGTTAGTTACAAAACTAAATGCAACCCACTCCGCCTTCTCAAGGGCTAGGGAAAGTGAATCACTTGATCAGTGACCGAGATCTGCTGAGCTTCCAACCTAGTCTTAACAGTAAAAAGAGGCTGCATAACTGTGGGTAAAGCATTAACAAAACCTTTTGTCCATATGAACAAACTTTATAGCACTGTTTCCCTGGAAACCTGAAAAAGGCAGAATGGAAGTGGTGCTACTAGGCAATATTTCTTATGATAAAAATTGCAAATCGCATCTGGCAGAAGAGAAGCTATATATGAACTATAAATACCTGGTGGGAAACGATAGCTTTGGGCTCCCTGGGTCTCTAACAACTCCTTGCCAGGGACTCTGGAATTTCTGCCTCAAACACTGTCGTAAGAGATACTGGTTCTTATTTGGGACATGAGGTTTTCAAGCCAACATGAACCACATGTATGTGTCTCACCTCTTTGCACCTGAACTGTAAATTTGGAAGCCAGAGATTAGGCCCTTCATTGATGTGAGGACTGATGCACAAAGGCTTACTGAAGAGGGATGCCCAGTGCTGCCCTCCTAGCAAGTTACACTTCTTGCCTTATACTCTCTCACTGTATCTGATGCTAAGCGAGCCCCATGGAGGTTTGTGAGTCAGGAGTTTTAGACAGTCTGGTGGGCATTGCAGTAACTCAGTACACAATGCAGGATACCGTATCTGGAATGTTAGTGAATAAAATATGTCTTTCGTGATTGGCGGGAAATTCACTGCTCTTAGAGTCTTTCTCATCTCTGTCCTATGGATAAGTCACTCTTCAATGCCACAATATAAAGAGGAGGTGGCATCTGCTCCTGTACAATAGTAGGAATATCATGAATATAAGTAATATATGAATTACTTTGACTTCCTTAGAAGAAAGGCATAAAAATCAGAATATGCTTTGGTACAGGCTTAATTTCTAACTATATTTCCTCTGACATTTCTGATCATCTATTTTTTTGTTTTCCTCACAGACATATACATGAGTCATTCCTCTTTTTAAAATAACAAGTGTGCATGTATCAAAGATGAAAATTACAATCTCTCTTCTACATCTTAACTACACCTAGGCCTTTTTATGTCACAAACCAAAAGGGAACAAATGCCATTAGAGAAGTTGGTGACCACAGAGTAGACAGGAACAAAAAATGGAAATCCCAAAATCATTCTAAAGCAGAGAGAAAAAAACTGAGTACACTTAAAGGTACTTGACATGAACGTTAAAGAAATAAGGCAAACTAAGAGCAGCTCCTGAACAGTTTCCACGGGCATATAAATTAATCTACCTGTTAGGTCTGTCAAAAATCTGTGTAAGTCAATGTACTACCCTGAGTCACTACCTTTTCCTGAGTTAGCTATATAAACTTTTTTCCAATATAAACTTTTAATGAGCCTAACATAAAAAGCCAGTGAACCTAATATTATATGACACACTTTAGAGGGATTAAGACTCATACCGAGCATACATGCATTTGTAATTTGAACTCTCATTATAAAAAAGAGCTGCGTACAGTCAACTTCCCTTACTGAGTTCTAGGTATAAAGCTCACACTCTCATTTGGCAGCTAATATTACCATTTGCACATATTGAATGGCTTTACAGAAAAAAAAAAGGTTCAATATATTAATATCTTAGATAGCTACTTTTGGATGATAAAGCTGCAGAGGTTTTTTTGCTTTTGTTTTTGAAGACCAAAAAAACACACCACACTATAGGTTTCCAGATGAATTACACTGAAATATTTAACAATCTGTAATTCTAATTTATGTCCTAGGCATGGATGCAAATGTTACCAATAGCCTGCAGCAGCATACTAAGCTGCCACAGTGGGTCACATTCTAAGCAGAGTCTGTTTCATCTTCCTGGGTATTTAAGAAGGATCGCTAAGTAGAAAATCTTACTTGATTCATGAACCCTATAATCTTCCCCACCAATGAGTTCATATCTGACTAGAGAGAAAATAAATAATATGGCCAAGATTGCCTACATTAGTGCCACTCCTCCTGTTGCAATAGAAAAATGCCTCCCTCAAACGGTGACTGAGGATAGAATCATTGTGGGCCCATCGCAGATAGAAAGAGCAGAAAAAATGTTTTATTTCCCATAGGTTCTCCATTCCACCACACCTCTGTTTACCTCTCACTGGTCAATTCTGGGTCACTTGTCCATTATTAGTCTAGACAAAGAAAAACAGAATTTGCATAATTGGCATAGAACAGTTCTCCATGGCTAGAGAAAAGAGATACATCCTTTCGGCTCTACTTGACCAAATGAATGAAATGAGTGAATGCGATATGTGCCTGCTTCTTCAGGCCTTAAGAGAGATCTGCCTCCTCTACACTGTTCCCTTCCACTGGCTGAAGCCTAGATGTTCTGGACATCTTAGTAGTTAACTCCCAATTAAAATGCAAATATAGGTTCTCTACCAAAAATGCAAATATGGTCCCTCGCACAGGTAACCGAGGGACCAGCCACCTCCCGCAACCACATCAAGATTACAACTAAAACACAGAACCACCGTCACTCAGAACCTCCTGAAATCTGACTGAACAGAAGCCCCACAACCAGGGAACTGAAGCAGCACCGAGACCGGGAGGAGGGGCGGAGACGCGGGCGGATCGGGGCTGGATCGAGGAGCTGCAGCCGCAGGCCCACACCCGGTGCCGCGGGGTAAACCCGGGAGGGAATCTCAGCAGTGGGGGTTTCCCAGAGGAGCAAGGGGTCCCAGCCCCACAGCAGGCCCCCAGCCCAGGGCTCTAGGGCCAGGAAGAGAAGTCCCCACAACTTTGGGCTGTCGCTGAGCGTCGAGAAGGCTGCGGGAGCCCCAGGAGCTCCTCTTAAAGGGCCCGCCCTCGGACTCACTCGGACTCGCTCCCTGTGAGCCCAGCGCCGGGCAGCAGCTTGAAAGGACCCGGGACACTCGGGGAGGAACTAACCTGCCTGAGATCCGGGCGAGAGCTGGAGGGGAGGCTTCCTCTCAGGCAGAAGGGCTGGCGGAGGCCATGGCTCCTGTGGCGAGTCCTCCCCCCACAGCCGGCAGGCAGGCGCCATACTTGAATCGCCAGCACCTGACTCACGCCTTTGGCCCCGCCCCGTGATTCCCGGAGGCCCCGCCCCTCCCCACCTTCAGGCTCACCCAGGCCATTTCCAGGGCTTTTCTATGCAAGTGGCCTCTCCAGCCTCATGCTTAGGACTTTCCTAAAATCTCTCAAACAAGCAGCAGCGGGCCCCATACGGCTTGATAAGCAGCCCCAGGCCTGGCACTAGCGGCAGCTGCTTTGGCTCATAGCTTGGCCTCTCCTGGACACCTCCAAGCCCAGCACAAGTAGCATCCAACTACTGTTTGCTGTGTAGCTCATGCTGGGTGGCCCTGGGCAAGGCTCTGGCAGAGGCTGACTTTGCACCTCCCAGGAGGTCCCAGAGACAGTGCACCTAGTGGTCAGACTAGACCACACTAGATTACAACCCTACCACATCCACGAGTGACACACTCAAGAGGCACACTAGGTGAACACCGAAGTTCCACTGAAATAAATCCTGCTCCATAGGGGTGTCTCCAGCACAGCAGTTCTTTGGCTGTAGTTGCAGCTGGTCCTCACAGCTGATTGGCATGGGGGTCAATTCCTCCCAGTGATGCCAATAGCAACCAAGGCTCAACCATAACAGGACAGTGCACACAGCCCACACAGGGGAGCACCTAGAAGGCCCAGCTCAGGTGACTGGGAACGCTGAGCCACTGGACCCTACAGGACAACTACTACACAAAGCCACTCTACAAATCCCAGGAGACATAGCAGCTCTACCTAATACATAGAAATAAACACCTGGAAGCAGCCAAAATGTGGAGGCAAAGAAACATGTCACAAAGGAAAGAATGGAAGAAATTTCCAGAAAAGGAACTAAATGAAATAGAACCAACAAGCTACTAGATACAGAGTTCAGAATTATGGCTATAAGGATGCTCAAGGATATTAGTAAGACTATTAAGAAAACAAGTGAGACCATTGATGACATAATAAAGTACCAATCAGAAATGAAGGCTACACGAACTGAAATGAAGAATAATTTACAGGGAATCAACAGTAGAGCAGAGGATGCTGAGAGTAAAATCATCAATTTGGAACATCGGGAAACAAAAAACACCCAACCAGAAGAGCAAAGAGAAAAAAGAATCCAGAAATATGAAGATAGTATAAGGAGTCTCTGGGAAAACATCAAGAGGCCCAACATTCATATTTTTGGGGTGACAGAAGGAGAAGAAAGAGAGCAAAAAATTGAAAACCTAATTGAAAAAAATAATGACAGAAAACTTCCCCTCCCTGGGGAAAGAAATAGACTTACAAGTCCAGGAAGCACAGAGAGTCCCAAACAAGAGGAACTCAAAGAGGCCCACACCAAGACATATCATAATTAAAATGCCAAAGGTTAAAGACAAAGAGAGAATCTTAAAAGCAGCAAGAGAAGAGCAATTAGTTACCTACAAGGGAGCACCCATACGACTGTCAGCTGATTTCTCAACAGACACCTTGCAGGACAGAAGGGAGTGGCAAGAAATATTCAAAGTGATGAAAAACAAGAACCTACAACCAAGATTACTCTACCCAGCAAAGCTATCATTTAGAATTGAAGGTCAGATAAAGAGATTCTCAGACAAGGAAAAGCTAAAGGAGTTCATCACCACCAGACCAGTACTACAGGAAAAGTTGAAACGTCTTCTTTAAGAAGCTAATGAACAAAAGAATCTGACGAACTAAACAGATCCAGAGACATTGATGCATGCAATAGACGATCATATTTCAGAGGGAAGAGAGGAGGGGGTGGAGGTTGGGAAGAGATTAACCAAAGAAGTTATATGCATATATGCATAGCCCATGGACACAGACAATAATGGGGTGAAGGCCTGGGAGGGGGTGGGAGCAAGGTGGAGAGGGTCAATAGGGGGAAAAATGGGACACCTGTAATACTTTCAACAATAAAGATAAATTTAAAAAATAATAATAAATAATAAAATAAAATAAAATGCAAATATATTTCAATGCCATTAAAAACTCCATTCCAAAAGCAATTACTTAATGCCTGTCTCTTGTACTATGTGGTAAATTTCTCAAGAGTATGGACTCTGTGTTGCTTTCTACTATATAATCCCTGGCACAGTATCTCACATATAAGCATTTAATTAAAATGTGTTAAATAAATGAATGAAAAAGTACTAGATTTTTTTAATTAGTTTTAAATTTTGTGAAAAAGTAAAATGCTTAGTAGAAATTTTTTTTAAAACAACTATTTTTTTCATTTAGCCTTAATGCTATCATTTCCTATCAACAAACCTTTCTGAATTACAGAACATTCTAAAAATTTACAACTTAAAATTCTGAAACTTTAAATTTTATTTCAAACTCAATGAGTGCACCACTAGTTAACTCAGAAATATGTCTAAATTTCCATTTCTAGCTTGAATATTCCACACCCAGGCATCTGATATTTATACAATGAAATACAAAAATAAATTTCTAGTAAAATATTATGAAAACGACTCTTTTCTAACTTCAGACATCAATCCTAAACTTTCCTTTTATCTCGTTGAATGGAACAGTGGGAATTGTGCACATTACTAAAGACTGGATTTAGCCCACAGTGAAAAAAAGAATCAATAGCTTTGTAGTTTACTCCCAATCTCCTCCCAGCAATGCCAACAGTGAATTTAAACACAGACTAGAAATTGGTTTGGTTTGTTCTGCTTTTACAACAGGACAATGGATCAGCAGACAGCTTACCTATAATGTCAGCATTATACTGAAAGTATAGGTGGTAAATCCTTTTAATGCAAATATTGTATCTCAAACTTTCAAAGGCGTACTGGTCTAAGCTTAAGAGGAGCCATAATTTTAAGAAAGACATGTTCTTTAGAGTGAAGGATTCCAATACAGCAGCACAAAACCCTGTTTAGACTCCTGTAAGGATTAGGCTTTTAGAAAATGGGGCCACAACACTGAAATAAGTCTACTACACTGTTCAATCTGAGTGCAATGTAAGAATTCTAAAACATAAAGTTTGCTTTCTTGCTTACTAAAAATGCAAAATAGTTTTAATAGGTATTTTAACCTCAAATAAATTCTTTAAAGCCAGCATAAAATCGAGGACTGAAAATTTAGTCCTCAGTGTTCATTAACCAATTTTCATTTTAAATATGTAATTTATTCAGTCACACATTCCTTCCAGGGTTTGTTGAGCGCTGTGCAGAGATTGCTTGCATCTGTTCCAATATCTATGCTCCCTCTTTGAGAAGCCCCGACTTTCAGCTGGGCATGTAGATGGTGGAATAAAGACCTGATCCCAAGTTTTCCTTTCAGCTACAGTGGTAGGGGTAACAGAAATGTGATGCAGCAGCTCCTGAGAAATACCCTTAAAGAGCAGCTGGTCTATATTCTTTGCTCAGCCTTCTTACCCCCTCCACCCTGCTGTTCAGAATGTGGTTCTAGCGAAAGGGCCTATTTCTTGCACACAAAGATAAGACCCACACCCTGGGGATGACAAAGCAGAAAGCTACAGCATGCGTGCCTGAGGGCTGTGGATCAGAGACACCACGTCCACCCTAGACTGTCCACCTCTAGACTTGAACGCAAGAGGAAAAATAAAGTCCTCTTTAAAGCCACTGTTATATTACTTGCAGTGAATCCTAATCCTAACCGACAGAAGCACCCTTTGTAAGGTATGACATGTTAAAATAAAATACTAGCCATTGTAACTGATTCAGAAAAGAGCATATGTATTAATCATGGCGATTCAGAATCCAGCCGTATGAACAGCTATCCCTGCAGGAGGGATAACAACTCAGTGCTTACAACAAGCGTCTATCGAGGGTCTATAGGCCAGCTAAGCCTACCCAGCTTTAGGCTGCTAGCTGGGCAGCCTCTCATCCTCCCTGGACCAGCAACTGTCTGGGTGAAGTTCTCGTGACATATGGCAGAGGCACAAGAAGCCACGCTAAACCACACAAATACATTTAAGGTCGGCTCATGTCATGTTCATTAACATTTCATTGGGGTGGGAAACATATTCTGCCCACTGTAGTGAACTATAAAGCCACATGACAGGGGCAGGGTTTGAAGAAGTGGAAATAATAATGCAATTGGCTATGCACACATCTTGAGTTTCTGGTCCCTTTAAGGTCATGGTACTAGAAGCACTAGATGTGATACCTTTAAGGTCATGGGTGATACCCATTTAGCCTGGGGCTGTGGGTGCCAATCTTCCAGGCCAAATGGATGAAGCACATCTGCAACAGCAACGAATGAAACCACACACGAAGAGGAGCTGAGATAGTAGCAGGAGAGATGGATGGATAGATATACTATGCATACTGAATCCTTCACTTTAAAATGAGACCATGCCAAAAAAATGACCAAAAATAGTAGTGGCATAAACAGGAGTTGTGGGGATTCAGAAAAGTAAGAAGACGAGAGAAGTTTTTGTAGCAGACATTCGTTTGAATGATGAATAAAGTTTATTTTCACCATAGCAGATATAAATGTGATTTTTCAGAAAAGAAAATTATGTAAACTCTCTAGCAGTCACTGCTGGTTAATTCACCTAATCTTTCCTTGCTTTCTGTCACACAGGCTTAAAAAACTACATACTCACTTTCCCAGAATCTGTTGTTGTCATGTAAGTTCTGTGATCAGGTATAAGCAGAAATCTGCTGGGGTCTCTCAGGAAAGATTTTCCTTGCAAAAATCAAAAGAGACAGCTTCCTCTCCCACTTCTCCCTACCTCTTCCATCTCTATCTATATTCTTGCCTGGAAGAAAATACGTTGCCTAATGTAGGGCAGCCATTCTGCACTCTTGAGAGGAAAGCCAGAATAGCTGCAGAGAGGGTAGGTAGTCTTGACAATAATGAGCCAGCGAACCACTGCATGCAGTGGTTCCTCTGATCTGTTCCCTGAAACAAATACAATCTTACTTGATTCAGAGACGGTTATCAGGTTTTTTGTTACTAGCATCTGAAAGGATTCCTAGCTGATTTAAGCCTAAAGTCAAGGTAATGTGTGTTTTTGGTCAAGAACCAATTATATGCCCAATCTTCATATATCACTGAACAGTTTATAACACATTTTTGCCCATTTTACTGAGTTACTAGATTAGAAAGGATTGCAGTTAAAAATAAAATCCTTGACTATCCAAATAAATAAGTTAGGTTTTATTAAATGAAACTGGAAACTATAACTGTCTAGATGCTAAATAGATTTATGTATTACTGTTATGAGGAAAGCAAGAAGCCATGACAAGTTTTTAAAGAGGGGATTTCATCTGTTTATTTCAGAATAGACTTTGAATGATGGACTGAAAAAACTAGATTGGAAGCAAAGAGATCGGCAAAGAAGCTCTTGTTTAGTGAATGCAGAATTCACTGACAAAAAGAACAAGGGATTCTAGCCAGGATGGAGTAAGGAGTACCAGAATATCAGTTAAAAAGTTAGAAAACAGGAAAAATATATGAAATAACTATTTTCAGACACTGGGACACAGGAAGAGCAAAACTGTGATCCTAAATAGAAAAGAAACAAATGAAGTGAGGCCTACAATTGTCCTGATTTTATGGCTGAAAGTACTTTCAGACCATGGTCCACATAGGGAGATCCAAACAAAGCTGGGCTGCGAAGACAAAGGTTGAATTTGAGAATTATGAGATATCTGGAATTTGCAATAAGGAGTGTTAGAAAGAAAGAACTATACATAGGAAGAATTTCAGAATACTAGAGGGTAGGCAAAAATTAACTACCAGAGGAAAAAAAGAATTACTGGTGAGCTATAATCTGAACAACTAACTGCTGGAATTCACAGGGAAAAGGGTCATTTGAGTTTTATCCAACATGAGTATAGAAACTTTATTGAAGATTGTGACATACAACTGAAAACCTAGGCCACTTCTTAAGGAAGGGTCTAGACAATCCTTATAACAAAAGGAGTTCTAAAATGAGCCTCAAAAGGATCAGGCTGATCAGCTACTAGAGTTAACAGCCTCCCAAAACAAAGCCCAACACTCTTTAAAAGTCCATTCAATGTATTAGTTTTACAATTGCTACCATAACAAATTAACTCAAATTTAATGGCTTAAAACAGTACCCATTTATTATCTCACAGTTCTGTAGGTAAGAAGTCCAGGTACAGCATGATTCAGTTGAATCTTTTGTTTAGAATTCCACAAGGCTGAAATAAAGGTGCCAGCAGGATATTGGAATGAATTTCCAAACCCATTTAGTTTGTGCGCTGAATTCAGTTACTTGTAGTTTAAGGGCTGAAGTCCCTTCCTGACTGACAGCTGGGGTCTATCTTTGCTCCTAAAGCAATGGTGACTCAAATCCCTCTTACACTTCCAACCACCCTGACTTACCCCTCTGGGGCATCTCTCTGACTTTAGTTGGAGAAAATTCTTTGCAAAAATAATAATAGCCCTAGCCAGTTTGGCTTAGTGGTTAGAGTGTCCGCCAACGCACTGAAGGATCACAGGTCCAATTCCCAGTCAAGGGCACGCACCTTGGCTGCAGGCCAGGGCAAAAGTTATAAGTGGATTTTCAACTGAGCAGGTAGTCGGTTCCCCTAACCTCTGCATTGTTCGAGGGTCAACTGTATTGCTGACTTCTTATCAGAAATAATGCAATCTCAAAGAACATGGAACAACATCTTTAAAAGACAGAAAGAAAAAAAATCTATCATCCTAGAATTCTACATCTACAGAATGATTCCTTTAAAACCGAAAGAAAAATAGACATTTAAGAAAACTGTTACCAACAGAACATTACAAAAACTAATAAAGTTCTTCAGGTGAAGGAAAATGATAGCAGATAAAATCTGGATATACAGGTTGATATAAAGATTAAGGAAAAAATAACAATGTATTTGGAATCTATGACATATGTGAAGTAACTACATGACAATAATAAATAATCAGAGTCGAGAAATATAGAGGAGTGGGCAAAAGTAGGCTTACAGTTGTGAGTACATGAAACAGTTTATTCTTAGATTATTATTTATTTATTATTGTATTATTTATTATTAACATACTTTTGCCCACCCCTGCATTATTGTAAGCTTCTTATATTTTACATAACATGGTATAATATTATCTCAGAATGGCATAATATTATTTCAAAAACCCTAGATTTTGCAGCCCCAAAATACATAAATATATCCATCAAAACATATATATATATACGTAAGGTAGCTAACATAGGAGATAAAATTAGGAGACAAAATATTAAAAAAAGTAAAATCAACTACTCTGAAGAAGGAATGAAAAGAGGAAAAAGGAACAAAGAACATATAGGACAGATAGAAAACAATTTGCAAGATAGTAGACTTTATCCCATCTATATCAATAGTTACATTACATGTAAGTGAATTAAACACACCAATTAAAACACAAATTGTCAGACTGGATCAAAAAGAAAAACAACTATGTTGTCTAAAAAAAATATATTAATCTGAAGAGAAAGCAGGTGAAAATAAAAAGGGGAAAAGATACACATGGAAACATCATAAGAAAGCAGAAGTGGCTATATTAGTACCAGAGAAAGTAGATTTCAGGAGGAAAAACTATTACCAGAGATAAAAAGAACTTGTACAGATGAAAGGGTCAATTCATCAAGAAGACATAACAGCCCTAAATGTAAAATAGTATAGCCACTTGGGAAAGCAGTTTGGCAATCTCTTTTAAAAGTAAATATACACTTATCATATAACTGAGCAATTCCACTCCCAGGTATTTACCTACAAGAAAGAAAACATAAGCACACAAAAATACTTTTACATGAATATTCGCAGCAGCTTTTTTATAATAGTCCCAAAACTAGAAATAACTCAGGTGTTCATCAGTATGGGAATGGATAAACAAATTGTGGGATATTATTCAGCAATAAAGAGGAACTATTGCTACAAAACATCACTGTGAATCCCAAAAAATGCTGAGAGTAGCCAATCACAAAAGAATACATACCCTTTAATTCAATGTTTATGAAGTTCTAGAAGAGGTAAGACTTGCCTTTAGTGATACACATTAGATCAGAGGTTGGGGATTATCCCCCTAGGAGGAGACAGAAGAGAATTTGGGGGCTGTGGAAATGTTCTACATCTTTTTTTTTTAGGCTGTGGTTATATAGTATATACATTTCTCAAAACTCAACCAGTGTACTTTTAAAATGGGAAAATCTTATTTCTGTAAATTATACCTCAATATATTGCCTTTAAAACAAAAACAAGGGAAGAGAGTTTTCAGGATAGTTAACAAGGTTAAATGCCACAGAAAAATAACTCTGAGAATTGAAAAGTACTTGTTTTGCTACAAGGAAATTGTTAGGAATTTTAGAAAACACCCTTATTGAAAACATGGGTAGAATCCAGTCAAACAAGACATTTCCCTAAAATGAGAAATTCAAATAGAAAATACATACTTTTCCATTTCAGTTAGTGCGTCTCAAATATTGATGAAGGCCTTGTTAAAATGCAGGTACTGATTCAGCCTCAGGTGAGACTTGATATTCTACATGTCTAACAAGATACCAGGTGATGTGGATGTTGCTGGTACATCTACTACACTTTAAGCAGCAAGAACACAGATCGCATTGATGATTTTTATCAAGTGACAATTTGGTCTATAAAGTCCCCACATCTATGGAATCCACTCCTCCCATTAGTTACATGTAGACTGACAACCCAGCCCACTTCCTATCCGTGAATGTGACCAGTTCAGGTGCATAGGATGCTCTGGAAAAAGAACTGATTTTACACCAGCAGCCTTGGGTTCAAGAACCAGCTAGGTTCCTGCTCATCTAGGCTGCCGCCTCCGGGCTGCAGGGAGAGGACTGTTTTCATTCCTCCACTCCAGGCTACCGTGAGGATTACAATAGAAAACGTAAGTGAAAGCACTTGCGTCAACTATAACCGAGAAAGAAAAAAGAATGACTTAAAATGTCAAGCAAAGTGAGCAAAACGAGCCCTTACAGAGCACATTTTTTAAAAAGGAGCGGGACCTAAATTCAGAGGTGGGGCTCCGGGATCATCCCCGTGGGCGTGCAGGAATGTGCCATATTAGGAGAGGGGCGCCCCATTTTAAAAATAAGATGTAAAATATATGATCCTGTATTCAGTACTATCCCTCAATTATGAAACTTGAGATGCGAACTTTTCCCTCAGTAAGAGTTCCGGCTGGCACCAAAGTTCAATGGCACTGTTCGTTTCAGTCTGAGGATTTCAAGCAAAGTCCCCACACGCACGCCCGCCCCTTTCTCGCCTCCGCTCGCCACTCCTCCGCCCCGCACCCCGCGGCCCCCGCCCCGGGGCAGGAGTTTCCACTACTAGGGGAGGGGTGGCAATGGGCTCCGCCACCGCTGGCGGGCGGCGGGGGCGGGCGAGGCGCGGGCCCCAGGGACCGCAGGAGACCCGGGGCAGCGGCGCGGCGGCGCGACAGCATCCGAGTAGGGGGCCCCGCGTCGGGACGGGAGGCGACGCCCGGGGCCCGCAGCCGCCGCGCGAGCCCGCGGCTTCGCCCCCAGCCGCGCCGCCCCCCCCGCAGCCTGCGGAGGATGGCACGGGCGGGCGGGGGCGGGGCCGGGCGCGCGGCGGGCGCCCCCGCGGCGGCCGGAAACAATAGTGCAGGAGCCGAGGCGCGCGGAGCGGCTGCCGCGGCTCGCGGAGGTGACGGTGAGGACCCCGCGCCCCGGTCCCCGGGCCGCCTGCGCCGCGGCCCGAGTCCCGCGGCCTCTCGCGCTGCGCCGCTTGGGGCGCCCGGACGGACGGAGAGATGGACTCGGGACCGCGGCGCCCGGAGGGGCGGGTGCGCCTCCCCAACACCGGAGACAGAGCGCGGGCGGCGGGGGGGGGCGAACTGACTCCTCTGGGCGCTGAGTCCGGGGGGACCAGCGGCTGCGGCCCTCGGTCGCCTTCTCTGGGTAGGCGGGAACCCAGGGCGAGGGAAACCCCCGGCTCCTGCCGGCCCCGCTTGGCCACCCCGCCCCCGCGGCGCCCGACCCGCGCGGTGGAGCTGCGGTCGGTCCGGGGTCCGGGCTGGGGACTCCGGCGGGACGCCCTACCCCGTGTTGGGTTTGCACGTGCATTTTCCTGCCGCCGACCTCGGGCAGGAAGCCTCGCTGCGCCGAGTTAGCGAACCGCGTCTGAGGTCCCCACGATGAAGTTAAAGCATGTCCGGAACAGGTCTTTTCCCGCATTCAACAGCGTGAACTGGGTGGACGGACCCCGGCGGCGGAGGCGGCGTCGCGGCTGGGTTCCCGTGTGCGCGCTTGGGGGTGGAGGGGCGGGCTGGAATCCCGCAACCCGCCTTCCTCCACATCCCCTCAGCCGAGGAAACGCGGGACCAGAAAGGGCCTCGGGCACAGTGCCACCCGTGGCAAGGCTTTAAGTGTTACTAGGTTTGTGTCTTTGACAATAAAAGTGGTGTATTGAAGCGCAGTATGGCGATGCTTGGTTGATGGTTAGATAAACTGAACAGCATCCTTCCTCTTGCTAGAAGTTCCCTCTATTGCTCTAAGGGCAGGTCCTTGGAATTGCGTAACTTTCCTTTTCTGTTCCTTAATAGGGGCACAATGAACGAAGAGGAGCAGTTTGTAAACATTGATTTGAACGATGACAACATTTGCAGTGTTTGTAAACTGGGAACAGACAAAGAAACACTCTCCTTCTGCCACGTTTGTTTTGAGCTAAATATTGAGGGTAAGTACGGAGTATAGATTCATTTTATGGCACGAACTTTATACAGCTGCTTACTGTGAAGTAGTTATAAGGTGAAACTGAAATTTCTTAAATGATTGCAAATTGTGCCAAGTATGAAGTGTGGAGGTCTGTTCAAGATAAGGATTTATTGGAAACGAAGCTGAAGTTAGCGCAGTCATGAATTTAAGAAAAATGTGTTTTTTTTTTTACTTTCACAGTACTAACCACATTTTTGCTAATATAGAAATGAAATACGAATATTGACTGGTAAACATGTTTTCTGCTTTGAGAGCTTATGAAATTGTCAGATTTTAAGGAACATTTGTGTGTAGGGGGGCTGTTTTGTTTTGTTTTAATACTGAGAACTAAGGTAATCAAACATTTACTTTCATGGGCAAATGTAATTTCATTCCTTTAGCCCACCATGCTAGTACCTGACTGAGGTGAGCTAGAGCTCTTTTCCCCAGTGCTATCTTAGTATGTACAAAAACATTTTTAAATTTTTAGATAACCTCTTTTCAAGTGGTCACTCACACCTTTAAAAATTTCTTAAAATTAAAAAGGCTTTTAAAGTTTCTTAATAGAATCTCTCAATGTTCTCCAAATACTTAAAAAAAAAGTCTCTGTTATTGAAAGTATTTGGGTTAGTGCACAGTTAATGTGTCTATAGATAGCAATAGTTTGCCCCCAAAAAACATGTAAGAGATTTTTCTTGATGTTCTCATGATAAAACTCTGATTTTTAAAAATATTTGAGTCCCATCAAAAAGAATCTTAATAATCTGGCTATAAAAAAATTTGCCTTCCAGTTGAATTTTGAATTGTAACATCAGCAGAGAGATTTTTTTTAGACCTGTGGATTTGATTCTTTTTGCTGGTTTGCATATTTGAAAATTTTCATTTTTTTCACTTTTTCTATCTATTAAGTAGAAGATATGAAATGTTCCTATAACAAATAAAAAAATGAAAAAAAAAAATACACGTTAGGATTATCCACCTTAGATTCCTATTAGGACTTTTCAGAAATTGTTGCAGGCGCCAAATTAATATATTTAGATATTCTATAATAAAAGTCAAAATTATAACCATAAGTAGACTGCTAAAAACATGTAGAGTTATTTATATGACAGTCATCTTTTAATTAAGATCATATTGGTTATGACAATTTTGCTGTTATACTCTCTGGAAGAATTGTACTTGCTGAACATGATAATTGATAGAAGCTCATGGATTTCCTTTAGGTTTCATACATGTAACTTTGGCTTTAATAAGTATAGTAAATATAACTAATTTCAAAGGGATGACTTAAAAAATATGATTCTTATGTATCATTTAAATTACCATGCCCTTCGTTGTGCTAGAGTGAAAGATTATAAATTTATGTTCTTTGGAAATAGAGTTGGCCCTGTATGTTCTTTTACTTGTAGATTTTAATTTTAGGTGGCCAAAAGCATTAGAAATGATCTAGTTCAAATCTGTATTTTACACTGAAGGAAACAGCCAGATTGTTGGAGTGTTAGGGTTGCATTAGTGGTGATGGCAAGCTGTTGTTAAGTCCCAGGCATTTACTGTGAGCAATTCTGTGCCAGGCACTGTACTAAGCACCTTACGTGGATTAACTTAGCTCAAAATAGCTCTGGGATAGTTACTTTTATCCATTTTAGAGGTGATGGAACCTAATCTTTGAAACCCAAGAAATATACTTTGAAGTCACACAGCAGTAATTGACAGTCCTGGGCTTTGAAGCCTGATGATCTAGGTCTAGTATATATGATCTTAATTCCATTGATCCACTGTCAATAGTTATTTCATTTGATAGGGCTAATATTAGAAAGCTATTTTCCTGAATCCTAATTGGCTACCATTGCTATTCAGTTAGCCATCTTTTCCTAACTGGTGTTTCCTGCTAAATCATTAATGGTATTTACACTGATAGAATTTTTCTACAGAAATCTGAACTTTCACAATTGCTTCTTTTGTGTGTGTGTGTGTGTGTGTGTGTATTTTAACTGGTTCTCAGTCATTATATAAAGAGTATACAAATATCCTCAGGTACCATTCTTATAAATATTTCATCTCTGATAACATCTATCTCAGTAAGCATGACTTAAGCCCTACATTGTTGAAATAATAGTTGTCTTTAATTTAAAAGTCAAAAACAGTTCTCAGTTTGAATTCGAACTATTTTATATTTTATGTACACTCAAAGTTTTACATTTTTAATGACAAACCTTTGTGATAAAAATTCATTTAGAATTAAATTTGCTTTTCAATTTATCTAAAGTTTGTACTCAGTTCTTGCAAATATAATACATTTTCCTATTAACCACACTGATGAGCGAATACATTATCATTTTAGTATCCTAAGATTTTTTTTAATTTTAGGAAAAAGGGAAGAAAATGAGGATGCTGAATTCCACAAAATTTTAGTTTGTATATTAGTGTACAGGCTTTTAGAAACCAATGAAAAAGTGGTAATAAAATAATTGCATACCTAAAAATAACAAAGTATATTTTTTGTCTATGTCAGTAAATATTTTTTAATGTTTTTGCAGTTTCCATTGCCCTGCCGTGTTCTCAGCACAGTGCCAGTCAATAAATGTTAGAATGTAAGAGGAACTTTAAAAAATATGACATTTAACTTTACTAGTTTGGTATAAGTTCTTCATAACATGGTAATGTTACTGTTGTCTGATTTCTTAGCTTACTAATTGCTAAATTTGCTTGAAAGCATTCTATTTCTTTTTTTCAGCTAAGAGACTGGTTAAAAATTCTCTTAAGGAATTTTTAAGCTAGTTTTTTTTTTTTTTAAGTTTATTGGGGTAACATTGGTTAATAAGATTATATAGGTTTCAAGTGTACATTTCTATGATAAATGATCTGTATATTGTAATGTGCACTCACCACCCAAAGTCAAATCATCCTCCATCACCATATATTTGGCCCAAGGTTAGTTTTTTAGTCCACAATTAGGCTACTTTAGAGTCCACACATTTGTAGTAAACAGAAATATTTTACACCTTTTAGATTGTTGCTTATGTCAAATCAAAACTGATCTAATCAAATGGCCTCTTGTTTAAAAGCTGTGTGCCTGCATACATTAATAAAATGAAGACAAAAGACAGAAATAACAAAAGACAGTCTAATGTAGAAGAGATTTCATATTCTGAGCATGGCTTTAAGTTGCCTTTTTTCTGTGAATTTATTATAATTAAAAAGAAATGCATATATTTTATATACTTACAAGACATAGATATATAAGGACCTAAGAATTATACTTTGAAGACTTAAATGTTTTTAAATGTTCACAAGATTCCTTTTTTGTTACCTATAATTCACGATTTAAAATAACTTGTCCATGTCTAGGAATAGGAGACAGATGCATAAACTTCTTACGTTTATAGCTTGTCCTTGGCCTTAAGACACCATAAACTTTTTTATGAGTATATGATTCAATACACTAATTTGCATCATAGTTCATTGTGCTAAAATTTCTAAAGTTTAATGACCAAATTACTACCATCTCTTAGCTGTTGAGGCTGGGAGGAAGGTAGCCCAGGGTGGTCAGGAGCCAGTAGTGAAACTCAACTGTAATCTAACAGAGGCACAAATGAGACTAGAGCAGGATCCAGTCTATTACTTCATGCTACCTGTTTTCATTTTGTGCCAAAATACTGTGCAAATAATTAGTATTTCTACCTTTAATAATTTGCTTTCTTCCTAAAGTTTTTTATAAGATTGGGTCAGCACTGGCCAGCGTGGCCCAGTTGGTTGGGCATCATCCCATGCGCCAAAGGGCTGCTGGTTCTGTTCCATCAGGGCACATGCCTAGGTTTCAAGCCCGATCCTCAGTGGGGGGCATGCACGAGTCTGCTCATCTGTGTTCAATTTCACATCGATGTTTCTGTCTTTCCCTCTTCCTTTCCCTCTCTCTAAAAATCAATATATATATATTTTTTTCTTGTTCAAAATCTTATAGATGTCCCCTTTTCTCCCCATTGACCCCTTCTATCCATTTCACCCCCCTCCCCAGTGCCTCACCACACCATTGTCTATGTCCATGGGTTATGGATATATGCATATAAATTCTTTGGTTACTCTCTCTGCCCACCCAGCCACCCACCTCCCTCCTTCCCTCTGAGATTTGTCAGTCTGATCCCTGCTTCCATGTTACTGAACCTATTTTGTTCATCACTTTATTAAGTTCCTTAGATTCCACATATAATAAGTGAGATCATGCGATGTTTGTTTTTCTTTGCCTGCCTTATTTTGCTTAGCATAATACTCTCTAGGTCCATCCATGCTATCCCAAAGGGTACGAGATGCTGCTGCTTTATAGCTGCGTAGTATTCCATGGTGTAGATGTACCACAGCTTTTTTCTCCACTCATCTACTGATGGACACTCGGGCTGTTTCCAGATCTTAGCTATTGTAAATTGTGCTGCTATGAACATAAGGGTGCATATATTCTTTCTGATTAGTGTTTCAGGATTCTTAGTATATATTCCTAGAAGTGGGATCACTGGATCAAATTTTTTTTTCAATCTTTAAAAAAACGAAATGATTGGGTCAGTTCCTAAGTACAGTTTCCAGTTTAAGCTGATCTTGCTAGTTGATTAGTATGCATTACTAATTCTTACTAGTCCATCTCAGTCTTTATTCTCCTCTAATTTGTTGAACTTTTCTAGAAGCCAGCCCAAATTCAGATCCTTGGTAATCTTTCCAACAAGAAAAATATATAGGTGTTTTCTGTTGGTTAAGGCACTAGCAAACCCGATGCTTACGTTTAATCTCGTCCTTGATTCTCAGTATCTGACTGAAATACTGTTTACTTGGTCAGCAGTCAGGGAGCAGTTTGAATCTCAATATTAAATCTTCAATAGCATCTTTCCACTTAAGTAAAAGGGGCCACCACTTTTGATAGGGAAGCTGTATATAGATAACTCCATCTAGTGTTAGCTTCTTTCTCTTATTTCCCATGATGGCAAACATCAAGCACTGGTATTAACTAAAAGAGCATTTCTAAATATAAAGCCTAATGTGAGTTTAGAAGATAATGATCGTTAAACTTTGCTAACTTCAGTAAAACATTTTAGAAATATTTAGAAATAGTGTCCCTCTGTTGACATTCTAATAAAACTTAAGAAAATTTCCCCATGTTTATTATTGAATGTAATATAAAGACAGCATAATATCTGCATAGCACTTCAGAGGTTGAAAGGTAATTTTACAGCACCTTGAATTTAATCTTCATATTATATAGGAAATTAACATTAAGTATAAATTTCAAATAAGGTAATACCAAGTGATTGAAATCACTAAGTGGCTAAGTAACACTAGAATTACCAAAGTGTTACCAGCAATAGTTCTAGTTAGAGTGGATTTAAATTATTCTAATCCAATTTGGCACACCATCTGTAAGATTTTTGATAAGGGGAATAAACCTATTCAACATTAAGTCTTGGATTTATAGTTTGTAACAAGGAAACAGTGTCTGCTAAATTCATGTATCTATTTCTAGTAGCTTTTTGCCATTACTTTCTCAACTATAAAACAGTAAGGCGAAATAATTTGTGTGTACCCATCAAAATCTAAATCTCAGAATTAAAGCTATGTGGTTGAGTCCATAGCAATTTTTAGACACATTCATTCAGTAAATATTGAGTAGCTATGTGCCAGAAATTGTTCTAGTAGCTGAGGATAAGACAGTTAAAACGAACATAAATCCCCTTCTTACCAATGTTACCTCAGAACCACTTTAGTTTCCTATACTTAATCCCCATTTTCCCCGCTACCCCACATCTCAGTTCTTTCATTATCACCAGGAAGGTCTTTAAAGTACAAATCTGATCCTGCCATTCATTGTCTTAGAACTCTCCACTGGGTCCTTGCCATTTTCTTCAGGTCAAGCTATTAACTCACTAACATGATACATAAGTCATTTCATGACCAGGTGCCTGCTTAACTTTTAAGGCCACCTTCATCTTCCACTAGCTCTCTAAAGTCGCTTTATGAGCTAGTCATAAGCTCTCCCCACTGCCTCTCCGTCCTCTCCCCCCTTCTCTCTCTCCTCTCTCTCCCTCCCTCCCTCCCCTCAACACCATGTACTACTACTTCCTTTACTACTCCTTATGCTTAATTTGGGAGTACATGTAATAGAGGTGATGATGAGTGATACCATTACATAAATTCACAGGGCTGCGCTGAGGGTCACAACAGATGATTAATGTAGGAGCCTTTTGGTAAATATAGTTTGTGATGCAGATGTTAGTATTAATTTATATTCAAGTATAGAAGGGTTTTGCTCTCATCTTATCTGAAAAGATGAAATACCACTGAAAAGTTTGCTATGATTGGTTAGCATATTACATAGCTTCTCCATTGGCACAGAAATTTAATGTTTTATGTACATTGAAGAGGTTTGAATGTATCTTGAGTTGGTTTTCAGTAGGTTTTTCTGCTCTAGCTGCCATTATTTCCCTCGTGTAGCAACTGCTCAGCACATCCTTTCACCCTAGTTTCTTTGTTTTTTTATCAACAATATGATTTTTGTTTAATTATCAGTGTCTTTTTTCCCTCGCTCCCTTTGGGTCATTGGATCTCTGACAAGGGTTGTCAGATAAAACTATAATGTGGTTATGATTTTACTTTAGGGGAGGAGGACTGCTTTCATGTGAAGGTTAAATACTTTTCTTTGCTAGATACATTGTTAGCGTAAAAAAAATTCCTCACAGTGTCGAAGGAAATTCAGAATTTTAGGTAGTATGTGTGTCCATTGCCATTTTTGTGTCACTTAATCTTTTATGTGTCATTGGAACATAAAGACTAATTTGTCTTAGACTAAATAACACTGTTCTTTCCCAAACCAAAATGTATTTCTTTGTGGGCATTTTTAATGTTTTTCGTTGAAATAGAAAACAGTTTGCCTATTACAGAAATAATTAAAGAAAGCAAAAAGAATATTAAGAATCGCCCGGCTGGGCTGGGCTCAGTCATTGAGCATCGACCTAGGATCCAGGCGATCGGGGTTCGATTCCCAGTCAGGGCACATGCCCGGGTTGCAGGCTCAATCCCCAGTTGGAGGTGTGCAGGAGGCAGCCAGTCAATGACTCTCTCATCATTGAAGTTTCTATCTCTCTCCCTCTCCTTTCCTCTCTGAAATCAATAAAGATATATTAAAAAAAAAAAAAAAGAATATTAAGAATCATAATCCCAACTATCCACCAGTAATCTTTTAATATTTTTGGTTCTTCTAAATTATTTTCTGCACTTGGGTGTGTGCGTATAGTGCATGCACACTCCTGTGTGTGGTAATTGCATTTAAGAAATGAAGTCAGGCTGCATGTATTATTTCATAACCAGCCTTTTCATTAATACGTTAGGAGCATCTTTTTCATGTTTGTAGGTAAAATTCTACCATGTTGATTTTTTTTAAAGGTTGCATCCGTTGTACTATAATTTAATTAATCAGTGTCCCTTTGATGAATGTTTAGCTTGCTTCCACTTTACTAGTACTAAAATGTTCTTATGTATATCTCTTTTGCTTGTGTGATTAAATTTCCATTTCATTGTAGCTTAAATTTCCAGAGGAAGGCTTTTGGATGAAAGGCATGTCCCAAGTTGCAGTCTTGTCATTTGTTATGTCTTCTAGTACTACTGAATTAACACCATGTCACCAACCATTTAAAAACACACACACACACACGAAAAAAATATTTATTTCATAATGAAAAATTTCTACTGTGTGCCAGTTTTCTAACTCCTTTGTTTAGATCAAAGTTCTTTTTAATCTAGAATTGCTAGGATGCAATTATAACACATGGTCAAAATATTTACATTTTAGCATTTTGCAGTATGATTCATCAATTATTGTTGCTTTTTTTTAGCTTTAGTTTTTCTTATCAAATGGTTGGTGAGTTGTGATTGTTTCTCATCAGCCCTAATTTTCACCATTATAGTAGTAATTGAATTACAACTGCCTTCAAATTCACGAGCTAGTATATTTCTATTAGATGCTGCTATAAAGCATTTATTTAAGGTATAGTCAACTAGAATTTCAAGAACACTGATTCAAGTATATGCGAAGAAGCTGAGGTGCAAAACTAAGGTTTTAAAATAGCTGCAGGACAGCTTTTCATTTTGTTTTTCTGGTTTGTAAGAAAGAAGTCATGCACAACTTTAACGGGGCAGACAGTTCAGGAGATAAAGGACAGTTCACTTGGCTATTGCACTTGTTGCTTTCCAACCTATAAATTTACTTTGCTCCCCCATTCATCGGCGTTACTATGAAGGCTTTTTTTTTTTTTTTAAGCATCTTTTAACCTTGTTTATCTTTAGGAAAGAATTTTTTTCTGCAAATTAGTGTCTTCATATGCCACATATAAATTGCTATTTTAAAGTGACAACTCAGTCGTATTATAGTTAATTTGAGTAGCTTTTTAGGAGTCTGTTATGATACCTACATACACAAAAATTTGAGCTATTTGGGGGAAAATTTGAACAAGTATAGGGTTACTTGTGTCAGTTGGAGTGTTGGTCTAATTTGATATATTTTAAGTATTAGAAAAACAAATTTAGCTTTTTATATTCTATGCTGCCATGAACTCAATATTTCATATTAGACTATCAGTAAGAACATGGATAGCTTCCATCATGTGCTCATTACAATTATCCCTTTGCTTAATAAATTACCTGTGACAAACTGTCCTGTCCAATGTAGCCTAGCCACAATGTGGTTATTCAGATTTAAGTGAATTAAAATTAAAGTTAAAACTTTAGTTCCTCAGTCACACTGGCTGCGTTTCAGCGTATTGTATACCGTAGATACAGAACAAGCCCACTGTCACCAAAAGTTCTGTTGGACATTGCTGGTTAAAAACCAGGTAGCTACATTAGGAGGTAGAATTGAGGGTGGATTGTTATTTTCATACCCTTTTAGTAATAAACAGTTGTTATGTAGGTGTATTTCCCCAGTTTCCCAACTGTTTTAATGAAAAAGTAAAATTCACTGAGAGAGGTTTTTCTTTTTGACAAGTCATTTGAAATTTTTGCATCTCCTATCAACACAAGAACTCAGTTCTGCCCTTGCTTCCTTGGTTATTTGAGGTTAAGTTTATCTTTTAACATTATCTCTTTGAAATTTGTCCTTATATTTCACTTATTGGATTAAACTGCTTTAATCTCTACACTGAAATCTGCTGTCTAAAGACCACCTGTTGGTATATCTTTCTTTAGGGCAGTGATTCTCAAAATGTGGAAAAACAAGTTGCTGAGCCCATCTGTGTATAGGCTTGGTGTGGTTGCCAGTAATTCCATCTGTTAGCAATGCAAAGATAAACAATTATGTATTACTTTTAAACAGTATGTTGGATACTTGAACATGACTGACTCTTCAGTGACTCCTGAGTTAACTAAAGGTGTGAGGGGGAGGGAAGTGGGGCACTCTTTATCACAGCACCCACTAAGGCACATAAGACAACCGATAACATTTTCAAGAGGCAGAAGCCTATCCTGTTGTGGGTTTAGAAAGGAAGTAGGTGCTCTGACTATCCATCCTTGCCTTCTCACCTTTGGTCTGATTTCTTACCTTTAGTCCCATGACAGGATAGACAATCTGATCATCTACCCACTAAGTGGCTATGACTAGAAATAGATAAATCGCTAATAATGCTCCTTGAACCTTGGCTTGGCTGCTGCTGCTTGCTCATCAAATGCAACAGCCTGATGGGATTGGGTATCAAAGCATCATCAGAACAAGCGGCATTTACACGGAAGCCATCCAGACATATATCACTGCACAGCCTTAGTATAATTCAAGTGTCACTAGCCAACATGGCTGCAGAACCTGCTAGGTCACAGGCAGAGCACTTGCTCTGTTTCAGCCAGTAGCTGCTTCTCATTAACCAGCTGCTGCCAGATCTTCCTATTTTGTTTTTAAGAGAAACCAGGAAATTGAAAATTGGACATGGGTCTTTTTTTTCTTTCTTTTAAAACACTCATAGTCCTAAAACTTCAGTATGGATTCAGACTTCAGGCTCTGGGTGTGCCACGTCTACTTAAAGAGCTTTTCCTCTATTCCTTTTATCAGAAATGGGAATCTGATCCTCAAAAACAAAGAGGTAACATGTCAGTCCTTTGAGTCTGTCTTAGTACAACAAAATGCAGCTATCTTCCCATTTTGCAATTAACACTTGCTCAAAGCAGCTCAGGATTCTTAATGTGGGCAGCACATAAACATGCAGGTGCTTGTTCTCTTAGCAACCAAGATCAGATCATCATAAAAAGAAAAACACCTTACTCTTGGAAAATTCTTTAAGCTGGGCAAAATGCACGACTTCATAAAAAAAGATTTTGAAGCAGTACCACAGAAATTGTTGGTCATGTTTGAAGGCAATATGTTTAAAGTTTCTTCACAGCATGTTAACAACCTGGAACTTAAATCGTAACTAAATTTTCTTGCCTTATTTAAATATTAAGGAAGAACACAAAAACCCACCATTTGGAAAACCAATACTGCCAGTTTTCTAATTCTGTTTTAAGTTTGAAGTTAAAGTTGAAGTGCTTGCTCTCTGAGAGCTTCCCAGTCTACTGCCAGTGGTATAGTATCTATTACAGCTTTATATTTGGTCTGCCTATGGAATACCAAATTATATTGACATGCTTTTGATTGGGAAATGAGATACAGTAATCAAATTCAAAGTTAAGTCTGACATAAAGTAAACATGAATAAGGCAGTCATGTGATTCAAACTACTACAGAGCCATGTAGCATGAGTGTAGTCAGCTGAGAGACAGTGCTTTTGACAGGGTCAGCTGGTGAACCATCAGGAAAAGATTGCTTAGCTTACCTCATTACAACCAAATCATAAATAAGGTCTTCAAGAGGTGAGGTGGAAAAGCCGAGGATAGTGGGACATATGATAGAACTTAAGTGTTTTGGTGGCTATTTCTTAGCGCCATTTGGAATATCATCTTATTAGAGGGGGGAAAAAATATATCACTACACTGGGCAGATTAAATATGAGCATGGAAATATCCTTATTTTAAAAGGGTAACAGTGGTAGGTAGACACCTGAGTGGCTTTTGCTCTTCTATGGGTTTAACCAAGTTTTCTTAAAGTGAGTTGATTTTCAAGGGACACTAAAAGAATAGAAATGGCGGTAGCATGCCAGATGGGTTAGGAGGGTTCTCAGGAATGTGAGACTGGGTAACGGAATCAGTGAGCGTGAAAGGATAAAAAGAAGAACACTATTGAATAGGGGCAGGTTAACTCCTTCTAAAATACCACTGTTCACATGGAATTACACTGCCTGTGTAAATTTCCAAAAAGCCCCTATCTAAAAGAAACTAGTACTGTTTTAAAATTAGCAATTATAGTTGCCAGTTAAGTCTTGGGTTCTGTAAAAATAATGACCTCATGACAAAAAAAGTCACACGAACATCTTTGAAGTATGTTTTAAAGAAGTTTTCATAATAGGATGTCAATTACATTGGCCTTCAAAATGTTTATTAGTAAGCAAGTTGTAGTTCAGTTTTTGGTGAACTGGTTTGGAAATTCCTTATAACTCAGCTACTCAAAAGTATCAACTCATTTAATTGTGTTTACATTCATTTTCCTTTCAAAAGCTGCTGAGGAAACAGATTAGTGCTCAGAGCTGTTTACACTTGTAATGCAATTGAAATTGTAGAGTTAGCTGAGAAACTCTCTGGGATCTCTGAAAATAGCAATTGTTTTTTCTCTTATATTAATTCAAACTGATGAGGTGGAAAAAACAAAATCACTTCTAGAGTTTATAAAATGGCATGTATATTGGATAGAAATTAAGTAGGCGACTTACATTCTTTTATTCTAGTATCTGAAGTAGTCAATGCATTGTATTTTTTTTACTTTTTGTGTCCTTTGCTACTGCACGGGATATTTTAAACTATGTTTATATAACAAATATTTTCAAATTGAACTTCAGAACTCAGTCAAGTTTTAAATTCTTAGTGAGCTCTAAAAGAAGAGGTACAGATCTGATCAATGAGCTACAGTTTATATAAAGCAGCCTTTTAAAATATTCAGTATATGTAAATTTCTGTTGACACATATAATTGAGTAGAAGTTCCTGATTTTGCTTGGCAGATTGAATAATGCCACAGGAGTGGCATCTCTGTATCATACCACTCATCAGTTCTTCAGACTAATGGCCCATTAAACTAAGTTCACTGGAAGATGCCTTTAATTAACCTCTGAGCAGCCTGGCAAAGCTGCACATCCTGCTTTCCTTCCTAGGATGGGCAAAAAAATTTCATTGCAGTAGACCTTGAATGATAATTGCTAATAAGTTTTGGTTTGTTTGGGTCTCTTTTATACGATTTTAATTTTCCTTTATTCATTTAACTACTTTTTATGAGGTACTCAGGCACTATAACATTGAGGATGCATGTAAAACAGATATGGTCCCTTTTCTCAAAGAACTTACTACAGGAACTAAAGGTCAGTGAAGAGGCATTTGGAAAATCTAGTGTGATAAACTGGTCAGATGTATTGGTTAGAAAAGGTTTCTTAGAGGAAATGAGAACAAGAAGGAGATGATGACAACGCAGGTAAGTGTAATGGGAGTGGTAATGGAGTAAAGTAGGATTTGAGTTGTTGTACTGCTAGATTTTATGGGGCAAAAATCTGTGAAGATGGACAGCAAAACATCTCAGGGGCCGGGGGGAGGCGTCAAGGAAGGCACCCAGGTTTCTTCCTTAAGCAGCTGGTGACGTCAGACTTGGGAAGAGCATCCAAGGTGTGGGGAGTGGGGTGAAGGAAGAGGCGTGTAGGCAGGGCGAGTTTGAGCAGCTCATGGGACATCTAGGTGGAAGTGTACACTGGATCAGAACTCGCCCATGACACTTTTACACTTTTTTCCAAGTCTTTTTTTAGGGAATGTTTCTTCTGAATGTCTGAAAGAATCTGAAATTTTAGTAGCATATATATATTTTCACAGTAAATTGACACGGTGATTCTCTGATTTGCTGTTCATCTCAACAGATTACTTATGTGCACATAATTATGTACTTAGCTGGGTTCTTAGCATTCATTTGGGGATTTAAGTAAAAGTTAAAAGAGAAATTATTCCTGGAGAAAGTTATATTACATGAATTACTAAAAAGCAGTATTGAACACAAAAGCTTTAACTTTAAAAGCCCACAGCATTCTTCAAGTAGACATCTGTTATATTGACAGGTTGGTAAAGCTCTGGGGTACATCGGGAAACTCATTGTTGCATATAATTTTTTAAATACAATTTCTGAAGTTTCTAGGTAAATTTTTAAAATTTAACAGCAAAATTAATTACTTTGTGTAGCCTAATTTTAAATGCTAAAGTTTCTTTTTATATAGACTCAAAAGAGAATCACTGCTTAGATTCAACTAAATCATTGCTACATGTATTAGAGCTGTGGCAATGGGATGAGAGCTGTTTGGGCAGGGGACTGGCTAGTCATCAGTTGGCAACGAGACCTGACAGTTTATAGAGCGTGAGGAAGCTCTTTAATAGATTTTCTGAAGTGAGTAAAGTAGGCAGGTTTCAAGTTCTCTCTACCTACCTGCTATGTATCTAGAGTAATAAGTATTAGAATCAAAAAGCAGATTGGAGCTACCTGTAATGTAAAGACCAGAGTCTGTAAATGTAAATTGCTAGTTCAGTAGTATTTTTTTTTATGTAGTATGCAGTAACATACCTCTAGACTGCGGTTAAGATGAATCTTTAAGTCCTTAAAAAGGCTTTGCTATTTGTAGGAATTTAATACTACTGAAAATATAGTTAAATTGAAGCAGAATTATTAGACCATTTTTATATTATTAATACCAATATTCTTTAATATTTTCCCTCCAGTTTACAAACTGACAGTGACTGTGTTTTACTAAGATTTGTATATTCTTAATGCAACTTTAAAAGATGAAATTTTTCTTTTTTTTATAGGAATACCAAAATCTAATCTCTTGCACACCACATCGTTAAGGGGCCATAAAGACTGCTTTGAAAAATACCATTTGATTGCAAACCAGGATTGTCCACGATCTAAGCTTTCAAAAAGTACTTACTATGAAGACGTTAAAACCATTTTGAGTAAGAAGATAAACTGGATTGTACAGTATGCACAAAATAAGGACGTAGATTCAGATTCGGAATGTTCTAAAACTCCCCAGCATCACCTCTTTAATTTCAGGCATAAGCCAGATAAAAAGTTGCTCCCACAGTTTGACTCCCAAGTACCAAAGTATTCTGCAAAATGGCTACATGGAAGTACGGGTGGCTTCTCAGACTGTACACAAAGAATATTGCAGCAGAGGGAAAATACAGACTTTGGGCTTGCTGTGCTACAAGGTTCAGGTGCTACTTTATGCCACAGTAATGTATTGTGGTCTCATGGTCACAACCAGGCACAGAAAAAAGAAGAGACAATCTCTAATCCGGAGGCTAGTGTCCAGACCCAGCATCCACATTACAGCAGAGAGGAATGTAAGTAAAATAGGAGAAAGGTGAAGGTTGATGTTTTATTGGGGTTTTTTTACATTCTTATATATGTGATGTTTCAGGAACTTTGCTGTAGAATTATAGATTTGGTAAATAGAGTATTTAAATGATAAATACATCACTCCATAAAAAAGGAGATGTCTTAAAACTCTCCATCAGTTCTCTGGAATACCCCTTAGTATGTCCTAAACATTGGCATTCTGCAGTAACATGATTTGTTTTCCCATTCTAAATTATTAAACTAAATGCACACTGATTTGGGAAGTTCAGGGTCCATATAGTTTAGAAATAAAGCCTCAACCATGGCTCACACACATTGTCACATTGCTAATCCCTACAAGACTAATTGACTTCCTTGGAGTGGCATTTCAAAAGCATAAATACGGCATTTTACTGAAGGCCAAAGGTAATGTGTTATTTTAAAGCTAGAACAGTGACTCATTCAGTCTGCATCTACAAAAACTCACAGAAGCTGAGATAATTTTCATTGACTTAAAATCAAATGATTTTAGAGCAAGAAGGGACCATGGGTATATTTTTATGAAACTTACTGGTTCTGTGTATCTAAGGTTATATAACTAGATAGATAACTTGATTTTTCAGACTGTTTCCACAGTGCTTTACAGTCAGGTTTTTCTAACTGGGGATCATGAACTATGTAGTGTTTAAGCAAAATTGACTTGATGGGTAGTGACTCACACTTTTTAAAAACTGAAACAGAACGGTATATACATGTCAGAATCCAGTGGGCCTAATACAAAGTGCTTTTCTGTGAAACTGGCTTTGGGGGAGGTTTACTGGGAGTGATGTAAAATACATTTTTTACCATGGGTTGAGATTAGGATTTGAAAACTCCACACTGGAGGAGTTAATGAATGAACTCTTGGGTACTGCTGAATGTTATATTGGCAGATAAGTACAAATTTTAAAAAAATAGGATATTGTGTTAGTGATGCAGGCAGCCTATTTTCCTGGGTTGTTTGGTAATAATGAATATATTTTCATGTTTCAGTGAATTCGATGACTTTTGGTGAGGTAAAGCAACTGAATGCAAAGCTCCAACAGCAAATACAGGGTAAAGAATCGGTGTCAATGTTTTTTTGCATGTGAAAATTTTGATACAGAAAATCCCCTATAACAGGGCCCCATTAGCTTCATCTGCATTTAAATTTGGAAATGGGATTAGAACCTGCTAGCTTCCAGAGCAAAAGGGATAATGAAAACAACCACTTTATGAACTGCAGGAAAATGGGTTTTTCTTTTTTAAGTGAAAATGGAGACTACAACTTAATCTCTACCTTCTTACTAACGTTCTGCTACACACATGAACTCCCTCACAGTCCTTTAAGGCAAGTATTAGCCCTGGTTTGGAACAATTTCAAACACAAAAGTAGTAAAATAGTATAGTGAATCCCTTGACCCATCTTCATCAGCTTTAACTGCTACAAAAAGCGTAGCTAATTTTCCTTGATCTCTGCTTGCACCCATTCCCTTTGCCCCACCTTCAGTGTGGATTATTTTGAAACAAATCCCAGACAACGTATGTTTTGTCCAAAAATACTTCAGGATTTTTTCTAAAACATAACTTTTTTTAAGGTAATCACAACCTGACCACATCTAAAAAAAAAAAAAAAAGTACCAGCTAGTAATTCCTGAACATCATGAAATATGATGCTAACACCAACAGTTAACAGTTAGTGTTCAGATTCCCCAATTTGTCTCTTTTTTCCCTTTATAATTGATTCCCATTTCAGTGAGGAAACTACAGTTGAGAGACAGTTAAGCTGCTTACAAAGATCATGCATTCAGTCAGTGACACAAAGATTTTAACCTCTGTGTTTTTAACTCCAAAGCTAGTGGTATTTCTTGAGCACACAACCTCTCCAAATAATAAAATAATAACAGTAACAATAGTAATAGCAGCTTATATTTGTCCAGTACTTATTCTGTGTAAGTACTTGACAAGTATGACCTATTGAATCCTCACAGTAACCCTGTGAAGGGCCTACTCTCATTGAGGTAATACATAAGGGGAAATTAAAACACAGTTTAAATTACTTGCCTGGGACTCGCAAGAGTAGGAACAATATTCTAGGTAGTCTGATTCCAAAACCTCTTAGAGGGGTTTCCAGACCTAGGCACTAATGTGCACTTACTTTCCATAAGTCATATTAGATAGTTACTGAACCTGTTTCTATTTCAAATTGTGAAAAGTGTCTCTCTCAGAGGTGGTTATAACTGCCATTCTTGCTGCACATCTATATAGCTGTTGCTTATGACACTTAAGTATCACTTGATGGAGAAGAGGAATACCATATTCCAGCTGGCTGTGCAAAGTATACAACACCCCAGAATGGTCAAAACGCAACTGTTTCCTTGGTGTCAAATCACCTTTTTTCCCCCTTTACCCTCACCCAAGGATATGTTTATTGATTTGAGAGAGAGAAAGAGAAACATTAATCGGTTGCCTTTTGTATGTGCCCCACCTGGGGATGGAACTTCAGTCTAGGTTTGTGCCCTGACCGGGAATCGAACCCGAAACCCTTTGGTGCACCGGACTACGCTCCAACCAACTGAGCCACCGGGCTGGGGCAATGTCATATCATTTTAATTGCAAACTTTTACTCAATGCATTCAGTTAAAGTACTTGAAATATAAATCATAGGATTAGCTTTCTGTGTACTAAAAATGGAACTTTTTAAAAATCTTTACAGAAATTTCTGAAGAGTTAGCACACCAAGTGCAAGAAAAAGATTCTTTGGCCTCAGAGCTCCACGTCCGACATGTTGCCATCGAACAGCTTCTCAAGAACTATTCCAAGTTACCATGTCTGCAAGTGGGGCGAACAGGAATTAAGCCACATCTGTCCACGAACAACTGAACTAAACTTACACTTGCTTCTGATGCCCTACCATTTCCTGTTCTGCCAAGCATGTGGGATGGTCATTACGATAGCAAAGCTTCAAGGCAGTATTTAGCATCTTCGTCAAATAAAGCAGATCATCACATTCTGGTCTTCTAGGGTTAAGCATTTGGGTTTATTTTGGGAATCTTTTTTCCCATAATTACTAAGTGGCCCTCCCTAACTTTTACCACATGTGACTATTTAAATATACTGTTACAGTGTGATTTTTATTAAACATAGTTTAATATAATTCACCTTTCAAAACAATATAAGGTTAACGAACTCCTGAGATTAGTCTGAACTATTTAAGAGGGAGATTAAATTCATAGTATCACCTCTTATTTATTATGAGCAATATTTTAATATGCAAATTTTATATATAAAAATGCTATTTTAGGTACCTTTCCATTCTCTTTATAAATGTGTATTTGAATGGCTCTGTGTATTATATTTACACTTCCATGTGTGAATATGTTACCCATATTTCAGATCACTGCATTTTATTCTCTTAATATACTGCTTTTACAACTATTATCTTGTTTTCCAAAGATAAATGTATTTTGGGGTAGAAATCTATCTAGTCGAATTGTTTGACTTCTAATATCTCTTATAAAAGAATAACTTTTTAAAGCAAATATGCAAGAAAGTAAAATATTTAACTTTTTCTAACAAAAGCAGTTCCGAGTTCAGGAAGAAAACGCTAATCTAGCTTTTGTATGTCAACAAGTCTCCATAGAAAAAGCCTCTTCTATTTCAATATTATTTTCATTCTAATGACTTTGATGTGTTAGACTTTGGACAGAGTAAGTCAAGCCTCACTTGTAAGTCAAATGGAGTATCTTTCTTCAAATTGAATACTCTGTGAAATAACTGTCCTATCTGAAAAAAATTAAAATTATTTTGTATGCCACTTTGTATCAAGGTTCAAGAATCCTTGAACTGTTCAAATTCTGTATCAACATCATTGAAATTAGTCCCAAAGAAAACATTCTGGGGTATTTTTCTAAACTTTAGAATCTAAAGGGAAAGAGAAGACTGCTTTATGTAGAAAAACAGAACTAATTAAACAAAAACCTATTTTTTTTAAAAAAGTATGTATTGATTTTAGAGAAACATTGATATGTTGTTCCACTTATTTATGCATTCATTGGTTGATTCTTATGTGTGCCCTGACCGGGATCAAACCCGTAACCTTGGTATATTGGGATGATGCTCCAACCAACTGAGCTACCCAGCTAAGCAGCTCATTTTTAAAAGGATATTTATGTGTTGCCTATGTTTCCAAGGAGCTCTGAACTAATAGCTGTCTCAAACAGCTAGATAAGTTTTTAATGTATTATAACAAAAGCTATAACCAATGCAGAATTAAAATGGGCTATAAATTCTGTTTTCAGCTGGTGGCTAGAATGTATTCATAAGGTAAGATCCTTTGCTTGAAAGAATCTACAGAAAAACCCATAATTTGGCAGCTCTGTGCATAAAAATATAAATGACTTCTGCCTTAAATTAGGCAGCCTGCCCTAACTTGGGTCAGATTTTAGTCTTGAACACAGTGTTTGAACTAAGCAAAGAAACACCTCAAACTAGTAGAAAATTTTTTGTAATGCTGAAACATGTTGAATTTGCCCAAGAGTATTGCTTGATGCCTCTTTGGCCTTGTTTTGTTTTCTCTGAAGTATGACATAACTGCTTTTCCGAGAGAGTTTGTGAAAGATGCTTTCAGCTTCTCTCAATTCTTTGAGTTATCCAAAATGAATTTAAAATCCAGGAGTGGGGATACATTGCCTTAGTTTTTGATAAGCTTTAAATTGAATGTGTGCAATATCAAAATCCATAAATTTACAAGTTGAATAAAGACTTTTCCAGATGATGCCAGTAGGTATCCTAGTGCTTGGTTGTTATGGTCACATTTTCAAATTTGACTTTACTCTTTTTTGGCATAATCCATTAAGGATGTTACCAGCCAGTGTGCTTGCACACATTTGTGCTTCTATTTAGATCACTTTGGGACAGCCATAAAAGTCTGGGATGTGTTGCATTTGAAATCAGTAGTAGCATATTTCCGGAATGTGAGCCATATGGTGAAACCTGAACACAACAGTGTTATCCAAAGAAAGTATGTGCTTGCTTCTTAAGGAATTTCTGGCAAATGTGTAGCTTTACTAATGAGTTAGGAACAATTAGATGGGATTATACATGTACCAAGGTCTCAATCGGGAACTCTTGATTTATCCCATTTAGATACTTCTCCTTAAGCTGTTCAAGGGAAAGGTGCTCTTAAAAAATACCTGGTGCTGGTACTCACACTAGTACTTTATTTGGATAAAATATTCTAGTAAAAAAAAAATTTTGTTATTTTGCACAGCAGTTTTTTTCAAATATTTGATAAATTTATTTTATATTCCAATATTAGTTTTCTTGATTGAATATGCAGTTACTATATATTCTAAAGTAAGGCTAAGGAACAGAGTTGAATTCTACCTTGAGAGAATATGAAATACCACAAACTTGGTTACCATGCTTTGCTATTCTGTACACTTGTTAGTACTTTCTGAGGAAATTTGAAAGAAAATCTTATCTGTACCTTCAGTTTCAAAAATGGCAAAAGAAATACTGCAAGTTATCTATTACTGATTTCAGAGCTTATATGATTAAGTGGAGGAAAATAAGACTGGTATTTTTTCATGTTAGATTTCATAATTTAGACGAGTTGAATTTTTAAAAAATCAGTTTGAAGTAAAAGTGATTTTGACAACCCAAGATTGTTCTCTTGATTAAAGATTTCAAACCCGTTCAGCCTTCTGTCATCCTTTCACACTGGTATTTAATATCCTAATGTGTTTTATTTAACAAAAGTCATGCACTTAAGACACCAATAATAGATGATGCAGGCAGCAGAACAGTGTTTTGTAGTTTCTTATGCATGACGGAGCGAAGAAATGTTCTGACTTTTTCAAATTATATGCTCATTTCACCACAAAGTGCCCATTTTTTTATACATTTGAGGATTACTTTTAAAGTAAGTTCATGCAAGAAAGTGATTTCAGTGATATAGTCAAACTATATTCTGTTTCATTGGCATCTTCACAGGCATCTTAAGATTTCTCGGGTTTTCCATTTTACCATATTCTTTACCACTGAAAATGGTTTAAAGTGCTTTCTTGTTTTGTTTATGTATCTTTCCTTGGGTTTACACTCTTGAGTCTTTTTGGATCTATTTGTGTATGTTAAAGTTTTGGTTTTATTTTGACTTTTTAGAAGAAATTTTCTTACGTTATTATTGTAAAATGTAATACAAAATGTATGTGCTCTAAACTTAAGTCAGAACTTTTAAAGAATAAATTATTTGTGTAGCTTCATAGGAGGTTCAGGTTAGTGACCATAAATTAGGTTATGTGACATGAAGACTTTTAAATGGTCCAGTGTAAAGTTATTGTAGTGTTATTTTTCTGACTTATGCCAGTTAGTTTACTGACCAATGTTATTGTCAGTGCTAAGGTAAGACATTTGAGTATTTTTAAGTACTTATTAAGAAGTTAGTACTCTTAAAAAATTCTTTAAATGTCTTTTGTTCAGATGTGGCTGTAAAACAGATACGTGATTTCATTTCGGTGTTTAATTGCAGTTTTCACTTTAGGTTGGTGGAAATAATTATTTAAGAAAATGTGCGGTGAAAATCAGTAAGAGATAAGACTCAACAGGTTACTCTTACCAAATTAAGTCTGTTGGTAGTGGGATGGGAAAGAGTTGGTTTACCTGAATAATAAGGTAATAGGGCTCTGGCACAAGTACAGGTATCTTGGAGGATGGTAATACTGTGTGTGGAGCAACAAGGTTCTGTCTCACATCTCAGTATTTTCACTCTCCATCCTTTCATAATTGCCCTTGTTATAAGGTAGTCTACTTATTAAGCAATTTGGCCATGTTGCTGTGAAACATTTCATAGCAAATCTCTAGCATTAAGATATTTTAGCATCTAGTTTGTAACATACTTTTACTATTCTTTTTGGTTTATAAGAGTCCAGATTACGACTGCATTTTAGGGATACTGGACTGAAACAAAATCACGGAGATGAGTATCGCCTGCCCCCAAAAAAGTGTTAGCTGAACTTCCCTCACCTACATCTAAAGCAAAGGGAATTTTGGTAAATAAATGTTTATTTCTTTTAAACATGAAGAATGGTTATTTTCATTCTACTACCTTGAAAAAAGTCAGCTTAGAAAGTGTTCAGTAGTGACTTCTGTTTAAAGCCATTCCTTCTTTTACAGTATGTTGTGTATGTTGACCTTGCTTTAAGTCTTGAGTAGCTTATACTATGGTCATTGAACTTAGTCTCTCTCTGGTGTTAGAAATTTATTTCACAAAATTGTGCTAAGACATTTGGAAAAAGTAAATTCCAGCTGCAATGGTAAAAACCAAGTTGGTTTCCAAAAGTTTAGACATTACTTGGCTGTTACACTTTTCTTTTAAAACTGCAATAATTTACAATTGTATTGTTCTGCTTTGGAATTGTAACTACTTACGCTTGTCTACTATTTTAATTTTACAACAATAAAATAAATATTTTGTTATCTATTAGTTTCAGTGAATATTTTTATGAGAACATTTTTTAATGGTTGGCCTATATGGGGGTTTTGTTTTGTGGGCTTAAGGAGTCTATACTTAAAATCATTATCTAATGATTTATTAATTTCTTGTGAGAATCTTTCTTAGAAACTTAACTGTCCCAGGAGGGAGCAGGTAATGATTCCTGTAACTTAGTGGATGTTTATGTAACTTTTTTCATTGGATTATGCTTTACATACAATAAATACACAGATTTTAAGTGTGTTTGAGTTTCAACAAATGTATTACAACTATAACCATCACCTGTTTGTGCCCCTTTCCAGTCACCTCACCCCCCCTTCCCTTCCACCACTCTTCTGATCTCCATCATTGTAATTTGCCTGCTCTAGAACCCTATATAAACATCATACAGTATGTGCTCACTCGCCTCTGGCTTTTTCCCTCAGCTGGATGTTTTGAAACTCATGTTAACGCAAGAATCAGAAGTTTGTTCCCCCTTTCTGATGAACAGTAATTATTGTCTGAATATATTATAATTTGCTCATTCACCTGTTGATGGACATCTGAGTTGTTTCCAGTTTGGGGCTAATAGGAATAAAGCTTTTATGAATTTTTTAAATTGGCTTTTAAAAGAATTTAGAAATGTAACAAAATATTAAAGTAATTTTTATATAATTTTTTAGTAATAAAATGTAAACCTAGAAAATGAAGGCAGCCGTACAAAAGATCAGAGGCAAAATTCAAAAGGGATTTTTGAGAACTGAAGCATGTAATGAGGTGCTAAGAGAGTCTTAATCATTTTTAAATCCCTCCACAAGTTTTAAGTCTCAAGTCGAACCACTTTGTTTTGCAGAAGAGACAGTGATGGCCGAGAAAGTCTGGTTTGGTGAAAGTACTGGAAAGAACACTAGGCCACAAAATGAAGTTCTGTTTAGTTTTAAGTACTTCATGATGTTAAGGGAAATATGTTACTTGTCTAAGCTTGAATTCACTCAGCTGGACCAAATGAACAATTGGTAAAATGTAAACCTGCCCCTGCTTTATCACCTTCACTCCTGCCCAGTCTCCAAGCCGCCTTGGAAATTTTCAAACTGTTTCTAAAATGATTTGCTCTCCCTCACTTTTAAATGTCGTTATAGGGCCTGGAATTCCTTGCACATGTCTTAGAGACTGGTCAGTAGGTGTTGTGAGTGTGTGGAGGGAATGCTGCAGGCAGGATGACACCCTTTTATATCATTTACATACTGGTCTATTCGTGAAAAGTTTTTGAAAGGTTTTACTTTGGGAATTTGAACTAGATGATGTCTTAGGTCCCTTTATCTTGAAAGTTCCACATGACTTGCAAGTTTACATCAGTGGGCTTTTCTTTTTTGTTTGGTTTCGGTTCTCTGCATCAGTCCCATCCCAGTGGCACAGACCACCCCCCCTCCCCCTTCACCTCTAGAAGCAAAAAATTACAACCCCAGCCTCCCTTGAATCTGGGGTACACTCCCTCCTGCCCCGCCCTAGACTGCTGACACAAACTGGGTAGAAAAGGATCCACGTTGAGAGCAGCAGTGTCTTGACTATCAATAGAGGCATAAATACCTGGTATCCTGTGTCCCAGTGGGGGCTCCTGCCATCTGATGTTGAGTAGCCGTTGCTCTGTGTAAATTTGGCCATGAACCTAGTAGTTGATCAATCGCCTTTGTTCCTACTTGGCTTCCAAGCCTTCATGGGTGGGTGATCCCTGCCTACTAAATAATTCCCTTTTTGCCTAAACTAGTTGCTTTCTCTATCTTGCAGCTGAGAACCCTGTCACAGCTAACTTCATCTGCTGGGTCCATGTCCATGTCTAATGCCCTCCTACTCTGAGACCTTGGAAAATTGGTTTCTAAAAGTGTACTGCTGAGAGCCACCATATATCTAAACCATCCCTCAGGACCACATGGACTGTGTTGGGCCAGCTGAAACCGAAGGGAAGGGAAGATCCTGGAGAGATTAAACTTGTGGTTATGCAAATGTCCGTTTTCCTGTTAAAGTATTTGTTGTTCACAGGTGGGCTGACTTTGGAGAGCCCCCCACTGTCCACCACTAATTACTGCGAGGGCTCACAGTGTGTATCCACCAGGATATTGGAGGAAGGGGTCTAATAGAAATAGTGATGGTCATAACTTTAGCCTTGAGCTTGGCCTGCATTCTCCCCATTAATACTAAATGACTCCAAGCCCAGTGAGGATATGTGGAGGGAATGAGAGACTCCGGAGGTGGCCACAGGATTGCCTCTAAAAGTAAGTCAGTAGCTACTCAATAAAATGCCTGAGGCCTTCATCTAGGGACTGAATGCTACGCTTCTCTCCATGTACACCACTCTCCACACACCTCCATGACTATCTCAGGCTTTTGCTAACTTGCATTTGTTTTCTGTCTCCATTTCTCCTCCAAACCAGTGGTTCTATGACTTTGAGTTTCATGAAACATCAGTGGACCACACCTCCAGAGTTTCTGAATTAATAGGTCAAGGGTGGGACCCAAGAATTTTCATCTCACAAATTCCCAGGTGATGTAAATGCTGCTGGTCTACATAGCACACTGCATACCACTGCTCCGAACCATCCATTGCCCCAGAGTTAACTTCCCAAACATGATGATGCTACTCCCTTCTCAAAGACTTTTCTAGAGTACCATTGCCTAGAGAGTAACAATCCTCAGCTCAGCAGTAAAAGCCTTCACCATTTGGCTCCCACCTATTTTCCATTTTAGTAATTCATCAAATTTAGACTTTGTTTTGTGCCAGAGACTCTAACAAGCCCTGAAGGCTTTGGGTTAAAGAGATAATAGCCTTCAAGACTTGATTGATCAACTGAAAAGGATTCTGCCAAGAGATTAAATAAATAAGGATTGAAAAATGTCCATTGGATTTAGCAACCAGGAATTCAATGACAATAGTTTTAATGGACCTTTGGGAGCAAGTATTGATCACAATGGTTTGAAAGTGCAGATGGGGAAGTAGGACAGTGGATTTGGGGTGTGATCTCTAAGAAGTTTAGCCATAAATTGAAGTTGAATTTAGGATGTGTATCCAAAGTTCTTTTTTTTCTTAAGCTGGGTACTTGAAAGTGAATAAATGATGAGGGGACAAGTCTAGCAGAAACTCTGAAGACGGAGAGGTAGCAGTAATCAAAGGAGTGAAGTACTGAAGAGCTGGGCCGGACAGCACACCTAGAATGCCCTCTCTTTGAAGAGGGTTAGGATCACCTCAGGCTTTGACACTGGAGAGAGGGTCAAACTGCAGATGACTGTGCCTGAGGGAGATTCGCTGGAGAGTAACTTGAGTAAGTCCCTATCTGGCTGCTGCTATTTTGTATGAGTGGGAAGGAAAAGCCATGGGGTGAGAGGCTCCAGGAAAGTGCTGCTTCCTGAGAAATGAGTGTCGACCAGGCTGCAGTGGGAAGGGTTGCTGGATGGTGTAGAGGAGGCAGAGCTTGAGGTCTATGACTCACCAGTGGTTGAACTGCTCTGAATTTGCATTCAGATTTTGTTGCTGTAAATATATACAGAGGACTGTTTTCTCAACTGAAGTACACTAAACTGAGAGCACTGCTGAAAAGAGATGAGAATCTGGACACTTGGATAAACTGGCGGCTCCAAAAGAGAACTGACAACACCTTTACCCAGTCGATGAAATTTCAAGTGTAGGAAAAATGAGAAGTATGAAAAACTACTGCAAGTAGTGTATGGGGGGAATGAATTCTGTAGCTTTAACTTAGGCAGTCATTTCAAGCAAGTATTTTCATTTACCCTCTCAGTAGCTGGCTCCACAGGCGCGCGCGGAATAAGGTGTTTTAAAGGCTAAGCCCTTATAGACCAGCAGAGGCGCAGAGAAGTGTCAACCTAGATAAAAGGAGTTTTATAGAAGATAGTATACAGAATGTGGAAGAAAGCAAGCCAAGGCACAGCTAAGCAGAGTTCCGGATATGAATCTCCAAAGCAAGGAAAAGGCCATGCGAAACGAGAAGGGCTCTTCTGAATCGAAAGTGATGACGGCCGAAGAGGAAGTTCTGGTGAGCAAGGCGATTGCTAAACCCACATTTGGGAACTTGGGTTCTAACCCTCCTCTCCACTCCTGAGCACCGTTTCTATCTCTCTGAGCCTCTCTTTTGTCACCTGTAAAAAGTGGAATTGAACTTGGTGATCTCTAGGGGAATTCCAGCTCTAACCCTCTATAAGGGTAATGAATTTGAAGAAACCTGCAAGGGAAAATCGCCCTGGCCCCTGCGTGAACCGCTGAGCTGAGCAAAAGACATAAAAGAAGTGTGGTTTCACTTAAGAAGAAACTGCAAGGTGCTTTTACAGCAAGCTGTTTCTATGATCGTCTGGGACAAAAGAGAAAAGACGGCAGAATCACCCTGGCTCATAAACAGCTATACGATTCTTTATATACTGTTTGTAGAAAGGAAAAAAGGACTCTAAGCCTTGACAACTTATTGCCCTCCCACATTCTTATATCAGGAAACAGTATTTGGGGAGGCTGCTCTCTTAGAAATAACAATCAGAAGTTGGGTCACCTACAGCAGTGTGGTGAGCTGTGTAGCAGGGCACAATCTACTCAATCAATATAACTGTCCTTTATTCTGATATTACATCTTTCCTATTATGGGAATGGAAATTGATCTTTCTTTTATGAACTGACAAAAACAGTAGATTGTAGCTTTCCTTTTTGTTTAATTTTGAGGCCTTATTTGGGAAAAATTAAAACACAACCATATTATCTTATGTTGGTATATCAGAGTTCTTCAGAGAAACAAAGAAACAGAATCAATAGTGTATGTGTGTGTGTGTGTGTGTGTGTGTGTGTGCGCACATGGATGTTCGTGGGGAAGGCTGGTGGGGGGGATTGGTTTGTTATTTTAGGGAATTGGCTCACACAATTGTGGGGGCTGGCAAGTCTCAAATTTGCAGAGCAGGCTGGCAGGCAGGAAATTCTGGCAAGAGTTGATGTTGCAGTCTTGATTCCAAAAGCAGTCTGGAGGCAGAATCCCCCCTCTTCGGGGAGCCTTAGTCTTTTCTCTTCACTCCTTCAACTGATTGGATGAGGCCCACCCACATTATGGAGGGTAATACGCTTTATTAAAATTTACTGATTTAAATGCTAATGACCATCTAAAAATATATTTTCACAGCAACACCTAGACTGGTGTTTGACCAAACCACTGCCCAGCTGACACATGGAGTTAACTATCACCGTTGATCTCTACTTTTCATTCTATTTTAATACTCCATGAAATTGGTACGTCTGGAAACCATGGATCTGGCCATGCTTTACCCAGACAGCTGCCTGTAAGCAGCACTCCCTGACCCCTCAGCTCAGGCCTTCATGATCTCCAGGGAAGGACATGCGCTCAAGAGGCTCTGACACTGCTCTGAGTTTTTCCATATGTTCTGAAAGGCCTTAGAGAAATAGCTTTTTAAAATAATCCTTTGTGGCCCGGCTGGGCGTGGCTCAGCGGTTGAGCGTCGACCCAGGATCCAGGCAATTGGGGTTCGATTCCCGGTCAGGGCACATGCCCAGGTTGCAGGCTCGATCCCCAGTCGGGGGCGTGCAGGAGGCAGCCGATCAATGACTCTCTCATCATGGATGTTTCTATCTCTCTCCCTCTCCTTTCCTCTCTCTGAAATCAATAAAGATATATTTTAAAAATAATAAAATAATCCTTTGTGTAACAAAGACAATCACCTAATTATCCTATTTTCTCTTAATCTAACATTGGTCTTAAATTATCCGACAACTGAGTTTTATGCAAAAAGTATATACAGCTCCTAGTAGATTTGATACCCAATAATTTTAGATAAATATGGAAGGTTGTTAGAATATTGAATGTTTGGTTTGTACCTCTCTCATTCTCCCTGCCCTCCCCGACCTCCACCTCACACATAACTCTCCACAGAGTTATTTTGTATCAGAGAAGGACACCACTCAATCTCAGCCACCACCAGCCCAAAGCACAGGTTCTTAAAAAAAATTTGCATAGTCCTGGGTGGTAGAAAAGCTTGAGAGACACCCCCACCCCCTATGACTAGCCAGGTAAATGGCAGAGACCAGACAAGGCAGCTTCTGGGCCCTCTGCAAAGTTTCTCTCCTGTTGCTGCCAGTTTCTCTCAAAAGCAGCAGAAAAATGTGGAGCCCTGCCCACTGCTGCTGCCCTACAGAGAGACGGGGAGCTTCCCTCACTTAAGAGAAAAGAAAATGCGGGGGGAGTTGACCTGTGAACTGCAAAGCCACATTGCCTGTGTGAACAAAGTACCAGCCAACAGACAGACCAATAGGCGATCCCTTCCTGCGGGGCTGCACCACTTTTCACCCAGGTATGGATGGAATTCTGATCCCAGATCGACACAGACTGGTCTCTTGCCCGAGAACAAAGTGGACCTGCACGCGAGCTATATAAATATCATAGGTAACCACCAGGTATGTGGTGTTAAAGGGGCCTTTGAGAGTCTCAGAGCTCCGATTTGATTTGATTTTGTTTTGTTTTCATTTTAGGAGAACCCTTTCTTATATCAAAAAGCCAATTTCAGCAAAACTCATTCCTAGGAAATGTCAAAGCTTATAAATACCCATTGCTATTATCTAGAGGGGAAAAAGGAAAACACATACCCTGCTGATCCTCACTGGTTCTTCAAGGCAGAGGTGCTAAAGTCATATATTATTATAGTCATATGTTTGAGAGACTGTGAACTGTGTGGGTGGAATTTCCTCTGTCAACAGAAGGAAATGGCAACTGCATGTAAAAAACCCCCAAATGGCCCATATTATATTATATTAATTATATTATATATTCTCTTTTGCAGAAATGACATATGCTGTACCACACCCTAGAACTAATGAGAAGGTTAATGTAGCTAGACCAGCAAAGAATCTCATTAAGAAGCCAAATTCCAATCTCCTACCTAAGTGAATTTGAAATGGAAACCTAGTTAGATACAAAGAAACTTTAGAACAAGATCTGAGACTATTAGTTAAGTAATCCTCTTCTTAGTCATTACCTCTAACCTGATGCTCATTAGAAGTTAAAGGAGGGCCTCTCCAATTGCTCACCGCTTGGTTTCCTGTGCGCTAACAGACAAGAAGAGAAACAGAGACTGAGGCCAAGCAAGAGTGGTGTCTGCGTGCAGCCTGCGGCTTGGCCACATGTCTGTGTGTGCTGAGTTGTTCTCATCAGTCAGCTTCTGTAAAATCTCATCACTGGAGATGCGAGAAATAGCAACAGCAAAATGCCCTAGGAAAACGAAAAACTGGGTGTGTTGCCCCTTCCTCTTTCCTTCTGGAACAATTCAGTGCAAGAGCTATTAGGTGAGACAAACAAGGTGGAACTTAATAAAAAATTCACCTGCTATTCTTAGGTCTTATTCACTGAAAGCTAAAAAATAAACAACAAATATCAGTTAAGACTATTCAATGACAACAGTGCTTGAAACAAAAAAATAAAAAGGTTTGTACAAAGGGGAAAAAAAATCCCAAAATGGTTCTCAACACAAATCCTGATGCTTAGGGTTTCGAATGTTACCAAATTGAAAGAAGCGATTCTAAAGTTAGTGAATGCTATTATTAGTTGTTATAGCTAATAAAATACTACCTAGCATTTGTAGAGTCCTGCTGAAGGGCAAGCATTGTTCTTAGTTGCATTATCACATTTAACTTTCACAATTGCTCTGTGAGGTAGGTACAATTGTTATCCCCATTCTACAGATGAGGAAACTAAGGCACAGAGAACTTAACCCTATATCACAGTGAAAGGGTGAACTCAGTAGTTTAACTCTTGTACCAGTGTGTGTAATGATTACACTGACAGTTTTAATCCTTAACTCTAACCCTTAGTCATGTCCCTCCTCACATGTCATCTAAGATCTATTCTCTCGTCCCCCAAAACATCTCTAGGAACTCTCTGCAAGTGTGAGTGACTATCTCAACCTTAATTTCTAATCCTGCTATATATGTCTTGGTTATTAAGGAGCCTTCTAATTCTCTCTGTTAACACTGATTGTATGTGTCCCCCCCAAATTCGTATGTTGAAGCCCTAACCCCCAGTGTGATGGAATTAGGAGGCGGTGCCTTTGAGAAATAATTACATTTAGATGAGGTCAGGACAGTGACCATGATGGGATTAGTGTTCTTATAAGAGGAACAGATGCCAGAGCACACTCTCTTTTCTCCTTCCTTCCCCTTCCCCTTCCTTTCTCCCCACTGGCCCACTACTACCCACCCATGCCACCCCACCCCCGCCTTGCGAGTACATAGCAACAAGGCAGACATATGCAAGCCAGGAAGACAGCCTTCACTGAATCGGCCTGCACCTTGACCTTGGACTTCTCAGCCTCCAGAACTGTGAGAAATGTCTGTGTTTAAGCCACGCAGTCTACAGTATTCATATGGCAGCCCCAGCTGACTAATGTACTCTCCCTATGTCCACACTCCCCCATACTCACCCATACTCCAGTCTATCTCCCAAATTAGCTTTCAAAGACAGACTGATCAGTGTCATACACCTACTTAAGTCTGTGTGATGAACGGTACAGTGCCTGAGGGTGGAGCTCAAACCTTCAAACCCATCAGGAGGCTATTCAAAGCTCTGTGTCGTTGGACCCAATTACTTTTACTACCTTTATTTTTCCCCCTTTTTCTTTTTTTTTAAACTATATTTTTTATTTTTTTAATATGTTTTCATTGATTTCAGAGAAAGGAAAGGAGACGTAGAGAGAGATAGAAACATCAATGATGAGAATCATCAATTGGCTGCCTCCTGCACACCTCCTACTGTCGATCGAGCCCACAACCTGGGCATGTGCCCTGACCAAGAATCAACCATGACCTCTTGGTCCGTGGGTCAATGCTCAACCACTGAGCCACACTGGCCAGGGCAACCTTTATTTCTTACTACATTTTTCTATGAAATGTACCCTCCAACCAATTCCCTAAACACATCCTCTATGGTCCCTTCTCTCCACCTCCATATGAGCTCCCTGGTGATTTCTGGATTACCCAGCCCCACCTCTCTCTCCAGAAATCACTCTAACTTTTAAGGCCCACTGTAAGTGTTCAATCTTCCAGAAAGATTTCTCCAAATTTCTGTGCTCCCACAACACTGCTTATAGCTCTACTTTGGCAAGCATTTATTTAAGGTCAGTCTCAGCCGGTCCCTGAAAATCCCCTAAGGGTAAAGACAGTGTCTCCTCATCTCTGTATCACCCTTTGCGCAGGAACTGGTAGTTGGTAGATGCTCATTGAATTAATGTTGAGGGGATGAATTAAATCTATAAATACACTTTCCAAATTTCAATAGCCATTAAGTTTGGCTGAAGTGGATAATTTTAACAAGTAGAGGTTTATTTTAGAGATAATCTTGCTTACCTAATTTCCCAACACTGCATTTTTCCTACAGTTTCACATCCAGTTCACTGATCAACTATCAAAACTGACTGATATCTTGTCATTACCTCTGCAGTGAGTCGCTGGCCTGGGGACAAGTATGTGTCATACATTTACATTTTGGCCGTAAGATAAAAACCTGTTTTTGTTTTCAGAACAGATCAAGAGTCTTAAAAACTAAAACTGTAAATTCAGTGCTGATTGTGGTCAGTGATGAAAACCTAGTGTCACTTATAAAAAGGCATAGTTTTGGGAGGTGGGTTCCTGGCCTCAGCCTGGAATTTGTGACCATTATCACTACTAATGAGGTGCCAAACTCTGAAGTCCCACCCATTTGACTTGTGTCGACAGAGCCTGTAACAAGCTATTCGCCAGGATGTTTTCTTTGAGAAGGTTTTCAACTGCTAGCTATATCACTGGTGACCTTAAAATTCCCACTAGCAGGCCCTGGCCAGTGTTGCTCAGTGGTTAGAGCATTGGCCCGCACACCGAAGGGTCTCGGGTTCAATTCCTGGCCAAGGGCACATACCTGGGTTACAGGTTTGATCCCCGGCCCGGTTGGGGCATGCTCAGGAGGCAGCCAATGGATGTGTCTCTCTCATGTTGATGTTTCTTTCTCTCTGCCTCTCCCTCTTTCCTCCTCCCCTCCTTCCGTCCCTCCCTTCCACTCTCTCTAAAAGTCAATGGAAAACATATCCTCAGTGAGGATTAACAGCAACAAGAAGTTCCCACTAGCAGACCAGGACCAACTTTTGTGTGAAAGGTCTCTCTGGGCAGGATGGCGAGTGACGGCTGAGGGGGCGTCACTTAGGAGGCACCTGCAAGTCGGGATGGCCCCCCTCCATGGGAAGACAGGCACTTCTTTGAAGCGCCCTGCTGCGCCTCGTGAGGAAGTTTGGTCAGCGACCACCACATATACCACGGGGGTCCCATAAGATTCTGAGGGGGCCGAAATTTCCCTGTTGCCAAGGGATGGCGTAGCTGTTGTAATGCCACAGTGCAATGCACGACTCACGCGTGTGGTGACGCCAGTGTAAACAAACCTGCCCTGCCAGGCACACAAAGCAGAGCACATACAACTGTGCACAGGATGTCATGCGTGATAATAACAGTAACTATGTTATTTGTTCATGTGTTTACTATACTACACTATGCTTCTATCATTACTCTAGTGTACTCTTTCTGCTTATGGAGAAAATTGGCTGAAAACTGCTGTGATGCTGGCAACAGCCTCACACATTTCGTGTTTACCGCGCCTCTTGATTGCATCGTTTCCTCCTGTGCTCGATTTTATCTCACGCTGTCTGGCACAAGGCTGGAGCCTAGGAGCATCAGCCTATACCATATAGGCTAGGTGCGTAGCAGGCTGTCCCGTCTAGGGTTGGGCAAGTGCACGCTATGTTCGCCCGTGACGAAACTGCCTAACAGTACGGCTGTCAGAGCGTATCTCCATGGTTAAGAAACACATCACTACATTGGAAGTGTAGACGACCACATTGGAGACACATGGGCGTGCCCACACACACATATACACACACACTTTTGGTTTCTGTGTTTACCAGCATAATGTAACACATTTGAAACTACAGATTCAGTTCTTTTCTGGGTAGAAGTAGTATAAAAGAGCGAGCACCGGACTAAGTCAGGCTATCTGGCCAGAGGAGCATGCAGTAAATGGTAATAGGAAATAATAACAAAAAGTTGTACAACAATCACCATGTGTCATGAGTTGTCCTAATGATTTACATGTATTAAATGAGTTAGTCCTCTTAACAAACCTAAGAGGGGGGTACCATTACTTTACAGATGGGAAACAGGCAACCAAGATTGCCTTGACTACCTCATGCGGTTGGTTGTAAGTGGTGGGATGTGAGACGAGGTATTCTGGCTACCAGAGCCCGGGGCTCTTAGCCGCTAGCTCCAACACTTAGTAATTCTAGTGTCTATTCACAAAATGTACTGCTCTTGTCACCTCTTATGATTTTTCCCATTTGTCTGAGTTTTTAAGCTTCGACAGATTTGCCTTGTGACCAGCTCTCATGCTAAAGAGTAGCCAGATGAAAGGAGAAATTATACATTCAAATAGCCATGTAATATTAACTATGGACCAGATCATGGATGACCTTTCAGTTTAAAAAGTAAGAGACAACTAATAATGTTGTCTTTCCAGCCATCATTCAAATGCCTATACATAAACCCACCCTTAGGTCATAAAAACTCCATTTTGTAACAGGCACATAAACAGACACCTCCTGTAATTCAGTGACTACACCCTGTCACCCTCTGCATCCCTTCAATGCCAACAAAATAAAAAAATGCTTCTGTTAAAAAACAGAAGATAAAAATCACGTTGAGATCACTGTAGACTTAACCCCTCTGGTATATCCAAGAGTGTTTTCTCTTGGGAAAAGCTCTTGAAGCACTAATTCAACTCAATTGTAATTCTTGCAATAGTGAATCACTTGATCCTAACAATCAACACAAACAAATGTTCAGAAATTAAACCAAGTGAGAAAAGTTAAGTACACTGGATGAGTTAGGCCCCTGGGAGGTTCCCAGGGCTTGACTGTCCAGCAACCCAATCTCAGCAAAAATGTCTGCTAAACTCTATTTGCCTTATAATTTCACAGCTCCACTTCCTCCAAGATTAAACTTCAGGATTTCTTCACCCAGAGCGGGAATGTATATGACTGTAGTTGTTTCTCAGCTTGGAAGTTTTATGGGAGTAGTGAACTAGAGTCTATATTGTGTTACTAAACCATAACCAGGCAGTAAATTACATGGAGGGAAACGAAAGCAAATTCTGCTGAGCAGGTTTTATTTTGTTATTATTGTTGTTGTTTAAAGAACGACTTTACCTTACTCTAACGGAGCAAATAGTGAAACATTTCTTAGGAATTTCTCATCATACTTCATCTTTATTTTTAGTTAGTTTAGAAATAGAAGCAATATTTGAAAGAAACAGGTTTCACATGCTCTAGCAGCCATAACAGTTACCAAGTAAATTCTGTTTCAGTAACTCTTAGCATTTTGCTTTTAAGCGGTGGACAAAGCATGCCACAGAGACAATCAAAATAAAATGTTTCAACCTTCTCAGCTTTCCTGAAACTGCTGAGTGTGGGTATCAGCATCTTTTGCTCAGTGGAGTTCAAGTTTTTCAGGGGGAGGTGATGGGAAAGCGGGAGGCAGAGCAATGCCATAAAATGGACAAAAACCTGTCATTGCCCCACTAGTGTAAAGAGCAAAGGGGTTGGGGAAGTGAATCATACTTCCCCTGGGAGGCTGAATGTTTACCTCCCATCAAACCTATATTCTATCTAATTGTTTCGACCCACTCCTACCCCCAAAGCTGGAACAGAATTTGGGACATGAATGCCATAGCACTTTTGTACCAAATAGGGAAGCACAAAACTCACTAGCATCCCTGCTTCCTTCAATAATGATACAAGCAGTTACCAAAAGACCCTTATTAAACACTCATGCGTGTTATACTATAAGAGCAAAAAAAGAATCCATGCATGGGGTATTCCCACCTATCCACCCCATCCCCCCCTTAAGTGACGTCATCATGCATCATGAGATGGGTATTAATGTTTTAACCTGTTAGGGAGAACCTAAGGTTCTAAGAAGTTGCTGACCTTCTTACGCCCACAAAGCTTCATGAGTTCTATTGTACAGATTCTGTAAACAGAGAAGAGCTGTTCAAGGTCAAAACTGCCCATTGCCGGGACCCTGGGTCTTTGGAAGCCTCCCTTTTGAACAAGTTCTCAGTCTCTACAGAATTGGAAGTATTAAATTTCATGCCTTAGAAAAAAAAAAGTCAAATTAAAATGTTTTACAAAATTAATATAGTCCTGCCCTAGTTGGTTTCGCTCAGTGGTTAGAGCGTTGACCTACGAACTGAAGGGTCCTGGGTTCAATTCCAGCCAAGGGCACGTACCTCGGTTGCAGGCTCGATCCCTGGCCCAGGTTGGGGTGTGTGCGGGAGGCAACCAATTGATATGTCTCTCTCAAATTGATGTTTCTCTCTCCCCTTTCCACTCTCTCTGAAAAGCAATGGAAAAAATATCCTCAGGTGAGGACTTAAAAAAAAATTAATATACTCCTAGAACTCATAAACACTGCATGGTTTCTTTAGAAAAAGATTCCCTCCATCTCTGGAGAGCTAGGGAAGCTGCTTGCATTACAAATGACCATCAGCAGAAATTTGCATCAGAAGACAAGGGACTCTTACTAGAAATTCAATTATTCAGAAATGTAAAGATCTCTGAGTTTCAAAGATAATTTGCCTTTAATTTTGCTGAGAAAACAAATTAATTCTTGCACAGAGGGTTCTATAAAACAAGGCTTTTTCAAGGATTTTTAAAAAAGAAGAGAAAAATGAAGAAACCGATATATAGAGGTGTTGGGGACACAAATCATGCTCCTTAATAAAAATATTAGAGAGTAGTCTGCTCACCACGGCAAATAAAACCATGTAGTCAAAACAGTTATGTCTTAAAATGGAAGCTAGCCAAGTGCCTGAAAGAAAATATAGAAAGTAGAACCACATCCTGCGCCCAAACATTTTTTAGGCCATCTCTTAAATCCTGGCATCTTAATGTGCTAGCTCTGGAAGGAACTTTCTTCCTTTCAATGGACACACAAGAGTCCCCACTTGCCCATGGTTTCGATTACCAGAGGCCAAATGAGGTCCAAAAATATTAAATGGAAAATTATAGAAATAAGTAATTCTTACGTTTTAAATTGCGTGCTATTCTGAGGAGCATGATGAAGCCCGTCCGCCATTTCTGGACACATCTGAAGTGTACTCCCTTTGTGAAATCTGTCTTGTCCCTCAGCAGAGAGAGGGGGCTCCTCTCCTAGGTCCATGGAGCCCTTTTACATTTTCATTTTGTGCTGGTTTCCACAAATCACGTTCTACATGGTGTATGCCATCCCAGGCATTATCACAACACAGTACTGAAGTCTAAACAGGGATTGACCTGCAAGTGCCACTGTCCTTCCTTTGGGAGGGAAGAAATATGGTGAAAGGATCTCTCTGAATCCCCTCACAGGCTCAAGGGAGTGACAATTTCCAAGCAATGCCCCAGGAAGGTTGGGCTTCTCATTAGTCACCGTCTGTTGACACACTGGCACAGCTCAAACTGAAGCCTGTCAAACATCCTCCTGGGTCAACAGATCAGGGCAAACTGGACAAGAGTGACGGAGGAATACTTCTGTTACTGTACTCACACAACTACCATGGGTCTCAAAGCCTGGGCCTGAACCTGCACCAGCACCACCACCTGGGAGTTTCTTAGAAACACACAGTCTCAGACCGACTGAATCCAATCCTGGGGCGGGGCCCAGCAACCTGAGTTTTTGCCATCTATCCAGGGGATCCTGGTGGCCTTAACCACCACTGGCCTATTAGAAATGGAGGAAATGACATCTTTCCAGTGAAAATATACAGCTGGAGTGCAGGGTTAATCTGAGAATAAGCCAGAATAATAGTGTGGGAGCAGTTGGAGGGAGGCCCTGAGTGTGAGCAGAGTTCTGGCTTCTGAGAGGGAGAAGGGCCCCCCGAGGCCTGGGATGGAGGCGGTAACAGCACCTTCTCAAGTTCCTGCTCGTCTCGGCCACAGCTCCTGTGGGATCCCGGGCAAAGCACTTGAGCTATCTGACACAGTTTAACAGAGAGAAAAACATATTCATGCTTCTATGTCACAGATAGAATGAGCAGCAGAAACACGTCCAGAGCCAGTTAAAGGTGGGAGCTATGTTGCCGGGCCCACCCTGAGACTAGATGTTTCTTCATGGCTCTGGCCAGCCACGGCTTTCATATCAGAATCCTTCCTGGGGACTGTTTTTTGTTGTTGTTTTTTTAAGTCAAGAGTAATTTGTAGTTTGGAAAGTTTTCCTGAGGAAGAGTATGTTTAAGATTCCACTTTTAGACACCAGACTTCGAGCTCACCTCTCCCCACCCTCATCTCCTGTGTGGTGTCACGGATGGACTAACCAGTAGCCACGGGCCTCTTTAAGTCCAGGCAAGAGACATCCATGACATGAGGGCTCTGAGGCGAGAGAGGAATATCATTTGTTAACTGTCTTTCTAGCTGTTTCTGCCAGTTTTACAACACTCACTCTTCCTTTTTCAAGGCTAGAAATATGGGCAAATAACTTTCAAAAAGCAGAGTCAATATTAAAAATATGTGTGTGCTTGGAAAAAATATTTCTCTCTTGAATGCTAGTTCTTGAAGGCAAAGACACTGTCTGGTTAATTCTGTACAGCACTCAAATGATACGAACTAATTTGATGCTTTGAGGATCTCATTTAAGAAGCAACACAAAAATGCTGAGAGAATGTAAATTACTGCTACTTCTATAACCAGCAAGTTGACAATGCCCATCAGAACTTAAAATATATGTAAATGTGAACCAATGTTATACTCCTAGGACTTCATCTTACAGATATACTCAGTTACATAGATTGGCTCTATTTGTTAGATAGGACAAAGGTCTCCAGGTCTGGGCAGTTCTAAATGTTATTATTAAATGTTATTCTTGCTAAGTGTTAATATGTAGCACAATATTTTGCAGACCAGCTATAAACAGGAGCTTGACACAACCCAACGAGATGAAAATAGCTAACTGCAAAGAAGAAATAGCATATATAAGCAATAGCTAAGCCTCCTTTTGGTAGATAGAGCTTTGGATAAGAATCCTGTCTCCTTTACTTGCTGCAAGTAAATAAAACTACCTTGCCACAAGCACATCTCATTCTTGAATAGAGCACCCTAAGTGGTGAACTCCCTGAGCTCGGTAACATAAGTATTCAATAAAATATTGTTTGTGTTAATCAGGAACTGATTAAATAAGTTATGGATATAGAAGATTTGGCAACTAGAGCAAAGAATACGGAAGTGCTTTAGATACTGATATGGAAAAACTCTAATGCCTACTGTTTTTCATAAACGGAAAAGACAGCACAGTGTGATCAGTGTATTACCATAAAAAAATCAGGAAAAAGAATTTATATATATTTGTTTACACAAAAAAATATGAAAAAAACATGGGTACAAAAGAAACAACATTGGCAACTCCCAAGGAAAGGAACTTGGGGGCTAGGACCTGAGTTGGGGGAGACTTTTCACAGTATACCCTTTATTGTTCCTCTTGAGTTTAGAGCTGCAAAGATATATTATTATTTTTTAAAAAAATAAATGAAGTAAAATAAGGATTCTAAATAGGTTTTAGAAGTAAATTGTTAGCCTGAAAAATAAAGCAGAAATTCTAATTCTTCTTAAAATAATCATTCTAAATGGCTGTCAGTTTGAAACTCTTTCTCCTAAAAGTGCAACAAGACTTCTCCAATCTATAATGAAACAAATTGATTTTCCTTTTTTGTCCTGCTAAGCAAAATGGGATGAACTAAGTAGACTTCTTTACCGTCATCCCAAAGAGGCAAGGCCAAAGAGATGAGCCGGGGGGAAAAGGTCACTGGAATTGTGATCATGAAAAAGGACACTGAGAAAATGTGAAAGGGGAAGCTGCAGGAAACCGAGAATTTATTTTCATGTCCCTTGTTTCAGAAAAAGATGTCACTGGACTTAGTAAATTATATACCACACACAAATGCAATGTCTGGAAAAATAAACCAGTTGCTCAATAAAAATTAACCAGTCACCCACTCAATGGATGCATAAAATTTTGCAATGAAACCAAAGAGAAAGTCATTGCATGTGACCTCATAAAGAAAACACCATGCCATGTAATGAGTAACTGACCCAACCACAGCCTTCCTGTAGTTATCAGAAGTCCTCACTGAATGTAGACAGAAGTTATAATGACAAAACATACTTGAGTTTGGGGACCAACATAATTGTCCCAGGGACCAAAACAATGGAACCTAGATAAGCAGTCCCGTCCCATCTGTTTAAGTTAAGGATGGATTTCGGGTCACCTGAGGAAAGGAAGGCTGCACATTCTTCCAGCTACCCTCCATAAACGGTGTGCTTCTCAGCTTTTGCTTCTTACTGAGTGGCTGTGAATTTAATGTTGTAATCTACTCCCTGACAAGGGACAGGTGCTGCTGTAGGACAGATGATGGGTTTTAATCATCAGCAAAGCTAGCACTGAATTAACAGCCTTTAACATAAGCTGATGAGAGTTTCCATCCCACGTGGAAACAGAAGATCTAGGTACTTCTGCATAGAATTGAGCTGATGAGAGGGTCAAGATTTCCCGTAAGAACATTTTATACCCATTCCAAAATACGCATGAATGGAGGGCTGATGCTCAAAATTAGGCCAAAATTTAATATTTTTACCTGAAAAAGATAAAGACATGTATTTCAAAAGTTCACTGTAGTCATCTTTTGAAGCCAGGAAAGCACCCAGAGAACATTTAAATTTGAGCAAATGGCTTCACGGTAAAAGACCAAAAATAAACTGGTTACAAAATGTATGTCTTGATAACTAAATCAGTTGACTTACATGATGTAAGCAAAAAAACCCCAGCTAAATGTTAGATGATATTTCAATAAGAAAGCTGACTTGGCTATATTTTATCTGAAGTTATTCTTTCTGGCAGTATATCAGTTAGAACAAAAGTTTCAGCCTCATTTAAGGGAAAAACAAAAAAAAACAGCAAAATAACTGGTTGAAACAAAAAAAAACTGTTTCTCCTTCACATAAAAGAAACCTAAAGATAGGCAATTCAGGGCTGTGCAGTGGCTCCATTGTCATCAGGAACCAAGCAAGGTTCCTCTTTTTTACCTCAACATCTTAGCCATCCTAGGGTGCTTTCCATCCACAAGGTCACCCACAAGGTCAGCCAAGATGGTGGCTGCAGCTTTGGACAACAGACCCGAATATGAAGAGGGCGGAGGAAAGCGGGCACAACTCCCAGCTTAATGTTGGGGAAATATAATTAACGTTTAAAAGACGGCATTTAAAAGACAGCATCATACAAACTCTATATATTTTCCAGGATCAACTGTACAAATAATGGTTTCTTTCCTTTTGCCTGTAAAAAAGAACGTATATGCTTAAGTTTCTGAGTATTTAAGAACAAAATCTTCTCCCAATCCAGAAATCCTCCCCACAGAGGTAGTAGAAGAAGAAAATACTATTATTATCGAGTAAGCATTAGGCAAGGATGTGATGATGCACATCACAGGCAATCTGATGAAAAACTGCAAAGGCAGAGAGAAATGTTATCTTCAGCCCGCATAGCCAGGCAGACACAAGCCCTTACATGCAAGCTCTCAAGGTAATAATAACTAGTCCTAAAGTCAGAAGTCTTAACAGCATCATTTTATTTCCCATAGCTCATCCAAAATTGACCTGGAAATTGAGGTGCCAATCTATGTTGGTTAACTGAGTGTATACAACTTGAATTTATACAAATTTCTCATATCTTTATGAGCAGATAGTTTCACAACTTGGAGCCAGGTAACCTAAAGTTAGGCTCCTGCTGAAAAACTTGGAGATGGGGCACTGTCTTTATTGGATGTTCACACAGAAAGGAGATGGTTCCTAAATTCTTGAGAAAGGCATTCCTGGGTTGAAAAGCTGACCAAAGTCTTATCTAGTTTTCAAAACAATCTATATACACTTCAAAGAGGAGAGAAAGTACTTCCAATACCATGTTTTTAAAGAAAATGCTCTAATAAAAAAAGGGGGGGGGCATCTCTTCCCTTCTTTTCAAGTGGGAGAATTAAGCTTCTTACTTTTAATTTGTATTTGTCCTTACACGTGTCAACAGCCTTTAAAAGATGGTCCCATTTACCATAGCAACAAAAATTATAGAATTATCTTAACAAGAAATGAGCAAAAACTGAAGATAGAACATTTTAAAACCCTCTGAAGGACACGGAGGAAGCACTGATCAAAAGGAAAGGCATAGGAAGACAGGAACAAGATGGTGGGACCTGCTGCCTCCCGCAACCACATCAAGATTACAACTAAAACACAGAACCACCAACACTCAGAGCCTCCTGAAATCTGACTGAATAGAAGCCCTACAACCAGGGAACTGAAGAAGCACCAAGACTGGTAGGAGGGGCAGAGACGTGGGCAGATCAGGGCTGGATCCCGGAGACACAGTCGCGGGCCCACACCCGGTGTCGCGGGTTAAACCCGGGAGGACGTCTCGGCGGAGGGGGTTTCCCAGAGGACCGAGGGGTCCCGCCCCATAGCAGTCCCCCAGCCCAGGGCTCCAGGGCCAGAAAGAGAAGTCCCACACCTTCGGGCTGTGAAACCAGCGGGGACTGTCACTGAGGGTCCTGGAGGCTGCAGGAGCCCCAGGCAGCTCCTTTTAAAGGGCCCATGCACAGTCTCAATCAGACGTGCTCCCTCTAGCCCCAGCGCCGACAGCAGCTTGAAAGGACCTGGAACATTTGGGGAGGAACTAACCTACCTGAAATCAGGGTGAAAGGTGGAGGGGCAGCTTCCTCCTAGGCAGAAGGGCTGGCAGAGGCCATGGCTCCTTTGGCAAGTCCTCCCCCACACAGCCAGTGGGCAGGCCCCATATTTGAATCTCCAGCACCTGACTCACACCTTTGGTCCTGCCCCAGTGATTTGCAGAGGCCCCTCCCCTCCCTACCTGCAAGCCCATCCAGACCATTTCCAGTGGCTTTTCTATGCAAGTGGCCTCTTGAGCCCCATGCTTAGGACTTTCCTAAAATCTCTCAAACAAGCAGCAGCGGGCCCCATACGGCTTGATAAGCTGGCTCCAGGCCTGGCACTAGTGGCAGCCTGCATTGGCTCATAGCTTGGCCTCTCCTGAACACCTCCAAGCTCAACACAAGTAGCAGCTCATGCTGGGTGGCCCTGGGCAAGGCACTGGCAGAGGCTGACTTTGCACCTCCCAGGAGGCCTCAGAGACAGTGCACCTGGTGGTCAGACTCGACCACACTGGATTACAACCCTACCACATCCACGAGTGACACACTCAAGAGGCACACTAGGTGAACACTAAAGCTCCACTGAAGTAAATCCTGCTCCATATGGGTGTCTCCAGCACAGCAGCTCTCTGGCTGTAGCTGCAGCTGGTCCTCACAGCTGATTGGCATGGGGGTCAATTCCTCCCAGTGATGCCAACAGCAACCAAGGCTCAACCACAACAGGACAGTGCACACAGCCCACACAGGGGAGCACCTAGAAGGCGCAGCTCAGGTGACTGGGGAGGCTGAGTCACTGGACTCTACAAGACACCTACTACACAAAGCCACTCTACAAATTCCAGGAAACATAGCAGCTCTACCTAATACATAGAAACAAACACCTGGAAGCAGCCAAAATGTGGAGGCAAAGAAACATGTCACAAAGGAAAGAATAGAAGAAATTTCCAGAAAAGGAACTAAATGAAAGAGAACCAACAAGCTACTAGATACAGAGTTCAGAATTATGGCTATAAGAATGCTCAAGGATATTAGTAAGATTATTAAGAAAACAAGTGAGACCATTGATGACATAATAAAGTACCAATCAGAAATGAAGGCTACGACCTGAAAGAAGAATAATTTACAGGGAACCAACAGTAGAATAGAGGACGCTGAGAATCAAATCAGCAATTTGGAACATGAGGAAACAACACACAACCAGAAGAGCAAAGAGAAAAAAGAATCCAGAAATATGAAGATAGTATAAGGAGCCTCTGGGACAACTTCAAGAGGCCCAACGTTCATATTTTTGGGGTGACAGAAGGAGAAGAAAGAAAGCAAGAAATTGAAAACCTATTTGAAAGAATGACAGAAAACTTCCCCTACCTGAGGAAAGAAATAGACTTACAAGTCCAAGAAGCACAGAGAATCCCAAACAAGAGGAACCCAAAGAGGCCCACACCAAGACATGTCATAATTAAAATGCCAAAGGTTAAAGACAAAGAGAGAATCTTAAAAGCAGCAAGAGAAGAGCAATTAGTTACCTACAAGGGAGCACCCATACAACTGTCCGCTGATTTCTCCACAGACACCTTGCAGGACAGAAGGGAGTGGGAAGAAATATTCAAAGTGATGAAAAGCAAGAACCTACAACCAAGATTACTCTACCCAGCAAAGCTATCATTTAGAATTGAAGGTCAGATAATGAGCTTCTCAGACAAGGAAAAGCTAAAGGAGTTCATCACCACCAGACGAGCACTACATGAAATGTTGAAGGGTCTTCTTTAAGAAGAAGCTAATGAACAAAAGAATCTGACAAACTAAATAGATCCAGAGATATTGACGCAGGCAATAGACGATCATATTTCAGAGGGAAGAGGGAAGGGGGTGGAGGGTGGGAAGAGATTAACCAAAGAAGTTATATGCATATATGCATAGCCCATGGACACAGTCAATAACAGGGTGAAGGCCTGGGGAGGGGGTAGGAGCAAGGTGGAGGCTATGGGGGAAAAATGGGACACTTGTAATACTTTCAACAATAAAGACAAATAAAAAAATTAAAATTAAAATTAAAAAAAAAGGAAAGGCATACTTCGTTTTAGTAGCAAAAATAACTTGACATCATATTAATGTCAATTACCCATAAGATTTTTTTATGTTTTTAATACAATTAATAATGACTTTATTTAAAAAAATGAAAGATAAAACAAGTTTATTTTTAAAAAGTAAATAGGCAAAAACAGGGAAATTGTAGCTGTGAAGAGCGATGCAGGAGAACTGGCCCTTCTACATGGTAAAATCTACTCTAAAGCTATAGCCATTACAGCAGTGTTGTCTGGCCCACGGATAAAGAGACCAAATCACTAAATTCATCATCTAAAAATAGACCAAAATGCGTAAGGGGATTAAGGATGACAACTCAGATCAACACAGAAAAGGCAAGCTATTTAATACATGCTGTTGGGACAATTGGGTAGCTGTCTGGGGGTGAAATTTTTTAAATAGAACTCAAATCTCACAATATATACCAAAAAAAGCTCTTAATGAATCAAAAATTGAAAATAAAAAAGAAACTCAAATATACTAGAAGAAAAAAAAGAAAGATCTTTCTATGACTCCAACATCCGAAGACTTAAAAGACTGATAAATTCAACCACATAATCACTTCCATATGACAGAGTAAAGCAAACCAGAAATTAAAACCAAAAAGCTTGAAGCAAAGTCAAAAGACAGATGACAGATCAGTACAGATATCTGAAAGGTGTTATAGACAAAGACCTAATACCTCTAAAACGTAAAGTGTTTCAACAAATAAGAAAAAAAAAGCAATAAAAATGGACAGAAGACATGAATAGATAATTCACCAAAAAGTAAATACAAATGGGTCTCAAATATATGAAAAAGATGTGAAAACTCCCTCTAATATAAAAAAAATACAGATTCAAACTAACAGTCATTTGTACCTGTTGGATGGATAAAAAGTCAAAAGTTTGATGACACACAGTATTGATTAAACTGTGGAAAAACAGGCACCGTCCTACCTTGCTGGTGGGGCACAACCCCGAAGGGAATGTAGTTGGGTGACACCTATAAGAATAGCAAATCCATAATATGCTCTTGGAATTAGCAATTCTAATTCTAACATCTTATTCTAAGAACTACTTGCACATATGTAAAGTAGTATATGTACACAGTTACTCACTGAAGCTTTTTTTTGGTAAGAGCATAAAACTGGAAACAATCCAATAAATTATCATGTAGCTAAAGAAAGAATGAGGAACTATTTATGTACTGTTATGTAATTACCTGCAAATATATTAATAAATATGAAAAAAGATGTAGAACAGTTTGCAGAGTACGCTGCCTGCGATTTATGTAAAAAGGGCAGAAAATACCACTTGTTGATATGTTTAAAAAGTTAATTTCCATTTCTCTCCCTCTTCCCCTCTCCATCTTCTTCCTGCTCCCCTCTTTCCCCCAAATACACAATGAAAATTTCAAGATTAGTGAAATAAATATGATTACCTGATTGGAGAGAGGTAGCAACCAGGCAACACAGGATGTTGTAGGAAGGAGACTTCTCAGTGCACAGATTTTTATAGGTATTTTTAACCAAGAAATCAGTTACCATTTTAAAAGTAACAATTTAAAAGTTTCACAACAGGGTATCTATTAAGCACATGCAGATTAAGCCATAATTAACTCTGCTTTGAGTTGAAGCAGAAAAAAAAGTCAATTAAAAATTACAAATGCCAGAGACAACCAATTGATGTTTCTCTCACATTAATGTTTCTCTCTCTCTTTCCCTTCCTCTCTCTAAAAATTAATAAAAACATATCCTCAGTGAGGATTTAAAAAATTAATGAAATAACAAATGTCAAATTGTACACCTAAAACCTATATAATTTTGTTAGCCAATGTCACCCCAATATATTCAATAGAAAGGAAAAAATAACAAATGGCTATATTTTTCTAAAACATTTCTATATCTAGTTATGTAAATGACCAGTAGAAGCCTCAGATCTAAAGTCTCTTTATTGAATGTTTATCTGGGAAGCTCAGACTTGCAGTGTATGAGGAAGGGAACAGGCAGTTGATTTAGATGGTGTTTCCATTTAGTTAACATATTTATAATTTATTAAAAGGGTTGCGCTTTTACCAAATGTGATAAATTACTTTCTCAATTCAATCAGGTGAAATCACATTGGCAGAACTGGTTTTTTTTGTTTTTAAATTGGCGAATATTTGGCCACTCCTATTTAGAGTCTTCCCAGTACTATAACTTCTTTTAGATTTCAAAATTATGTATAAAATAGGAGGGAACATAAATGAGACGCTGTTGGAAAACAGCTCAGCATCTACAAAGTTCTGGCAATTGACCTAGTTATTATATTTGGTTATAGAGAGACTTCTAAGAACTGAGCTTCCATAGCCTCACTCACATGATGTTTAGTTTAGGCAATTCACAGAATTTGCCCAGATTACTAGATCTGATCATATTTCCACACTGATTTCTTTATATCTGATTTTTTTTTACATCGATACAAAGCTTCACATGAAAAATGTGAATTGCAGTAGAGTGCTTATGCAGGAAGCAGACAGGGTGTTTGATGTGGTTTAAAAATAAATGAGAGAAAATCACCCAGAACCAAATGACCTCTGTCTTAGGAAGTGTTTGAGGAGTCTTCCTTGGTTAAGTAAATAACTTAAGGGGACTAGATCCACATGGGATGGGTGAAGAGCTCCAGAGGGTGAAAAGGGAGCTTTCGTTTTTTAAGCAAGATTTTATTGTTCAAGGAAACAGCAGGTAGCAAAGATGTCACTTGGGCGGAAATGAGTCTTTTTATATAAAGAATCCAGAGCCATCTGGGAGAGAAGGTATGGATAGTCTAACTCTTCTCCCAGAGCCTTGAAGTTAGGAAACCTCTGACTGGGTCAACCAAGGTGGCCCTCCAGACAGCTACCTGGAGAGGAGGGTCAGTCTGACTTCCTGAGGACCTGGGGTTGTGAGGCACTAGAAGTAGTTGTTGGAGGAACGGGGAGTGCCGGTTTGGGCACACTGTTCGGCTGATGAATCTGACCTCAACAGTCATGTTTGGAAAAACAAGAGCCTAATTTTAAGGGGCGAGTAGGCACCAAGAGAGCTTTGTCAACCAACTGTGTCATCGGTCTCTGATGGTGTTTGGAAATTCTAGTGTTTGCAAATAAGACCAATCTGGCTAGAATGTTAAACAACTGGATGGGTCCTTAAGAAGGGGGTTCTAGACTTCCTGTTGGTAGAGCAGTTGGTTACTGGAAACACTGATTGAACAAATAGGGGATACAGCCATGCGCCCCTAGTTTCGAGGTGGCGATGCAAATTTGAAACATCCTATATGAACTTCCAAAATTTTGTTTCTTATATCAGCTCACTAACTCAGCTGACCGTGGTTTTTGTTTCCCAGGAAGTGAGAAAGGGTCAAACTCAAATGCCTTCAGGTATGAGGATGGTAAAACTGTTGCCATTGTAATTAGCTAGTTATTAATATTAATAACAGGAAAGAAGCAAAGGGAAGGCCAGACATGATAAGCATGGTCATCTGGGAGCTTCACCAGGAAGCTGCAACTTTACACTCCCCAGGGAACCCATTCCCTGAAGATCACTGGGGAAAGGGACCAGACAAAGGGGAAATGGGCACATGCGTGCGCAGTGAATTCCGGGTGATGCAGGGAAGGTGCCTGGTTGTCAGTCTAACCTGAGAAACATATTTGGCTGGGGGGGGGTGGAGTCATTGCAGGCTTGTGAAATTCTGAAGGATTCATTGGTTAAGCTCCTAGTTAAAATCCCCAAACAAAGAATTATTTCTCTCTTGCTCCTCTTGCTGCCTTGCGCTTACTTGTTCCATGACCCGCACTAGAAGCCACATGGCCCATGGCCATGTGAACTCTACATGCAATGGACTGCAGCTGGGAACACAATCTAAGCTAGCCAGAGGCTGGCCTTTACTGGACCTTAATATGGAGCAACGACTCTGGACAGTGGCTTTGATGTTAGCCCTGCTGAAGACAAAATGGGACTTTTTCCACAGTGAGATGGAGGGAGATGGGACCTTGGCAGGAAAATCCCTTAATGTTACATCATCAGTAAAGCTTTCCACGATATCTCATTGTCCCGTGGGGACTTCAGGAACTTACTGTGCCCACAGCGCCCCAAGAAGCACACTTCTACCAGTAACAGGTAGGGACACAGAGGACACCCCATTGATAACAAAACAATTGTGTCATGGAATAAACAATGCTTACAACCATGGAAAACTGAAGGGTGCATCTCTCTTCCAAGGGAATCCAAATACACTAATATTTAAAAATCTGAGCTAATTAAGACAAAGGAAAAAAATATGTCTATAGGCTGAATTCAATATCTACCTCAACTGCCACTTCAATACTCTACAACTTCACTGCACCTAGGACCTGCCTTAATTTATTCAAATGTTTCTGCTCCCCCAAGGCCACTATGGAAGATTTTTAAAGGATATTATAAAGAAGGGTCAACTCTTTATTGGGCCACAGCTCAGCTCCAAGCTCTACGTCCTAACAGATGAATCCATTCCCAGATCCAAAGGCCAGCCAGCTGACCTCACTTTCCCTTTTGGCTTGATTGCTATATTATGCCTACAATAATAATCTATTCTTATTGTTTAAAAAATGAAACATTTCTTAAAATTACAATTTATTTTGTTACTAAGTGACTATGAATACGAACAGTGCTGGGAGTCCAGGCAATTCCAATTTCTCCCAAAGTCCATTGTTTAACATACTTTCCACACAACTATTATTATGTGATGATTTGGCTCCAAGGCTGGGGGAAAACCTCTTCAACCCTTTCTGGAGGAATTCTACCATGTAGATTCCTAAAGGGAAACATATTTAGAGTTCATGTGTGGACTGTACCAAGTATGTCCCGATTCCCAGAGTTATGAAAATCAACCCTGCTCTGGCATCAAGAAGAGAAGGGTGACGGATGGGCTAGTGCTGGCAGTGGGGAGGTGGTAGGCATGCAGAGGCCTGGGTATGAGCAACCACAGGATTTTGTCAGCTGGACCAACAGAATAAGGAAATTCCTGACATGAGGGAGAGAAGTGAACTCCACGACAGCCACAAAACAGGAAGTGTACATAAAGGATGTTTGTAGAAGGCATGTTCACAAGCAAGAGAATGTCCCTCTATTTGACCTTGAATAGCCGTTATGAAATATTTTGGGACTTTTCTAAGAAGAAGGATGCAATTGCGTGCTATTGCAGGACACTGCCTTGCCAGTGGCCTGGCACCGTGGGAATTCGTCTGGCTTTTTGTGGCTGCCACCCAAAACTGGTAACCACTAAGTCAAAGTCAAATATAAGCTAAGATTAAATTACTCCCTGCCCTTGTTTATGTATTTCTGCTGAATGACGACATTTTAGCAATGGTTTTATATTTATTAGAAGGATGGAATGTCACATGGCAAGTCAATTGCAGTCATAATAAAAACAGAGACATTCTTTTTCTTTCATTCATTCCTCCTTCCTTCTTTCCATCCATCCATCCATTCATTTTCCCATCCACCCCTCCTTTCATTCACCCATTTTCCTATCATCCATCTATCTATCATCATCTATCTATCTATCTATCATCAATCATCATCTATCATCTATCATCTATCTATCATCTATCTATCATCTATCTATCATCTATCTATCTATCTATCTATCTATCTATCTATCTATCTATCTATCTATCTATCTATCATCTATCTATCTAATCTTCTTTCTTTCTCTTTCTCTTTCTCTCCCTCTCTCTCTCTCTCTTTCTTTCTTTCTTCTTTACCTACCTACCTACCTACCTACCTACCTACCTACCTACCTACCTACCTATCATCTATCATCTATTTTTCATTCCTCCTTTTGAGACATTGTTTTATTTTCTTCCACCATCACTATGTTCAGTTGGGATAAAATACAGCATTTCTAGTGACATAACACTGCTTTATCCCTCAATGTGAATAGATAAAGATGACAGAAATTTGAGAGCTGTGTTCAGTAGCTCCCAGAGAACAACATCTAAATGCCCAGCTACAAAAGCCATTGTTTCAGGATTAAACTTAAAGCTGTTTTCTATCATTGAAAACTGAAAACTGTTCTCTAGAAAGAACCAAGGGAAATACAAGATGTTTTCAAAGGGAAGAGAATCGTGGTCAACATTTATAAAAGTGGAGGGTGTGTGTGGAACATGTCAGAAGCCTGAACACAGGCGTGTTTAGAAGAGAAGAAATAGATCAGTGATATGTAAACACTTTGGGAATGAAAGGCTCCTGGGAAAGTAGATACATGTACACTTGACAGTGGATACTTTGGGGAGGGTTTGACTCCAAACCTATCATTGCAGTGAATGTAAACATGGGTATCTCTCTGGTTTAATCTCCACCTGTGCTCACTTTCTCTTCATTTCGCCCTTTACATTAATTCTGGTGTCTCCTTTCCCCACTCTGCTTATATACATTTCTTTTTCTCACGTTTTATTTCCTGCCTTTTCTGTTCCCTCTTTTTTCCTCCCTCCAGTCCCTCTCCTCCCCCTCGCTCCCAATTCCTGTGTTTTTTTGTCCACTTATGTAACTGGAGAGCTGCTCTCTTAACTTTCTCTAAGCTGCTTTCCATATATTTAAAACCTCCAGATGCTGGGGTAGCCATCAGTCTGGGAGAGACAGGCAGCTGGGTGACGCCTCCCTCTCCAGATGGGGCTTCAGGGTGACCCTGTCTGATCACCAGGCTCGACTTATGAGATACAGCCACCGACGAAATTCATGGCAGGCAAACTCCCTGCACGATGTGGGGCAACAGCTTGATGGATGGGCCAGAGATGATGGGTTGCTCGTTTCTTCCCCTCAGCCCATGAATTCTGGTTCATGCGTTTCCTCCAGCAGAGACTGAACTGTCCCAGAGACAAGGGAGTAACACTCACTTGGGAGCTGCGCTCTGGGCTTGCTTAGGGCTATCACCCTCATTACTCAGTAAAGTAAATTACTACCGACAATGTAAGGTTTTAGTTCATTTTGGTGGATTTTTTTTTTTTTACAATTCTATAATACATCATCTGTATATCGTATGGTATGTTCACCACCCCCATTTCAGTGGTTTTTGAATTAAACAGACGGCCTGGACATATGCATCTAGATTCCTAGCGCCATAAAAATTTCTCTTCTAAAGTAAGGACAAAACATGGAATTAAAGTAAAAGGCAAAATTTATATAAAGAAGCTTAATAATCCTCCTTGTCATCTGTTTGTTCTTTTTGGGAAATAACTATTACTGCTCACTGTAATCTTAATCCTGAGTTGGTCCTTTTTTAGTATTAGAAAATGAAGCTGAAATCTGAATATGCATAAAACTGGGTGACTTTAATGTGCTTGCTAACATTATCTCATTAATCCTCATGGTGCCTCTGAAAGACGTATGCACTGTATTTTTATCTCCATTTTACAGAGTGTGGAACCAAGATATCCCAAAGCTCTTTAATATACTTAAGATCACAGTGTGGCTCAGTAATACAGGCAGAAGTAAAAGCCAGCTTTTCTAACAAGAGGGCTCTGACAATTAATCAGAAACACTGCAAGTCTGTTCTTTGATGACTAGAAGTTTTATCTGAAGCCGGATGCTGGTTTGAGCAGGAATAAAGTTGTCACAGCTGGTGATTTTATATCTTTAGGAGACTGTCCGTCCAAAAACCTATTAACAAAACATGTAGCCCCTGCTTTGATTCGGTGAATCACAGCAAAGACATCTACCAAAGAAATTCATATAAAGAGAAGTTTTTCCTCCTCTACCTCTCTTATAAAATCCAGAGGTTATTACTCTGGAACACAGAATCAACAAAGAAGTTGCAATGCGGAGTTCAGGATTTTGTAAGAAGACAGTGGAGCATCTTGGAAATGAACTCAGTTACCTCCCAGGGCTTCTGGTTCCTGGTCCTGGAACCAACACTGCCAAGTATGAATAATAATAATTTCCACATCAGATGAAACAGATGTGGCAAAAGTCACCCCTGTTCCCCAGTGCTTGGCTTGGCCTAATGAGCAGGTTTTTAATGCATAATTATTGACTATAACTGAATAATTAATGATATTCAAATGGGCCAGTGTTGTTCTGCCCAACATATTCCCATCTGCGAATACTCTTATTGTTCCTGGAGTATTTCAAGTTCTTCCCACTACCTAATGCTTTTCCAACCAAGAGATCTCTTCCATCTCCCTTCAACAAAAATAATTTCCCATCTCTATGAATACAAAGGTTTTACATTTGTAACTGCCATCATGTCACTTAAATTGAAAAGATAGCCACTAATTGAGTGGTTTTCCAACTTTTTTGAGCGTAATAATCACCTGGGGTGCATGTCAAACATAGATTCTTATACCTCTAGAACTCTGAATCAGATGGGAAGGCATGACCCAGCATTTAAACAAGAATCCCAAGTGATTTCGATACAGGTATTCCAAAGACCACTCTTAGAGCATAAAAAAAAGAAAAAAAGAAAAAAAAGAGCTCCTTATAATGGTCCTATTACACAGATAAAGAAATGGAGGTTCATCTAACCACTATGCTGTACATCTGGGACTAATACAAAATAATATTGAATGTAAATAATATTGAATGTAATTGAAAAAAATTTAATAGCTTTCTAAAAAAAGAGAGCAAGAAAGAGAAAAGAAATGGAGATTCAGCAAACTTTCTTGCCCAAGACAACTCATTCATTCCATCATTCAGTCATTTGACAAATACTTACTGTGAGTGTAGATGCTCAAACACTATTGGTTTGTGTAGAATTGGAGCCTGGTCTGGTCTCTAATCCATTGCTCTCCCTACTCTGCCTGCTGCCAGATGTTACAAAAGTCCCAAACAATACCAAGTCTGGCTGGGGGTGGACTCAGGAAAGGCTTCATGGAGCAGGCAGAATTTGGGTAGAATTCCAGTTGTCAAGATGAAGAGGAGGGAACTGGGCCAGTAAAAAGACTAATAATGGTATAATAGCTTGGGTCCAGAACTGCAGGTTGCACCCAGGGGACCAGATAAGTGAGGCAGAAAAGGCACAAGGGTGATTCTATTGCTCAGGGAGCCCACGAGGAATATTTTGGGAGACCTCAAAGGCTTATCTTGCATATCTCCTGGGCAGTTCTCACTGCCACATTCCAGTTTGTTGGTATTCCCATTGGAAACAGGAGAAAACCACCAGCCCTCCCTACCCAAGTACCCCAGAGTGTCCAATGTCAGCAGCCTTGTTCTGAGCACCGCTTCCCCCACCCCTTCGCCCTGACTTTCCAGTGGAAAGAACCTCTTCCTCACTAACAACTGACTGATGCAGCAGGATGGGGAATGAGATGGTAAGGGCCGCATGCAAAAAATTGACAAGACTTATAAATATGACCTGGGTAAGTGCTCAGGATGCCAAAGGAAGTTTAATTTGGTTGTCAGCCTACTAATTCCATATTCCATCACAGGGCACCATGTTTCACTCAGCCTCACCAGATTGCTTTGCGTAAGCTCCATGAGGCCAAGACCATCTCTGCCTTAATCAGCTCTTGATTATCAGTGTCTGGCACACTATGAGACCTGAGGTAGAGGTGGATAAGTATATGTTTATAAAAGCATGAATTGATTTAGTCATAATACAAACAATGACTGGTTTTCTAATCCCAATTTGATACCTGGTTATGTGATAATGGAAGAGTCATTTAAATTCTCTGGGCCTCCCTTTTCCTCATGAATATACAGTTTGGGGTGGGGGGAGATAAATATTTGTTCAAAAAATGTCCAGAGAAAACATAGAATTCTACTGTGCTAAGTGCTTGGAAGAGAGATGTGGTTCCATGAGACTTCCTAGTGGGGTTGAAGAGATTTGGCTTAATGGGGACATTGAAGAAAAATTTCCTGAACAGTGATAGTGAATTGATGTCTGAAAATGCATTCAAATGAAGAGAGGAGGAAAGAGTATTAAGGAAAAGCAGGAACAGCACGTACAAAAGCATATGCAAAGGGAGCATGGGGACTGAAAAGCCTTTGGATTCAAAGCAGAGGCCTGGACCAGCATCATCAGCATCATCTGGGTGCTGGTTAGAAATACAGACACACGTGGGGGAAGACACCATGTGCAGATGGAGGCACAACTTTAAGTGACGTAGAGTCTACAAGCCACGAAAGCTGATTGCCAGCAACCACCAGAAGACAGAAAGGAGAAGCCTGGAACAGATTCTCCCTCAGATCTTCCAGAAGGAACCAACCCTGCTGAAACCTTGATTTCAGACTTCCAGCCTCCAGAATTGTGAAAGAATAAATTTCTGTTGCCTTATGCCTGCTGGGTTGTGGTGTTTTGTTATGACAGACCTAAAAATCTAACACAGGGATGCCTTTCCAATATCCAAGGAGAAATGTTTATGTAGTTCAAAATTTAGATAGAAACTGAGCTATTACCCTAATGGGGGCTCTTAGTTAGAACCTGCTATTAGTAAATATCTTCGATAATATCCCTCTTAACCATTGTGGCCTAGGAAATCTGAGTATCCACTTTTGTTGTAAAGAACAGTCTATGCAATCCCAACTACCCCTTTGGCAATCTTACTGTTGGGGAAAAAACACACACAGATATAAACAAAAAGGGAACCAGGATAGGGCAGAGAGCACTGAGAAGGCTGTTCTCCAGGGGTGCTCCAACTTCTACTTCAAGGGACAGAAGACACTTCCCTTATGTTTGAGATTGGTATGTTGTTGGACTACCCGGCTGCAGTACAGTAGCTGTCCAGAAGCCTCTTGGAGATTTTTTTCTAGTTCAATGATCACTTTTTAAGAAGTGCTGGGAGATAACCTTTCTGGGCCTTTCCTGGGATGTAAACATCATTATCAATTCCCTGTAAGACTCTAAAGGCCATCCCCATTTATAATGGGCCAGTCTACTTCCCAGGCATCAGAGATCAAATGGTTACAACAGGCTTATCGTTAATGCTGTCCTATATCCAGCATAACCTCCAGAAAAGAGTAGGAACTCAAACTGCTTGCGAATGAAGATTTCATTGTTCATCCTGCCTGCGTTTCTCTGGCTTTTGTGTGTGATGGGCAGCCCACTCCTCCTCCAGAGCTGGTCAAGAGGGATTACCCTAGGCTGGTTCAAAAGACTATTTGGCCTTTGGCAAGATGATTGATTAATATGAGACACTAGAGGACAAGAAACAACAAAGACGCTTCACATACTGAAGTTCCAGATGACCTGTGCTTCCAGAGTTCACATTTAGTTCAGCTGCCCAGGACTTGAAACTGTATCTTCATAGACATAATGCACGGGTAGTACTAAGGGTTCCAAGTTAGTCCACCTAAAGCAGCCAAATTCGCTGAACACAACTATTCCTGACAAGTGTTACTGTACAAAACTCTGTCCAGAGCTCCCTCTTGGAATTCCTAGAACATACAGATTTGATGGCCAAATCAAAGAGGCCTCACCTCTCTCCTGGTCCTACCCCTACCCACCTGTTGCATAATCAGAAGTAAATATTTCCACAACTCTCAGCCAAATCAAACAAAAATCCTCTAAGCAACACACAGAAATGGGCTTGTGCAGTCAAGAGCTCTAGGTGGTCAGGGTGGTCTCTGGCCAGACCTCTCCCATTGAATTCTTACTTCTCTCCTGGGCTCCTCTTACTGCCGACTGCTGAAGTAAACTTCTGTGCTGCAGGGATCCTCCCTGCAGGTCTAGGCATGAACTGAAACCTTGTTTTTCCCCTTCCCCTGGTCAAAGCAGAGGCAGATGGACATTTTTAAAAAGAGAACCTTAACAACAAAAACAAAAATAAAAGAAAGCATAAAAGCATGAATAAATGCTCAGTTTACATGTCACTGCCCAAGTGGCCCATGGATTGGGGAACTGACTGATATTAATACCCAGGAAGCAGCTGCCCCTCACTTGGCTAACATACAGCAAAGGTGGTGTTTCCGCCTCCTCTTTCCCTGGCTGGGAGGGCGAAGCTGGTCTCCCTACCCCTGACAGGCCACCGAAGCCATGCTAGTTCAGAATCCATTACCACTAAACCCGTGTTAGCCGTGAGCTAGCGCACGCAGGCTCGCCAAAGCAAAGCTGGCAGGTAGGCTGGAGTAGACGGAGGACAGGAGTAAATAATTTGAGACTTTGATCTCCACTCTGATAAGAAGTGCTCAGAGTCAACGAGACAATGAAGGAGTGGTGTAAATTTTGGGAGTTGGAAGCCAACCCCTGCAATTGGGCTGAGCTTTTACCTTCCCTTCTCCTCCTCTTTATAGGTGCCTGGGGCTGTCAGCCCGTCTCCGTGTCCTTCAGCTCTGGAGTGGGGGGAGAGGGAGAACCTGCAGCAGGCTCACACTGGCTCTGCGGGGGGTGAGAGTGTGAGTCCGACCTTTGAAATAACCTAGGCCTCTTCTTGGGGAAAGGTGGAGTGACCACAGATTCCTCAGCCAGGAGCAGTCCTGCTGTCTGAAAACTCCGTGTGGCTGCAGCCCCTCAGCTCAGTTGATCTGTACTGGGGAAGGGATGTGCTGCAGGGAACCTAGAGTACAAATCTGGCTACAGTGTAGCAAAGACAAATAGTTTTAGTTACTCCCCACCTGCTTCCTAGGCACAGTGTCCATCAAGATTACCAAGGAATAATCCTCACAGAGGGAGAGAACAGGCGGGGACGGGGGAAGGAGAAAAGGAAAGGGGAGAAGCGAGGGTAAAGGGGAGGGAGGCAAAAGGCAGTAAAAGTGCCTAAAGAGGAAAACGGTGAGCTCTGAGAGCTAATGCTGGACCACACCTGGCTTCCCCAGCCCCTGCCTCCTGCTTTGTACAGCCCAGGGCTCTGGTGATTAGCTCCCAGTGCAAGCTCTGGCCTGCCCCTATTCCACAGCCAGAGAAAGGAGGTTATTTAACCTCAGCCTCCCTTCTGATATGCCTCAGAATGAACTCAAACTCTTAGCACAGGGCCTGCTGAGCAAGTAAGAGGAGCTGTGCTCCATGTTTGCCTGCTGGCTAAGATTCTTTTGCTGCTAAACAAACCCTGGGCTTGGAATCATTTGTTTTCCTACCAAATATTTGGATCCAGCTGTGGGTTTCTGACGGACTCTTCTTGTTTCTAACTGATTGTTTTCCTAATACTCTATGTTCATTGCAGCATGATTCACAACAGTCAAGAGACGGAAGCAACCTAAACGTCCCCTGATGAGTGAATGTATAAAGAAAATGTCATCATGTGTATATATTATGCCACATCTATAAATGACTATTATTCAGCCTTAAAAAAAGGAGGTGTTCTCATCATACACGACAACGATTGCGAACCCGAGGACATTATGCTAAGTGAAGTAAGCCAGTCACAGAGAGACAAATACTGCATGATTCCACTTTTTTGAAATATCCAAAGTAGTCCAACTCATAGAAACAGAAAACAGAATGTGGGTGCTGGGGTCACAAGATGAAGAAGTTCTAGACATCTGGTGTACAACAATAAGCAAGTAGTTAACACTACTGTACTTACTACACTCTTAAAAATGGTTACTATGGTGTAAACGAACACAAACACAGCCACTTTAAAATGGAATTGGAGCTACCATGCCAGAGGAACCGCCTTGCATATCTTAACGTCTCAAATCTTTAGATGTTAAAACAGGGCAAAATAATCTTTGGGCTGGACCTAGGGCAACATTGTGTCCTGAAAAACTACTTGCAAAAACAACAACAAAGCAGTTATTATGACTACTAACTGATGACTGCTGTACTGAAAATTAAAAACATTGTTTAGAATTAATGTCACTATATTATGTTATCTGCACCGATAGAAATGCTTTCCTTCTACTGATGTAACTCTTCTTTTCATAAATACCTCTTGCCTTGGTTTCCTAATTAGGACGTTATTTGGGCTTCTGCCTGAGTCAGTGCTTGATCTCAATAAAGGTTGCCTTTCACTTTGAAAGGTCCTTTTGTTTTTAGGTTAATAATAATAAATTTTATGTGTTTACCACAATTTTTAAAAATGGGAAACAACTCCAGTGCCCATCCATGGATGAATAGATAAACAAATCATGGTATACACATAGAAGGGAATCTTATTGGGTCATAAATAGAGTGACGTATTGATACATGATATAACCTAGATGAACCCCGAAACCAGTATGTTAAGTGAAAGAAACCAGATACAAAAGGTCATATATTATACAATTCCACTCATAGGAAATACCCGTAATAGGTTAATCCACAGAGACAGAAAGCAAATGAATGTCTGCTAGAGGATGGGGGAAGGGAAGAGTGGAGAGTAGCTGCCTAGTGGATATGGAGTTTCCTTTTGGGGTGATGAAAATATTTCACAACTAGATACCGGTGGTGGTTGTACAACATTATCAAAGTATTAAATGCCACTGAATTGTTCACTTTAAAATAGTTAATTTTATGTTATGTGAATTTTACCTCAATAAAAAGTTAAAACATTTTTGAAAGCTATACATATCTTAGACCAAAAACTTCTTACTATCTAACTAGATTAAATAAGACAGTTGGGACCATCCACTGTAAATACCTTATCACCCGGCATTCAAACCGGTGGGCATCCACACTTCTACTACTTCATTTCATGCTAAGAGATGAGGTGTCCTTTCCATTTGAAGATAACTTGTCCAAACCCTTCCATTCTTTCTTCCAAGCTCTCACCTTTCCAACTTTCTCTTTTCTCTTAACTATTCAATCTTCTCTTTTCTATTCTTTCTTCCCACCCTAAGAAATATTCCACTAACCTTGCAATTTGCCTCCTTCCATTCTCTGCCGAGTTTCTCAGATAGCAGCCAGTGTTCACCTTCTGCCTCCCTTTGCCTCCCCAAGGTCACTGGTGACTCCACACTATCAAATCTAATCAACATACGTGCCTTTATTGTAAAAATAATTCTTTCATTTCTTTCCACATTTCCTTTGTTGATACTGTTGTATCTACCCACTCTTAAAATATTCTTGCTCCCAGGGGCCCATGCTCAGCCCACTGATGCAGCACATTCTCTGTGTAATCTCAACCACTCTAGTGGGTATTTTTAAGTTCTTTTTTTTAAAACCACTTATTTTTAGTTTTTAAAATTTTTGTTTATTGATTTTTAGAGAGAAAGCGGTGGAAGTGAGGGGTGAGCATTGATTTGTTGTTCCACACATTCATACATTCATTGTTTGCTTCTTGTCTGTGCCCTGACCAGGAACTGAACCTGCAACCTTGGTGTATCGGGGCAACACTCTAACCAACGGAGCTACCTGGCTCAGCCTCCCACTCTTGTGATTTTAACAACCACATTTATGATGATGACAAGTCTCTTATCTATTACTCTGACAGACTTCTCCCAAAGCTTCAGATACATATATTCAATTGCTTACTCAACATTTCCACCTGGGTGCTCCAGGGGAGCCTCACATTCAGCATGTCCAAAATAACACATCAGCTTCCATACAAAGCTTTCTCCTTCTGCAGCAGCCACTCAATTAGCTAGGTTGAAAACCTGAGAGTCACTTTTGAGTCTTTGAACTCCTTCACTCTACTCTCTTCTTTTAATGTACTTTAGAAATCACCTAATTCTGCTAATTATACCTCTTAAATATTTATCAGAACTGTAGATCAAATGATGAGATCCTATCTCTCTGTTTCAAACTCTTCAATGACTTCCCACCGTACTTGGGCCTAAAAGGAAACTTCCAAAGCCCCACTACAATCTGTGCTTTCTACCTCTCTACCCACATTTCCCACCACGTGGTCCCTCTGTTACTGGACTCTGGCCACCCTGTACCTCTTTTTATCTTCGAACACTTGAGCTCATTCATATCTCCAGGATGTGCCACCAAAGATTTCCTCTTCTTGGAAAGATTTCCTGCCAGCTCTTGGCATGCCTGGCTCTTTCCTCATATCCACTTCTCAACACAGAAGCCACCTCTGAAAGCCATAATCCTGCCCCATCACCTAAGCAAGCAGACCCTCTTGGGCATGTCATTACTTTTCTTTGCTTCACGGCACTATTTGAATCATCTGATTTCTATATTTCCTTATTGTCTGACTCCTTTCCTAGAAAAAGCACTTTAACATTTTGGAAATATTATATTAGTGTAACTTGTTTTGGCCCATCTCCCCTAACAGAATGTAAATTTTATGAGCTGGATTCTTATGTATATCTAGATACATACATCTTATATGGCCAACTCCAGTCCCCGTTCTGGCAGGTCATGGAGTCCTCCATCACCCTCCTTGCCCAATATTGCTGATGCCTCATTATACTTTATGCCTGCTCTTGACTGAAATATGACAAAGAAGCCCTATACAGGTAGCTCAGTTGGTTACAGCATCTTCCTGATATGTCAAGGTTGCAGGTTTGATCCCAGGTCAGGGCACATGCAAGAATCAACCAATGAATGCATAAATAAATGGAACAACAAATCTCTCTCTCTCTTCCTCCCTCCCTTCTATCTCTCTAAAATCAATAAATAAAAAATTTTAAATAAAGAAATATGACAAAGAACAAGAAAAAGACAAAAAACTCTTCATTTATCTTCTAAGAGGAGTCCGGAGGTCCTACTTTCTGAGTGGTGCTAAACGTATCTTGGCCCTCACAATGGTCATAACATGTCCACATAAATGCTTCATGATTCAACACTTATTAGGCACCTCCTATGTACTATATTAAGGGTTGTGTGGGCTACCCTGGTGACTTTAGCACTATCTCTGGCCTGCAAGAATTCATATTTTTACCAGAGAAAACACACAAGCAACTGTAACTGTGGCAATCAAATATCTTAGGTTATCTGAGTGATTCTGATCGCTGGATCATGTGTCCTAGTTTGTCACTCAGAATATCTTGACCTTGTAACTGTAATTTAAAATGGTAAATATCAACGGTATGAACAAAGTTCCAGGAGCATAAAAGAAGCAATTAATTCTGCTGCTAAGATCAGGGAAAACTTCACAACAGACCAGTTGGATCTTGATGTGACTATAGGATATTTCAGCTGGAAAAGATGAGGGAGAGAAAGCTATGAGCAAAAGTACAGAAGTGAGTGAGATCATCAAGAACTAGGGAAGAGAATTAAGAAGTATAAATTGGTAGCTACAAAAGAGTCACAGGAAGTAAATAAAACATAGGGAATATAGTCAATAATACTGTGACAACTATGTATGATGCCAAGTGGGAACTGGAGATACTGAGGGGAACACTATGTAAAGTATATGATTGTCTAACCACTAAGCTGTACACCTGAAACAACACAAAATAATATTGAAAGTAAACTGTAACTGAAAAATAAAAAAGTAAAAAAAATGAAACAAACAAAAAAATACTAGCAAATCAAATACAACAATACATTAAAAAGATAGTAATACATCACGATCAAGTGGGGTTCATTCCAGGGGCATAAGGATGGTCTAACATACACAAATCAATCAAAGCGATACACCATATTAACAAAATGAAGAATAAAAATTATATGATCATATATATATAAGAACTAGAGAGGGGAGAGAGAGAGAAAGAGAGAGAGAGAGAGAGAGAGAGAGAGAGAGAGAAAGAAAGCAACAGAGTAAATGACTACCAAAGGGAGCTTGGTTGCTGACAGCTTTGAATGCCATGGTGTGGAATACAGATTTTTTTTCCTGCCTCTAATTCACTGCTTCCCCACAACTGTGCTAAACTGGATACAGAAAAACTACCTGGAAAACTTGTTCAAAATACATATTTCTGGGGGCCAGACCTTGATAATGTGATTCAGACCATTTGTACCAGATCCCTGGAATCTTCCCGAGAAATTCAGAGGATGAGTTCAGGCTGGGAACAGTGACTGTGGTGAATGAAGGAAGCCCTTCTTAGTCTTGCTTTGTTAGTGTCACCAAGATCTAAAACTGGTCTATTCAGCTCCGGACAGGAAGTAGTTTGGTTACCTGCTACCCATCCAAGAGTGGGCTCTGGGCTATTCCAGCTGTCACTATCCATTGTCCAGTGTGCTTGGGCATTCGATGGCCACTGGGCCTCCAGCCTTCTCCCACCCTCCCCCTGTCCAGTGCAAACTGTCTTCTGTCTCAATGTCCTCTTCAGCAATCCAGTTTTCCCACAGACTTGCAGCTTCTGCAAGAATTCAAGTTACTTGGTTGGGGTCTGACAACCTGCCCCACCCTGAAACTCCCTTCTCTGTAGGGCTAGATCCTATTATGAAGGCTGTACTTCAAAACAAAGAGAACCCCAGAGACATTGCTCCTCACCAGAATCCTCAAAGTTACAGCAAACAAAGGTTTTCAGCATGAGGATGACATAATCTGGTCTATGTTTCAAGAGGATGGTTTCCAAAAAATAGAGGGAAATGCAGGGAAACTTTTAGAAGGCTGTGGTAGTCATTTAAAGGTTGAGACAGTGAGGAATTGTGCAGTGAAAGATAAAATAGAGAGTAAGGGACTGAGAACTTGGTCACAGATTAGAGGCAGAGAGAACAAAACCAAAGATTATGCCAAGGTTTCTAGTTTTATAAAAGTGATATTTTAACTAGATTAGTTATTTGCTTTTATATCACTTCTTGACTATTTTTAAAGCTTATTAAAGTTTTCATTGCAGGAGGAAGCACCCTTACTAAATGATGTCACAGTGTGTCACAGCCCATTTTCAAAAAGCACTATAAGTACCACAGCATTGAAAGCCCATCTCCTGGCTTGAACTAATTTTCTCCACCACAAATATGGGAAGTTCCTGGAAATGTACAAAATGATCATTTTCAGCCACCAAAAGTAATGCTATTATCCAGACCCCCAAAGTAATCCCTTGAAATATTATTTTGGAAAAAATAGAAAGCATTCATAGTTGACTTTAGAGATGAGGCTTATTTTTGCATCCGAGGTGCTAACCTGAAAATAAAAAAATATGAGTGGCAGGTGAGTTATTTCTTTTTCACATGAGTATTTTAGCTTTATTTAACAATTCTACTTTTGATTAATTTGAACAAATGTGGTGCTCGCTTCGGCAGCGCATATACTAATTCGAACAAATGTGCAATGCTTTAGTATTTGGCTTGAAAAAGATTTTTTTTTGGTAAAAACAATGCAGTCATGTTTTGTTTTTGAAATGTTTATTTTTTCCAGAGATTCTGAGAGATGTTCGTAGATTTAAGAGAACAAGTTAAACTTCAGATTTACTTTTGGACCTTAGAGGTGTCATCAATATACAGCATCCAAAAAACACTTTAATATTCCAATGCTATCTAATTACTGTATCTTGATTCCTTCAAAGATTATAGCTGCGTCCTTCATTCTGCTTGAAGTTGCTAAGTAGAACTAATAGTGAAATTAAGCAGTAAACCTGCGGATGTAGGATTCTTCATTCCTAATTTGGCTAATGCCCAACCCCAAACTGGAATACAACAAAACTCCCAGGATTACTAGCAAAGAAACTTGACCCAGATGCTGAGTCCACAAACTCCCGAAATACAGGTTTGCCTTCCTGACTTGCCAGCCACAAGCACTGGAGAAGCCACAATGGACTTGTAAATTAAAGCAAAATAACAAAATGATTGCCAAACTCCACTTCTGTTCCACAAATACTTCCCTCTGGGGGAAGGAAGCTTAAAAAGCATGCACTGGGGAATTATTTTCCTTTTTAATGAGCTCTTTTCAGCCTCATGTGTTCAGGAAAGAGAAGAGCCCCTCTTCCAGAGAGTCAATGAAGAGTAGCTTACAAGCAAGAACTCGTTCCTGGCCAGAGGAAGGGAGTTGCCAGCTCCCTCCTTGGTGCCATGCCCCTGCCAAGTAACAATTGGTAGGCTGCCTCGTGATTTTCCACACTCCAGACTCTGAGGAAGTGATGTTTTTCTTTGTTCAGATAAACCCGTGAACGGAGGAAAAAAATAAATAAAGGAGCAGCAGGTGTGGCCCAATTTACTGCCACCTGAACTTGTAATAGAGAAGCAAAACCCACCTACACCTGCATGTGAGAACAAAGCTCAACTTCCTCAGGAATTTGGAAGGGAAAGCCAAGTTACTGGCAATAAGAGTCTGAAATTGCCTTAAGCCAAGTAGCAGAGAAAGTCAGCACAGTCTAGAACACGATGGGATGGATGGGGCGTCTCCTTTCTGTCGTTCCTCCCAGCTGCACTGTAAGAGTAGAGATGACATGACCTGAACCCAGAGTTCTCAGGAAATTTGAGAAGAAAACCTTCTGTGGAGCAAAACTGAACTTAAGTATCTTCTTTTTAAAAATGTTCTCACTTTTAGTAAGATTCTATGTACTGTTGAGTGGAGCAAGTCCAGCTCTATGGTCCCCATGAAGGAAGGGAGAGAGTGTATAAAAGCCCTGTTGAGAATAACTCTAGGCCCCCCAGATGGAGCCAATCCTGCCCAGACCGCATGTTAGCAAACCAAAACTTAGATACTTTTTGTGTCCTTTAAACGTTCCTCTTGGCCAGAAATGCAGGATATCCTGTCAATCAGTCCCCAAACGCTAAGCCAACTCTGGGGCCTTTTCACCTCAAACGAGGTTGACTGTGTGGCCCCAGCCAATCAGATGTTTCCGGTTTGTTCCTTCCGTTTTCTTTCTTCTGCCTGACTTCCGGCCCACTTTGCAGTTCTCCGAAAGAAACCTGTCCACTCCGTGAAGTGTTAAATAGTTTGTTTGTATCACCTCAGTTTAATCATCTTTCACAGAGCCCAAAGCCCGCATGTTCTGTCTGACAGAGCCACATCAGATGTGCCTCCTTCCTGCAGGGCTGAACGCTGGCTCCCTGTAACAGGCACTGCAGCTGAAGCCTGGAAATGCTGCATCACTAGCTCAAGGACAAATGACTTATGGAAGGAAGGCAGAACCGGAATTTGAACCCAGCACAGTCAAACTGTGAACCTGGAGTATGTCCTTTGTCCTAGTAGTTCCCAAACACCAGCCCGTGGTCTGGCCGCTTCCAACACCCACTGGGCAGCATTGTCAAAAGGCCTAGGCCACAGACTCCAGGAAATCTAATCCAACAGATCTGGAACGAGACCTGGGAAACTGGATTGTGTTTTTTCTTTTTCTTTTAAATCTCCTTGATAGTTTTCTGCAGCCAGACTTGGAAACCACTGTAGTACATACTCTAAGCTTTTCCCCCAACAATTAATTAATAGATTTCATGGAAGTCAATTTGCTCATCTTGCAGATCAAAGTATATGCATCTATCACTCCTAGGGAATGTGTCTGATCTTTCTATGAACAATAAATATATTTCCAATTATTTAAAGTTCCAGCATTCCTTGAGTTGGGACTTGAGATGGGGTGCTTCTTTATGCTCAGAAAACTAAGGTGCATCCTTGCGGCTAATCTATCACCCACAATTGTTTTGTTGCAAAACTCTGTTTCCTGCAGGGTTCAAAATTTTCCTTACTTCTTGGTGTTTAAGAATGCCAGGGCTATGGATCTCAGGGCAAACACTCCATTTCTTAGGCATTTTTGATTTACTCTACCCTCTAGACCTTACTTTTTTAAAATGTGGTGCTATGCATCAGTTTTAAACACTTTTCTAAAGTACACTTTTTCCTAAGACAGTTTTTCTCTTGGCTCCTTGCTAAGAACTCTGTCGATCATCTCTTGAGACCTGAGGTGAAGCTTTTCATGTCCTGTGCTCTCCAGTTAGAGGTTCTAGTGTGCCTCTATGTCCAGGGCTCCAAAATTTATTTCTCCTTCTCACCCCTTTTCTGTGAAGGAGTCCACGCTAGACTAAAGTAGGGTGCAGCCAACTGCAGTCCTGGGGCCAAATCCAGCCTGGCATCAGTTTTTGTAAATAACATTTTATTAATTGGGCCCATTCATTTGCTTGTCTATGGCTGCTTTCACACTACAGTGTCAAAATCAAGTAGCCAGAAGTAGACAGAGACCACATGGCCTGCAAAACCAGAGGTATTTTCTGTCTGGCTCTTTTACAGAAAAAGTTTGCCAATCCCTAGACTAAGGAAACATTCCCAGTAAAATTATTTATAAATTTTCCTCTGATCCTGGAAGTATCACCCCAACCACATATGCTGTGAAGATTTTGTTGTTTACTGAGTTTTCTTTATTTTCAATCTCTAGCTTTAGGGCACAAGATATATCTTCTTTTTTTAATCCCATGTTCAGATTACATTGGTTATTAAAGAGGCAATGTTAGGGCCTAAAAACGATAGGCAGTCTTGTCCAAAAAAACCCACCATTCTTTACAATATAATGAATCACCTCATTATATGTGTGAGGGGTGGAGTACAGAAAAGATTATTTGAATCTCTATTAATTTGTCATAATTCTCTACACTTAACCTTTTCTCCAGCTACTAAAATGAACCCCAATTTCACCAATAACTTGCATTATTAAGAAAAGTTTTTCTTGCAATTTTCCCCAAACCAGCTTAATAATTGGTGATGGTATAAAGTATATATCTAATAGAGTATTATTAACCCAGGAAAATAAATTTTTAGAAGAAAAAAATCTCATTTCTTTCTATGAAAATAAGAAGCGATGTGCCTGAATAAAACTTATTACTCTCTTCAAATCCCACAAACACCACTAAAGAAAATCTTCTCGACTTGATATTTAATGATTGCAGAAAAACAACTGGCTTGTAGCTGAAATCTACATGTTTTTAATTGTGCTCACTTTGCCAGCAGCATCATTGATATTTAAAAGTACCAGGGTGCCCTCTTGCGGTGTGTAGTAGTTACTGTTCTTTTCTACTAAGAACTTAAAAGTTTGTTGTGGCCATTAAATTTTATGCATCTCATTTTACAAGAGCCCTCTCTATCTTCCATTTCATTTGTGATTGATTCATATGGAACAATAATCAATAAAATATGCTGGGACTTGCAGAATGAACTACTAAAATCGCCCTGGACTGTAATGAAATATGACTGTCACTGTCTGACACCCAGTTTGAGTTCCCAGGAGAAGTAATAAATCTGCCATCCATCTCTGGTTCATAGGACTACTTTGTAAAAGAAAAAAACCCATAAAGTCTAACATTATCATATTCTTGCATATCAGGTGTTATCAAGAACTTCTACCTACTCTGGTTTTCAATTTGAGGACGTGGATATGTACATAAGTGTAAATATTTTTACCAAAGGGCACATGAAAATTCCCCTACACAGAACCAGGCTTTATGAAAATCAAGTTTATATCCTGGTTGCTGGTTGTCTTCTTTCAAGGGGAGCTTTGGGTACCTATTCTGGCCACTTGACTTTGTGAATTCATTGGATTAGACCACAGTGCAAGCCCTATGCATCCCCTGGGTTGTATTTGGCACTTGTGAAACCAATTACCCATTATATATCCTCTTGACAGCTTGGACTTTTTGTCGTTGTTGTTTTTAAATATATACAAGTTCCACCACTATACTAGCTTAACTGGGATCCCCTGAGCAAGTTACTTTAATGCTATCAGACTTAATTCCTCATCTGTAGAATGGAGACATTAATAATGAAAACCTTGATATAGCTGTCATGAGGTCTGGTCACACAGAAAGAGTTTAGTGTCACCATCAGTATGACTTTAAGGTTCCTTAATGCACTCTAACACTATGATGTCTTCGTATTCCCCCTCTCCTTTTGTCAGTCCCCACTTTTCTGGTGTATTTTTAATGTTTTATTACATTTGTCTGTTTGTTTATGTTTGCTTTTGCTTACTGTGTGGCAATGGAAAGGCTAGGTTTAAAAGTGTGGGCTCTTGTTTCACAACTCTACATTTCAATTGACTCATTATTATATCAAACACAGGACGGACTGCACTTTAGGGCCAATACCTAGAAATGTAAATAGTGGAGTATCTCTGTGGTACTCAGGTATGAATCTTTGGAAACTATTTGTGTGTGTGTGTGTTTATTGTTGTTGCTGTTTTTTACCATTTTAACCTTTTTAAAAAAATTTTTGTCAGTATTACAGATGTCCCCCATTTTCCCCCTTTATGCCCCCCTCCACCCCACCCCTGCCCCACTCCAGGCCTTCCCCACAATATTGTCTGTATCCACGGGTAATGCATATATGATCTTTGGCTAATCTCTTCCCGTCCCCTTGGACACTGTTTTTATTGAAGAGCTGAAATAGATCTCCAGAAAAGATGTTTTTAAAAAGTATGAAGAAGTTTAAAAAAAAAACAGTATAAAGAGCAATATAATAAAGTACTTACTGTTTGTCCTTTCAGTGGTCAGGAGATTTCTCTGAATTTATCTGGAAGTTTCTAACACAAGTTGCTTTCATGAGAAAAAGCTCCCACATCACAGAACTGTCCATTTTAGAAGAAAAAGAAATATTAAAAATGCTACGATGCTGGACAGAACAGGTGTTCCAACTATTGAAGGTATTTTTTTGTTCACAGCTTTATCAAATAGCAAGAGTGACTTTCTTGGTCAGATCTAGCTGAAAAGTACTTATTTTAGAACCCTCATTTTTGTTTCCCTAGCAATCCTGTGACATCATGTCAAGTTCTTAGGGCCTAAACATGCTTGTTGATTCTCCTTGTATAACTTGTATTTGGGGGTGTTTCAGTCTCCTCATTAGATATAGCAAGCCTAAAATATGCTGGGGGGGGGGTACTTTTTAAACAGATAATATTTAGTAAATAGAATTTTTACCTACACCCACCCTGGTATCTACAATTATTGTCTGTTCTAGGAATTAAATGTTGAGTTGCAAGGGATGATCACTATAGTAACTAGAAGGACACTAGAACGTTGGAAATGTGGGGAGATGTTAAATTTAGATCAAAGTGAGCATACGTCACATTATTAATTCTATTCCTAGGAGCTAATTTTCTTCAACAGATCTTCCTTATACACCATGTGAGAGGCCCTTTCCACTCCTTAGTATTAAGAAAAAATTGTTTTTGTTTTTCAAACTATAACTTAAAATAATCATGTCTCAGTGCTATTTAGCTTTCACTATCATAAATAGTACAAGTGTCTTATGTTTTCTAGATTACACTTTTAAGTAACCCTTTTATTTTTTTAATACCAAAAACACACCATCTGACCTGCATTGTGACTGCTGTGAATCATTCAGAGCTGGCATGTTGTAGGATTTTAGTGCTTTTTGTGGCATTAACTTTCCAACCCACAAACAAACAGCCTTCAAAGAACCCAGATGAGATCAAACAGTTGATTTTCCTAGGCGTCAGAAAGAATCCAATCCCACAAAATTAAATGCCTTTAGGAGAAAAAGAGTTACCATGTGTATGTTTGACATCAAAGACAGAAATATCTTCCATCTCTGTTTAGTGTTCCCAAACTCCAGGCAGCCCTTTTTATTTTTTGCTTTTTCTCCATTCTCTTTCCCGACTGGCTCTCCAAATTATAATTAGGAACCTGAAGGATAGATTTGACCTTCACTTGTGCTCATTTTTAGTAATCTACAAAGTCTAATGAAGGACTGTTCTGCTTCTTCACAAATGACTGACTCTGTTTCTTTGGTGTTCCCGACACAAATCTGTGGGGTGTTGGCAATTGTCTTACCAACAGTAAACTCCTGAAGGGGGACTGCGTTCCAACTAGTGCAAAAGCTTGTGTTGTTAGTTACATGTCCTGCTTTGTCCATCACCTATTGTTGTCTAAAAATAAGGCATGCTCATGACTCAGTTTTTTACTAAAACTTTCAGGAGAAGTCGACCTGCCTTGGATTGGGTCTCTGGAAGAGCCTGGTGAAGGGCTATATTTTGAAAGACTGTATTTTGCTTCCAACCAGAATCCATGATAGATCAGGCACCTCCCACTTGTCCGGACTGAGGAGTGAATGAGAGGTGCAGTGTTTCCATGGTGCAACATGACAGGCTGGATACAATTCATAACAATCAAGGCATATCCCCCTCTCTTCTGCCCAAAAGTCCAAGGACAATGAGGTACAGTTCATTACCAAAGAGAAACAGTTCTAGTAACTAGTCCAGACCCACAAGGAATCCAAAGGATGTCCAGAGGTAAAATATTCATTTTCCAGTGAGTTGCCGGGAATCCCTTTCCTCTGCAGGCTCCTTTCTCTCTTCCCTTCCCCAACAATGCCTAGTTCCCTCCCTGGGTGCTGGCTCCATCCTGGGCATGGAGAAGGCTGTACAATTCCTTGAAGTCGTGATGACCATTTCTCCTAACAACTCAAACCCTGTTACACTTGCATTCTCCCTTTTAAGAAGAGGCTTAGGCATTTCAAAATCTTCTAATTGGAACATTTAAAATAAAAATAAACCTTTTTTCTTATAACATTGACCATTGCTCAAAGCATCGTGTTCAATGTGCTTAAAATTTCTTTCACTTAATCTATATTACAACCCCTCCACCCCCGCATCTGAGGTAAAGAAGAAAAGATTTTACATATATGTGTGTGTGTGTGTGTGTGTGTATATATGGATATATATATATATATATATATATATATATATATATATATATATATCCATTCAAGAAGTCCAAACATGAATTAATGCCCTCTTTGAACCAGGAATTTTAGTAGGTGCTGGGAGTACAGAATGAATAATTCATAGGCATAATCTCAGTATCCAGAAATTAACTGGGGGTGCAGTAAGAGTGGTAAACAGACATATAAAAAATTAATGGTGATACAGTCCTGTAACAACTTGCATCTAGATATGAACAAAGTGTTGTGTTAGCTCAGAGGAAGGCACTAGTCCCTGGGAAAGCCTGGATGAGTGGGAGGCAGGCACAAGAACACAAAGGAAAGCATGCACTTTGATTAATTTTCCTGGACTTAGCCTCCCCAGGGCCATTTCGTAGGTGAACATGTGCCATTTTACACAGTAGGTTCACATTCCACACTGCTGCCTAACTATAGTGAAATAGCCCCAGCCACAGAATGTCAAGTGGAGATGCCAAAAGGAAATGGTGACTTGGGTTTGAATAAACTTTTTTTTTTAATATATCTTTATTGATTTATTGAATAAACTTTTGACGATCAGACACTGTAGGGTATATTTGTTTGCTAGAGATGCCATAACAAAGTACTACCATGGCTTAAACAATGGGAATTTTTTCTCACAGATCTCGAGTCTGCAGGTTTAAGATTAAAGTGTTGTCAGGGCTTATATTTTCTAAAGGCCTCTCTCCTTAGCTTGGAAATGGCTGTCTTCCTCTGGTGACTTCCCATGGTCATCCCTCTGTGTGTTAAACTACTTTCTTTTAAGGAAGGACACCAGTCATATTGAATTGGAGTCTACCAATATGACTCATTGTACCTTAATCATCTCTTTAAAGGCCCTATCTTCAATACAGTCACATATTTAGGCACTAGGGGGTTAGGACTTGATAAAAATTCTTTCCTTGACCAAACTTTGCTCAAGCTCTTCTGAGCTCTCTTTTTGACTAGGCCTAACGTTGGACTCTCATGCCCCTCTCTGTGGAGCCCATTTCTAGCAAGAAGCCTGTTGGGTCAGTTTAACCAGAATTACTCATCATCATCCAGGTGAAATAATCAACATGGTCTGCCTTTAGCAAGAATCCTGTTAGATCTATTTCGGCAGAATCTTCCCTTACTCATGATATTTCTTCTTTGTAATTTTCCATCCACTGACATGCCCCACCCCTACTTCTTGGCTACAAATTCCCATTTTTCCTTGTATTTGGAGTTGAGGCAATCTCTCTCCCCTACAACAAAACCCCATTGTAGCGGTCCCTGTACCTATTGTGATAGTCCTCCTGAATAAAGTCTGCCTTACTGTTTTTTAACAAGTGTCATGAATAGTTTTCTCTTTAATAGATTTCAATATATGAATTTGGGGGAGACACAAGCCATAAGACAAGATCTTGAAACTTCAGGGAAGGTATGGTAAGGAAGCTCCAGCCATGAGCTTCCCCTTCAGAAAATGAAAGAGAGAGAGAGAGAGAGAGAAAGAGAGAGAGAGAGAGAGATGTTCTGTAGGAGAACATGAATGGCTGTGGCAACCTGGAGCTCTGCACTAGGGAGTAAGGAGGGGAGAATGGAACGAAGTAGTTGGTCGTCATCCTGTAGGATGACACTTCTGTTTGGATTAGGAAAAATAAATTTAAGGGAAAAACAAAATCAACAAATGTTATGACATTATGCTATGTGTATTTTATGGCAATTGAAACTCCTACTACTATTTCACCACCAAAGAATCATTTTTATAATTATTATCAGTTATTGATTTCCTACTCGTTCATGCAGCAGAGAAGTTAAGGGCAAGGGCTCTAGAGTCAGAGATCTTTGTGTTTGAGTTCCAGCTCTACCACTTACCATGTGATCTTGAACAATTAAATTTCTCTGCACCCTATTTTCTCATCTGGAAAATTTGAATATCTGCGTCTTCCTTAGAGAGCTGTAGTGAGGATTATATGAGATCGTAAAGATTATTGTTATTAATATTTTTCAGGGACTACATATAGTAGGTGTTTTATATATTTTATCTATTTTAATCTCCTAAAAAAGTTCTGAGGTATATATTACCAGCCCACAGCCTCCTAGTATCCCACCTACCCCTACTATCACTGACGACAATTTCCATGAGGAGATTCATGAGAGCTTTACTCCCCCAAACTGATTAAAAGAGTGGCTTCAAGATCACTTCCTTCCTCTCTTCTTTGGATGGTGCATTCTATCCTGTGCATAGCTGCTCTCCTGGCACAGTTTCTATGACAACCTGTCTCTGGGATATTTTTCTGCTCATCCATAGTACGCATGGCTCTCTTGTTACAAAAAATAAAACCATCAAATAAAGCCTCACATCAAGGTTTTGTTAATGGAAAACCTTTTGTTCACGGGGAATCTCAGAAAGGGGCCATGATGCTACATCCACCAAGGCAGTAAATTGCTTTCAACTGTTTATGTTTAAATGTTATAAAGCCCCATATACACTCACTCTCTCCAGCACAATAACTGGAAGCATACAATTAGAGCTCACAGTTACTAGTACAACACAAAGCAGAGGTACAGTTTCATCCTTATGTTGGAGCTTTCTTAAAATCTTTTGGTTTTATTGTTTGTTGTAATGTGTTCTATAATACCACAGTATGTAAATACTGGGAACTCTGCGCACAATTTAACTCTAATCTACACCCTAGGAATCAATAAGCATATGAAGTGGCTTAATAGAGTTAACACCCTAAGAATTGACCAGGTGGCATTCAAAAGTATTGTTGTCAAAATCAACACAGAAGTTTTATTATTTATCATGTTCCAGGCCAGTAATTCACACCATGAAGACAGCTCATAAGGCCCCATGCCTCTCCCATCAGTGGACCTGACTAAAAGGTCTGATGCTTCCTCTATCAGAACATGCCTGTCTTCATCTCGGAGAAAGCCTTTCATGAAGGTGCTGCTCACTGTGTCAAGTGTTTAGACTGAAAATATTCCAAGTATACACAGCAGTATGATTTTGTGCCTGCTTACTAGCAAATACTTGTTTGCTTAGAATATTATGGTCTGAAATGTGCTTTTGCTACAACTGCATGGTAGAAAAATGGTAGGTTGGAAACACAGAGCAGCCACCCCCCTCTAAGTGCTGGAGAGCTCTGATGGAGTCCAAAATGACCTGACTTTCACGGAATGGTAAACTGGGTTAAGTTGGTTCAAATTCTAATCCTCTGTTCCCTGATATATACCTCATAATAATTCTGTATAGCTGAATTTCCTCCTGCCACACCAGCATTTTCTTCATTAACAGGCTCATTGACCTTTATACAACTGCAGTCTACTGGTTAGAATACCACATTCAGGCAATGCGGAAATGCTCTGGTTTCCATAACCACCACTCAGGTACTGAGTCATAAATCCTCATGCTAGCTCTCAGACTCTTTTTTTTTTTTTTTTCCTTTTAAATAGATGTTATTTTTTAGAGCAGTTTTAGGTTCATAGCAAAATTGAGTGGAAGGTGCTGAGATTTCCCATTACCCTCTGTCCTCTCATATACACACAACCTCCCCACTATCAACATCCCCCACCAGAGTGGTACATTTGTTGCAAATGGTGAACATACATTGACACATCATTATCACCCAAAACCCATGGTTACATAGGGTTCAGCCCTGGTGTCAGAGAGTCTATGGGTTTTGATAAATGTATAATGACACATATCTACCATTATAGTATTATACAAAATAGTTTCAATGGCCCAAAAATCTTCTGTGTTTTACCTATTCATCCTTCAGCATATGAACTGGGGCAGGGAATGACCTCCCTTCCCCCAGCAACCACTGAGTTTATTGTCTCTACAGTTTTCCTTTTTCCATAATGTCATATAGTTGGAATCGGACAGTGTTTAGCTTCCTCAGATAGGCTTTTTTCACTTAGTAATATGCATTTAAGTTTCCTCCATGTCTTTTTATGGCTTGACAGCTCACTTTATTTTAGTGCTGAAAAATATTCCATTGTCTGGCTGAACCACAGTTTGTTTATCCATTCACCTACTGAAGGACATCTTGGTTGCTTCCAAGTTTTGGCAGTTACGAATAAAGCTGCTATAAACATTTATTTGTGTGCAAGTTTTTGTGTGGACATGTTTTCAGCTCCTCTGAGTAAATAAATACTAAGGAATTTGATTGCTGGATCATTTGGTAAGATTATGTTTAACATTGTAAGAGACCGCCAAACTGTCTTCCAAAGTGTCTGTACCATTTTGCATTCTGACCAGTAATGAATAAGAGTTCTTGTTGCTCCACATCCTGGCCAGCATTTGGTGGTGTCAGTTTTATGGTTTTTGGCCATTCTCATAGGTGTATAGTGGTATCTCCTTCCTGTTTAAATTTATATTTCCCTAATAACATATGAAGTAGAGCATCTTTTCTTATGCTTATTTCCTATATGTATATCTTCTTTAGTGAGGCGTCTTTCAGGTCTTCTGCCTTTTTTTTTTTAATTTTATTTTTTTAGTCGGGATGTTTGTTTTCTTATTGAGTTTTAATAATATATTTTGCATAACAATCCTTTATCAGATATATCTTTTGCAAAGATTTTATCCCAGTCTGTGGCTTTTCTATCCCAGTCTGTGGCTTTTCTTGTCATTCTCTTGACGAGACTCATTTTTTATGTAGTGAAAACACACATATTTGCTTATGCATGGGACTCGTGTACATTTATATTTGCTCTTCTATTCATTCAGCATATATTTATTAAGCATCTGCTAAGTATGAGGAACTGTGCCCAAGATAAGATTACCAACCTAAGCATGGGGTTGCACATGCCTCTAAGATATAATGGTGCATATTTTAAATCCTAAACTTGTATTCACACCCTTTGCAACTTAGCCTCTGAAATACTGCGAAGCCTGTCCCTTCCTCTTTATTCCCAGAGACTACCCTGACTACTCTCCTTATCATGGCAGATGATCACACCGAATGGGTTTCATTTCTCAATCAGGTCTCCCCCTTCCAGTTCCTCCTCTACATGGCTGATAGTCATCTAAAATTTAGATACATTCAGGCTATATTTCTGGTTAAAAAATGTATATGACCCGCAGTTGTAGCGGGTATCAGTTTTGTTCTGCAACACTAGAGTGCAAGAGATATCACTTCTCTTAACTTCTCTAAAATAGTTAAATTTTGCTGATCCCTCTTCTATTTAATCAATGAGAAATTCAATTTCAGTCTTTTTATTGGGCTCCTTCTCCCACCAAGGGTCTTTCTTCTCCTACCAAGGAATCTCATACAGAATATTCAAGAATGGGTTTCCTGGTATTAGTTTACAATGCTTGCCTCTGATCTTTACCTTGACTGTATCCAGGTGGTCCCATGAAAGTAGATATGCCAAACCTAGCTCTTTAGAAATATTTGGTTTCTGGCCAGCAAAGCAAAAGCATCTGAGACAAGGAAAAGCAAAAGTTAGGAACCTTCTTCGGTGGTAGTAGTTAAAAAATATATGAAACAAGAGAAACAAAACAAGTTATCCTGCCTCACGGAAAGAATCCTAATTCCTTAGCATGGCTACGAGACAGGTACGCTTTGCAATTTCACCTTCATCCCATGATGTGCTGCAGCCAGTTCACACCAGCTCATGAGAGCCAAGTGCTAGATTTTTAGGAATGTTGTGAGCCAGTTGTTAAACATAGCTCTTATTTAAAATTAAATAATATAAATACCACTGGATAACCCTTCCTACTTCCCTGAAAAGCCCTGTCATCCCCATCCGAGCTCTCAAAGCACTTTGTAAGTACTCGTATTATAACAAATTTGACATTGTTCCTAATTGTTGTTTTTACTAAAATATCCCCAGGCTATGAGCTTGTCAATAAGATTTTTCATTAGGAATTCAATAATTGTTTGGTGAGTGAATAAGAGATTGACTCTTAGAAGTTAAAACCTATTCCCTTCCTGGTATTTTGGGATTACCCCTCTACCCAGCAGCACTCATAGTTTCTCAACTCAAGCTTTACATACCTGGGAGTCTGAGTCCTTTCATTTATTTTTATTCTTATTTTTTGTTAATCCCCACCTGAGGATATGTTTTTCCATTGATTTTTTTTTTTTTAGAGAGAGTAAAAGGGAGAAAGAGAGAAACACCGATGTGAGGGAGAGAAAGACACATCAATTGGTTGCCTCCCACACTCACCCCGACCAGGGCAGGGAGCATGAACCTGCAACCAAAGTAAGTGCCCTTAACCAGGAATGGAATCCACGACCTTTCAGTGCATGGGTCGATGCTCTAACCACTGAGCAACACCAGCCAGAGCAATTCCCTCCATTTTTGATCACTCGTCACAAGAAAAGCTTGGTCTCTCTCCACAAGAGATGTGACTTTCATTCTCCAGGGCTTTTACTCTGGTGGAGGGTTAAAATGTGATCAAATACAAGTAGTAAAGAAACAAAGAATGTTTAACAATCTCCTGATGTACAGAGAGCAAATAACAAGTCTCGACATCCACATATAATGCCCTGTGGTACATGAGCCTAAAATGAGATGTCCATGTGGCTGGTTGGTGAGCCAGTGCAGCACTCCCTTCAGCCCAAATTGATACTTTGGAGGCAGAGAGTGGATATGATGAAAACTGTGGGACTGGCTGACGTGCAGGTTGTTAGGCAGGTTTGTGGATGGACAAAATGGCCAGAAGGGTTGCTCATCACATAGGTTACCTGGGAAACATCTCTTAAAATGTTGTGAACACTCTGGAAGGTACATGTCAGACATGTGACAAAGACTGAAGAAAACAGAGGTTGAAAAACCATTGCTTTTGATTTTAGACTAGGCAACCTCAAGCACGGAACTGTTTCACCTAATTTCTGATTCCACAAACAGCTTTGGGGAAATAGTTGTTGCTTTGCCCTAGTCTTCCCAGAACAAGAACCAAACATACCCGAGGACACCAAATGACACCAGCACCCCACTGCCAAGCTGGCACCGGCAAAGATGTGGGCTATTTGCAGAGAGCACACCGCCTCTGCTGTGAGTGGGCAATAAACTACCAGGGAGATTCGTGCTGCCTGCCTGGAGACTGGGTTGCTAGGTGCCTCTGAAGTAGTGAGACCGAGAGGTGTACATTATTTCCCCCACACTTCTTATTTTACACAGTGACAGTTGTAGCCTGGAAACAAAAGGAAAGAATAGCATCTGTGGTATTAGAAATAATGGCCAGCCAAGGGCCCTATGGGGCAGAAGGAGCAGGGTTGAGGCTTTTATCAAGAGCAGGAGAAAAAAAGTAATGTGATTTGGTTTCACCATAATTGCTTAAGCAGCCTGGGTGAGAACTAATTATGAGTTCATCTGGCTCCAGAGAAACTCCCCTCTCCCCTTCTCCAGGATGGTACTAAAATATCAGCATTGCGTCACCAGAAATCACTCCCATTGGTGGCCTTTCTTAAGGAGAGCAGCGGCTCTGCTCTCTGAAAGTCACTGGAATCTGAGTAGACCAGGAATTTATAGCTTTCCAAGGCAAATAAAATATTCCTGGCACTCACTTGTCACTTGAAAACTCAGAGTGTTTATCCATTATTATATCACAGAGGAAGTTTTGTTTTAAAAATGTGGGAGTGATGAAATGCAGAGAAGAGAAGGAAGAGACAAGTTACAGGCTCTACGTCACTACAACAGCTCTGCCATTGTTAGACTCGGAGGGAAATACTGGTTTTCAGAACCAGGCTGTTCATTGATGATATCTTGACACTCCAGGGTTCTTGCCAGGCTCTAATGGCTCTAAAGAGGTGAGTATTTTTGCTCAGTGAGTTAGTCGCTTAATTCTCAAAAATGCAGAGCTAACATTGGAAGTCAGCAGGATAGAGCTTGAATTAGTTAGTAGTCTAAATTACTTCCACCTAGATGAAAGTTAAGTAATGCTGTTCTAATATGCTTACTTGTACTCTTTGTGAGCTCTGAGAATGAGGCAAGTTGGATTGTGTAACAGAAAGAACATGGGTTTAAATCCTGGATCCAACCTGGGTTCAAATCCTGACTCTGATGCTTAACAGCTATATGTAAGTTACTTGCCTTCTCTGAGTGTCAGATTCAACTGAGAAATGAGGTAAAAATATCAGTCCTTTTGCAGTATCTATGTAAGGATGAGAAATGTGTAAAGTGTCCATGTGACACTTGGAACAGAGGATGTACAAGATAAATGGTAGCGCATGCCCCAATTATCTCTCAGTGAGAAGGCCTAACTTGAGCCTCTGCAGGAGTGGCACTGTGCAGGTTACGAAGACATGCCACACGTGACTTTTGTCTTCTGAACCATCACAATTTAGTTAGATGGGGAGGGCAGTGGAGGTAGAGGGGGATTAAAAACTGTCTCACGCAAGTAGCAGAGAAACAACACTATAGAATTAGAGTCTAAATCATGTGGTTCAAATTCTATGTGGGGTAGGAATTCAGGGAAAAGGAAGGACAATGTGGGTGGAGCCATAACTTCAACCAGAACCTGAACAGAAAAACAGACACAAACAGGATTTGCCAACAGAGAAGATTTACACAGAAGTCAAACTGTTGATGTAACAAAAACAGAAGGCCAACCCATTGAGAGACTCATTTTGGCACCCAAAGGACATGCTATCAAAACCAGCCAGCTCTGGTTGCTTATTCTGCAGGGTCACATTCTTGAAGAGAATGGAGCCCTTTGGAAGTTCTAAGCGTAGATCCTGTCTAGGCTCACCTGTGGTAGATGGGACCTGAGTGGCCACCTTTATTTTGCAAAAAAAGTCAGCTTACGGTTAGGAAATGAGGAGCAAAAATAAACCATCCAACTCCATAAAAAGTCCAAACTGCAATACAAGTTTAAATGTACTGCTTTGTAAGTGAAATGGTTTACTCTACCCATGACTCTGTTGATCTCCTTGTCATAGATTTATTTAAATATATATTGGGCTTATGCTTAATTCCATAAACATGGATGAACAATAAATAGCACTTCATTTTCTGTAATTCATAGTAATTTGAATCTGCACCCCCAGGAAAATCTAACCTTTGTAATTACTGACCACTTTCTTAGTGTGAGAAGAGGAGGGCAAACACAATAGCACTGATTATGTATTTAAGTTACACCCATGCTTTATATTTTGTATAGATTTGCCTAAATACTATATGAACTTGAATATAAATGATACTTTCTCCAAAAATTATGCCATAGAAATAAAAATAATTGCCCTATATTTGAGTCTTTACAAAGTCTCTCTTATTATAGGAGTTCTATTCAATTATTTTGAAAAGCTAATTGCATATATCCAAATAAAAGGTATAATTTTTCTCCAAATTTTTCTTAGAGATAAAAAAGCTCACCTTATATTTGAACCTGTACAATGTCTCTCCTGTTATGGGAGGTCTATTCAATTATCCCGATTCAGTCTCAATAAGTACAAGTTCAAATGCTAGAGAAAAAAAGGTAAAAATATTTTATATAGATTTGAAATTATCCCTAGAGGTATGAATTCTAAATGATAACAGTTGGGTGGCATTGTAAATAATTCTTTTAAAGATCAACTTAAAAAGCAGTATAGTAGGGATTAGATTGGAAAGATTATAAATGTAAACCCATGGTATGGACTGAATGTTTGGGTCTCCCCAAAATTTATATATTAAAATCCTAATCCCAAATGTGATGGTATAAGGAGGTATGGCCTTTAGAAGGTGATTAGGTCATTAGGGTGGAGCCCTTGTTATTGAACTTCCTGCCCTCCAGAACTATGAGAAATAAATGCTGGTTGTTAAGCCATTCAGTCTATGATATTTTTGTTATAGCAGCCTGAACAAACTAAGACAACCCGTATATGAAATAAACTAACTGTGGAGTGAAGGTGACTGAGTGACTGAAAAATGCTCATTTGTTTTTTATACTTTTCTGAAACCCCATGAAAACATGGTAAATAATTTTTTTCCAGGACATCAAATCATAAAGGATAAGAATAAGGGAAGACATGACAACCTCGAAATTTGAAAGTTGGGAAGGTTAATGAAAGGTAACTGATGTGCCAGATTCAAGAGTGCTGGGTCCCAAGGTGGCAGAAAACCTGAGAAGCATTTGATTATACACAAGTTTTGAGAACTGGAGGCACTGGGCAGCTCAGGAAGTGAAATGAAGGTAGCGCAGAAAACAAGAAGCAGTTAGAGTCTCAAATTTCTCTACCCCCAGCAAAAGCCTAGAGGTTTATTTTTTGAAAAAGCTAAAAGAGAGGATTCTAGGAGAGCTGGTGGGTGGCAATACAGGACAGAAAATTGTGATTAGGTGGATGTTGGCATGTTGAAAACAAAACTCATCCCTGCCCCCTACTCCTCTACTTGGCTCTTAGAATGCTAGCAATTAGGCCAGAAAGCAGTTCAAAGCTATTTCTCTAATGAGTCCAACCCAATTCACACACACACACACACACACACACACATACACACACACACACACACACAAAATCAAAGCCTGGGCCTTCATTGTTCAATATAGTAGCCACTAGCAACTTGTAGTGATTTACATTAAAATTTAGATTAATTAAATTAAGTAAAATTAAAGCATCAGCTCCTCGGTAGCACTAGCCACATTTCAAATTATTAACAGATACATATGCTAGTGTTTATGGTATTGGATGGTGTCAATAACATGTCCATCATTGCATAAAGTTATATTAACATTGACCCAGACAGATATCTCTGTAGGGGAGTCAACAATATACACTCTCACCCTCTTAAATATGTAAAAATATAACATTAGAAATTTAAAAAATACAGTGGCCTAAATGAAAATGTCAATAGAAGTGTTAGAAGATAAAACTGGAGCCCAGCTGGGCGTGACTCAGCAGTTGAGCATTGACCTAGGATCCAGGAGATCGCGGTTCGATTTCCAGTCAGGGCACATGCCCGGGTTGTGGGCTCCATCCCCAGTCGAGGGCGTGCAGGAGGCAGTGGATCAATGACTCTCATCATTGATGTTTCTCTCTCTCTCCCTCTCACTTCCTTTTTCTGAAATCAATAAAGATTATATATATATAGAAGATAAAACTGGAGAAATCTCTCAGAAAGCAAAGCAAAAACAGGATTCAAAAAATGAAAAAGGAGAAAAATCAGAAAATTAGAGGACAAGCTCACAAGCTCAACATTCAAATAAAAAAAAATCCCCAAGAAACACGTCAGAGAAAATGAGGGGAGAAAATTATTTAAGAAACATTTTAAGTAACTTTTAGAAAAAAAATGACCTAATAACACCCAGTGTGAAAGCGAGTCCAGAAAACCCAGGTAAAGGCTGAGAATGAGCCACACCAAAGTCACATCATTGTGAAATCTTAAAATGCCGGGACAAAGGCAAGCTTGAGGGTAAGGACGGTCACCTAAAAAGATCAAGAATCTAAATAGCTTTGGATTTTTCAACAGCACACTAGAAATAGGAAAGCAGAGCCTTAAAAATTGTGAAGACTATTTCTCAACATAGATGTCTATACTCAGCCAACCTGTCAAATAAGCATGAGGAAAGAATAAGGGCATTTTCACACATTCAGGGTGTCAACATTTTCATATCACCTGCAGCCTCTCCCAGATAGTGCTTCACACCAGGTAAAACAAGACAACTGAAGACAAGGCAAGAACCTAGAGACAGGAACTCTACAGGGGAGACAAGGTGGAGAGAATCGCAGAACCCTGCTCAAGAGCACGTGCAGGGCCACAGCCACGTGGGGGCCCTGAGGACAGCCTTTCTGGATCAGGGCACGTTAGCATTCTTCAGGAAACGCCACAACACCTTACGTGACTGAACACAGCAAGAAGGGATTTAAGCCAGTGGCAGAAAGTTTCAAATAGGAATATGTAGAAAACTAATCCAAAAAATAATATTTTAGGACAATTATTTAATCCAGGGAAAACACAGTTGTGAACGAGAGGAATAATCTTGTATAAATCACTGTATACCAGGCGTAACTATGACTAGCATGTATGTCATCATAGTAACAACAATTTTTCTCTAACCTAAATTATAAAATAATTGTACTAGAAAGATGGAGAGAAAAAGAGAATGCATGTGAAGGGGTGGTGCGTAAGTGTGAGGACGAAAGGAAAACCATCTTCCAAAGTGGGATGTACTAATATTAACAGATAATGACTGAAACCAAGAAAATCAAGAATGAAAATTTCACCATAACTCTGGGTGTAAGAAATACATTTCTTTATTTTGTTTGAATCAAATTGAGCTCTTAGAGCAGAAATTGCTTGGCAGAAAATTCCATTTACGTCATTTCTGGGCTGCCCTCCTCCACTCCCAATTTCAGGTGATATAGAGGTTGAGGATGGGGAGATCTACATTCTAAAATACTGAAAGGAAGCTTGTGGTCTCCACTGTGCCCACGGCTTTGCTCACTGTCCAGGTGACAGGATCTGGTCCCTGAAGGAAGTTATATCCATGGCTAAGCTTGAACAAGGGTCTCTGTCATCTCAATTCGTGAGACCTTCTCCCTGTAGGAATCCACCCAGCTGGAGGGTGACAAGCAGGACCTGTAGTTCCTTCTTTGGGAACCACCCAAACTCCCTGCCTCCAGTTCATCTCAAGGAATTGGTTGTCCGTCGTCAGTTTTATTTCCACCCTCAAAAGCCTTCATCTTTCTTCTCTTCCACTCTGGGTGATAGGCATAGTCCCTCCCCACTATGGGCCTAGTGTTCCAAAACAAAACCTACAAAAAGGAATGAAGCTGTCCTCATGGCAACCTCTGCTTTGCATTCAAGCAACCCAAAGCCCCTGGGGCAAAGAAACACAATGGCTTGGCTACTTTCTTGGAATGGGAAAGGAAAAAATACCTTTAAGCAGAGAAAACCAAGTGCATTTTTTTAAATTGTAGAGCAATAAAATTAAAAAGCCTGTCTTCAATATAAGCATATACATATGCAGTATAAAGAAGCAGGTGTTTATGTAATTATGTTTATAACGTATGCAGTTGAATGGATGCCTGTGTGAAAAGAAGACTTTCACTGTAAAAGCATTAACTTTTATTACAACTACTTATCTCATCCTCTAGTCTTCTACTATTGCCTTTGAGCCACATTCCAAACCCAGGAAAAAAACATGTTTATAAAACTGCAAAGGTCATGGCCAGTAATGGAAATTGATTTTACATGCTCGGTGGAGTGTTTTTAAAACCATGGAACAGTCTAAGGGAAAAGAAATCTATTTAATTACTCGACAGTCTTTTGTAGTCCATTAAAAAGGCTCCACAATTGTCTACCTCTCCTGAACCAACTTAACATAAATCCCTCCCGTTAAAGAAGCACTTCTTAGAAATTGCACAGAATGCGCCCTGCTGGAGAGGTGAAAACTCCAGAGGATGAACTCAGACTGAGAATAATGATTCCTGCATGAGGACAAGCTGCTCCCTTTAAATGTTTTAATGAGGCAGAAATTTTCACTCAAAGCTCCTGCCCAATACCTGAGTAGCTGGTCCCTCTGAACTTCTATTTTTCTCCCTTCACTTTCTGTTTGATGAGATGATGGGGAAGAAATCAATAATAGCCTCTACTTCAGGAGCAATTATGGTACATTTTTGTGTTTATTCTCTTTGAACTTCAGTCTATCATGGTCAGCACTAAAAATCTTTTCCCCACATTTCAAAGCAAATTCATGATACGTAATATGAAATATGATTTTACCGTTATTAACAATAGATTGCTTTTTAAATTTTTATCATTTTAGATGAGAAACAAGAAGAAAAACGTATATGAATTAGATTTAAGGAGCTGTATGTTTGAATGACTACTTGGTTACACAAGCAAGCGTGCTTATCTTGATAGGTCAGTGGTCAAATGAGTCTCCCGGGACAATTTTTCTCCAGCTACGGGAAATCAGATTGCAAGTCTTTCTTAAGATCATTATGTTCATTGGATCATTAATTCAATTGATTCCATTTAATTAAAGTTCATGAATAAGAGCATGGTCAAGCACTGTTGTCTAGAATTTTAGTAGTCTTTTAATTAATTAATTATGCATTATCTATACAGTATTTATTCTAAGTAACTTGGAAACCATGATAAATGATTTGTATAGTCGCTATTAGTTTAAACAAGTTATATTTCAGAGTGATGAATAGTACTCTCTCCCCTTGCTAAGAAGACTTCACTGTAACTGCTATGTCAACGTAGATGCTCACCTAAAGGCACTTCAACTTTCTTGTTGTAACTGAAATGTAGCTTTCTCCTGATTCCTTCCCTTGCCGCCCATTCCAGGGCAGCCTCCCTTCTACTAGTCCTAAATCAGCAAAAGTTTCCATTTTTATCCTTTCAAACTGCGGTTTCCTGCCTTTAAAAGAAAAAACAAAACAAAAAACCAACTACCCTCAATAATTTCCATTGCTGGCCAGGTAGCTCAGTTGGTTAGAGCATTGTCCATATATGCCAAAGTTGTGGGTTTGATCTCCAGTCAGGGCGCATACCAATGAATACAGAAAGAAGTGGAACAACAAATTATGTTTCTCTCTCTAAATAATAATAATAGCCCAGCCGGGCATGGCTCAGCGGTTGAGCGTCAACCTAGGATCCAGGCGATCGGAGTTCATTCTCCATCAGGGCACATGCCTGGGTTGTGGGCTCGAGCAATGACTCTCTCATCATTGATGTTTCTCTCTCTCTCCCTCTTCTTTCCTCTCTCTGAAATCAATAAAGATATATTTAAAAAATAATAATAAAACATAAAATAATAATAATTTTCATTGCTCTTTTGAAATTCGTGTGTTTGCTGATATTAGCTAGGTCCATCTCAACCATTACCCATGACCCTTCAGAAAGTTTTGAATTACTGGGTTAGTTTTCTTATTCATCTATGATAAGCTAAGAAATGGGACCCCAACATACAACCATGCCCTAATCCCTGGAACCTATAAATGTTACCTTATTTGGAAAAGGATTTGATGTGGTTAAATTAAAAATCTTGAGATGAGGAGATTGTCCTGGATTATCTGGGTGGGCCCTAAATGCTGTCACATATGTATTTATATGAGAGAGGCAGGAAGGGGCTTGAAATACATACAAAGAAGGCAACGTGAAGACGGAACAGAGAGATTTAAAGATGCAGGACTTGAAAATTGAAGGGATCACAAGCCAAGGAATGCCAGTAGCAGTCAGAAGCTGTAAGAGAAATGGAACTTACTCTCCCCTAGAACCTGTGGGGGGACACAGTCCTGCCAACACCTTGATTTCAGCCCAGTGGTACTGATTTTGGAATTCTGGCCTCCATAACTGAGAAAGAATAAATTCTTATTGTTTTAAACCACCAAGTATGTGGTATTACAGAGCCATAGGGAACTAACACACTACACTATTCTTTCCTTTCATTTTCTAAGACTTCACTATCTATACAGAGCTGAGAAGTCATATAGAAAATCAGTAGAGGAGTCATAAAAGCCCATGCATTATCTCAAGAACAAAGTAGTAACCAACATCTTTAAATATTACCAAAAGGTTGAGATAAAGATTTTGAAGAGTCTGTTGAATTAGGGAATTATGAAGTCTTCAATAACCACAAGAATCGTCTCAATATGGTGTTACATACTACATATTTAGTATTCAGTAGATTAAACAATGAGTGGAAAGTCAGAAAGACAAAATCAATGATAGAGAAATATAAGGCAATTATTTAGAGTGGAATATGGGACAAAGATAAATTTTTTATTCTTAAAAGGGAGACTTGAGGATATTCATAAGAAAACAATTGGTAGAGGAAAAAGACTGAAAACACAAGAGGAGAGAGACTTGATAAAATGAGGTCTCTGAAGAGGTGGGCAAGACTAAGCACAAGCTAGCTGCTATGTTAAAAGATGAGCTATGAACAGATAGCCACCATTTCCTCAGAGATGGGAATGAAGAAAGTAAAAGTGGGTATAGAAGCCACCAATATTGTGTTAACATACGGCATGTTGCATTTTCCATCCATATGATCTAACTGTAATGTAACTAACAGTGGTAATGATCTAACAGTGGTAATGTAACTGTACCACTCCTCCATCAAAATATGGAGTCTTTCTCCTACCCTTGAATCTAGGTTCTTCTTAGTGATTTGTTTGACCAATAGAATGCAGTAGAGCTGACATTCTGGGACTTCCATGGCTTATGACCTAGATTTGGAATGTTTGCTCTTGGGCCTATCCTTTCAGACCCAGCCACCATGCCATGAACAGCCAATGGAGTCACGCAGAGATGCTGGCCCCATGCAGGTATTCTGGTTGACGACCTCACCCCAGCTCCTAGCTTACAACTAGCATCAATTGCCAGCCATGTGAGAGTGACATCTTGGGCATCCAGCTCAGTCAAATCTCCAATTGTTTATAGGTCAAACTGACTGTAGGTTAAACTGCAATCACACCAGAGACCCAAATGAGAACTGCCCAGCTGTGCCTGTCAACCCACAAAATCTTAAGAGGAAAAATAATTTTGTTTTAAGCCACTGAATCTTGGAATGTTTTGTCACCCAGCCAAGGCGAATCAGAACATGGAAGAATGGGGAGGTAAAAGAGTTCATGCTCTATTTTTTCTTAGTTGAATAGAATGCTAAATGATTTGGGATAGCTAACATGAGGAATGAAACAGATAATTGATCAGAAACATGTAAAAAATAGCTAAACAGTGTTGAAGGCCCAATTCATGTCATAGACCCCAAATCTGTGATGACATCAATCCTTTTTATGATTTTTCTCTAGTAGAGCTCAAAAGATTCATATAGTTTTAAGGCTTGGCAATACACAGAAAAACAAGGGGCCAAAAGAGTAGAGGATGGTGTCAAGAAAGTGTTTAAAGCAGTAAATCAGTGCCTAGGAGCAGGGCTGAATGATGCTTAAGGCACAGAGCTTAGGGCCCACAAAAAGTTTTAATTTCTTTTAGAAACAGAAGAAAAATAAACTTTAAGGCCAAAGAAAATGTTAAATATATATGTAAATATATCTTTATATAAGTGCAATTGTAAAATATAACAATTTTATTTTTTATTGAGCAAGAGGCCAATGGAGGCAAAAATGTTTAGGGCTCATTGAAATCATTATGTGGTCCTACCTGGAAGGGGCAGACAATATGAGAAAAAAGGGAGATATTAAGGATCAGAGATCTTGATTAACTATTATAAATTTGCAATCAAATTTAGAGAGCAAGAGACCTAGAAGGATAAGAGAGCGTGATGAGGAAGTGGAATGTGAGTTTTAAGTTTTTGGAAAAGGAGAAGGGTCTCATAGATGGTGAGAAGTTCTAAGATATGCTGGATAGAGGTGTGAAGGGAGGTGGCTGTCTGAGCAAAGATCAAAGACAGTGGTGAGGAGAAGGTTGAAAAGGTCCTTAATGCTGAAGTGATCCCCCATAGCGGCAGGCGTTAGAAAGACTAGGATTCTAGATGGACCAAAGATTTGTATATACAAATAAACACATAAAAATTGAAGGAGTAGAAGAAACAAAGGAAATTTTTTCTTAGTTGACATTTACTGACAAAATTCACATTAATTGGTATTTTAAGAAGCTCCTTAATCAAGTTTTACAAAAATGAAATATACTTTTAGTACTTCTTTTCTATCAAAAATAATGTGAATTTTTTTCTTTTTAAATTGAGATATAACTGACATACAACATTACACAAATTTGAGGTATACAACATGATTCTATATTTATATATATTGCAAAATGATCACCAAAATAAGTCCAGTTAATGTCCATCACCATATATAGTTACAAAATTTTTGTGTGTATGATGCAAACTTTTAAGATCTACTCTCTCAGTAACTTTCAAATATGCAATACAATATTATTAACTATAGTCACCATGGAGTACAGAAATTTTTTAATTATCTCAAAATAGGGAAAGTATAGGTATAATATAAAATAGGTATAATATAAATAATATAAAATATAGATAGCAAAATGGAAAGATTGATCGACTAAACAATATGCAAATAAAATTGTTCTACACAAGAAACACCAAAACCAAATGGCAATTTAACAAACTAGGAAAAAATATATTGCAACTCACATTTCAGTAGAGGTCTGTGTTCCTTGTTTTATAAAGACCTGCAATAAAATAGGTAAAATAAGTGTGGGTTCTACACTGAATTCTTACATGTGGCACACTGTTAGATGGGCCAGATACCCAGATATAGAAACTCGGGTACAGAGATTCATCAGGGCAGGAAGCCCCGGATGCTTGGCAAGGGGCAAAACTGGGAAAACAAGAACCTTGTCCCCAGGCAGGTCCCAAATGGCAGAGCCTCCTCATAGGGCTCCACTATTTAGTAGAGCATAAGAGAGACAAAATCTCTCCTCTGAAGATCATACTCTTCGGTTCATGACCTTTTGAAACTTTCCTCCTCTTCTGTTCACTTTATTGCAGAACATACCATCAGTCTAAAAGACCTGCTAATCTTTACTACTGTGTTTGAGGATATTTTGAGATATATGCTTCGTGGAGTTAAAGAAAATTCCAGGTGTAGTCTAATGTTATACAATTACCTTAGCATAGGTTTAAAAAATTAGATTTAAACTTTGCAGCCATCTTGACCATTGTTCAAGCCAGACAGAATCTAAGCTCCCTCCTTCAAACCCTTCATACCTATAGACACAGGCTCTGACCCAAGTCTGTTCCCTTTAGTTTCAAATAGAAGTTACACCACTAATGACCACCTAAATTGCCAACTTGGCTTGTGTCTCCTAAATGTGGCCCTTGGGAAACCTTGACTGGCTTGTCCTAAGCCCTTTTTAGCTGAGCCTCCAACACCAATATGCAACTCTGTTATTCTGTATGCTTTCCTTATCTGTTCTTTTTTATAGTTCTTTTCAAGGTTCTTCCCATCTTTGAACTTTCCTAAAGCTGTTACCTCACACTGTATTCTCTTAAATTTCCCTCTGAACCCTTAAACTTTGTATTTCATAGATTAACTCAGGCCCCAATCTTAACCTATAGACTTTTCGCTCTTGGAGAGGTGTGTGAATTTTGTCAATTTCGAATGGTCCACTCTGAATCTTTTACTATGTGGCACTGAAACCAGAAATAAGTTAGTTATTTTTACCCAAATTCAGATATTTTTGAAATAGTGTAAAATAAATCTCATCTTCCACTTGTTGTCACCATAATCAAATGGTGTCTAGTCTATCACACTTGGTGGTGGCTGGGCAGCACAAACAAATGTCTTTAGTTTATGGCCTGTCATAGATGGCATTTATGTGGAGAAATATGTAAAATGATAATCTGTAAAGAAATGCACAAAATGAAAATATTATCAAGAGTGAATTTTTTTAAAGTTAAAATAGTTAATACTATCATGTTGATTCCCCCTCCCTTCTCTATGAAAATGAGTATTTTATATATTTGAGGTGTTGGCTGGAGTCTGCATTTATTACTGTACACTAACTTTTTGAAGGTCATTCCAGCAATGTTTCAGTGTATGTGGAATTTATAAAAATTATTTCAAACCCAGCCAGCATGGCTCAGCAGTTGAGCATTGACCTATGATCCAAGTGACCGAGGTTCGATTCCCAGTCAGGGCACATGCCCAGGTTTTGGGCTTGATTCCCAGTCAGGGGCATGCAGGAGGGAAACAATCAATGACTCATCATTGATGTTTCTATCTCTCTTTCTCCCTCTTTCTTCCTCTCCCTGAAATCAATACATATTTTTAAAAAAAATTTTTTTAAAGTTATTTCATTAAAAAAGAATACAAGTTACATCTGTGAGTGCTATCTCACATTAAAGTAAAAACAAAGTCAGCTGCCACCTGGCTGCAGCAGTACTTTCATTTGACACTTTCAAACACTTGGCTTAAAATAAAGGAGTGTGCTGGCCAACGAAACGCAAGAAACCATGGAAAGCAGCGGGGCAATGAAATTGGGTAAGAGCACGACATTTGCAGTTCAACTGTTTTATAGTCTAAGACTATAAAAGCAACAAACTTTAAAACTATACTAAACCACTTACCAATGAACTCTATATGATTCTACAGTAAGTGTCATAATCTTCCTTTCCTCAAGAAAAAATTATCAGTTTTATATTTCAGCTAAAGAACCTACAATGCCAATATAAATCTATTTAGTGGGTTAATACATTTTACTGCTCAAATTTTTATTATCCTCTTACTATATTACTTTCTCTACAACTGTCTTAACGTCTACACTTGATGTCTCCATTTTCTCAAATTCACTTCATTTCAGGTTCAGAAGAAGGGAAAAATCAGAGATTCCAAGTGTGAGAAGCATACCATGTGCTACTGCAGACACTGAGATGTAGGGTTTCATGGGAGAGGGCTCTGGGAGCTAAGAGCAGGCAGCAAAAAACAGGGACCTTAGTCCTACAAACATAAGGCAACGGATTCTGCCAACAACCAGAGAAAACAGCCAAGCCATTCCAGCTTCTGACCTACAGTACTGTGAGATAATAAACTTGTATCATTTTAAGCTACGTGACTTGTGGCAATCTGTGGTCATTTGTTATAGTAGTAGAAAACTAATGCAGATCATGACTGAAATGAGGGGAGAGTGTGTAACAGGACATTATATGAGAGGTGAGGAGGGCAGGTTGAAAGAAGGTACATGAGGGGGCAACTACTGCGTGGCCTTGCAGAACATTGTAAGGCCATCTCAGTGGGCCAAAACCAGTTGAAAATCAAAGGATGAGTCCGAAGGATTTGCTTATCAATGGCCTGTCCTCCTAAAGAGAGGAGTTTGTTGACTCCAAAATCACTGACCTGAGCCAAGGGTAGAAGAATTGTACTGAGATGAGATAACAAGGAGGAGCAAATTTAGTGGGGGCTGAGAGGCGGGGGCAAACAAGGGTTCGTCTTGGGACATGTTATGAATGAAATGCCTATAAACGTCTAACTGAGGATGTTCATTAAGCTGTTAGATGCACAAGTCTGGAGTTCAGAGAGTTGTCTGGAGCTGGAACTATTAATTAGGAAGCCCTCTCACATCAAGTGTTCAAAGTGAGAGGTGATTCGTTCAAACGCCAAGGAAATGAGTGTAAAGAAAGGCGGTGCTTTGTGACTTATCCCTTTCTGAAAGACTCTCATATACTGTATTTTTTTGATTTACAAATACAAATATGTGAATGATCTCATGAACCAAATATATTTAAAATATTTAAAATATAAGCACGTGTCATATAGTTGAAAAAGCCCATTGAAATTTGCATAAGTTATGCACCCATATCAAAACACTAAAACACTAATGACTTCTATTCCTTCAATAGTTGTTGCTCTAAGACATTTTAACATCCTAGAATTATGTACACTTACATAGATATAACATTTATGGTGAACATCTAATGAGGAGTATTATTCTTCCAATTCATTTTGGTTCCTCAGCCCTATGAAAATTCAGTATTTATACGTCTGCAGTTGAAAACACAGGCAAAACAAAACAGAAAAATAGGAACACAAGAACTTTGTTCTACTCTGTTTCCTTCCACACATACTGCCCCATTGTGTTTCATTTGTTACTACTGATATGGGTCATAGCTAGTTTATTACTTTCACCAACTCTCCTTCTGAGAAGAAAGAAGTATTTGTGATTGTTTTAGGCTAGTAAAAAAAAAAAAAAAAACACTCTAAGGAAAAAAAACACCTCTCTGTCATAAATCTCTCTATATGTATGCTTTCTGTGCTACAAAAAAGTAAGAGTTGTTGAAACCTTCCTACAAGGTAGAGGAAAACCTGACCTGCTGCAATCATCTGCCTAAAGTACTCCTATGAGGACTACTTTTGCCAACCACATCACAAATAATTATTAATATGGTAACTTTAGCTTCACGTCTTTAGCTTTTCCTGGGCCAGGTATGGGCTGGGAACATGCTCTTTACGGAAACATTTCATTGGATCATCTGCTGATGAAGCAGATTTTTAAGCCTTATCCATAATCACCCTAATTAGGCCATCAAATGTCAGGACTTGCTATGTGAGTTTGATTAATTCTAGCCATCTCTGTGGTGGAACTGGCATTGCCCACATGGAAAGGAGTGACTCTGCCTTGGAAGCAATTTCCTTATGCTTATGGTCTCTCCCCCTCTACCTGCTTGTATTGAAAAAGTAGCAAGGAAGGTTTGCAATGCTGCCCTCACAGGTCTACGAAACTTTTTTTCAGCTGGAAGCACAATAAAATCCAAACCCTTTTATATACCTGCAGCGCCACTGCCTTTATATCTTTTTGTGGCACTTAATTTATAATACAACTTGTGATATGTAGATTGTTCACATCTCCACCTTCCACAGATTGTGAACAATTTATTTGTTCACTTTTTTGATCCTAGAAGATGCACTGTTCCCAATACCGTAGCACAAATATTTGACATGGTTATGCAGAAGAGGGTCCCTGAAAACTGACATACAATCCCACTTCCCCCTCCCTACCCTTCCCACCACCATACAACTGACTGAAAAGAGCAAAGAAAAGTAAAAACAAGGGGACTTGTTTTCTTAATAAAAGCATGCTTAATGCTGTTCACTAAGGGATTTATATATTTAAACCTACTTATCTTGTGTCTTTGAGGAAACACTGTTTCACGAAGTTTGTTGTGATGGTTAATTTTACGTGTCAACATGGGCTAGACCATGGTGCCCAGTTGTTTGGTCAAACTCTAGACTAGATGTTGCAGTGATGGGTATTTTGTAGATGTGACTAACATTTATAATCAATGGGCTTTATATAAGGGAGATTACCCTCAATAATGTGGGTGGGCCTCAATCTGTTAAAGGCCTTAATAGCAAAAACTGAGGCTTTCTGGAGTAGAACGAATATTATTTCTTTAAGACAGTAAGAGGAATCCTGCCTATGGATTTTGGACTCAAGCCTGCAACTTCAACTCTTGCCTGGGTCTTCAGCCTGCCAGTGTGTCCTACAGATTTGGACTTACCAGCTCCCATAATTGCATGAGCCAATTTCTTAAAAGAAATCAATCTCTCCATATATGCATCCAATTGGTTCTGTTTCTTTGGAGAACTCTAATTTATTTGTATTTCAAAGCAGTTCTTTTTTTTACAATATTTGTGAACCTTTTGCTAATTGAATATAATTATATTCTTAATTTTGTTACAGGGAATAAGGGTAGGGGTTATTACACTACTTACTAATAGAATTCAGTTTCTCTGCTGGTGTAGAGTACTAGAGAGTGTTGTCAAAGGGCCTGGCTGGTGTGGCTCAGTTGGTTGGGCATCATCCCATGCACCAGGAGGTTGCAGTTTGATCCCCAGTTAGGGCACATGCCAGGGTTTTGGGCTCGATCCCCAGGAGGGGGTGTGCAGGAGGCAGCTGATTGATGTTTCTCTCTCAGCGATATTTCTATCTCTCTCTTCTTCGATCTGAAATCAAACAAAACATATTTTAAAAAGTTAAAAAAAAAATAAAAAAGAACTCAACAACAATGGTACCTCTTCTAACAAACAGGAAAATTTTTTACGTTTTTAATATGAAGCTCTACTTGAGCCCAGAGTATATGGCCCGCCTATACATTTTCCTAACCTACCTCACACGAGTTAACAAATCCTAGCCAATTACCAACAAAGAATCTGAGAAATTGGATCAACACATTTTCTGAGAAAGATGGGACATGTCAGGCCTGGTTGGTGCAGGGAGGAGGGTCTCACCATTTAATACAACTCAAAATAGGAAGTTTCATTGCCTCATTCAGTTTCCATTGCCTCATTCATCAAGAGAGTTTGTGTTGTGACTTTTGGAAGTCGTTTCATTGATGATGTAATGGAAAAAATAATATTACAAATTTTCTTTACTCTTGTTTTTTTAACCACTGCCAGTTTATGGATATTTAAGAAATTGAAGCAAAGAAAATAGGCCTAATTTATTTTAATTTAGACAACTGATTAAGTCCTGGAAAACTTTGAAGAAATATATTGAAGTGTTTTTAGAATTAAAATGTTTTAGATCCCATTTGACACACCTCCAACAGTCCCCACAGGCTGCATACTCTCCCCCGATGTTCCATAACAGAACTGTTTCTGTCTACTATAAAAGTGACAGTTTCGTATTCAGATTCCAGCGTGACATGTGGATTAAGAGGATGGTACCTGAGATTATTGTTTTTAATACTGAACTTCTCTGAACTCAGAGGAATAACAGATTTCAAAGAGTTACACAGCTATTTTGTGAAAAAAAATAAGTCCTGCTTTTGAAAGCTATTCATAGTTTTGGTGCTTGCATGTGAGTCGCGTTTTCTGTGACTTTGGGATACAACCACAAGATGTCAGTGATTGTAAAGCCCCTCTCCTATTAAGGTGGCTCATTTTTCAAAAGAAACCAGTTGTGTTAAAAGCAAACTAGACCTATTAACCCACCATCTTACTGAATATTTAAGAGTTCACTGTGGAAAGGAATCAGCTGTGAAAGGAAAAGTACACATTATTGTGAAATTGTTTATATCAACTCTGCTCCCCTACTCCAGCCTCCTAAAAGGATGGTCGGGGTCGGGCTTTGCTAGACCAATTCTTCGGGGCTTTTGTGACTCCAACTCAGGAGGAAAGAGCTGGGGGAAAAGATCTGAAGCACACAGCCAGGGCTGCAGAAGTGGCTACGTTTTGAAAGTGCACACGCAGCGACCTTGTGTGAGAACAGTGGAGGAGAAAAGAAGTGTTTAAGATATGTTATTCGCAATTTATCTGCTTCACGGTGTTCAGGCTATGAGAACTTTAAAAAGTCATTTTGAAATCAGATTTAAGGTACTTGCCTGTGTTTTTTGGACATGGACCACATGGGTCACACATTTCTAAACATTACACAAAATAGCAATCTCGAGCCATAGAAATTTCAGACCAAATTTTGAGTAGTATTTGTGGCTTCCTAGCTATTTTATGAAATCGCAGCGATAAAAGCTTTCATCAGTAGAATAACCTCAATCAGACTGTTAGGAGTTTAGAATGAAAACACCCTCACATCTCCTAGAATATTCCGGGGTATAAATATCAGTACTCTCTTCAAATAGACCAGTCCAGTGGCCCTAGATAGAAGAGTATAACTTTTAAAAAATAAAGTTCATTGTACTGGTCTTGGGATTGCCTATTTATTTTTGCTAAAAAAATTTACTGTTTTGAATTGCTAATAGGCTATAATCACAAACATCAGTAACACGAATTTAAAATATTCATAAAACTGGGCTGAAAACATGCTCCGAGTCCTAGTGGGCCGTGAGGAATCTCGTCCATCTGTAACTTGAATAATCAGTTCTTAAGTTAGAGCATGTTTTAGTCAGAAAGAGTGAGCACTGGCTCTCTTTTCATAATAATTTTTAAAAAGAAATCGCTTGTATTTGGGGGGGGGGGGCTGTTTGATGTCTCAAAAGTTTTTGCCAAACGAACACCACGGTGCCAAGTCAGTATAAAAGGTTGCAAAGATGCTCCCCCTCTTCTTCAGAAAGTTAATGTACCTCTTCCACTTTTTTACTGGCTCAAAGATTAAGCCTCGTGCCCGGGAGGCCCTCGCACGGGGACGTCTTGGCAGCAGGGAGCCGGGCTCTCGTCCCTCCGTGCGGCCGGCGTCCCGGGCCCTCCTCGGGCAGGACCGGGCGCAGCGCCGCCGGCGGGACACGGCGGCCGGCCAGCGGTGCCGGCGCTCGGAGGCCACCTGCGCACGCCGAAGGGCCCGACCAGGCGCTGGAGATAACCTACAAGGTAGCATGGCGGCTGCACATTGACGAGCCTGCGGCGGCTACAGCGAGAGGCGGAGGACCACCGGCCCAGGAACGCGGGCTCCCTCCCGTCGGGCCCGCGTCGCCCCCGCCCGCCGCCGAGCCCGGGGGCCGGAGAAAGGCAGCTCAGCAGAGCTTATCTAGAACTCGCACCCCCAGCACCGAGGCTGTCAGGGCGCAGAGGCGCAAGAAAGGCGCAAAGGGCGAAGCCGAGCTAGGCAGCTGGCGGACGAGGCCCGCGCGGCCCCCGCAGGCTCTGCGGCCAGCGGGCAGGCGGAGGGGCTGCGCGCGGCGCTCGGCGCAGGTCTCTCCCCGCGCGCCCGGCGGTCCTCGCCGTCGGACTAGGTCTGCGCCGGGTGCGTCGCGGCCGCGGCTTCGGGGGCGGGCTCTCAGGGAAGCCCCGCCCCAGGCCCCGCCCCCCGGGCGCGCGAGCCCGTCCCGCGCAGCGCCAACCCTTTCCCGGGTCATCGCCCCTCCCCTCTTCCGGCCCGCGAGCCCCCAGCGCTCTACCTCAGGGCTGCGCTCGCCGCTCGCGCTCGTCCGCCGGCCCGACGACGCGGGAGCCGCACGAGCCGGACGAGGTGTGCTGCGCTCCCTGCCGCCGAGAGGCGGCCCCCTGAGGCGGAGCCCTTGGTTCCCCGCCCTGAGTCGGTCGGGGCCGCCGAGTCTACGGCCCCAGAGCGGCGGCGGCGGTGAGGAGACCGGGCCGGGGGAGGCGGGCATGTTGGGGCTGAGGGCATTGGGGGGGGGGGGCTCCGGTCGCCCCTGCGGCCACGTCGAAGGCTCGTTGGGGAGGCGCTCCGGGGAACCGGGAGGAGTACGGGATCGAACCGGTTGCATCGGCTCCGGCTCGGCGCGAAGGAAGGGCTGGGGGCCGCGGGGGCGGCGGGCGACGTTTCCGCGGGGCTCTCGGCGGGATCGGGACGGAGGAGACGCCGCCTCCGGGCTGCTGCCACGTTTCCACCGCGCGGTACCTTCCCCCTCGGGGTGGGCGGCCGCCCTGCCCCTTCCCACCCGCTGCCGCCCCCTTCCGCGTCCGTGCGTTTCCCGGAGCCCGAGACCCTCGTTGTCCGAGGGGTCGCGCCTGAGGGGAGCCGGTCCTCGAGCCAGGCCCCTCGGAGACCGGACCCGGTGTGGGGGCGCCCCCTGGCAGGCTGTTGGGGGGATGGGGCCCCGGGGCCCGGCCCCCTGAACTTGGGGAAAGCCCCGATTACAGAAGTTGGACGCGCTCGCAAGGCCGTTCCTGAGGAGCGGGCGGAGATGTTGGATGCCTCCTCACCTCGCACCCCTGAGAGCCGAGCGTGAGGGCTCGGCGGCAGGCTTGGGCGGCTTAGGAAGCCCGTCGCCCGCCCCGTGGGGATCCCGCGGCCCCTCAGCGTCGCGAGCCCGCGGGTGCCGCCGCCGAGGTCGCTCCGGGGCGCCGCACCCCCGCCGCCGGGGGCCGCTTCCTCAGCCTTGGGAACGTCCAGCAGGAGAGATACTGTTTCCAGAAACGGTCGCGATTAGCTTTTCGTTACAAGGGAGGGAAAAGTACAAAGTTATCAACTCCGGGAAGGCAGGGCCGGGTTTTCCTCCGGGTTCCGTGCACGCCCCCGTGAGCCGAGGACCCTGTGGAACAAAGTACAACTTGAGGAGCGGCCGCCGCGGTGACGAGGTCCCTGGGTGACGTCACCGTGCGATATTTAAAATGGGAGCTTTTCTCCGAGTGTGGGTGGAGGAACTGCGGCCACTTACTCGAGGCGCCCGAGGTCTGATGGGCCTGCTGGCTGCTGGCTCTCCCCTGGCCGCCTAACTCGCTCGTTTACCTTTTGGTACTCCTAGAGAATACCGACTGGTGGGCGGAGGTTCATTTTTCAGCTATTCCAGGCATCATGCCTTCAAACTGAAAATAAAAAACACTAATTCCATATGACTCATCCTGTGTTACAACCAACAGCAGCCACTAAGTGGTTATTTCCTTCCTTTTATTTTTGATATGAAACAGAGCAAAAATAAAAGGGAAAACAAAAACCCAAAACTCAGATACGTAGAGCATAGTTGGCAAATTTAATGAATGAGGAGAACGATCCAGTTACCAATTCGGTACATTTCTTGAGTGTGGTTCCTTGTTTTGTTTGGTGGGGCAGAGGCTAATGTAGTTCCATCAGCAACTTTTATCCCAAACCATATATTAAATTGCATTGGGTTTTCTTTTCCCTCATAACGCGGTTGAGCATAACTATAGCTTTATAACATGGAAATGGCGCACTTTTTTTCGGGAGGAGGCTGCGCGCAGTTGTGGAGGGCTGTGTGCTGCTGTGCAGCCGGGGACCTGGTGCCTGGTGGCTGGCCGCGGAAGGTGGATTTGGCATTCTAGGATTCCAGGAGGAAGGCTTGGGTGTCTTCCCATCCAGGATCAGGGTGGCTCTGGCTGCCAGCACACCTCTCAGATAACTATATAGAATTTATTGCACAGTGAGATCCCTTGTTTGAATTTGTACAAGAAGTAAAGGAATCATATTATGTAGAGAGACTTTTAAGAGCAGGTTTAAGAAAAGAAAAAGGAAGCTAACAGAATCACCTTTATTTTTTGAATGTGTGAGGACACAAACTATCAGGTTAGTTGGGTTTTTGCACTAAACATAGCAGAGGCTGTTAAGTCTTTAATAATTGGCTTCAAAAAGGTGATGTTGCTTAGTAAATGGAGCATCTGAATAACTCCAAGTTACTTACAGCAGCCAAATGAATGAGCTCATCGCATAAAGACAGGATATACATTGAAACAACCCCAGGACAAGGTTGCTTTTCCTTTATGGATTAATCAATGATAAATCAGATCTGCCATTTAAAGAGCCTTCCTTGAGGCACTTCCAAAATGCAGCTAAATCTCTGATTATTTCTTTTAGTTTGATTTTCTATAGATGACCCAGAGTTTTCATTCTCTTAAATAAGTTCTGATAGAGCCACTCTTTTTTGGCACATCTTTTAGGTAAGGATGTCTCTATTCCTGAAAGAATGCTTACCAGACACTCCATACTGGATTTTTTTTTCTTTATGTATAGCAGCTTTATGGAAATACAATTCACATACAGTTCTTACATTTAAAATGTATAGTTTGTTGGTTTTAGTATATTCACAGAGTTGTAAAACTATTACCACAGTCGATTTTAGGATATTCTCATAACCTCAAAAAGAAATGCTGTACTCATTGACATCACTCCTCCTTTCCCTACATCCCTCATACCCCTAAGCCACTAATCTACCTTCTCTCTATGTGGATTTGCCTGTTCTGGACGTTTCATATTAATGGAATTACACAATTTTGTTCTTTTTGACTTGCTTCTTTCCCTTAGCATAATGTATTCAAGGTTTACCCACGTCGTAGTGTTTATCAGTACTTCATTTTTGTTGCCGAATAATATTCCATTGCATATATATACCACATTATTTGTCCATCAATTTGTGGGCCTTTGGGTTGTTTTCACTTTTTGGCTATTATGAATAATGCTGCTATGGACATTTGTGTACAAGTTTTTGTGGACATATGTTTTCATTTCTCTTGAGTATGTAGCTAGGAGTAGAATTGCTGGGTTATATGGTAACCCTGTGTCTAACCTTAAAATGAACTTAAATTATTTCACAGATTTTTTTTTAAAATGTATGATTTTTAACTGAGCATATATATATGTATATATATATTTTTAATATATCTTTATTGATTTCGGAGAGGAAAGGAAGGGAGAGAGAGAGAAACATCAATGATGAGTCATCATTGATTGGCTGCCTCCTGCACACCCCCGACTGGGGATCAAGCCTGCAACCTGGGCATGTGCCCTGACTGGGAATTGAACCCCGATTGCCTGGATCCTAGGTCGACGCTCAACCACTGAGCCACGCCTGGCCGGGCTCACAGAATTTTAAACTTAAGTTATTGAAGCTAAATAATGACACATTTAGTAAAAACAATATAGTGGTATTATTATAGTACTTCTCTGAATGATAACTCTGATTTTATTTTAACCAATAGGAGCAATTTGGTGTGTTCTCTTTACTGAATTTTTTCACAGAGCTAAGTAATAAGATTCTTAAATAGTATTTTATAAGTATTTTATATCTTTATGTATAATTTAGTGATTGTTCTCTACTTCAGAAATGAGACAATGAAACACAAGATAAAATTGGAAGGAGGAAGGAGAGATGCAAAGAAGGATATTTTTTAGAGCTTTATCTTCCAGTTTTTATGTTCTGTTTTGAGAAAAACTATTTTATCTTTGCAGGAAAGATGAAGAACGAAATTGCTGCCGTTGTTTTCTTTTTCACAAGGCTAGTTCGAAAACATGATAAGTTGAAAAAAGAGGCAGTTGAGAGGTTTGCTGAGAAATTGACTCTCATACTTCAAGAAAAATATAAAAATCACTGGTATCCTGAAAAACCATCAAAAGGACAGGCCTACAGGTAAAGGATTAGATTGGACTAAGTGAAGAGGCTAATCAGCTCCTGAAATGAATATAAAGCCAAAGGACTGACTGGTATATGTCCAGTCCGTGCCTTTTGTAGTTTATCTGCAAAATACAGAACTCTGGGGTTTCTTGGTATTTTTTCCTCACTTATTTCAAAATACATGCATTTGTTGTTAGAGTCCCCCGCCTGGACTTGACAGCTCCCAAAAGTTAGTCTCCCAGAAGTTAGTTTTCTTGTAGTTATAGTTTGGCTCCTATTTGAGTGCATTATTCTTTGTATCACAGGTACTTGGGGGTTTTCACAATTCTGGAGGTCCACTAAAGCTATCACCCATAAATGGCTATGGTAAGAGTTGAGGGAAATGAGTCTCCTTGAATTTAAAAATATGTTAGTTTTTTCAAAAGATAAAAATTTTACAGCAAATGGGAACTAAGATTATTAAACACTTAATATGTTCTTGACACAGGATTAATTGCATTTATACTCTGCGTAATTCTTTATTGTAGAAGCCTGTGTAACTTATTTTATAGATGAAGGTAACTTACCTAAGATCCACAGCTGGTAAATATTAGTGCTGAGATTTGAACTCAGGTCTAACTAACCCTAAATTCTTATGTGCTTTCTGTATGTACACCAAAGTGTGGCCACTATCTTGGCTCTGAGAGGTAAGGTAATTCTCACTTGCAGCTGTCTTTTGTACGCTGGTTTGTAAGTTACATTTACAGCTTCAAGTAAAGAAGAGCAGACTCCTGCAGAACATGTCCTAGCATGCTCACTCCCTAGTATTGATGTGACTACTTGGGAACCTAGGTTGAGAATGTTCTGGTAAACTATCTGTCAAACCTTGCCTCATTTGTGGATGTGGCCACAAAAAATAAAAGAACAGTTGTGGCTGTCATGATTACAGAAGTTCTTTTATTTATACATATTTCTTCCCCAAAGTATCTTCCACAAATGAGCACTTCTATGCTGTGATGTAAAACAGGCTTCCTTTCCAGTCACTGAGCTCTTGTAAGTTCGAGACTATTGAAAGAATCTACAAGGGAGATGAAAATACGATTTGTTTATTTCTTATTTGGTAAAAGCTCACACAAGGTGAACTTGTGTTCTCTCGGAAAAAAAAAGAAAGTGGTAGATGTATTTTCCCCTGTGTTTTTACCCAAAGAGTTTCCTGGTAAATTGGAAAATGTGGTGAGTTAAAGTAGAAATGTGGATGTTCTATCTAAAGCAGACTCAAGTTATTTTTTATCTTGTCACTTGATTCTTTTAATTTTTTTTTTGCACATCTTCATTACTGATAGAGTGAACAGCTTTTTTGCGTTAGAGCTGTTGAGGCTTTTACGCTGATGTAATTGACATTGGACGAAGGCATATGGAAATGCCAAGCCACCATACTATTACTGAAAAAGGAGACACTGTCAAGTAAATGCTTAAAGGTTAGACAGTGTATAATTTCATTTCCATTACTTCTAAAAACTTGAGGGGGAAAAGTTAGCCAAACAGGATTAAATTGGCATGTGATCAGAAGTATCATTATTAGGTCATTTTGAAGCCGTCTTTGAAGTAAAAAACTATTAGACTTAATGGTGGATCGTTACTATTATAAAAATGAATAAATTGTAGGATTAACAAGAGTTAGTATACTCTTTAATCCATAGAGTAGATTGGAAGTGTTCTTTTTCTTCTAAAGTGTTTATAAATTTAAATTGTTTCTCTGGAGTATATACAAATAAGATACTTTTGGAGGGCAATTTGGCATTATCAAAATCTGTAAAAATATTCATACTCTTGAACAGTAAGTCTTCTAAAAAATGTATTCTAGAAATGTAAGCAGAAATGCATACAAATATGTATGAATATGGATGTTTCTTACACGTTATAATTGCAAAAAATTGGAAAGAACTAAACTGGTAACATTAAGTAATTGATAGACTATTTTAAAATCCTGTTTTTGAAGACTGGTTAATGGATAAGTAGTCACAGTATATAGAGTGAAAAACCATAAAATATGTAAGGTATGTAAATTTTGTTGAAGCAGAATCTCTATTTAAGCATCTATATTTACATATATATTTCTTTAAGCTTAGAGTCTACATCATTCTTGTACATAACAAAAACACATAATATCTAAGATCTCTCCTTACCCTTAACTGCTTTTGATTCTAGGGCACATGGGACTTTTGAATCAACGTACACAACATTAGAATGTGTAACATAGGGCCATCTTATAGAAACGAACAAAGAGCATCTTACATGCTGTAAAATAATTTTTTTTCGCTCTAAATTTGCTAAATTGTTGACGATGTTAAGATAGGTAGAGACAGAATAGGGTGTTACGTAATAAAAATGAACTTTGGAGTCTGGTGGTCTAGCTTTGAACCTGGATTTACCACTTGGTATAGCTGTGTGATGTTGGGCAAGTTACTCAGATTCTCTTTGCCTCCTTTTTTAAAATAAGGAAAATAGTATCTAACTGAGGGAAAGTATGAAAATTAAGAGTTAATACATGCAAAGCATTTAGGAAATTATCCATTGCACAGTAAACCTTCAGAAAGAGTTAATTACAGTTGATCTTTGAACAACGGGGGTTAGGAGTGCTGATTCCTGCGCAGTCAAAATATCTGCTTATACTTTTTTGACTTCCCCAAAGTTTAAGTTGCCCCTCAGTATTCCTGGGGGTTTGGTTCCAATACCCTCCTCAGATACCAAAATCTGTGGCTCAAGTTTATTATATAAAATGGCATAGGTCATTGCATACAGTTGGTGCACTGCATCCATGGACTCCCAACATTGGTCGAAAATAGTGTACAGGTACTTACTGAAAAAAGTTTGCATATAAGTGGACCCTCACAATTCCTACCCTTGTTCAAGGGTCCACACTGTTATTATTTAGATATGCATATTAGCTGTTACCAAATGAGAACTTCTTGACTGTTTAAAGGGAAATACAAATCAACTAATAAAATAATTTAACTTTTAAAAACTTTAAATGGCACATTATTCTATCGATGTCATTGTATTTATGGTATAATTACTATTTGTCATTTACATTGTATTTTCCATATTTTAGAACTTCGGCTCTGAGGAAGATGTGAAATGACTTAATCTAAGTTCACCCAATAAATAAGTTACTAGGACTAATACTAAAACCTGTGTTCTCTTAATTGCTTTCTTAGTTGTTGGCAGTAAATACTTTCACTGTAGCTATCATTTCTCTGTGTAAGCAGAATGCTTATTTTAACATGTATTTTTGCATTTGTACTGGGAGCCGTCTTTGAACATTCTGTTCAGTAGATACATTTCTTAGGTTAAAAAATAATGGAACAGAGGCTCTATTGTTTTAGAAATTTTTTCACTTATTTTGACAGCTATTAAAAATAAAGAAAACCCTTGCATAACAGAAGTTAAATAAGCCAATAACACTTTTGAATTATATTTTAATCTTAAGAATGTAATATGAATGGTTTGGTGTCCCTGACTGATTCTATTTTTATAGAACAATTATAGGTAAGGCAAAGGACATCCTTTTTTTAAAAAAAAAATTATTGTTGAAAGTGTTACAGATGTCCCCTTTTTCCCCCCATTGATTCCCTCCACCTCGCATCCACCCCACCCTCCAGGCCTTCCCCATTCCATTGAAGGATATTCTTCTTAACACTTATTTTACTACCTGAGATGTATAAGTAAGGTAATAACAGATCAAAATTTGTCAGAAGAATTTTGAAATATTATTTGAAACATTGGTTGAGGTCTGTTGTTGGAGGTTTCGTTAATATATGAACTTGGCCTATGAAAACTTCAGAGCTCTAAGTAATTTCATGCAATTTTAATACTCCTTGCTCTTTTAATGTACACGTTAGATTGAGTGGTTTCTAAGTAAAATGAAGTAGAGCCGGTTCTAATTATTTCCTTGGGCTCACAAAGGTGCTCTTTTCTTTCTTTCTTTTTTTTTTTCCCCCCAAATACGTCTTTATTGATTTCAGAGAGAGGAAGGAAGAGAGAGAAACATCAATGATGAGAGAGTCACTGATCTGCTACCTCCTGCACGCCCCCAATTGGGGATCGAGACTGCAACTCCAGGCATGTGCTCTGACCTCAATCTCCCGGATCATGGGTTGATGCTCAACTGCTGAGCCATGCCCGGCCGGGCACCCTTTTCTTTTTTACCAGACTGGGTAGTGTTGTTGATGCTGCCCCTTTGCCTTTAGTTCATATTTTTTATCTATTTAGGATAGATACACTCATGAGTTCTCTGCCAGGGTATTTTTTGAAAAAAATTCACGTTGGCAAATACTAAAAGATATAACAAGGCTTATGATTATGATTCAAGTAAAGCTATTAACATTACTCCACTTTGTTGTAGATGCATTCGTGTCAATAAGTTTCAGAGGGTTGATCCTGACGTCTTGAAAGCCTGTGAGAACAGCTGCATCTTGTACAGTGACCTGGGCTTGCCAAAGGAACTCACTCTGTGGGTGGACCCATGTGAGGTGTGCTGTCGGTAAGTTTTTGAGTTTGGTGGCTGAACTGATTACCATGCTGGAATTGACTTTATGAAATTCAGGTACTGCCTGCTTGTGTATATTTATGGCCAGAAGTTGGTTGCTTGGCTTTCTCAGATGGAGATTTTGTAAAGTACTTTTCTAGAGGTGTTTTATAGCTAAAGAACCTAAAAAACTTATTGGATAGGGTTTTCTAGAGCTTTGCCAAAAAGTTTATTGTAGACCAAGAAGTAAAATTTAGACTCCTAGACTCCTGTAGGTCAGTTATCGTCTTCTGTCATTGCTGGTGCACTTGTCTTTCCCCTCTTCAAATTAGGAAAGAAGCTAATCCCAAATAATACTGGATGACTTTTGGTTGGTCTGTTTCTACTCTTGCCTCCCATTTTTAAAGTGACTATATTTTCATGGTTTTGTTTTCATAATGGAAATTATTTTTTGTATCCTAATGAGCAGCAGAAGAAAGAATAAGCAGATTACAACAGTATGATTTGTGCTATAGTAGAAATATGTACAAAATGCAGTGGTTAATGGCACAATGGAGAAAGTTACTGCTCTGCCAGGTGCAGAAAAGACTATTGAGTAGATAGGGAATACTTGAGCTGGTTGGGGAAGGATGAGTTGCAGTTGACTAGATGACAAGATGGGAAGGACATTTCCAGGCAGGAGGAATAGGATGAACAGATGCTTGAAACCCCCTGTGAGTAATTTCCTACATCTGTTCCTTTAGGGTATTTCTCTTTAATTGTGAGGTACAATTCACCTGTTGACTGTAGTAGAGACACTTTATGATACAACCCTAATACATTGCAAAGGTACATATTAATAATAGCCTTTGACCTGATCTCCTACAATGAAAGTGGAGGTAAAGACATGTTTTGCCAAAAAAATACTTGGTTATTCTTTCACTGAATTTTCCAGACTACTATGGAGCTGCCTGTTTATAAGCTAGCTATTTATTGCTTTGGAAAACCTGGTGTAGGTAGAAAGAATCTTTGGACCTACAAACTTTCCCCTAATGATACAAGATCATTATATTAAACAATCATTATTTGACTGTGTGATATATCAACAGATGTATCAACTAATTGATATTTTCATGGTTTTGTTTTCATAATGGAAACAAATGGTGTAGGTAGATTCTCCATCACTCTCTTCACCTTAGTTAGGAAAAAGAAGAGCAAGACATCTCAAGTTTTGATCCAAGAAGAGCAAGACATCTCAAGTTTTGATCCAAGAAGCTCAAACAATTTTAGATACTGGGACTAAATAAGGACTTAAGTGAGGCCAAGGTCAGACTTTGTAGACTTTGGCCACTGAACTCTTACAGAAGACCTCAGTATACAATAAATAGCTCTTACAAAGTTACTACAGTGAATTGTTTGCATTTTTATTAGGCCTGCACTTAGATCCTGATTGACTTATTTAACACAGTTCAAGTAGTTGTGTAGTTTTCTATTAATAAAAAATTATAAGCAGCATTAGAAAGGATGTTGTTCATAGTAGTCAAGCAGCACAAAAAAAGGTCATATAGTATGACATAGAGGTGAAAGGGAAAAAGCTAAAGATTTGGTACAAATGTATTATTATACAGTGAAATAATGAATGCTTAATATAATGATCTTAAATCATTAGGGGAAAGTTTCTAGGTCCAAAGATATTTAAGAAGTCATGTAATTATATATAAACACTTTGGACATATTTATTTGAAATGTTTAAACTAAATCTTGGCACCTAAAGATAAGAGCTTTAGTTATGTGGACATTCTACTTAAGTGTGTACTTCATTACTTGATGCCAGATAATGAAAAATTACTGTACTGTCATCTGGTTATAAGAAAATCATTGCATTCAGTAGCCTTCTAATTTATATACTATTAAAATTTTGCTGGATGTTGGCTGTGATGTGATTTTCCCCCCCACAGATAATAGAATTTACCTTCAGAATGTGGGGTCCTCATTCAATGATAACAGAACGCCCAAAAGAAAGATGGTTGGCAATTGAGTAGAGGTGATACTATAAGTTAGTAGAGGAGATTGAAATAGTGATTAATGCTTTTGGACCAAAACTGGAAAGAAATATTCTGAAAATTAAAACAACGTGCTCTAGCAGTTATGTAATTGAATAAATATCTGAGAGTCATTAAAAATAATAACTCAATAATTCTAATAATAACTAGAGATTAACTAAGGTTATGAAAAAAAATTGAAATGCACTCAAAGAGAACATTCTTAATAGTCTGAGTTACTTCATCAGGATAAAATATTGGAAGGGTGCCGAGTGTTATGTACTTAAAAAGGTTATTACTTAGTGAAATATTTGAGAGGGATACAGAATAGATAACAGATCTTTCCAATAAGGAGAGACAGCTTTATATCTACTCAACATATTTCTATACATTTTAAAAAATAACTTCTATGACCCTTTCTTTTCCTAATAAAGAGCAGGAAAAGAAAGGATCATAGAAATTGATTTGTTTCAAATAAACTAAACTGGCCTTAATGTTTTAGTAGTGTGTCATTGAAAAATGAAAAGTTTAAAAGTAGTTCACTACTAATTCTAAAGAATTAACTACACATTCTAATGTTACTGTAATATAGTAAACGGCTTCACTTACCATGAGGAGAGCACTCATACCAAAAGCCTACAAAGGGAAAGTTGCAGAACCTAATTGAAATTGCATGTCAAAGCAATCTGAGTTAAAACAGCTGATCCTTCAATCATTAGATGTCTGCCCTTGATTTAGGTTTCTGCTTCTACAAAGACAGGGATTTTCCTCAAATTTCCTGCCTTTTTTGCTTGAAATTTTGACTTCATTAAAGGGCAAAACTGAAGGTAGGCCTAAGCCCATTGTTAATATTGACATTAACGTATGAATTAACCTTTGATTGTATAGTATCAAGATTTACTTGGTCTTTAAATGCTGGTGAGGACAGAAGGGTAAAACCCTATGCTAAGTAATCTTGAAATTATAATACATGAATTTTGTGTTGTAAGGAACTTGCCCGACTGTTCAGGCACCTTATATGAAGAAGAATCACCAACCCAAGACTAACCAGTATCCAACCAGCTCCAGTTTCCTTACCCAGCAGATAGGAAACTGAGTCCTGGAGAGATTAAATGACTTGCCCCTAGCCAGAGAGTTAGTTAATGGCAGAGCCAGAACCAGAAACGTGTCCAGTACCCTTTCTGCCATCCTGTAGCAGCTCCTTTTATGAGGTAAACTGAAAAAGAATAGAAAAGGGAGTTATGCCCCATATTTAGGTAGCATTTAGGGCCCAATTCATTCAGCCTGTGTGAATGGAAGATAGCACAGTATATAATGACACAGAACCCACCTATGAGACTACTTGATTTCTATATAAACTTTCAAAGGCTTTATTGCAGTTAGGCCTTTTACTTTATTGTAGATATCTTGATTCCGAAATAAGTTGAGACAACTTATTTGAAATAAAATTAATAGACATCAGTTAATTATGGTTAACCCTATTTTTATTGAAGTTGTATTTATGTTTTTTAAGCTTAGAATCACTTTGTCTTTCTAACTTCAATTACATATTGTGTAAGAACTGCGTAACAGTTTATTTCCTTTGTCCTAATGCTTACTAGGAATTGTTTCATAGTGTTGTACAGTCTATTTAAATAAATTTGTGGGTTTTTCCTTTGTCCTCTGAATGAAAACCCGTAGATTTACTGTTCATTGTGCTATTTTCCCTTATTGCAGAATTTGTTTTCCTTTTTTAAGTAACTAATAGCCAAAGTTACATACTCTAACAATTATTTTTCTTAGAGCAAGTCTTTAAAAACATTTTGGAAGGATAAAAAGGCTTGTTCATTTTACTTTTTAAAATACATTAAAATGAGAGGTAAGCAGTTATCCTAGGAACCTGTATGAGGTAAGCAATATAATTCAAGCAAAACCCCATTTTTTTCTCAACAATAGGTGGTGGTTGTTTTTTTAACCTCAACAGTTGCCTCAGTTCTTACTTTGTCAGAGTGGATATAGGAAACACAGTCCCTTTTTTTATTTAATCATGATAAAAGTAAATCTCGTAGGAAATGTCTCATTTTGTGACTTGAATTATTGGGATCTGCATTACAAGGGTCAGTTAAAAATGCATTAGATTTTACTGTACAGGCCATTTTAATGGCACATACAAAATGTAATCTAAATGATGCATTTAAATAACTATTTTTATTAGGAGGCAGTAGAAAAGAAAATTGGGAAAGAGAATAGACCAGAAATAGAAAATTGTGGCCTGCCTGTTGGCATGGAGCTAGGTTAGGATACTGTATATGTAGGATCAAGTTCTGGGAAGGTTCCTTCTTTGCCTTGGACCAATGACACATCCAGACCAGTTTAATTGTTTTTATGGACATTTTTTGCTTTGTTGATATGACTTCAAGCTTTGTAAGGTGTGTTTCTTTTCTCTCAAATTTTTAGGTATGGAGAAAAAAACAATGCATTCATTGTTGCCAGCTTTGAAAATGAGGATGAGAACAAGGATGAGATCTCCAAGAAAGTTACCAGGGCCCTTGATAAGGTTACCTCTGATTATCATTCAGGATCCTCTTCTTCAGATGAAGAAACAAGTAAGGAAGTAGAAGTGAAATCCAGTTCGATGACTGCAACTCCAAGCCCCATGTACCAGGTAACCATGAAACAGCATTTTGAACGTCCATGAGCCGAGCATGCCAAGTCATTCCATGTTGCTCAGGTCTCTCTGATTTGAGATTCTGGATTATAGCTCTTGCCTTTTCACATGAAGGTATCCTGAGTGACTTTTATCAAAGGTCTGCTTTACCATTCAATCCCTAAGTAGGATAAATATGTTTCAAAGAGTGTGGCAAAGAACAGGGGGGAAAAAACCAACTGTGGTGGTAAAACGTTCCTGATGTTTTAAAAATCCTTATATTAAAAAATAACCACTCATGTTTTTTGTAGTTTTTAACACTTTAGTTTTTACCTTTGGGTTTAACTTTCTTGTTCTCTACTTTTCCATGATTTATAAGAGAAATCTCATTAAATTATATTTCAGTTAATTTTTCACTCAAGCCAAAACAATATCTCCTTTGTTTTAAGTTAAAGAGTTACATAGCTGTCATACATGTACTTATAAGATATGTTTATTTACTATTTATATCCCACATGTCAAAGAACATTTAATATACCTATAAAAATTGTTAGCAAAAGTACTTCTCAACAGAAAAAAACGTTTTAAAGCTAAAAATATTTAAAGAAATCTTTTGAGTTGAGCCTTATTCTGTACATGAACATTTTTCTAATTTTGAGCACAGTTGACCCTTGAACAACATGGGTTTGAAGAGCACAAATCCACTTAATGTAGATTTTTTCAATAAATACCTGTACTGTTTTCAATTTGAGATTGGGAGTTCGAGGATGTGGAGGGCCAACTATGCATTAATCTGCACCATTTTTATATAGAGGGCTTGAGCATGTGCAGATTTTGGTATCTTTGGGCCAATCCCCTGTAGATACCAAGGGCAACTGGTGTAGTTAAGGTTTTGGGGAGTCAAGTTAATACATTGATTTTGGGGGGGGGGTCAGTGCACCTATATTCACTAGCAAAATATTTCATGATCTGAGAAGCCTAATTATACACCACTGTGTAGGAAGCTGGTGCAAGTGGCCAATTTTAATCTTCCTATCTACTTTTTTTAAAAATACAATTTTTGACTTATTGATTTGAGAGAGGACGAGGGAGAAAGAGAGAGAAAGACATCGATTGGTTGTTCCAGTTACTTATGCATTAAATGGTTGATTCTTGTATGTGCCCTGACCGGAGATCGAACCTGCAACCTTGGTGTATTGGGATGATGCTCTAACCAACTGAGCTACCTGGCCAGGGTCCTATCTACTTTTTCATCTTGAACCTGGCATTGCCAAGAAGTTTAAAAAGGGAGTTATCAAAATAAGGACAGAAATTCCTAGAAAGTGACAAATTGATTCTAAAACTTAAAGAGAGTCAAGTTGGAGGCCTCACACTAATATAAAGCTATTATGTTTATCAAGATAGTGTGGTAATGGCTTAAAGATACACAAAACAGATTAACAGAATAGAGAGTCTAGAAATAGATCCACATATGTACAGTTTTGTTGTTGTTGTTTCTGTTTTTTTGTTTTTAAAATAAAAGTGCCAAAGCAGTTCAATAGGAAAAGTCTTTAAGAACTGGTACTGAAACAATTGGATAATCTATATATATTTTTAAAAAGAACCTAGCCCAGCCGGGCGTGGCTCAGTGGTTGAGCATCGACCTGGGATCCAGGAGATCAGGGTTCGATTCCCAGTCAGGGCACATGCCCGGGTTGTGGGCTCGATCAATGACTCTCTCATCACTGATGTTTCTATCTCTCTCTCCCCCTCCTTTCCGCTCTCTGAAATCAATAAAGATATATATTTTTAAAAAAATACTAAAAAAATAAATAAAAAATAAATAAATAAGTAAAAAGAACCTAACTGCTACCTGACACTATACACAAAAAAGTTCATTTGAGATGGATCATAGACCTAAACATAAAAGCTAAATGTCTGATGTTTTTAGAAGAAAATATAGGGAGATACTAAATTTTGATGAAGTCAAAGTTATCAAAAATTTTTTTTCTGTTTTTTGCATCCTGTGGAAGAAGTCTTTGCCTATCCCAAATAATTAAAGATGTTTCCTTATAAGCTTCTATTCATTCTGTTTCTATCTTTCCTGGTTGCTTCAGAGTTGTGTTTGAGTTTATTCATTTTCATTTATTCAGAAAACACTGATTGATCACCTATTATATATAAGGTTTATAACATACAGAGTTGGGCAAAAATAGATTTATAGGTGTTTGTATGGAAAATAATGCAAAAACTAATAAATAATACAAGAATAAACTCTGCTTTGTGTACTCAGAACTGTAAACCTACTTTTGCCCCACCCTGTATTTAGACTTGACCATAGAAATGTCACTCTTAGGGTTGCAAGGTGATTATTTTTCTTTAATGAGCAGTCTGGAAACTCGCCTAGTTTTTATACAACACATAACTAATTTTTCCTTTGAATTAGCTTACTGTTTTTTCTTTCCTCAGATTTCAGAATTGATATTCCCGCCTCTTCCAATGTGGCACCCTTTGCCCAGAAAAAAGCCAGGAATGTTCCGAGGGAATGGCCATCATCAGAGTCACTACCCTCCTCCTGTTCCATTTGGTTATCCAAATCAGGGAAGGAAGAATAATAAACCATATCGCCCAATTCCAGTAACATGGGTACCTCCTCCTGGAATGCATTGTGACCGGAATCACTGGATTAATCCTCACATGTTAGCACCTCACTAGCTGCTTTTGATTCTGTTGGTGTTGAAAGAAAGTAGAATAAGCCTGATTACATATTAAAAGTTAAAAATTCATACTCATAGTAGTAAAGTTAGATGGGTTAAACCATCAAACTTATTTTTATAGAGAAGTTATTGAGAATAATCTTTCTAAAAAAATATATGCACTTTAGATATGTTGGTATAGTTTGAGAAATTTTATTAAAGTTAGTCAAGTGCCTGAGTTTTTAATATTGGATTTGAGTATTTATATATTGTGCATCAACTTTGTTGCATACGAGAACACTGTAGGAGTGGACGACCTGTTCTAGCACCTTTGAGCATTTACTTTATGGAGAGTATGTAAGTTATTTATACACAAGGAAATATATTTTATGTCGTTTTAGAAGAATTGTGTGAAATCATGTAGTTGCAAATAAATAGTTTGAGGCATGGCAATGTGTGCTTCTGTTCTGTGCATAAAAAAGGGAGAAAGAATAAGGGGGATGTTTCACTTCACTGTTTAGTTAAATATTTAGCAAAGAAAAAACAATGTAAAAATTTTAATTTTCCTTTAAAACATCAACTTTTTAAAACCATACTTTTCCCAAAGGCTACAGTATCAAAGTATGCATATAAAAAGAATAAAATTAGTAGTAGCTCATTGAAAATATAAACATAATAAAGCATCTTTCAAAATATTAAAGTCACTATACATAGGATATTCCTAACCAAGAATTTGGCTTGTACTAAGTTTTGTTTCCTTTTTTTTTAGAGAGGAGGGGAGAGAGAGAAACATCGATGTGAGAGACAAAGGTTGATCTGTTGCCTCCTGTATGCTCCCCAAGCAGGGATTGAACCTGCAACCTGAGTATGTGCCCTCACTGGGAATAGAACCCGCCACCTTTTGGTGCATGAGACAACACTCCAGCCAACTGGGCCACACTGGCCAGGGCTGGCCTGTATTAATTTTGATACGACATTTGATTTATGTGCATAATTCCATTGCATGAAGCAGCAATGTCCTTTCAGCCACTCTCATTTCTGTGCCATGTGCTTTTTCCCAACACGTTCAAGTCTTTACTAGAGGTTCAAAATAAAGCCAAACAGAACAGTACTTCAGATTCTTCAATAGTCCATATTTATACCACTGTAATGCCATCAGTCTTGTAAGTGTATTTGAACTACAAAAAAAGAAAAGGAGATATAAGAATTTGGATTTTTTCTCCCACAGTAAATTTTAAAGAACTAAGATCAGTACTTTTCCCTGTCTCCCACATCTTTAAATTATTTAACTTATCAAAAAAACCATAACTTGCTAATAAATCATTAGATAGCCTTGGCTATTCTAACTGTTCCTGTTGTCATTTTTTCTGATAAATTCTGTTAACACACAATACCAGAGAAGTGCACAAATCATAAGGATACATAACTAAAGATTTGAAACTATGTGGAAATTATAGTGCAATCTCAAAACTTATTTTTAAACCTCAGATAATTTTTTTAGTTTTAATGTTATTGTACTCGATAAGCCATATACAACTTTTAACATACTTCTAAACCATACCTACTTTTTTCCTCTGCAATACAGGGGTTGGCAAAAATAGGTTTAAAGTTGTGAGTACACAAAACAATTTATTGTATGATTTATTGTACAACTATAAATCTGCCTTTGCCTACCTCTGTACATATATAGTGAATGCCTATTCAAATTTCAGTTTATTTTTCTAGGGGTAACGACTCATAAGGGAGATTAGTTTTATTTAAGTTTGAAATTTTAAAAAATTGTTATGGGTGAGAGTTTTGTGTGATAAACTCGAACCCACAACCTGGGTATGTGCCCTGATCAAGAATCGAACCAGTGACATTTCTGTGCACAGGATGTCATCCAACCAACTGAGCCACACTGGCCAGGGCTAATATGATTTCTTATTCAATGATTGGGAAGGGAGGAAAAACAAATAACATACAAACACCTATCGTGCATTTGCCTTGCCAGAGTAGCCATTCTACAGATAATAAAAAATGGATGTTTTTAAATATTTTATTACTCTGTGCCAGTAACTTGCTTAATCTTCATAATAACCCCATGAGGAAGTATTACTATTTCAGTTTAGAAAAGGACCTTTAGAGAAGTTAAAAATGCCCAGGATCACAGAAAGCTAAGTAATAAAGCCCTGACTTAAAACCAAGCTGGGCTTTGTAGAGCCCATGTTTGTGCCTTGGTTCAGTTCATTACTGATAAAATCTACCAATTCTTGAAACTTGTGAGAACGTTCAGCATCAAGCCAAAATTTGGGGGGGAAAGGAACAGACGCAAAGATTAGATTAAGCAAGTGAGAATGCAAAACAAAGTATCTATTGATTAGTAACTAATAAAAGTCTTGACAAAGTTCCTTATTACACACTTCAGATATTTCTGAAAAGGAGTTGACTAATAACTTGATAGCCATTTTATTTGCTTGAACTATAAATCAAATTGCAGTAGAAATTACAGCACAGTTTACTGAGGATTGAGATGACAGCTATACCAATGACTGGTCAAGGGAAAAGATCACACTGAAGAGTGCTATTAGTAAGGCCCTAGTTTATCACAGGCTTTCTTTTTTCGTAGTTATCTGGGTTAACATGGTGTACAATGTTCTCACATATTCTCTGGAGTTTGTATTCCAGTTGTGAGGTAGTAACATGGGCTCTAAAGTGGACAATATCCATGCATTACAGATGGAGCTTTATGGCATCACCTCCTACTGGAAAGTTGTCACACAAAGCACTAGTAGATGAGGCTCTACATTTCTCTTTAAAGTCTGCATACTTTATTCACTGCAGAAAGCATATCCTGCCTCCCAGTTTAATAGCATCAGACACCTTCCAGGTTCCTTTGCTCTTTCACATATAATTTAAGGGGGAACACAACTTACTAAAAGCAAATTCACCATTAGGACTTGTAGTGGATACACCACTGCTTAAGGTGGCTTGATTATTTCTTAAAGCACATGATCAGCAGAAAAGTACTGAATTTTGTTTCTACCCTTGAAAGAGGAATAGCTTACTACAGAAATGTCTTCCATAAGTATGGAAGCCTTGGGAGCCTTGGTTAAATTTCATAGGACTTGAAAATACCAAGTGTTATGACAGACATCCATAGCTTGGCTTTTGAATGTTTTAAAATATATATTGTATATGTGTTAATATATACATATATGCATATATACATTATATACTAAACCTATAGGGAAATATAGGTGGCAAGCATTTCTATCCAGGCTAGAAGTTTAATGGATAACTTCACACAATTTAGTGCCATGACTGGTAAATGTATATAAGTGTGTGGGGAAACATTCTCATACAGTGTTAGTACAGGTTTAAAGAAGTATAACCTTTCTGAAGGGCAGTTAAAATGTAAATGCACATATCCTTTGACCAAGGAACTGTACTTTTAGAAATTATCTACAGAAATAAACAAGGGGGCCATTATCTAAGTAAAAGTGTTCATTGTAAAATGGTTGTGAATGGCAAAAGTAACAAAAACCTGAGTAGCCACCAATAGATGAACAGTTAAAATATGAACATCTAGTAAAAAAACAAACAAAAATACCATGTAGTCACAAAAAATGGCTTTGTAATGACATGGAATAAAATGTTGCAAGTTGGGGAAATGCAAATGGGGAAAGAAAAATGTTATGTCTAGGATGGTGCCAGTATTGTCTGGAAAATAAAGACCAAATTGTCAACAGTGTTCTCAGAGGCAGGGGAAGGGGGGCAGATACAGAACTTTATTTTTCTACATTATGCACTCAGTCTAGATTTTTATACTGAGCATTATAACTTTGTAACTGGAGGGGTAAAAGACAAACATTTTTAAAAGCACTTAAGGCACGTTTGGTGGATCTATTTTTATTAAATACAAATACTATACATCACTGATAACCAAACTGCATGTATGTTTTGAGGATTATCTGTTACACTTCTGAATTAAATGATTGCAATGTGGTTAACAAAATTTTGTTTGATCAGTTATACTGTGTCTAGAAGGAAATATTCCAAAATAATAAATGCTTGTAATAGAGTGGTAGTGTTCCCAATTATAAATCACATAACTTCATGATAAAAAATTTAAATAGTATCTTGTGGGAGAAAAATTCCTATTATTAAGAAAGAATATTGAATACCTAAAAATAAACTAACAACAGAAAGGTGTAAGTCCTATAGAGGAGAAAAAATTATAAAAATTTGCCAAAAGACAAAAAGAACTGACTAGAAGAATATACCATATTTCTAAAATGACTCATTATAAAAGCATTACTTTCCAAATTAATATGTAAAGTCAACATAAATCATAATTAAGATCCCAACGAAGTTTTAATGGAACGCGAAAACTTGATTCAAGTTTACACGGAAGAATAATTCTCAAGAATAACCAAAATTTTTTTTAAAAGAAAAATGGACAGCGGAGTATTCTTCCTTTTGCATAATTTATCAATATATACTCTAAAGTACAACCTAGGAGTGAACTAATAAACTAATGATAGAATTACAAGTACAGAACCAGAAACATTTATACAGTCATGTGCCACTTAGCAAGGGGATACATTCTGAGAAATGTATCAAGTGATTTTGTCCTGATATATTATAGAGGGCATTTACACAAACCTAGATGGTACAACCTAATAAACACCTAGGCTATATTACATAACTGTCGGATATGTGGCCCGTCACTGACGGAAACTACTCAGTGCATTTCTGTATACAGAAGTTTAATGTATGGTGAATGTGGCTTTACAAATTGAAATAACTTACTAATAAAAAATTAATAGTGAACTATTTTGCTATGCACTTTTCAAGTTAATTTCCTACTTCAAACCATAAAAATTCCAGATAAAGATAAAATGTAAGTTACGAAACTATAAAAGTACTGAGGAAATGAGATATTTACAAGCCTTAGTGTAGGAAAATTTTCCCCACCAATTACAGAAAGACTGGTGATTTGGAATTGAAAAAAAAAAGTTTAAACTACATATCAAAGGACAAACTCCAAAGAGGGAAGACATTTCCACAAAAAGTTTACAAGAAAATGAATATTCTTAATATACAAAAAGCTTCTACACATAATTATTTAGCAGAGCCAAATATAAAGAAATACAAATGGCTAAAAACAGAAGTTGTGCTAATGGCACAGTAATGACAGGAAATAAAAGCTGAAACCATGAAGTACCATTTTTTTCCACCTAAGAAATTGACATTGAAAAGATTGTGGTTTGCAATGTCAAAACAATTTTTTAGTGTATATATCCCCTTACCCAGTAATTTAAGTCCTATATATCTAGAAAATAACCTATGGAAATACTTTTGCAAATGTATAAAAATCAATGTACAATTGATGCAGCACTATTTGCCAGAATAAAAGATTATAATTCATTCTTAGGGTATAAGGCCAATACAAGAATAATCCGTGACTACTATGTGCAGAGTTGTCCACCATACTGTGTGAGGGGTGAAAATAGGTGCAAAGAAGGAAGGTAATAGTAGAACTTAACAGGGTTATCACTGAAACTGAGTCTCCGTATTCAAGTAAGTTGCCCCACCCAGGTGATGGAAACTTCAAACCCAGGCAGTGTGACTCCAGGACACATGCTTTTAGGAGCTAGATAGAGGGTTGGAAAGATAGACTAAACTACTAATAATGGTTACCCTTAAACTGTTAATAATAATGTGTGAGCGTAATTTTGTCATTTGAAAAGCAGAATATTTTGTTATAGGATTTCAATGAAAATAATCACCTTTGAGAAGTTACTGGCCACAAGAGGGCATCAGATAGTCTTTTCCAACTTCCAGCTACAAGTTGTATTTGTAAATAATCTGCCTTATCCGTGGAAAGCATCAGTGGTTAGTTTAAATCACTGCTTTTCTTACGGATCTACATGTAGAAATTGCCATTGGTAATAAAGAATTTTAACTAAGTGTGTCATCATTACACACAACAAAATTTCATTAGAATTATTTCTGTTAAAATATGTTAATTTAGGGAAAAATAGCTAAAAGCAGAGAAAGATCATTAAAATCACCTATAGTCCCTCTAGCAAAGATAACCATTGTCAATATTTTACTGGAGAGGGGGTGTTTAAAAGAGAGAGAGCTTTTAATTTATATTCTCCCATACTGTTATCATCTAAAATATATTCATTTTATGGTCATACAGTTTGAAATGTGGAACATTTTATTATGTCACTGATATTTTTATAAACATGAGTTTTAATAGTCTCATGCTGTTCATATGTATGTGCCTTGTTTTAACCCATCTTTATCATTAGATATTAAGCTACAGATCTCTTTTGGAAATGCCTTTTCAGTCATGTATCTAAATATATACCACCTTTGTTCAGAGTGGGTTGGGGGGCCGGGAATATTCCTTTCAAGTTCAGAAATGAAGAGACAAACTGATCTTAAAACAGAACTGCCAACTTTTTGAAATCACACATAGAAAATTAGAGGTGATAAATTTTCAACTGATAAAGTTGTAAAATTCAACAAAAAGCCAGTGGGACTGACTGTTTCACTAAATTCATTGGGAAAATAACTGGTTTTGCATCTTATAGATTATTCACCAAATGCTTCTTCTAAAGTAGTAGCAAGATAAAACTTACTGATAAAAAATGAGTTTATTTTAAAAATTTAAACTGTGTAAAGGGACTGAAACATGAAAAATGTAAAATTCACCTTTGTCATCTGAGCTTATTACTAAGTGAAGCTGCACTATTTCATGTCTCCTACTACTGCCCAATGATAAGACAGACCATACTTAAAATCTGGTATTAATCTGGTATAGCTAATAAGATCCTTTGGTAAATAATTTTGAAAATACCAGTTGTAATGCTTGGTACTCACTGTGAAATCTGGAAAGGAATACACAAAGTTAAAATACAGGACTTTGGAGATGTGGCATGCAAATTTATAGTAAAATCCCTATTCCCTGACACAATTAGGAGTGCCAATCAAAAAAGTTCAAATGCAAGCCATTGAAAATTATATATCCCTTAAACATTTTCAAATGTTTAACATGTATCAGTATACTTTCATCAATATTTTTTATGTAGAATTAAGAATGTTCCTTAGAATATGTGTCTGTTGCTAGGAGTGTCGGTGTTTTCTTCATAACCTACATATATCCATCTTAAAGTGTGGTTTCTTAAAAAATAAAATAAAAAATAAAGTGTGGTCTCTTTGTAGTGAGTGAAAACAATATATTTTTAAAGCAGTGTGCCAGGAGAACCATTTCCTCAGCGGTTGTCTTCACCATCATCTAGTGCAGTTGATATGCACAATTTACTCAAATTATGAAACCGGCACATAATCATACTCCCCACTGGGGCCACCCCGGGCATCGCTGAGGAGGGTGTAGCTATCGATGCCCAGTGTGTCCTGGGCACCGGTGAGCACGTTTTGCAGAGGGAACAGGGCACTGGCCAGGCCAGTGTGCGCTGCTTCCTCTGGCCTCCGGCTGGTGCTGCTGGGAGGGGAGTGAGCGCGCCCTCCACTCTAACTCCTGCCTTCTTTCCTTTCACAGAGTCCCCTCAGGGCTGGGATTCCCAAGGACTCAAGGTTCCTAGAAAAATCCAGGAACCAGGACACCTGGATTTATTTTCTAACTTTGGCCTTGGGAAATCAAAACCTTTCTGGATCTTGATTTTGTCATAAAATGATATTGAACTAGATAACATAACCTATGGATATTTTGGTTTTTTGTTTTGTTTTTACAAAACTTGAACTGCTATGTACATTTTCTTAACTATATCCCAAATCTTTGGCCCATAATGTTGCAAAAAGTTTAAATCAAACCCACGTAAATGTATTCGTCAAGCCCTGTTGGGCTACTGGACAGTGCATCTATACCTTGTGCTGGACATAGCAGATAGTATCTTTTAGTTGGCAGGGCAAAGATTACATTGCCTTTCGCAGAATTACTTCACTGTGTGTTGTGATATTTCTATGAACAAATAAAATGTCCCCTCCTTGTCTGTGATGAAAAGACTGGTGGAGGTGATGTTGGAGGACTATGATTTTCCAACAGGTTGCAAATCACTGGAATCTTCTCTTACCATACTCTCTCCTCTCAGAATTGCAGGGTCATTCTACTGTTCCCTAGAAATGCTCTCATTGTTGACAGTTCTGGGACTACGAGAGGGAAAATGTCCTATTTAGCAACAGTAAGAGCACACTGCCGGGAGCCAACATTCAGCTTAGAACACTGTGTGACAGCTGACCTACCACATGACCTAGACTCATCTTCAAGTGCAAGATCATTTAAATTAGTTTAGTTTGTGCTGATTCCATAAACTGCTTTGGGCAAAAACTCCAGAAACTTGAAGAAACGAAAGATAAAGAAACACTGTGATGGGAATACAAGTGGCCATGGCTGGCAGGAACATAGCCAGAGCTGCTGCAATTATCAACAAAGATTACCGAAAATCTATCACGTGTCGAACACTTAGAAGTAAAGATACCCCCTCTGCCTTTGAGGAATCCCATCTGCTTAGGGAGAGGAGACAAACACATGAAAAGATAGGCCATCCTCAGCGTCCTTTGAGGGTACAACTTCAAGGAGGGAGAAGTCTGGTTCAACCAGGCCAGCTTAGGAAGGATTCGGGTTGCGTGGTCAAAAGGTAGGGCCATGCACAAAAGGGACAGCCTCGCAAAACAAAATGAAAGTTTCAAAGTTTTCTTTCCTATCACAAAGGGCTAATTTTACTATATCTAAGAGCTCCACATGAGAATAGCAATATAAAAGAAAAATGGGCAAAGCATATGAACACAGTTCTCAGATGGTTTTCAAACGTAAGATGCTCAACTGAACAAGTAACAACAGGAATTTAAACCTTGAGATAATTTTCTTCCCGGAGATTGAAGAGCTGGCTAAGAGTATTGGTGAGGATTGGGAGCGAGCAGCCCTCCCGGCGATCGCAAGCATGGGCCGCTACACCAGCCATCAGGATGCTCTATTCTCGGCACCTCCCCTCCTAGAAATGTACCATAAAGATGTATTTACACATATACGTAATGATATACACGCAAACATACTGCTTGTGCTTTTCCTCGTACCAAAAAGATGGGATCCATTTAAGCGGCCATCCATCGGAGGCTGGCTGAGTAAGTTACAGGGTATCACTTTGATGTAAATACATTTTTGAAATCAAATGAGATAGGTAGAGAGATGTACAGATGACAGAAAATAGATAACATATAATCTGAGGATTCGTTAAAAAAAAAAAAGAATGTATATGCAAGTAAAGTATGGTAGTGGAGGGCCAGTTGTGAAAGTAAAACTTAGGAGAGAAACAGTCACTGACTGCGCTACAGACCTACTCAGAGTCTCAGGGTTTTCAAATTTTCTTTATAGTTCCTCCACTTCTCCAGGTTTTTAGAATTAGGCTTGTTTTTGAAGTTGGCTCCTATTGAGTCAGGCCACCTGGCTCTGTATTTGTGCAAGTTAACATTTCAAGCCATGTGCAGACTTTCTCACCGCATGTACTCTTTTTCTCTTGATAACTGCCTTTTGGGAAGAGATCAGACCAGTCGTCTTGCAGAACATACGGCGTGAACTTACTGAATGCATCCTTGCCCCTAGTGCCATTTTTCTAAAAATCCATTCAGTATTGACTGAGCAGTATGCCCGAGTCAGGGACTGGGGCTAAAGGTGAGTAAACTAGGTTCAGACTCACACAGGGGATATATTAGGCAGGCTAAATAATTAGAAGAGGCTGTGTGTCATAAAAGACCTCTACTGGCAGTACTGAAGGCTCAGGTGCACCCCTACGGCTAGCATGTGAATGAGGGGCCGGGTGTCAACCAGGAAAAGTGACTCAAAAGAGACAGTGTTTGGACTTACACCTGCAGGGCAAATATGCACTCGGCAGGGGTATAATATAAACAAGGAGGGGCTGTTGTCTGGTAGAGGGAATTGCGTGTTCACAAAGCCCCTGTATGAAGCCCCGGGCCCCCAGCAGGTGCGTAGAGATGCACGTGAAGGTGTGGAGGGAATAAATGAGAGAAGTGGGATGGACCATAAAAGACCTTTTATATCAGATTAAGATGGTCTGGATTTTAGTAGGATCATATTTACATTTTAAGACAACTGATCCACTAGGCCTGGGGCAATGACTCAGGGCAAGACAAGATGATGATGGCTTCTAGTACTTTCTTGGGGACTGACATTAGGCTTTACTTCTGTAATTTCCTTTATCTTCTACTTCTCTCATTCTGTTAGACTTTTCGCAGCTCAGCAGTGAGAAACGAAGCACACTGATCAAGGAGCTAGCCCTTGGTTAACTAGACTGAAATTTACTTCTTGGTTCGTCACTAACTTCAGGAATTCTTTTTCTGTAGTTACCTTAGGACAAGTTTTTCCTCCCATAGTTATCAAATTTAGAAAAATCACTTAAGTAACAAAACAAATCACATTTGATTTATACTTTGGATACACCGGCAAGAAAAACTGAGTTCTTAGGACTTCCTAATCTCTCACTGTTGCTTTTATTGCATTGAGAAATTACACTTGATTATGCTTAGAATTTAAAACTAAACCACTTTTATTTAATAACAAATTACTTTATATTCAATTTTGTTTCAGTTTCCTCAGTTTTGCCGTTTGGTATTTAATTAACCAGAAATGAGATCTGGCTTTTAGAGCTGAAAGATTAAAATATGGTCTCACTTAAGGGCATTAAATTAGACTCAGTAGTTTCACTTAGTATATTTTTTTGTAATCCTGGTTCCTTGAAAATCTGTGTATCGTTATCAGCATCCCAGCTACAGGGACAAATGCAAAGACTTCACTGTATCAGTTCTATTTCTTTAGAACCTTCCAACATCCCCTGTGATGTAGGTATTTTTAACCCCTTTCTAAGCACTAGGAAACAAGCTAGGTGAGGCATCTAGTAATGAGTGGTGGTCAAACACGTGTGACTCCAAGGTGTATGTTCTTCTTAAACTCGAGTAGAAAATTCCATGTTAGTATAAACCAGCTGTTCTCAACCTGGGGGTAATGTTGCCCCCCACCCCAGATGACATGTGGAAACATTTGGAGGCGTTTTTGGTTATCATTTCCAGGGGAGAGGGGAAGAGAGTTGCTGGCACCCAGTAGGTAGAGACCAGGCATGCTACTAACATACAATGCATAGGATGGTCCCCCACAACAGTTATCCAGCCCAAAATGTTAGAAGGGTCAAAACTGAGAAACTATATTATAAACAAAATATTCCTCAAAAAGTCGTCTTACAGATGCATTACTATCCCATCCTGTTTTTTTCTGAAATCAATGTTTAGTCAATGAAAATAGCTTTAAACCAGAAGCTGGTATGTTTAATACATATATGCACATGTACATTTTTAATGTAGCTGAAAAATGCTTTGAGTTTATACTGTAAAACACTGTGAAATGATCACAGAACTTTGGAGGTTTCAACCCCAAATATTATGTTATACACTGTCATATAAATGCAGAGTGGGGAAACATATGTAATATTTCGCATGTTTCCATTGATGTGTGATTGTTCTGATCTTTATTTTTTTGAAGTCTTTTTTAAAAAAATATGTTTTTATTGATTTCAGAGAAAGGAAGAGAGAGGGAGAGAGAGAGGAACATCAATGATGAGAGAGTCATTGATCAGCTGCGCCCTGCATGCTCCCTACTGGGGATCGAGGCTGCAACCTGGGCATGTGCCCTGAAGGAGAACTGAACTGTGATCTCCTGGTTCTTGGGTCGAGGCTCAACCACTGAGCCACACAGGCCGGGCCTGATCTTTATTCTGTTTAATAAAGGATGGGGGGGAGGAAGAATACCTTGACTCAGGAAAGCAGGGAGAAATATCATATTGAAGCTTTAGAAAGTAGACTTTTAAAAAAAGAAAGAAAAAGCACAATAAAGCCACACCATGAGGCAGAAAACGACTTTCTTAATTTTATTTAAAAAGTACACGAGGTCACAAAACTAGAGCAAGTTCTTGCTTTTTAAATCAAATTTGTTCTTACAAATTTCAAAATCTGCACCATTGGATATTTAAGCCAGAAATTGTTAATACAAAAATCATTTTTTAAACTGACACTATCGATTCTCTTCTTGCATATGTGAAGTGTCAAAATAGTTTTCTTCCATAGTACAAGTGTATTTATTACAAAAATTCACAGTCAGGGATGAGAGTGAGTCAGTGAATTGTGGTTCTCTTAACACTTGTATTCATATTAAATGAGTTAGCAGGAGAAACACTAAGTTCTTCCTTGACTGGAGCTTTTAGTGTCAAGACCAAAACCAAACCCAGCAGACACTTTCCACACTCTTAAATTACAAAATACGGTACTTTGTAAAACTGGAATTTAATTAACAGTAATAAGCCAGATGCAGCACCAGATACTTGCTGGTGTTACTGTCCATAAGATAAAATATTTGCTGGTGTTACTATCCATGAGATAAAATATTTGCTGGTGTTACTGTCCATAAGATAAAATATTTGCTGGTGTTACTGTCCATAAGATAAACAGAACTGCAATTCACAAACTTATTTTTCTTCCCTGCTTCCATAACATTAACGAGTAGAATTTGTGCTCAGTTATGGACCATATTTTAGTGTCAAAATAGGCAAACAAGTAAAAAATCCAACTGCAGAACATGTTGCCTTTATTGCAAGACTACCCAAAGGCAATTGAAATATTAAAACTTGCCCAGATTTATACTACTAACCACAGAATATTACAGAGATTTATGTACATATATATATATAATGTATGTTGTCACAAGCCACTAAGAAGTTAAAATGGTGCCAACATTTTCTACAAACTATTCTTTACATGACACATCAAAGCATTAACCACATAATAAGGACCTTTTCTGTTCACACTGGAATAAGGCATCTGAAAGCCCTAAACACTGTGGAGGTGAAAAGAGATTAGGAAAAACTTTAAACATTCACATAACTTCAAATTTACATGCTGCACGCACAGGAAAAGACAGAGAATGGTTTTTTGAAAAGCCATACATCATAGAATTTGATATCCAACTTCATGCAACGAGTTCTTTTTATATTTAATCAAAATGTTTACTTGCTCCTTCGCTTGCTCCTAATTTACGAAACTCAATCCTGAAAATTATCTTTTCAATAAAAATCAGATATTAATTCATACCAACAATCTAATTGTGTTTCTTGAATCAACCTCCCCTAAGACACACTCTGGCTGTATTTCCACTGTAACAACTCCATGGCAGATTGTTTTCCTTGGCCTTCTCACGGGACTATTAGAATAAAAGAACACCCGGAAACTACAGACGAAGCCCAGAACTACATCCTCGAGGTGTCACTTCTTTGCAGGTTGCCCTGTGCAACTCAACAGGACGGTGTCCAGCCTCGCGGGTGTAAAGTGGAATCAGCTGCTTTTGCCTCGAAGGTGCAGGGCTGTCCTTGACTGATGCTGTTAGGCTCTAATGGAACTGCCTGATTACCAATAACAATTCTAGAACAAGTATCCGACCTCTGGTTAACTGAAATGACCAGTGAGAATCCCGTGACAGGTCAATCAGAACTGCCTGGCTTCTGGATTCACTGACCCCTACAATGGGAGCGGCTGAGGGCCGAGCCTAGCACAGAATTCCGTCCTTCAACTGTCATCAAGCCCAACAGGTCTCTTCAGGTCACACGACTGACTTTTTACCAGCTCCTTTCCCAGGATACAGGTGGTTCGGACCTGAGCTAAAAGCACTTCTGGAAGAGGTTCTGACTTGCTTATAGCTCAGCCTAGGCCGGGTAGAAAGGAAAGCCTTACATGTGTCCATTTTTGGTAGTAATTTCTACTTGGATTGACCACGTAATCTTCATTACATGAAAACTAACAGAAAGGACCAAAAGTTGTTTCTTTAAAAGTTTTTGCTGTTATTTCTTATACCGTTGTATAAATAAATGTATTCATATAAAACAGCCCAGACATCTGGAGTTCAAAAATAGTTACTATTATAAAATCAGAGACACAGTCAAAGAGTGTTGAGGGTGTTGAAGTTTTAAAGTCTTTATGAATGACACTGTCTGTTAACTTGCATCCAAAAAGAACAGAGAAGAGGAGGCAGGGTGAGGAAGACAGGTGTCACAGTGACGCGCTTAGGAACAGTACCTTCACCTCTAAGCACCTTCCAGGTGATAGCTAGCTCATAGGCACCAGAGAGTCATAACAAAAATTAAATTACCCAAAAGGCACAAATGAAACTGTTAACACAAGTACAAAAGTAGTATTATGAAAGGTTAAAAACCTATTTAAAAAATGCTTCTGAACATGTAAAACTATAGACTAGTCCATCACACAGACATTCAGCTTAGATTTACCATTATAAAGTGTACACAATACTTTAACTAATTATAAATTCATGCCAACATTAACTTATAATGTGGCATGAACCACCACAGCACCCAAAGAGATGAACAGAAACCAACTCCCTACGAAATCTCGGGAACAGGTTTTAGAGCTCGTGAAATAATTTATTGCAGACTTTATTTACCCTAAAGAAACTGTTGGCTCATCCTACCATATATCCACACTCCCTCACAATCTTAAGGGAAATACAATAAATTCACTTTCTTCTACTAAAACAGTATTTAACACATTTGGCAGTTGGGAGTATTCCTTCTACTCCTTTTCCTTTCCTTCCCCCGCCCCCCTTCTTTTAAAGAATAAATCACTTTCACAAAACTAGGACTTAAACTTTTTGCAGAGCTCAGCTTGGTTTTCTGCAACTGCAGAGACGTGCTGGCAGTGCAACAGCGACCGCGCGTCCCCTCGGGTCTGGGGGACAGGGCGGCGGGCGACGCGCGCTGGCTTAAAATGTCTCGCCGTTCTGAGCCTATGAGGAAACCTCTTCAGGAACTGCACTCGGGAGGGTAGACTCAGGATTATTACATGTGTCTAGAACATATAACATGCAACACCATCCAAAAACAACAAAATGCTGAACCGGGAAAAAGTTTTTAAAATTTGGGACCAATAATTAGGGAATTTCAGTCAGTATCTGTCAAATAATAAATGAGTCATAATTTTTTCCTATTAGAAAAATATCACCTACTGCGGACAGCCAGTATTTAGTTGGGACCTGCAAGTCTCCATCCTTGCTCTGGCCGGTCACCGTTCCGAAGGTCACCACAGGCCTCCAGGGATCAGATTACTCGTCACTGAGATCCACCCTCGCTACTGTTACTGCTCTACGCAGTGACAGCAAACTTCCTAAATAAACCCACAGGTGCTCCTTTATTTTAGCATATAAAAGAGCTAACCAGGTCTCTGTTGACTATAGCAGCCTATCAATCAAATACTTAAGAAACAATTTCACAGGCAAGGCTTATGAATGACTTGAATGTAGAATTGCTAATTTCTAGAACACAGTAATGTTTTTATGTTATTAGAGCTATTCCAACCACACTTAGAGTTTTCCAAGAACAAATATAAAGGTATGTAAGAATTTTTGCCATGAATACTTCTTTACCAATTTGGGGTCATAAATTAATTGAGAAAGGCATTCTAAAAATAATGGCAGAAATGACAAAATACTACTTTCAGAGGATTCAAGTATCAATTTGGTGTGCATGTAAGTTCACCAATATCTTCCCCTATGATTTCATATCCAAAGTGCTACATCTTACTAAATATTGATATTTAGAAACTTATAAAAATCTACCTCTTAAAGGAAATCTTTTTCAGATGGCGAATTTGTCTCCAGTAACTTTCATGCCTTTACTATTTTGATATAACCAAACAAAACTTTCTGAAGTATATTTCTTACAGTTTCTGATTCACTTCTTTTTGATCTATTGAGGCTGGTAGCAAATATTTAGAACAGGATAGGTTTTCGTATTTCAAAAGTAGAGAAGCGTGGAGCACAGAGATGAAAGGCACGGAGGCCCCTACACTATAGACCCGTCCTTGCTCTGTGCAGGAATCATCACGGGCACCGCGCCCATCCTACTGAGGTTAGGGGCAGCTACCTTAGCGGGCGGCAGGGTCGGACTCTGAGGCGCGCGCTCAAAATCTTCGCTTGGTACTTGGTTATACTGAGTCTTGGAATAGCCTTCCATGTTGGAAGGAGACATGGACCCCAGGGAAGAGTGGTTGCTGCCCATGTAGCTTCTGGCAGTGGACGTCCGGCTCTTTGGGGGAGGCACATCTTCCCTAGAAAGCAAAGATCCCAACACAAGGTCAAGGAACGAGTTTCTAGAAACCCACAATTGTGTAACCTATGAATCATGGCCGGGGACTGCTTAAGCATTAAGTATATAAAAGCATGTGTGACACACAAAAAAGCAAGCCCAACAAAGTGCAATGTCATTAACTGTGTACTTGTCCCTTGGCTATCATTTACAGAGGATGAATCTTCACGTGTAATGAAAGGTGGTTTTTACAAAAATTTATGATTCCATAATGTTGCCTTGTAAGGAACAAACCTCAAATCTTTTCATATCCCTGTACAACTAATCAAGATAATCTAATTACAGTCACATAACACTTTATAGTTAATAAAGCACTAACACCTACAGATGGATTTCTACCAAAAAAGAAAAAAATCCTTTTTGTTATGAAGTTACTCATCTAAGACCTTAGCTGAAAACTTAGCAGATTCAAGTCTGCAAAAAGTAGGAGTTCAGGCAGAAGAATTTTCACAGCAAGGACTGACAGAATATATATCGGAGTTACCTCTGGTGCATTTAAAAAATACAAGTGCCCAAACCCCACCTCATAACCACCAAATGTCAATTTCCTGGGTGTTAGTCATGTTATTTGTTTTCAAAGTTTCAAAGTTCAATAATCAAACATACACTTCTAGTTAAGATGTACTAGTTTAGAATATTAAAAAAATATATTACCAATAGTTCTGTATACTACCTATTTCCCTTGATATAATCAGGTCTCTTTTTTAAAAAAAACCTCAACATCTGGTCCCTTTTTTTTGGAACACGTCACACCTCTACTTTATTTGGAGAAGGCAGACAGTCTTGAGATAAGACATTTTGTAGTGCTTCTTAAAATAGGGTCCAGAATTGGAGAGGGGCCGGGGGCAGGGCACAATAGAGGTTGGCTGGATCTACACACTTGATTCTGAAAAATGAAAGCTTTCAAATGTGTTGAGCTTTTATCCAGTGCTCACAGCAGTAAATGCTTCAGGTAGTAAGAACTAATGAACTAATGCTTTAGACATCAGTCAACTCTGGTGCCACTCAGTTACCTGATATCATGGTGAACTTCCTTTTCATATTTTTGCTCTCTGCGCTTTTTATGACAGCAGAAGACGATCACACAGATGAGGACCAGCGCAAGCAAAGTTCCTATAATAGCTCCTGCAATTGTTCCAGCTCTGTTGGAAGCTAGAGTAAGATGTTCATAAGAAAATAATTAATAGTGAAAAACAACAACATGCCTGGCCGGGCGTGACTCAGCAGTTGAGCATTGACCTAGGATCCAGGAGATTGAGGTTCGATTCCGGATCGGGGCACAGGCCCAGGTCACGGGCTTGATCCCCAGTCGGGGGCGTGCAGGAGGCAGCCGATCCATGACTCTCTCATCACTGATGTTTCTATCTCTCTCTCTCCCTCTCCACTCCTCTCCCTGAAATCAATAAAGATATATTTTTAAAAAAAGAAAAAAAACCACACTATACCTAGTCATATTGAAGGTAAGGATACACATGGACAGATCGATTTTATGGTATATATTAATTTTAAGAGAAAAATTAATTAGCTTTTTGGTCCCAGGGGAAAATCCACTAAAAGAACTTTCTTTTGAACTGTTTCAAGCATAAACGTGATCAAACCAGATTAAAAGATTTTAATATTCCCAGCTATCTGAGCTGGCATATAAGAATGTTGCAAAGGGCTTGCCCTTATAAAGGCTAAGTACAGTATAAGAGCTGATTTGACAACTCTTATCTTCTTAATGTTGCTACAATAATTGAGGTTTTGTTAATAAAATGTAATTTTTCCTTTCCGTGGCTTAGGAAAGCTAATAACTAAGCCACAGAGTGCTCTGCTCAGTTCACATCCACTTGCCCTCCACACGTGCTTGCTGACTGAACCAGAGGGGGCTGCTGAAGGTAACGGGAGCAAAAATGATCACAGCAGGCAGAGAAGACACTCACGGGGAACGACATCCAGGCGCAGCAGACACTGGTCAGACCCCACTCTGTTGCTGACTGTACACTTGTACATCCCGGAGTACTCAGTAGTAGCATTTTTTATAGATATAACAGGTGACGTCATTTCTATGAAAAGAAAGATGGAGCAGAGCAAAACCATTTTTATAGAATTGCTGAGTTTTTAGTAAAGGCAAATCCTACTAAGATTGACAATCTGGGTAAAAGTGAGAGAGGCTTGAAGCTGGGCGCAGAACAAACACCAGGCAGCCACACGCATGGCTCCAGAATGCAAACAACTGTGCCTCCAGTTCCCCTGCATCACGGCAGAAATAACCAGGCCCTCCTTAGCCAGGCAGAGTCTTAGCTGCAGCAGAGCTACAGTGATTACAAAAAATGTCCCTGCCACAAGGCCCTTTGGTGCAGTAGGCAAATTTGCAAAACCCATTTCATCCACCCCGTAGGTGGAAAAACAAACAAAAGAAAGTCAGAAGGGGTCATACAGTTTTTCTCTTAATTTGAAAAAAAGAACACAGGCTCAGAGAAATCCTACTTAACCAGAATGGGGAGGGTGGAGATCAGTTTGATTAACAAACAGGTTAACCATAATAAAGTGAGCAATCAGATTTAACCAGTTTCTAAGTTTCCAGTTAGCGTCACAGAGGTGTTCTGAGATGTTTTGGTTTGGTTTTGTTTTAACAGACACATCATGGAAATATTACAGCATCTTCAACATGAATCTAGGCTCATGAACTTTCAAGATCCAACTTGTCATAACTTAGTCATTAATTTAAGATCATGAACTTTTTCCCGATAGTATTACCATCAATTAAAAACATATACCAAAGAAACCAATTATAATATCCAAAAGAGTGAAACTGTTATAAAAATTTATCTATTTGCCTGGCCTGGGTGGCTCAGCAGTTGAGCATTAACCTATGATTCAGAAAACTATGGTTCGATTCCCTGTCAGGGCAGATGCCCGTGTTGCGGGCTCAATTCCCAGGAGCTGGGGGGGGGCATGCAGGAGGCAGCCGATCAATGACTCTCCCTCATCACTGATGTTTCTATCTCTCTCTCTCTCCCTTCCTCTCTCTGTAATCAATAATATATATTTAAAACTTTTTTTATCTATTTATACTACCTGACAGTAAATTGTCATTATAAAACACTGAATAATTCCTATGGAATCCTGATTGTTCCGTACAGAAAAGGGAGGGTATTTGGGGATTAAAAAACATATACATACATACAATCCTACTAGATTTAAGTCCAAATCAATGGCACACAGTACAAACTGTCTAATCCGAGGTACCTGTTATCAGTGCTGCGGGCATTTTCTGTGAGTTGGACAACTTTTGCCATTCATACTGTAATGGAGGTGAACCTTCTTTTGGTTCACATTTTAGTTTAAAGTCATTTCCAATTTCTTCTGATCCATCAACGTAACATCTTGTACCTGAAGGTTTAACTGAGGAAAGAAAATAAATTTTAACTTTATACAAAAGAATGGAAGTTGTTTACAGTGATTAAACACAGAGTGTGTATAATCATTGTGAACCACCACTGACTCATCACATGGTTCTTGGTTCAGAGTTGACAAGGCCGAATGACTACAACTGGTTGTCAACACCAGTTTTCTCAGCTTCATCTAACACAAAATAGGCAAGACTGGGCTCAGACAAGCAGCCACTGCACAGGGAGCTCTGTGATTCCACGGGGCAGTCCTGAGAAAAAGCATGACATGGGCTGTGTCTCTTCAGACTCAAGGGCGCGACCTCCTCCATCCCTAACCCGCTCCTCTACTCCGTGCCTGACGGGTGCACGTGCCAAGGCACATCCCTCTGGTGCCTTTACCTCGCCCATCAGGGGGTTTATAATAAATAATGCCGATAACAGAGACAGTTCACCTGGTGCAGCAAGGACCAATTAATATTCTGCATTTACATTAACCCCAAACCATCCAGAGAGCAGTGTTATAAATAAAAAGGTAAATCTGAGGCTATAATTCAGATCTCTCTGGGTGCCTGTTTAGAAAAGCTGTTAACTCCATTACCTGAAATTCACCCCAACACCGAATTAACACCTTGGTGTTTCATACTCTCCTGTTGAACTTTATTAAAGCATAATATACATACAATAACATTAACACATTTTAATAGTGTGGGTTGATCATGTTCAAATGTGTGTACATGCACATGTACGTACACACACACCCACACACACACCCACACCCACACCCTGTTAAGCACCGCCCCTACCCACTCCTAGCCAGTTCCCTCGTGCTGGCTGCAGGCACCTCACTCTACACGCCTGGCCCCAGGAGCCACTGATTGGATTTTAGCACTGAAGATTAGTTCTGCTCCTTCTGGAGTGATATAAATGGAACAACACACTATGTACTTTTTGTCTTGCTTCTTAATTCATTGTAAAGCTTTTGAAATTGATCCACGTTGTCTATTTTAAAAAACCTTTTTTGCTGCTGAGTTGTATTCCACTGACTATAACATAAACTTAGTTACCCCATTCATCTGTCGGGAAACACTGACTCCAGCTTTTGGGCAACTTTTAAAGCCTAACTTGCTACTGACCGGGAGCGGTTTGTGGTCTGTCAAAGTCAGACTGACCAGTGAGGAAGGCACTGCTGGGAGCTGTGGGATGTCACTGGATGAGAGGGGAGATTCTGAAGGACTCTAGGAGAGGCTAAAAGCAGCAGAGATCGCTTGGGAACCCGACGCTGTTTCTGAGGCAGGGTTAGGAGAACCGGGAGTGAAACAGGTGATGGGGCCATTCAGCTACTGCGTGAGGAGGGAAGGATGGGGAGTGCAGAGAGGGCCTGGGGGCGACACTGGGGAGACAGCGGTGGTCCATAGTTGACTGCAGCTCCACGACCTTGGGAGAAACAATGTTCCCTCTATCAGCTCTGCAGCTGGCTGTGTCTGCATCTGTTCTCCCAGCCTGATAAAGGGCAGGGCTGCTTTCTCTTCTTTTTTAGTCTGAGCTGCTTTCATTTTTTCAGCCCTGGATGGGCTTCTGCTCTTTCGCTGCTGTGAACAAGTGTGAACGGGTTTTACAGCTTCACAGTTACGAACACCACCGCTCGAACACTCATGTGAATACTGGTATGTTTTCCTTTCCTCAGTAATTGCTGGATCATCTGTGGTACGTGTATGTTTAACTCTAAAAGAAACTTTCCAAATTTGGCCATCGGGATCTATCATGTCCAGTGAGGCACCTTACTTCTTCACACACGTCTTGATAATGCTTCAATTTCATGGTATTTCTCCCCCTTCTTCTGTTACTTACACTTTTTCATAAGGATCAACAGATGCATTTAACTGCATTGCTGACTTCCTAAGCAAATCCGTCTCTTTTTCAGATTGATCAGTCACCCAGGAGGCTGCACGTACTGGACATTTAAATCAGTTTCGCGAATTATTGCATCCTGTGAGCCTCCAACAAAATGAGCTTTGTTTTCCATTTCCAAACTACCAATCAATCCTTTATTACATAAACTAGCAGCGGGACATGAAAGAAATGCTTTGTACATCAAATACCTACTGGAAATACAGAATACTAACCCTAACCCTCATCTTTTCTACTAACGATGGCCCTGCCCAGCCAGGCGTGGCTTAGCGGTTGAGCACTGACCTAGGATCCAGGTGATTGGGGTTCGATTCCCGCTCAGGGCACATGCCCAGGTTGCGAGCTTGATCCCCAGTCGGGGGCACGCAGGAGGCAGCTGATCAATGACTCTCATCATTGATGTTTCTATCTCTCTCTCCCTCTCCTTTCCTCTCTCTGAAATCAATAAAGATATATTAAAAAAAATTTAAAGATGGCCCTTTCCCGTATACCAAACACACCCAATCATGAGCAGTTAAAGTGACTGCTCAGGAATTCCAAGGCCCCACTGAGTCTGAGATCTCAACATACTCCATCCACAATACAACAAGATTTTACCAACAACGGTTTCTGAGTGTAGCCCTGGAGTGGCCCACCTGCTTTCCAAGCCCAATCATTATACCACAGGGAAGAGTAACTCTTCATCCGCAGCACTCAGTTGGATCGAAAAAAAGAAAACCACAAAGGGACACAGTTTTATTCCCTAAGTTTTCATGGGTGCGGGGTTCCAAGATACCTGGCCACTTTCTCAGAACATTTGCATCATCTAGCATAGCTGATAGCTCTTCCCAGGTATGGGTATGTGACGATCATCAACTTGGACTTGGCCAGTGTCCCACCGATTCAGTAATGCTGTGCTCCATACACGTACAGCACCCTCTCTCCACGCTAGAAGCCCACCTCAGTCTATAGAAAACACACTTTAAATCCCCACGTGGGATAGGATATACAGGGTGGGGCAAAGTAGGTTTACAGTTGTAAGCATGTGGAACAGAGCTTATTCTTATATTATTTATTAATTATTGTATTATTTTCCATATGCAAAGCTCCTTTTGCCCCACTCTGTATACTTTTATCGCCATGTCATCCATCCAGGAATGCTCATTTTTCTTGGTTCAAACTACCCTGACTCCAGGCGAAATCCCTGCATAGATGTTAAAAATCAATGGGCAAAGTTTGAGGAGAAACGAATTATCTGTAGAGTCTCAAAGTGACTCCCCAAGATGCTTTTCTTTTCATTACAGAAGGAAAAATCAGAACTTTACAGTGGAGAAACCCAGGAGGTAACACTTAAACCACATGATCAAGATTAAGACTGAGAGATGACATCATGTGCCCCTTGACATGACTGGAGGAGACTCAGGAGACGTAAACGCCTGTGGATCTCAGACTTGATCCTAGCACAAAAGGACTTTAATAGAAAACTGTGAAATTCAAATTAGGTTTGTAGTTATAGCATTGCCTCAACATTAATTTCTTGGTTTTGATAACTGTATTATGATTTTGTGAAAGTTAATATTAGAAGAAATCAGATGATGGGTACACTCTCAGGAAGTCTCTAGTATTTTTGGAACTTTCTATAAAACTAAAATTACTTCAGAATAAAAAGTGGGGGGAAAAGGCCCGCGCTATGCTAACAGCTTCCAAATCCCAGAGCTGGCTGAGCCACCACACGGGCGGGGCGCTGCATTCTGGTGGCGTGCACGGATACGCCCAGGAAGCTGCTCGCTGTGAACGGCCTACTCTTCAAAACCACCAACCCGTTCATTCCAGAGGTCTCCATAACGGGCCTATGGGAGCTGTGGGGAAAGGCTCTGGTGTGGCCATGGCGCTGGCACTGGCTAACTCCCCTGGTGCCCCGACAGAGCGGGCAGGCCGTGGCGGCACGCTGCCCCTCACCCCCGGGCGGCTAACAGCCGCCCGGGTCATGATCCCGGGTCAGCCCACAGAGCGCACCGGCCCATGAAGCAGCTCTCACTACTCTGCAAACAGCGGGGGCACCTCCAGGCTTCCCACCAATGTATCAAAGGTTACTCTGAAGCAAGAGCCCCTTGGGCTACCGCTCGGTCTGGTCCCTAGAGGGCACGTTATCTTCTCTTCCCTCCACAGATCCTCTAAGCAGAATTTTCAGGAAAAGTTAACAGATGAGCTTCTGTTCAACTCTCTCTTTCAAAGAAAATTCTACTGGTTTCTCCCACGGCATGATTCATTTGAAAACTCGGAAGCAGTTCTCCTCTGACTCAGACAGACTCACAGAATCAGCGTATGAGTCACCGCCACCTCCCTTCAGCAATCACTTCCTCCCCCTTACCCTTCACTTAGAGCTAAGAGAAGATGCTCGAGTCAGTGCTTCCCACTGATCCATTCGGAGGTATCAGAGGGGGTTGACGGTTAATGTAAAAGTGCCGTTCCTCTTTGCCCAGAGTCACAGCGGCAGCCATCAGTGTGCGCGGCCACACCACTGTCCAACCTGGGCGCTCTGGGACATGGGCAGCCTTGTGCTATAAAGGTCCCTTCAGCGGAAACCTAAAAATTCAACCCAGAGCCTGGTCCTCCAGAATCAATCAATCTCTCTCCCTCCTCCACCCCACCCCATGTCTATCTATCTGTCTGTCTGTCTGTTCTCTCTCTCTCACACATACACACACACACTGAGGCATTGAGCCTGTCCACACCTCTTCTGGAAATACGTGCCAATTGCATCCCTCCCATTGTACCTGCCCCATCCAACAGGGATTTCACAGTAAAAAATTCTGATATTCTGATTAACTGGTATACTCTGCTCGGTATATCACGAGCCAGTTAAAATTCCATATGTATCTTAACTCAATGCTTTCTGGGGAGTAGTGTTAAAAGAATATATATAGTCAGGGTTATAATCCCGGGTACGCCTGGGTCTGAGACTTGAGTTCAGACAACCTATTAAACTTTTACCTGCTTTACATTTATAAAAAAGGAAAGCCCATGTTTACTGAATGCAGACCCAGAAAGCTAGGATTCCCAATGTTGGCACAGTCCTTTTCCTGGTTCCTAGTTCAGGCTCACTTGCTTTCATATCATTGGAAATATTTTGAATGGGTGCCATTTAGAATGAAGTGCCTTTACCAGGCCCCCCCGTGTGCCCACTCAATGCCGCCAGCGGAAGACTATCTTTCCAACCAAGGCAGCCACCGGGGTGCACGGAAACCTGGATTCCTTCTTCTGCTCAGACATTCATTCTTTAGAAAAGCGTGATGTTCAAAATGAGTCTGGAACCCAAAATGCTTAACCCCTAATTAGTTCTCTAAAACAAACGGAATCTTGTTTCTCCATCTGAAGGGGTTAAGAGTGCTTGTGCATGACCACATACCCTAGAGAAGGACAGTAAACTTTGCCGTCTTTGACAGCTTGCAAAAAGCTTACACTTATCTCCTTCTTAACTAGCCTAGAGAGAGCTAGAAGACATGCTAGTGACGCCTGGCTAATCCCCTCACTTAAGGATGAAAAACTGTGATCCTCATGGAGTTAAATGATTCTGATGTCTATGGTCTTATCCCAATTCATAATCCTTCTACCATACTCCATCTCCATTCTAAATACTCCAATTGGTCATCATAGAAACCTCATTTATTCTTTGGGTAATGCATTTTGAAAAACTTTACAGTACACATTAACAATTCTGAACTGAATGAGATTAAATAGAGATTTAATGACAATTACATCTTGTAATGTTTCACAAAGGAAGGCTGAAACCCAGGAAATAAAGATGCTCTTTAATTCTCAGGAGAACTCTGAGGACACACCAAAAACAAAAACAAAACAAAACAAAACCTGGATCCTCTGACTCCTGGCTCAGGATTCTTTTCCTGTATTACAGAACCTCTTCATTTACTTTCAAACTTTTTTATAAATTTCACAAAGAAACTAGTCATTTTTTTTTTTTCTATCCAAAAAAGAATGCTAGCTTTATGTTTTGTGTTATTTGAGGACAGAATTACTTCAGATGTTTAAAATTATTACTCTAAAAAACCAAGCTTTGTCTCCCATGAATGCTGCTACAATCCTACCATGACCACTCATCCTGTTAATAAGTAACATTAATAAATATAACTTACCAAGAACTTTCAGCTGAATCTTCTTATTTCCAACACCAGGGGCTTTTTTCACTTTGCACTGATATGTGCCAATATCTGACAATTGTAAATTGGTTACATTTATGGACGCATCGCCAGATCTGAGGTCACTACTTGTAAAATGTACTCTTCCTTTTAGATCCGGATAGTAGTCATCATAAATTTTGTCTCCAGAATATAAAATAATCTAAAAGAAAACCAAAATAAGACAGGATAACAACAACAAAGCAAAACCTGCCTCATTAAAGGAGCTCTGGATATGCCACGCGACTGTGGGATCCAAAAGGAGAGTATGAACACATATTACGAGGAAACCTACAACCATTCAAAGCACAGATTAAGAAAACAGAAGAGGTCCATGTGATCCTTGAGTATGGTCACACACTCTCATTTTCAATGAGGAATCCAAGACCCAGCACGAGTGGGTAATCCAGCCCTCCGTGAGTGTGAGGTAGTGAAACTGGACAGGAGCACAGAGCTGTGAATTCCTATACACTCTCTCGGCTGCCTCAGAGCCCACAGTATATATGCCAATCAACTGTATAAAATCAAGTAAACACCACCACCATTCCCAAAAAAGGGGTTTTGATAATTACTTGTGAAATATAACAAAAAAGAAATTGTTTGTCTTAATACTAAGTTGGAGGGTTAATATTTAATAATTGAGGGTTCTAGAAGCTAACAGAAAAATCATAAAATAAACCCCTTAAGATGTGTGCCTAGGTTCACAGGACCTTTCAATTAATCTTCTGCGAGTAAGGCCCTTTCTTAATTCCACTGAGTTCTCTGAGCTAGTTAGTCTTTAATGGAAATAACTAAAGGCTAAATGTAGTGGGAAATTCTGTTAAACCTGACTTGGAAGAGACTTATAAGAGTCACCTCTAAGTATAACTCAAGTTAATTTAACACACTTTATAGTTTTTCACATTTGCTAACAAAATTCTTCAGTCCGGCCCTGGCCAGTGTGGCTCAGTGGTTAGAGTGTAAGCCCCATACACCAAAGGATCTCGAGTTCGATTCCTGGTTAAGGGTATGTGTCTGGGTTGCAGGTTTGATCCCCAGTCAGTAGGGGCGCGTTTGGGAGGCAACCGATCGATGTCTCTCTCTCCCTCTCTGTCTATCTCCCCCCCGCCCCCCGCCTTCCTTCCACAGTCTCTCTAAAAATCAGTGGACAAATATCCTCAGTTGAGGATTAACAAACAAAACAAACAAACAAAAAATCCTTCATTCGGGTCATCTGAGACCCAAGGGGCGAAGATCGGTGGTGCCAAACTCAAATAATAACCAGAACACACTATAGTCTATATGCTGCAAATAATTTTTTATCTGAGATGTTAATTATGGACATCAGTACAATCAGAATAAATGTCCTCCAGGAATTTCCTGAGGGCAGGGGCTTGGGTTCTTTTCTGTATTATTACCTCCTTACCATGCTGACCCCACTCCTAACTCACTAAAGATCTTTTATTTGTATCTTCCGTGTCTGCTTCTAGGAAGCACTCAACCCCCAGCTTGCTAAGTTTGCTAAGTAAACAGCTGAAGGGTCCACAGCTGACCTACTCTGTAAACAGCCACTACTTCAAGTGTTCTATCTTCTCGCCACACCCGCTTGTCAGCAGCATGGCTGAGGACTCCTCGGAGGAGGCCGTGGTATCTCCCTTTGTATTTAACTAGGATTCCCCAGGAATTTAAGCTGTTAGACTTTCGGTTCCTCACTCTGCTACACACACACACTTTGGCAGTCTTTTGACGGGGGCCTGACAAGTAAGATGTGTCCCCACTGTGAGTTATTTTGTAAACTATCTTAGTCTTTTCCCACGAAAACAATGTTCTGAACGGCAGTTAGGACACGGGGAGCGAGCATTTACCAGGCAGTGTTGGTTGCCTTCGCCGCCCTGCAGGGTGGCGGTCTTACCGCATCTATCCCGTAGCCCGAGGAAAGCGGCGGCTCTCCCAGGCCCGACTTTCGCAAAGTCACAGAGCTCAGGTGCAAACCAGACGCCTGTGAGCTGGCACGGTATCCTGACATGGTTAACATTTCTACACACGCGCAGTACTTAAGGAAAGTCTCGTGACAATCCTGAGAGGTAGGTGTATTTGTGCCCATTCTACACGAGGAAACTGAGGCTTACTGAGGCTTCTGGAACACGGACGGCGGTAACAGGGAGCAAAGGGGGGGAGTCAGAGAAACCTGGGTGCAAGTCCCAGCTGCAGTGCTGCCAGCTGTGTGACTCTGGGCATGCTCCCTCAAATCTCTGGGCTCTTTTCTCCTCCGCACGTGGAAGGCAGTAACTCTCCTTTTAGTGTTGTTTTAAGGCTTATAAATATATATATAGTTAAAGTATATGAAACACCACAGAGCACACTGTAAGTACACCGTACATGGCAACTGTCTGCTGACTTAAGAGATCACACAGGGAGTAAGGAGGGACATTTCTCCAGCCCAGTCCCCACCACACTGCTGCTGGCATAAATTTATTAAAGGAAGGGCTCAGCGGGCATATAACGTAGCTCAATTCTATGTAAGCACCCTCTTCTGTACCAATCTCTCCCTCTAACCCTCTAGCTTTCTTTAGGCCTAGTTTTACTGTGTTTTACACTATGAGGCTAGTTTTTTAACCCACAAATGGACACTTAAACCCAGTCCCCGGTTTCCTAATGTCTTTTAAGTTCTGCAGGAAGCAAAGCTGTGCCTCCCACGCAGCACGGATGACTTCAGGTCCTCCTCCCATGAACGAGGTCGCAGGACGACTGACACACACTGGGCTTCTCGGTCTCCAGGACAGCCTTGTTACGGCTTCCCTGATACGTCTTAAGCCAGAGCATTTAAGACCTGCGCTCTACACCCATCTTAACCATGAGAGTGGGATCCTGGGCTTGAAAGGCAGATGGGCACTGGCTGCCAGGGGCATGAGAGTACGTAAGGCCTCAGGTAGACGCCTGTGCTCAGGGTGCTGGCCCTGCCACGGAAGACGGGGGTGCAGGAGAGCAAGGCAAGGAGGGAGGAAACAGGGCACCTGGGCTAAGCAGACAGAGGACTCAGTTTCAACTTATTTCGCTTAGGGCGGCAGAGGGAACTTTCAGTAGCAGAACCAGGACAGAGGTGTGTCCCTGGGGAGGGCAGCCCTAGTCGTTCCCAACTTGGGAAAGCACCTTAATTATTTCCTTCACAAATACCTATGGGCAAACTGCCTGGATTTGCCAAAACTAGTAATTGTGTAACTGCACTGATTCAGCCACGAAATGGCTGAACAACCCCTTCTTTTACGTAGACCATAAGTAAAAATAAAATTTCTCTTCTAAATACATCTATCCCGTGGACTCTCAAACAACATGGGGGTTAAGGGTACCAGTACCCAGCCTCGTCCAGTAGGAAACCCACATATAGCTTTTCTTTTTAATCCTCCCCCAAGGATTTGTTTTTGATTTTAGAGAGTGCGGGGGAGGGGAACCACATCCACATGGTCAGCACAGTGATGGGCACGGAAGGCAAGTCCCACAGACAGCTGCCGAGGGGCGAGCACTCCGTGAACTTACCACTTGGTCTACCTTCTGGTTATCATCTGGGGACAGCAGCCACTCAATGTCCAGGGGTCCCTGGTCTTCCGGACCTTGGGTAAATTTGCACGGCAAGTAGGCAGTTTCCCCTTTGGCCTTTTCAACCATGTGGTCAGGGCTGGTGATGCTCAAACCTCTGGTGACATCTGCAGAAGGAAACAAGCACATGGACTAAGCACCGGCACGCTCAAGCACCCAGCCCTTCAGAAGAGACACAGGATGCAGTGAAAGCAGGACGCAATTTGGGACCCGAGTAGGGGAGCTCAAACTCAGCGGTGCCCAGTTTTTAGTTTGTGCCTTCGTAACATTAGAATGACAGTATAATCTAATCACTGGGACATATACTGATGAATTCTGACACTTTTTTTTTCCGCCAAGAGTTCTTTAATTGTACATTTTTATTAAATTTGATTCTATAACTTTTATTGAATGCTTAAAAATATTTCTAAGCAAAGAGAATAGATCCCAAGAGTTTTCTCATCCCAAGGAAAAAAACCCGTATTTTTCTTTTTCTGGTTTTTGTTTCTACATGAGCTGATGGGTGTAACTAAACTCACTGTGGTAATTATTTCACAATATGCTCAAGTCAAATCATACAGTTCATCTTAAACATGTAGAGTTCTGTACGTCAATTATATCTCAAAAGAAAAGTTTCTCCAAAACTGGAAAAGAAGAAATCGTCACATATAAGCAAGAAATATATAACAGTTGGAGCGTTGTCCTGTACACCAAAAGGTTGCGGGTTTGATTACCGGTCAGGGCACATACCTGGGTTTTCAGTTGGATCCCAGTCAAGGTATGTATGGGATACAACTGATCAATGTTTCTCTCCCACACTGATGTTTCTCTCTCACTCTCTAGTTCTCTCAAAATAATTTTTTTTAAAAAAAGAATATGAGAATGAAAATTTGGTATTAAAAAAAATTTCCTAATTACTCTGTGCTTTTAAGGTTTTTATTTTGTAAAAATAGAATTAAAAAGTTAAATGACATCAGACATCTAAATGTGTCTAAATTCAAATCCTAATCATGGTCTCAGTACTTCTACCTAGTCATTAGAATAAAATGACTTAGTTTTCATAATAGTGTATTTTATTCTTATTTGATACATAAAAATTACTTTTATCTTAAAAGAGTACCTTAGAAAAGTTACATATATATAAAAATAATCTGGGAAGATATCTACCAAACTGTTAACAGCAGTTATTTTTTTGAGAACTGAGATTTTTAAGAAAGATGACTGCCCATTCCTGTTTTATACTGAGATGTTCTTACTACGTATACTACTAAAGAAATTTTAAGCAGGCTTTTAAGTGGCTTTCAGTATGTCATTTTCAAAAAATGTCTAAAACATGCAGCATATACCAGATACAAAAATCTCAAGATCATACAAAACAGTTACTGGGTTTCCTAGCAACAATGAAGGGGCCTCTTTACACAAGAGGCAGTTTTTCAAGTGTTGGATGTTTGCAACAGCCACGAAAGTAACTTTTAAAAAAAATTTATTTTTCAATTACAGTTTATATTCAGTATTATTTTGTATTAGTTCCAGTTGTATAGCATAGTGGTTACACAATCATACACATTACAAAGTGGTCCTCCTGATCTATCAAGTACCCACCTGGTACCATACATAGTTATTACAATATTATTAACTATATTCAAAAGGCAGACACTTGGTCTCAAGCAGTGTCTCCAGGGATTCTTTCCTAATACTGCCCAATTCTATTTAAGAAGCAAACTGAATGATAATTTAAGTTGCAGGATCAAACATAGTCTGAAAACTGAATCAAATAACAAATCTTGTAATTTTATTCAAACTTATATTCAGAGTACGACAAAATATACAGCACATTATCAACAAGTATTTGCAAGGTCCAGTTAATAAGTGCTCGGCACTGGATTAGATGAATAAATAAAAAGAATCATGTCCCATTTGGGCATATGTCCCATTTTGGCAGTGACTGAAATAATCACTCAGTCCCAAATCACTTGTGGGATCGGCAGAGTTTCTTTCCTGCCCAGTCTGACTTCTATCTGAGCATCAAAATGACGAGTTCATCAGTGTATTTTTTTAGTCCTTTATGTTGTCAATCTCCTACTAAGGCCTTAGATCTATTTCCACCCTGAGAACGGAGAATTGGAGATCCTAGAAAGCACTAACTCCAACTGGCAATGCTTAAACAGACAGCCCACCTTGATTTCTTTAATTTTACTTTCGAGTTTAAGCTACATGTTAACTGGGATGGTCTTCAGTTATTTTTCCCCTCAAGCAATCTTAAAATCATAGGAAGTTGGAAAGTGCTCATGAAATTTTGTGGTTGATTCAAAAAGAGAGAAGTAAACATGTGAGGACTTTTAATAATGTTTTGAGTGACGAAAGTCTTGGAGAAAAACAGGAGAAACAAAAATTATGAAGTGAAAATCAAGTTTACATTAAATATTTTAGGTAAGAAAAATCAGCAGGCAGCATTCAATAAACACTCACTAAATGAAGGATAGTTTTGTGTTCTATCACTGAGGAAACAAACAAAAGGAATGCTACGAAACATGCTTTCCATGTATTTACCTACACCAGCAAGATAAATGTGAAGTCTGACCAGTGCAGTGGCCTGTGCACAGGGATTGAAATCACAGTCTGAATGTAAAATAAAGACATGAGAGGCCAGGTGTTTCCTACCCTGCACCCACCGTGAGTGTTGCACATTTGCTTTTGAAGCCAAAGACCTGACTGTCACTGGTTTTCTCTACAGCAGAGCAAAACTTCAGGTACTCAGCTAAGTAAACAGATAAAAAATAAAAATCTCATAGGCACAAGGACCTTCATATCAGAGAAGGCGAGAGAATCTACCGGAGATGAAAGATGATCCATTTCAAAACAGGGGAGAAAAATTAAGTTGTAATGTGGCTAAAAGTATGTGAAAATAAAGTCAGACCTTTACCTATTGAAGATGGAACGACAGCAGTGAAAGTGTCCTGGAGGTCTGGGGCCAATCACACAAGGACATCAGAGGAAGCTCTAGGGGGAGGAGTGGAGTCCCCAGCTGTGTGGGTCATGCTTTCCCACCTGAAAAGCCCCCTTTCTCCCACCTCCAGCCCCTAATCAGAGGATCCCCACCTTTCACTTCCTCTCAAAGGGTTTCCCGATCCCCAGGCAGTCAGGGTTAACCACTTCCTTCTGTTACACAACACTCTTAGGAGGTAGTCGTTTACCTGCCCCTGCCCTTAAGCAAATAGTTTCACTCACTTAACAGATTTTCAGGGCTTATCTTTGGAAGGTACATCCCAAGCCTTATCTAGCAAGCCCTCTACCCTGGCCCTGTGGTTAAACAAAACTGTAAAACAGCAACTGGAGGGCAGAGCTCAAGAGTAGAGGGAAGGTGAAGGAGCCAGTGAAAGGGGAGTGGTTGGCGAGGGGAGAGGGGACCACCAGGCCTTGTGGAGAAAACACCAAGGCCATGGGAAGATCACGTATCCAGGGAAGCAGAGGTGGACCGACAACACCCAGACGGGAGGTACAGCTCAGAAGGGGACGCCTGTCATGTGCTGATGGGATCAGCCCATTGCTTATTACTTTAATATTCACATTACGAGAAAGGTTAGCAAATCTGGTTAAAACAAAAACTAACGTGATTGCAGCTTTATATACAATGATGTTAAAATGAGGAAAATATGACATTAAGAAAAGCTTCTTTGTGAATATTCTAAAGTCCCAACTATGGATGAAGAAGAGCTGCTGGTCTGCCTTTCACCTATCTCTAGAACATCAGGCAGAAAACTATTCCACACTCAAAATCTCTGGAGTTATCCCAAAGATATTAAGCAAAAAAGAAAAATTAGAAATTAAAACAAAAATTTAAATTTAATTTCTAAAGTCCTGTATATTTCTTTAGTTTCTTGGAAAGGGGAATATTATGTCGACCTTAATGTCAGTTGTGATAAACAATTTATCTGACATTGAGATTTTTGAGAAATGTTAAAGAATGTCATAGAGGTTACTATTCTAAACACAGAGGACATAATCATTCAATCGGATTGTAGAGTTGGGATCACAGAAGTTCCTAAGTTACATAAAAACACAATAGTAAAGCCCTGGTAGGGTGGCTCAGTCTGTTGGAGCATCATCCCATACACCAAAAGGTTGCGGGTTCAATTGCCGGTCATGGTGTTATGGGCAGTTAAAGACATGAGCAGAGCAAGGACGACAGGCCAAGTAGAGAAAGCCCCAGATGGCTAGCAAGGAGCAAAACTGGGAAACAAGAACCTCACCCTCAGGGGAACCTCTCCTCTCTAGCATGTCACTAGTCATGCAGTTTAGGCCCCATGACCTTTTCCTCCCTAAACATAACATCTAGGCCTCAGTTGTAGTTCAGCTCCAGGCACAGAAAAGCAGCAAAACCAGATAAGTGGCGCCTTGGCTGCCTCAGGACCAGATACAATGACCAATGACCCTGCCCTGGAACCAACCAGTCAGTGAAGACCAAGACCCTGAAAGAGCACCCCTGGAAAGCTGATGAATATTCTACTGAGACCCTCCCCTAAGGCCTCCCCTAAGATTCCCACTTGCCAGAGAGAGAGAAATATGCTCACGACAAAGGACCCAGGGTGCTTCCCCCTCCTTCCCTCCTAGGGGACCCCAGGAGACTTGCAACCAGGGGAGCAATGGGCAGCAGGAGCTCATCCAGGGCTAACCCCCGAGCCTGTCTCCAGGCCCCCTTCTCTCTCTGACTCCTCAGTGAGCCAGAGCAGCCCAGCCAGGCTCTCCTGTTACATCCTCTGTGCCCTTCCTTGTTTCACTGTCCTAAGTACATTTTTGTTGCAGCCAATACATTCTTATTTTGCCACACTTTGTCTCTTGATTGAAATCTTTCCTTCAAGAAGACAAGAACTAAGCTCCCTCGTCTCCCGGGTAACATGGGCACATACCTAGGTTGAATTTAATCCCTGGTTGAGGCATGTATAGGAGGGAGCCAATTGACGTTTCTCTTTTTCTTTTTCTCTCTCTCTCTTTCTCTCTTCCTCTCTCACAAAAAAAAAAAAAACAATAAAAAACATACCCTTGGATGAGGATTAACCCCCCCAAAATTGGAAAAAATTCTTTCTCTATCTCCTATTTAAATAATACTACGTCTTTTTATAACTTTGAGGTCAACACCGAGGGCAGGGGCTATAACTTACTTATTTGCACGATAAATTAAAATTGTTTATCTGTTAATATTTTTATAAACTTAATTTTTTGTTTTGTAATATGTTTGTAACTTTTTATATTTGAGGTGCATTTAGTTTCAGTTTTAGAAATTTTGTACATATTCTGTACTCTCTAGAATAAAATACTAGTTTTTATATTGTATTCTATATTATTATGCAAAATAAATGCCAAAATACCAAAACCAAAAATGAAACATAGTAAAAAATGATCCACTAGAGCAATATTAAGAAATCAAATGGACAATTCAGGAACTAGGGTGTTTACTGACTGCGACAAGTATAATTTTGTTGTTTGCTAAATACTACAGATGTCTGGGTTAGCAAGCAAGTCACTGGGATATTCCAAACCCCATGCAAAAATGCAACTGCAGCAGGCAGTTAGACAGACATGAGCTGAGCAAGGACAGTGGGCCAGGTAGGAAAGGTCAGCAGGGTGCCTAGCAATGGGAAAAACTGGTAAAACAAGGACCTCACTCCCAGGGTAACCTTTCCTCCCCTAGCATATTGCTGGTCATGCGGTTTAAACCCCCTGAACTTTCATGTCACTGGTCATGGTGTTTAGACCCCATGACCTTTCCTCCCTAGAGATCATATCCAGGCCTCAGCTGTATTTCAGCTCCAGGCCCAGAAAAACAGCAAAACCGGGCACGTGATGCCAGGACCAGCTGCATTGACTAATGACCCCCTGCCCTGACACTCAATCAAAGACCATGATCCTGAAAGGACACACCTGAAAAGCTGATGGTCAGTCTAGTGGGATCCTCCCCTGGGACCTCCCCTAAAAGCCCCACCCTTAAAAGCCCTTAGGATGGAGGACCCAGGGCTCTCCCTCCCAGGAGCAGGCTCATGCCTTTCCCCTTCCCCTCATCTGCCTCCCAGGTGCATTACCTTTACCTTCCTCTCTCCTAAGCTCCAAGGACACTTGTTTCCTGAGACCATTTCTTCTACCACTCACTTCTACCTCTGTGATTTTCTAAATAAAATTTCTCTTATAGTTTAAGTCTTGGCTCTGAATTCTTTCCTAGCCAGAACCCAAGTACTGAGGTTGCTGAACCAAGGTCTGGTCTGACCCCCACCGGTCTAACACCTGGTGCTGTTCTCACTGCTGCCAACACAACCACTATGTTATCTGGATCATTTCCTTCCCCCGTCACCAGATGTTAATTCCAACCGGAGCCAATTCCCTTCTTCCTTCTCACCATGAAGTAGCCCTGGGATTAGCAATATTTAAAAGTCACCTAAACAGCGTTTCTAAAACGCAAGAAGAAAAACATTTTAAATATGTTAATCTAGTTACCTACTCCAACTAGGCTTTTAAATGCCTGAGGGATTAAAGAAAATACTTAAGGAAGGTAGAAATTATGCTCTGTGCTGTCCAGGAGTTTTGGTTGTTTAACTCCCATGTGTGCTACTCAGTACAGTATGTTAATATGTACATAGAGCTAAGAAAAGTCAGAGAAGTTAATAACAATGAGAAATGATATTAAGTATACTTATTTGCTTTTCTATGCAGCTTTTTAAAAATATAAATTCCCAGCTCTCCACCCATAAGAAATCAAAAAGCAGGTACCCAGGAAATAAACTGAGATGGAAACAATCATCTTAACAATAAATAGTAATAAACAGTAACTGAGGACTTATTACATGCCAGGCACGTCTCAAAGTACTTCAAACATATTCATTCTTTCAATTCTCAAAACAACTCTGAGGGAGGAACTACTGTTATCCCCACTGTAAAGCAAAGGAACAGAGACACTGAAAGGTATTTAAGCTACTGAAAGGAACAAGACACACATGCAGGCAGCCTGGCTCCCAAGCCCCACGCATCCTGTAAGTAGCAGTCCACAGTCAACACTCCTGGACGTAGAGATTTCATTTTTAAAATCACTATAAAACACAGGATGTTGTCAGAACCCCATTCCAATCACCGTGGTGGATGACAACATGGAATTTTATTTTTCTTCTCGACATTTCTAAGGACACATTTTAGGTAGCACATGGTTCAGGAGTTTGGGTGAACCTTTTATTAACAGAAAGATAAATACCAGACTAGGATTCCAGTGCCAAGTTTTTCACAAGAAAAGCTTGATCATTTTGGACACGTTGCTTCTCCAGGGCTCAAACACAAATTAAGGGTGTTGAACTGAATTATCTATTGCAGAGCTAAATCTGTCCTGATTTTAGACCATCAGTCAATCAACCTATAAGAAGCCTTTCCCAGACAGCCACCCCCCCCCCCCCCACAACCCAAAGGCGGCAGCAGCTCCAAGTCCACCCCACAAGGCTGCCATTTCTGAAGCAGTCACATACCGGAGTGTGGCAGCAGTCCTGCCAGTAACAGTGTGGGCTCTGAAGTCGGATCTGGGTTCAATTTCAACCTGAGCCTTCCACCTGCTTGACCACAGGCAAGTACTGCTTTCTTTAAAATGGGAGTAGTAATAATGCCGACTTCACCGCAGGGATTAAATAAAATGATGCGTGTAAAGCTTCAGAATATAGGGTGTCCCCCCCAAATATATACACATACATTTTTGGATAGCTCAATTGATGTTTCTTTCTTTTCAGACTTAACCCATTGGAATTAATAATTATTCAAGTGTGTGTACATTTTTTGGGGACACCCTGTAGTTCCAGCATAACCCAGTATGATCCTTGCAATAGACAGTGTCTGTATGATAGCTCACTGTCACCTTACAAGCCTGTCACTCCTGCTAGGATATAAACTTCTGTAGTATGGGGAGGGTATCTTTAATCTTTCATCCCTCACACTTATTCCATATAGGAAGAACTAAAAATGTGTTATATAAATAAATGACACTGAAATATATCTACTAGGATTGGCAATCAGAACATCGCTGGTGACCTAGGCCTAACCCGATTCAGTAAAGGATGTGTGGAGAGTTGCAATGGTATGTATCTGACTGATACATCAGAGGCTGAGGTTTATGAGTAAAAACAGAAGTGACTGACTACTGTTTTGAGGAACTTCTGAGGCTGTCCAGGACAGGACAAAAAAGTGTGATGTGTGGTTACAGAAAGTTTGTTCTGAGATGAGAAATGTAGAGCATGTCTATCAGTCAAAAGGAAATAGCAATTACATGGTAGAACACACACAGTAGAAACACTCAGAGATGTAAGGATCGAGGTACCGGGAACGGATGATCCTTAGAAAAACGGGAGATCAGACACCTTTAAATTAGAACGGAAGGGCCCTGGCGGAGTAGCTCACGCCAAGGTTGTGGGTTCGATCTCCAGTCAGGGCACGTACAAGAGCCAACTAATGAATGCGTAAATAAATAAGTGGAACAAAAAAAAATCAATGTTTTTCTCTCTCCCTCTCTCAAAATCAATAAGTAAAATAAAATAAATTAGAATGGAGAGGACATAAAAAATATACTTGTGGATAATTTTTGAGGGTGTGGAGCAACTAGAACTGTCATAGTCTATTGGTGGGAGTGTCAATCGGTATGACTGACTTTGGAAAACTGGCAGTATCAACCACAGCTGAATGTATAACCTACGGGACCCCAGAAACTCAACTCATAGGTAGAGAAATGTGTGCACCCGTGCACTAAAACCCATGCACAAGAATGTCATAGCAGCGCTTTTCTCAACAGCAAAAAACTGGAGAGGAAAAAATGACCATCGGCAGTAGAATGGGTAGATCGACTAGTGTGGGCAAATACAGATACCACCAAGTGAGGAAAAGAAACAAACCAAAGTCGCACAATGTGAATAACCTAACGAACCTGAGAGTGAGTAGAAGTTATAAAGAAACATACTGTACAGTTCCACTTATATAAAGCACTGACAGTACACCAATTTCTGTTAAAAATCAGAGGAGAGCAAAGGAAGTAACTGCAGGGAGCATGAGGGGACTTGTGAAATGTGGGTTATTTCTATTTCTTGATCTGGGTGACATTACATGGATGTGTCAGTCTGTGATAACGTCGTCACCTGTACACGTAAAAATAATGCTCTAGACCACCTACTTTCCTATGTATGAATGTCACACTTCACATAAAAGGTTTACTTGAAAATAAGTTTAAAAAGAGCTGAAGGAGTTAGAGGCAGGAAAGCTATTTTTATTTTGTCTTTGTTAAAATATAATGTTCTGATGCTTTATAAATGTACTTCAAATTACAATAAAACCAGTCTCCCGAGTGCACACAGCTGTGCCTTAGCTCTTCCTCTCCAGCTGTGCACCAGCCCTTGAGCAGGAGCAGAGAAACTGGCCTGTAGGACTGATCCACAGCAGGGATGGGAGCTGCAGTTTGGCCATGGGACCCGGAGATTTGTGAAGAAATTCTGGTTTTACAGTCACCAGAAGCAGAGGTCAGTCTTGCTCAGTGGTTAGAGCGCTGGCCCACAGACTGAAGGTCCCAGGTTGGACTCCTGCGAAGCGTGTGAACCTCAGTTGCAGGCTCGATCCCCCGCCCCGGTCGGGGTGCATGCGGGAGGCAGCCAATCCATGTGTCTCTCTCACATCCATGTCTCTCTCTCTCTCTCTCTCTCTGAAAAAGCAATGGAAAAAAATATCCTCAGGTTAGGATAAAATCAATCAATCACTGTATTTTAGAGATCAAGGCACTGTGGCGTGTGAATTGTAAAAAAATGTAAATCCTAAAATGCCAAGATAACGCTGCGACGGAGGGTTGGGGGAGGGGACAGGAGAATGAAGTATAGGGGTTCAGAACAAGTCACCCCAAGACGTGCCTCTGTAGTGTGCAGGTTATTCTGAGCTAAAGGAAAGCAAGACCTTTTGGACCCAAGAGAAACTAGGAAGAATCTGAATTAGCGACCTTGCCCATAATCAGCTATATGTCAGGGCAAACCATGAATGACTCATCCTGCACTGACCTTCTGAAGCCACAAGGCACCTTATGTCATCCTTGGCTCACAAAGCCAGACAGACATCTTTTATCTCTTCCTGAGGCTCTCCTACATGTGGGGTCGCTGGCTCTCTCACACAGGTGGGGTTCTCACGCACACACGTCTATTAAATTGGGTTTTCTCTGGTTAATCTGTCTCCTATTGATGTAATTGTTAGACCAGCCAAAGGACCCTTGAGGACAGAGGCAGTTCCCTCCTCCCCCACAGTGGCAAGACATTTCTTGGTCTGTGTGGAGAAGCAACCAGAAGTCTGGTATAAGCAGGAGACTCGGGGCTGAGGGGCTGGTACACAAGTGGAGGGGAAAACGGTCTGGAGAAGCCAGTGGGGCCCCAAGAGAATAACCGGAAAGCCATACGTTCACGTTGCATCGCCCCTCTGATAGTCAGTGCAGTTAGCTAGTTATTAACAAAGGGAGGGAGCGAGGGGATCAGAAGTCACCCTAATAAGCTAGGGAGCTGAATCGGACACGCATCCCGCTGCACTGGGACGTCACGGCATTCACAGGCTCCCCAGGGACCACCGCACCCACCACCCTCTGGACTGAATCCTGGAAGTGGACAGGAAAAACCTCCCTGGAGAGCAGCCGGCCTGGGACTGGGATTATGGGGGGCGGGGGGGAAATTCCGTTGCCAGCACATGTGCAGTAGAAGCCAAGAGCACAGGTAGCCGTCCTACTTTGAGGCATAAAAGGGTGAAGCCTGGCCTGGGAAAGCACCCTACTGGACAGGGGCATGGAAGTCCTGAAGGTCTGGGAGAGGGCCCAGCACAAGCCTGGGAAAGCCCGGGAAACACTGGGTGATTTGAAAGAGGGCTCCCTCATTCAGAAAACCAAGAAAATAATACGGATGATTATCAGGAACTTCAGGGCAGTTGTTGCCAGAGCCTGTCCACCCTCTACACCCCGAGGGTGTGCTATTTCCCTCCACCCCAATAAATCTTACCACTACATTTAAATTTCTCCCAGGCGTGTGCCCTTTGAAATGAACTTCTCAGGACACTGCAAGAACCCATTTCACCCGCAACTATCTGCCCCCCAGCCCTGCTCTGCGGAGTCCCTCCTCCAGACTGAAGTTTGCTGAGTAGCAAAATGATGCCTTCCTCATTTCTCTCAAAGCACCTATTTCAAAATGTCACCCGTAAGTAGACATTATTTACCCACAAACTTCATCCACAGAGATTGAGGTTCTCTATAAATACTTAACACATAATTTATAAATCAGGACCAGGGAAAATATAAATTATAATTGAAAGCCAGACAAGCGGAGTTAAGAATGTGAACATGCAGACAGATAGATTGTAAGTATTTGTTGTACTGGATTGGGACCACCCCTTCCCCGCTCCCATTACTCACTCCCTCTCTCACACACACTCACACACACACACACACACTCCCTCCCTCTCTCTCTCTCTCTCTCACACACACACACACACACACACACACACACACACACACACTCCCTCTCTCTCACACACATACACACACTCTCACACACACACACATCTCAGGAAAGCATTCAAATTTTGATTTGGATAAAAATTAAGTCTGTCTTTTTCCAACTGTGCAGTCTATTGCCTTCCCCGTGTTCTCTAATACACAGATGCTAATTTCAGAATTCTCTGGCAAAACAAATGCAAATAGGGTATTTTGCATTATGGGTAAAACAGACCCGTTGCCATGGTGAATATTTCCACCACCTCCATAGAATAATCTCTATCACTCCATTTTTAAAAACCTGCCTTTGCTTCCTTGCTCATAAAAACCTCAGGCCTGCTTCCTTTAATTAGCACGAGACAGGACGACTGAGTACGTGGTGTAGGAGAAAGAAAAGAAAGCAAAAGCGCAAGTGAAGTGTCTTATAAAGATGAGATCACAGAAAACAAAAAAGCAAAGAAATAGACATAATAGCAAAATGAGTAAATAATGTTTCTCTCTTTATGGAAAATCCCAAAGCTAATAAAGGAAGGGTTAATGACAGTAAGAAAATCATCCCTGTTATAAGCACGTCTAACTTGATTGCCCCGATTTTGGCATTAATTCCTTTCTAATATCCCAAAGTGAATTCAGATTTCCCTAGCAACCGTCGCCATGGGCCATTCTGGTCTCATTCTCTCCATAAGTGCATTTATTCCCCCAAAGGCGAGTTAAACGTGTGATTTCTGTGCATGTATTTGTTTTTTCTGCCTTATACCTAAAATATAAATGCATATAACTATGGAATAAAGACAGCTGATGTAATTTTGCGTAGAAGTAACAAAATCTCTGGCAATCACAAGAAACTAAATAAAAAACAAGAGACTTTATCTAACTCACAGCAAACAAGAATCCCATGTAATACAAATAACTATATTTTTGTGTTTTTTGTTGTTAATTCTCACCTGAGGATATTTTTTCCATTGCTTTTCAGAGAGGAAGGGAGGGAGGGGGAAAGAGGGAGAGAGAGGAATGTTGATGTGAGAGAGGCATGTCAACCAGAAGCCTCCCCCACGTGCCCCCAATCCGGGGACAGGGACCGAACCCGAAACCCAGGTATGTGCCCTTGACCAGGAATTGAACCCCAGACCCTTTGGGACACAGGCCAACACTCTAACCACTGAACCACACTGGCCAGGGCACAAATAACTATTTTTGAGTTAAAATCTCACGAGAGCAATTCCAAAAGCATGTTCCATTTGACAAGTCTATTTAGATAGCACACAACACCCATGTTTTTCTTAGTAGATGTTCCAAGACTAGATAAGGTAGAAGGTAACTGGAACTAAAGCTCCAGGTTCTGGAGCTGTGCTGACCAACAGAGTAGGCGCTAGCCAATACGGCTACCGAACACCAGAAGAGTGGCTAATGTGAACTGAGGTGTGCTGTAGATCAAATACTGATCAGATTTCTAACACTTAGTGTTAAAAAAATTATCTCATTAAGTTTAATCTGACCATGTGAAAATAATATTTTGTGTATTTTGGGTTAAACAAAATAATTTTCTTGAAAAACTAGATGATTTCCCAACTCTTGCCTCAATATCCCTGCCAGGTATAACCTGTTGGGGCTGAGCAGGTGCCTGAGAGCTCCAATACATCTGAATCTCACATAACATCTGCAGATATGCTGCCTAAGGCAGGCCAGAAAAAAATTTTAATTAAAATATTAATATGAAGTATTCTTCCTACCCCAGGGTTGTCAGGAGAGTGGATTCAAATGAGATGTGTGTGAAATTGTCTTAAAAAGTAAGGAACAATCACTCTTTTAGCCCAGGGTTACCAGTTCATTCCAGAAGTATCAGATTTCACATTGTACAACCACGTTGGTTAAAAAGTCTTCTCAATTCTTACCGTAGAACTACCTGAAACAAAACACTCAGAAGTTTTTGTCTGGTCTATTAGAGAAAGCACCCAGGGGAATCAATCCTCTGGTATTTCAAGAGTTCAGAGCACTCTTCACTGGGGAATCAGAGAGACTAGGGAGAGTCTGGTAGAGTCACTGTAACCGGTTAACAAAGATGCAGTGCAAGACATTGGGTTCAGTGTATCAGAATGTTCCTTGGATTCCTTGAGAGCATTTCATCTGTGCAGCCCAAACCATCCTTCCTTTGGAGAAACCTATAAAACTCACAAAGAACATACATCTACCACAGTGATTTTCGGCCTTTTCCTCTCATGGCACACATAAACTAATTACTAAAATTCTGCAGCACACCAAAAAATATGCTTTTTGCTGATCCGACAAAAAAAAAAAAAAAAAAAAAGGTATAATTCTGAATCATTCACACCAGGCAGCTATTGCTGTGTTGGCTGTTGTCATTTTTTAAAAAAACTGACAATCTAAGGGAAAAGAGGTCAGTGTCCTTGACTAAATAGTGAGGCTAAAACTTCTTGTGGCACAGAGATGAAAATCTCTGATCTATCCTATGGGAAGGTGAAAAAGTTACCATGATTATTTATGGTAACCTTCTTTCTCCAAATCTCTATATATTTTTATCTCTTAGAAGTAAATGAAAATAAAGTCATTCCCATTTCAGCTGATAAAATATCTTCCAAAAAATGAAAATGATTTAACAGTTTCCAAAGAAATCTGAATTGTTCAGTACGTATAAACACTGGTTAACTTGACCATCAGTCCTTTTTCTCAGCAACTATCAAAGGACAAACTAAATGGGCCACTGATCTCATACCTACCCTAAAAATAGACTGCTATGATCTCCTTCCCTTGGTCAACAGGGCTGGCAATAGTCTTTTCTTCTAAGAGCACCCAAACAATGAAAATAAATTGCAAATACTGCTGAGTCAAGTTAAGGCCTTTAAGACTTAAACTCTAACTGGCTAACTCTTTATTAGAAACTCGCAGAATAGGGGAGTTCATGAGGTGAGGGAAGAAAGGCTACAGACAAGACCAGTGGGAAAACACAGAAGAGAAAAAGTGTGTCTTTAAGTCACAGCTTTGCCACTGAATGTAGAAACATTTTCAACTTCCTTCCCATTTTCTTTTACATGGAGATAGGAATGCATTCAACAAATTGTACAAATCACAAAGAAATGCCACTAATAGAGCCCCCAATCACAAACTCTGTGTATGGGCTTCCTGTACAGATCGCTTCAGCAGGCCCAGGTGGCCTTCACCATCCCCATGACACCCTGCCACTGCACTGTCGGCCCTGGTGAAGACACTGAGTAGACAATAAGGTAAGGAACCAGAGCTAGAAAAGCGTGACGCTTTTTACTTCCACTTAGCACCACCTCCTTAAAAGAAACCAATCAACCAATGATTCTAGGATATTACATTTGTTTTCTCAAGCAACACAAGAGAGGTGAAAGGCAGTAATGTAAAGCCATAACCTCATTTTAGTTAAATTTTAATTACTTCCTGGGTTACTTTAATAACTATTTTAAAGTTCACATTCATTACTTGCTGGCCACCAAATGAAGCAAATCAAAAATTCGCAGTCTCAAGTCATGCCTTTATTTCATTACATTCAATAATGAGAGGAAAGGTATAAAACAAGGCGGGGGTGGGAGTAACAGGCTGCAAACAAGAGGTTAAAATGAGGCTGGAGTGGTATAAATTCTGCCCATTACTGAAGGCGTGGCACGTGGCAAAGCTGACACACAAAGCTGGCCTGTGCAGGACACTGAGCCCAGCCCTGCCCAACTCCTCTCCGATGTACTTCTTCTCGATCTTCAAATGCTCTTTCCCCTCTAGGGGTTTTTCTCAAGCCAACAAACATGAACTGCTGTCTAGTACGTAGTACACCTTTCCCCATTTATTCAATTAACATGCACTGTGCCGTACACTGGGAATGAAAGGAAAAATAAACAGACAATCCCTGACCTCACAAAATGTACAGCCTGGCGAAGGAAAACAATCACAATGAAGGCACACCTGGTAAGTGTTACAACATGCTCCAGCGGCGGGAAGCTATTTCAACCATCGTGAGGCGCTGGTATAACCTGGAGTAGTGGCTGGGCAGACACAAGGGACTCTGAAACTGACCGGATGTAAGCAGTGAAAGAACAGGAGTCACGTACAGAATCCAGATTTCTGCCTGGGCACTTCGGTCGGCTGAAAACGCCGTTTAATATGAGAGGCCACAGTGGTACGTAGACAGGATCGACTGAAGCGGCCTGTGGGAAGTCTAGGCAAAGATGTCAAAAGTGGGTGGTTTGAAATTATGGGCAAAGCTTGGGGAACAGACTAGAAACAGACTGGAGACTGTGAGGACATAAGTGGCAGCTGAAGCCATAAACTAAGAAAGCCCAACATTGAAGGTGCAGAAGGAAACTGGGCCCACAAAGGGATATGAGGAACAAGGTTCTAGATCTGGGTGGCTGGGAGTTAAAGGAGTCCTTCTACCTTTACCCTGGGTTTGCTCCTGTCCCCTGGAATTACAGCCATATGTCAAAACATATGCAAAACAACTGCCGGCACATCTGCGAGTGCACTGTGCATTTCTTGCTCTCCCCACCTGAGGCCCACTCCTACATGCACTGCAATCTGGCTTTTCTCTAACCGCTACAAAAACTGTCCTCCCTGTGCAATCGATTAAGTTCCTGAACGTTCTTGGTAACTTCCTAATGTAAGACCCACTGGCCCCATTTCTGTAGGCCGGTGGGTCTCACCATACTGAGAGGATGAGGGGTATCTGAGACCTCATGCCTGTCACTCCTGATTGTTCACCTTCTGCCTACTGCTAGATGTTGACGTTCCAGTGTCACATCTCACCTTCTCTTCTGGTCCTTCCTGCTTGTCCTGGTTAACCTCCCACGGATGTCTCCTATCAGCGGTGATTCTCAATTCTCTCACTAATCCTCCCCCCTCTCTCCTGGGATCCAGTCCTTTGTTTAAATCTCCTTGCTGGATATTTTTCACCTTCAGTCCCCCTCGGGCGCCTCAAATACAACCTGTTCAAACTTAAGCTCATCATTGCCTTCCTAAAACTTGCTCTTTTCTTTGTAAGTGACATCAGCATTCACTCAAGCCAAAAATCTTACTGCTGCTCTCCAACTTCTTCTTGCCACTCAAACAACCAGTTCCACAGCATCTCCCTCAAAACAACTTTCAGATCAAAGAGGAAGCCCAAACACCTCTGCTATGTTTCAACAGAGACTGTTTATGCCCAGGTCATCCCAGATGGAGTCCTGCCTTAGACCTGCCAGGTCTGCCTGCCTCCAGAACTGCTGCGAGTTCTGCACCATTCAAGAGAATGATGCTGGTGTACACCCTCGCTTCAATGCGTCCACGGGCTTCTTGGTGCCACTGCGGGGTGGGGGAGTGAGGGGCACTTTACCTTGACAGATCTCTATCACTTCTCATCTCCTAATAAGCTCTTGGAACAGCCTGTAGATCTTTGCCCACCCAAAGTGTGATCAGCAGTGACATCATGGGGAACTTGTTAAAATGCAAAATCTCAGGCCCCACCCCACACTTTCTTTGTAAGAATGACTCAGGTGCACATCAAAAGTTTGAGATGTGCTGGCTACATGCTTTATATGCACTTAATTTCTTAGCTCCCAAGACACGTCATACCATTTCGGATCTCCATGTCTTTCCAAAGCTGTACCACCTGCTGGGAATGTCCTATTGAACCTTCTGCACCTTGTAGTCCTATTCTAATGTAAGGGCCCCTAGCACAAGCATAGGACATAGTAGGCCATAAATACGTGAATGACTGGACCATTTAATCAGTTAATTAACAGATGAGTCTGAGGTACTGAAGTGCATTCAGGTGGAAGTTGAATGTCAGGCAGTTGGAAATAGAGGCCCAAAATTCAAAGGAGGGGTGGGCTGAGCTGGTAATCTTTTTAAGTCACTAGCAACTATTTGGAGGTTATAGTAATGAATAGGTAAGGTCACCCAAGTTAAAGATGGAGATGAAAAGATGACTATGTGCCAAATCATGGGGCAGGCTGACACTGAGAGGCCTACTGTGGAAGGCAGTGTAAAACAGGTTAACAGGGCGGGAAAAGACAACAGGTGTCAAGGAGCTCCAAAAAAATAAATGGATCTGGCCCATGTTACTGTTACCTTTGGCAACTGAAGCGGGGGTGGGGTGGAGTGGAGTGGGGGGTAGAACAGAACACTGAGGCCAGAGATAAAGCAGATGCTTAACTGCTCTAGCCTAATAACGGAAAGAAACAAGGCTAGTGAAATGACCACTACATGGATCATCATTAGAGGACAAGAAGGGAGAGAAAGAGAAATGGAACAGACGAGAGCTACATCATATACATGGGTCTAGTGGCAAAGAGGCTGAAAACTTACAGTCATGCAACATTTGCTGAACATTTGCTCTCTGCCACATTCCACAAGCCGACACTGGGACTGTAACACTGGACAACACAGGTAACGCCCTGCCCTCTGACCTAGTGCAATGAGATAAATGGAGGAAATGATGGAGACGGCACAACAGACAGGTTAAGGAGCCAACATAGGGTGGCTTGCCTTGAAGAAAAGGAAGCTTTTGTTCTGGTGGTTGGCATAAATGGCAGGATGGTAAATATGAAGACAGGGGTACATGGAGGAATAAAGTTCACATCTAATAATTTTTTTTTAATGTAAAGGAAAAGATTCCAGAAAAGCAAAAAGATAAACATTTCACTTTGCTCCTCAACTCTGTTGTTGGATCCCCATTCTTGACACATAAAGCAACTGAGGCACACAGAGAAGACAGAGGCCTGCTGCCATCAAATGGCTGACAAGTGGCTGGGAGACCAGAATCACTGGCCAGTACATTTTAGTTCCCTTCATGTTGACAGTGTGAAAAACAGCAGCACCCCAAACTTTAACAAGATCCCCAGGTGCTGCTGCTCAGCTGATACATGAGCCACATTAGTCTACACCACCAGTCTACGCCCTGGATCCTCATGTTTTCAACAAAGACAAAGGATTCAAAGGGCTAATAATAAAAGCCTTCATACTTGGCACACAGTCAAGCCAACAGCACGTTTTATGAAATGACTAATAACCAGTAATAGAAATTTAGGATGTGGATCAGAGGTAATCAAAGAGGAAAGTATGCCCTGGCTGGATAACTCAGTCGGTTAGAGCATCGTCTCAATACACCAGGGTTGTGGGTTTGATCCCCAGTCAGGGCACATATAAGAAATCAACCAATGAATGCATAAGTAAGTGGAACAACAAATTGACGTTGTTTCTCTCTCTCTTAAATCAATAGGTAAAAAAATGTAAAAACAATTTTTAAACAAGAGGAAAGTAGCTACTTTATAGGCAGAATAGCATAGTTATAAGAGAAAGAATTAAGAAGGAAATTTGTGATCTTGGCAAGTTCCAGAGCCACTGTGCCTCAGTTTCCCCACCTGTACAACAGGGATCATCATAATACATACCCTCAAGTGAGTATATGTAAAGCCCCTAAGACAATGCCTGGTATTTAATAACTGTTTAATCAAGGCTTTAATTTCACTACCACTGCTACTGCTCTACTACTACTGCCACCACCATTACTAAGACTGTAGTCTGACTTGCTACCAGGTTAATAGCAATGAAAAGGAATTCTATCAGCAACCAGAGTATGCCACAAAACTCTTTACAACCCAACCAGAGACAGCTCTAGAGGAAGCTCTACCACTCACAGCACTGCCATTTTTAAAACATGAAAGCCTCCACCTTGTTTTGCCAATTGTGGGATTATGCTACCACTCAACTTGAGTTCATAGCAAGAAACTTCTAAAGTGGCAAGAAGTAGCTGAAGAAATACTCAAAACCATACATCAAGTACACAGTTTTTGAGTTGTGTCCTAAGTTAGAAAATTAAAATTATAAATAGTTGTCGCCCTGCTGGGTGTGGCTCAACGGTTGAGCATCAACCTAGGATCCAGGCGATCAGGGTTCGATTCCGGGTCAGGGCACATGCCCGGTTGCGGGCTTGATCAATGACTTTCTCATCATTGATTCATTGATGTTTCTGTTTCTTTCTCTCTCTCTCTCTCCTTTCCTCTCTCTTAAATCAATAAAGATATATTTAAAAAAAATAAAAGCAAAAATAGTTGTCTTGTAGTGAGATGTTCACTGTACCCTACTGTACACATTATGTATCAAAATACCCTCGGTTGAGATTGTGCCTACCACAGTGAGGCATCCATAAAAATCCAGACAATTATCCAAACACCCTTGGAAAAATATTTCTCTACATGGTTTGTTCTACTTTTCTGGTTTAGATGCAGCCTAAAGCAGTTTTCCCCCCCATAAAGAACACAAGCATCCTGTTCTCAGCTTCAACTTCAGTTTGGCCCTTGACAAAACAAAAATGGGAGTGTACCATGTAAACTGGTTACTGACCCTTCATCTTTTCCAGAGAAGCTTTACTTTGGAAATTTCAGCCAGATCTAAATGATATGTATCAAAAAGGTGGAGGTAGTGCTATAGGCTCAGATAGAAGATTAGGCTTGTTAATAGAATGCTGATCCCAAGAGCAATGGTCACAGCTGTGGCACCCAACAATGGAATTAACATTTCAACAGGAAGTAGAGAGCCATCCCAACAGAAAGGGCCACCTGATCCCGCTTCAGAGCGCTTAAAAAAATTATCCTTCAGGAGGCTACACACTGTGCGCCTCCTAGCGTCCCACCTACGGATTTTTTTAATGAATCATTTGATTATGAAAAGAGGCAAATACTTATTTTGACAAACAACAGCAGCTGGTTAAAAAACTGTCAAGGAAACATCCGTTTTTTTCAAATACCAAATGATTATGTTTCCTAACGGGTTACGCATTTTTAAAACGTCTCCTTTGCCGTCCCGAGAAGGGCGCAGCTGAAACGCGCGCTTGGCGATTCCTTTAGGAATTCATTACCTGTGCTAGTCATCCCATCTTATCTCAAAATGAACCACACCATCGAGGTTACGAACTTCCCCTTCGCACTTTGTCCCGAGACTGCGGAAATCAATACTGCATTTCTGCAGGAACCCATTTGTGATTTTCCATCGTCTACTGTGAGTTACCGCCCAGCGAGCGGCTCGCGCCGGGCTCGCCTCGCGCCAGGCCCGCCTCGCGCCAGGCCGAGCGCGCTGCGGCTGGGGCTCGCCCAGCCTCGTTCCTAGAGGTACCTGGGCGACCTCGGGCCGTGTCCACCTAACCATGGCGTTTCTAACCCAGTCTCCCCGCCTCGACTGCTCAACACCTAAAAACTCGCCGCCCTAGGCTTTTGAAACCTGGTGACGCTGGACGGCCACGACGCGGCGGCTAACGAGGGAAGGGCAGGGGCAGATAAAGCGAAGCCCGCACCCGCGGCAAAGAATGGAGCGGGAGCCGCGCCAGGCGCAAGCCCAGCGCGCCGCGCCCACCCCCCGCGCCGCGCCCGGGGGGCCCCTCCACCGCGCCGCGCACCCCGGGGCTCCGACCCCCGCTCCGCCAACGCCGCCCCTCCCCCCACACCCCCGCACGCCCCCGCGGGGCTCCCTCCCCAGCCGCGCCACCTTCTCCGCTCCGGCACCCAGCCCGGCAAAAATCACCCGGTGCGATTCCGCCCGCACGGCCACCGCCGCCGCAGCGCCCCCAAGTCGCGCCCACCCCCGCCCCGCGCCTCATTGTTCCCGGGTGGCCGCAGGCGGCGAGCGCCCCGGGGCTGGCCAGGCACTGGGGACAGTAGGGACCGCATTGCCCCCGCTCACCAGCGACTCCGCACAGGAGCAGGAAGCGCAGCAGCAGCGCCATGGTGGCCCCGGCGGCAGGCAGGGGGCTCTCGCCCGGGGTGTGAGTCTCCCGGCGCCTCGCGCGCTCCCGGCCGGCTCCCAGCTGCGGCACCTCTGCACCCCCGCACCACCCCGCCCTCGCTCCGCAGGTGAAACGCGTCACTTCCGGCACTGGCAGAGCTCCGAGGCGCTCGCGGGCTCCGCCGGGCGCGTGGGGTTGCCATGGCAACCGGCCGCGGGGCGCCCAGCGCGCCCGGCGCGGGGTGCGCCCCGACTCTCTCGAACCGGGAGCCCCCGGGTTGGCGCGCTGGGCGAGAAGGAGCGCTGGGAGCCGCTCGCCGAGCCTGAGCCGCGGTCCCCGCCTCCCCGCCTCCCATTAAATCGGGATTTGTGCACCCGCGTCGGGCCAGCCCGTCCCTAGACAGCTACACTGTGGTCACGCCCTTGCTTCCGGAGGCGACCCCGGACAACCCTCGCCCGCCTGCCGGCCCGGGGATCTGGAGGGCTGCGGTGGCACGACCCCGCCCCCGGGTCGGAGCGGGCTGGGCGCCTCGGGCCGCGCGCGCCCCGCGGTTTGCTGCGGGGAGGGGCGCTCCCGCCGGAGGCTCCGCCCATTTGTTTCCACCTCGGGGAGGCGGGAGGCTGTAGAAGGCTCGGGAAGGTTTCCCCCCATTCCCAGGACGACTTAACCCCTGAACTTCAGCTGCGGATTTGAGAAATACCCAGATTGCCTTCCCCACCTTGTGTGTAAGGGTTATTCTGGCCTGAAATTGGCCAACAAAGACCAGTGAGCGTGGACAGTGGGGCTGGGTAAGGAGCGCTCAGGGTTTGGGGGCGGGGGTTTGGAGGATCGACCTGGGAACTGGACATGTCCAGTCGCCAGGTCCACCCTGCAGTGTCGCCCCTGCCTCCCGGTGCCCTCCACACGCGTCCTCGTGTCACTTGGCCGCTTGCTCTCAGTTGCTCCTTTCAGATAACGTCTATTTATAGCTGCTGAGACATTGGTGTCCCGACGGTTCACCGCGGGAAGGAGCCCAGAAGCGGCGTGGCGCGGGGGGGAGTTTCTTGGGCTCGGAAATGGGGCAGTAACTGGGCAAGCGACTCAGGAAGAGTTGGCTCCGACCTCAGGGGGAGCTGGGCGAAGTAGGTGAGAGCACCCCAGAAAGAGTGCTCGGCGCCGGGCCTGGCACAATAGGACATATGTAGTACAGTGGAAGCTAAGAAAAACAATATTGGAAAGTTCTTATGTCTTGGACCAGAAAAGAGAAGTCAGCTATCAGGAAGACCAAAATTGCCCAAGTGCACTTTAGCCGGGTGGTGGGTAACCCTGGCTGCACATTAAAATCACCTGTAGAACTTCTACAAGATGCCGATGCCTGAGCCCCTCTGCAGGGATCCCGATTGAACTTCTCTCCAGTGGGATCCTGGCTGATCCAAGGAGAGTCCAGAGTAACCGCTAGGGACGTCCTATTAGCTGAGGAAACAGGAATTCTACCGGATATAATCGAAGGTATAAAATATTTGTAACTTGAATTTTTACTCACCGCACTGTACTTTAGGAAATTAGAAATTAAGCATTAAAGTTGTTCATATCTATTCCAGGCTGCTTTATGAAAACTTTTCTGGTATTAATCACTTCTAAGTGGCACACATTTGTTATAAAGTTGCTACTCCTCCACTGGGTAAAAATTAAACCCACCCTTCAGGGATCATCTCAACCATTTACTAGAGGAAATCTTTAGAAATTACCTAAAAGGATTTTCATCTTAATCCTTTCCCCTGGGACTTAAAAAAAAAACAAACAAAACACACACACACAAAAAAAGTCCTACCTTTTGTCTCCTTTAGTGGTAAGCATTTTCACAGCTCTCAGTCACTTTTCTTACTCTGAATATTTCTAGGTCAGAAAGGCACATTATTTATCTTTGTCATTCTTGGGAGCACAGCCCATTATAGTAGGTTCCCTAGTATTTGTCGAGTTGAATAAATTCAGTTCATACACAGGGTGAGCAAAAGTAGGTTTACAGTAGTTCTTATGGAAAACACAATAAATAATAATACAAGAATAAACTTTCGTGCACTCAACTGTAAGCCTACTTTTGCCTACCCCTGTATTCATATATATTGACATGTGTTAAAAAAGGATTTAAATATCCATGCAGTAACTCACAAATTATTACATCTTAATTTATCTTTTTAGAATCTACTTTTAAAATGTAAATTTTACAAAATCAATGTTCTGATCTTCAGATTACTGAACACAAGTGAGTTTCATGAAGTCACTTTTGGACTTGGGTTTGTGGGTACATTACTTCATATTGGCAGTAGCTAAAATTATGCAGTTATCTGAAACTTCTTAATGTCACCTTAAAAAGCTTTTGTGGCTATTATCAGCTTAGAAAATATCTCTTGGAAATTGTAATGAAATCATTTCATTAATTCTGGAACATACATTGATTGTTTGGTATCCTCAAACCAAGCTAAGAAATAGCACAGTCATTAAATGAGTTTCCCTTAGTAAAACACCAAGCACTGCACATTATATAGCCTCTGAACCAACAGAAACGTTATTCCTGGCCCATCGAGAAGGTGATAATTATAGAGAACATAAATAGCTCTGAGGGTAATATAGCATCTGTCCTTCCAAAGGTTTCTCAGCAATGGATGTTTCAACACACCCACAGGTGGTTCAGATGCTGTGATCACAGCCAGGAGTTGACTTACACTTAAGAATCAAAGGATTTTTCACTTCTTCTCCGCCTGGAACAGGAAGGTATGTGAAGCATGAAACTTTCTTTAATACCTGACACTGATAATCCTCATATTTTCTAGAAAGCAATAATGCTGTTCTTAACAAGAAACGAAGGTTATCACAAGTGTGTTCTGTTTATGTTACCGAGAACATTGGTTTTCTGGGTTAATACCATCCAAGTCCTCTTTTTACCCCTGAGCAAATGAACTTGTAAATACCTACATTTTTGGTTTATGGCAGGTATATAATATTTATAAATCATCCCTTAGCCAGTGACCCAGAATTTTTTTTTTTTAGATTCTTAATAACGCACATTCCAAAATGTATACACAAAAGTGATGCATTTATACAGACCAAAATTGAAGATATTATTGATGGCCTTTTAAAATGCTCTTACCCAAAAATAAACTATTTCTTCTAGTTGCTTTCTTCTTTGTTTTGGCCTCTGTCGCTTCATATCAGTTGCTTTCCTCCAATTTCTGCTATTTTGTGGTTTTCTGCTTAAAGGTTAAAGTAGGGCAGAAAATAGGAAGCCTATTGGAAGCGTATTGAAAGTGCTGAATTGTGTAGGTGATACTTTTCAATTGTGGTCTATGAATGGGTCAGTTTGGGGAGATGCCCAATAAAATTTGATTAAAGTCCAGCAGTCAAGCTTAAACATGGGGTGGCCAGGTTTCTAGAATAATGTGGGGGGAGGAATGGGGGAGTTAAAGGGTACAAAGTTTCAGTTATACAAAGTGAATAAATCCTAGAGATCCACTGTACAACATAGTTAACAATACTATATAGTATACTTAAAATTTTCCTGAGAGTAGATCCTGTGTTTGTGTTCATAACAAATAATAACAACAGTAATAAAATAATGAGGTCGGAAGGAAAGTTTTGGAAGCAATGGATATGATTATGGCACAGATTGTGGTGATAGTTCCATTTATACATATTTAATCATGGTTTTTTTGTTTTTGTTTTTTACATTAGCTTGGTTTCTTATTTTCTTCTTACAATCCCAATTATCTCATATTTCTTTAAATGTAAACATACTTGATATGTATTATGTGTGCAGTAATTACATGACTTGAAATCTTTGTGTCTGATTTTATTTTTTATTTTTTATGCAGATTCTTGATATTAGGCTCCCTTCTCTAGTGTATTATTTTCTCATAAGCTCATCTTTGCATAATTGTATCTGTGTGAATTATTTAAGGGTTTTAAGTGCTTTCCTTGAGGGAGAATTTGTATTAGCTTCTGGTAGGGTCTTAGGGGCACTACCAATTCAGGAAAACTTGAAAATAATTCTTGACATTAAGTTTCTCAGATTACACAGTTAATGTAAATTTGGATCAGAAACCAGCATGAGAGAGGGGCGGCTGTTATAAATTCTCAGATAAGGTTCGCCCCTCTCCTCTCTTCAGCAGCCCTTTTGTATAAAATCACACTCCTGTGCTCTGTGGATGAGCTGTATTGAGAAATCAAACCAGGCCTTCCTTTCTCGCTAGCCCTCCAGGTTTTTTCACTTAGCTTGCTCCTTTCAGTTTGTCGAATGACTTGAAAAACATTATATTTAGTTGCTTTTGTGAGATTCCATACTATCTAGATAGAAAAATTAAATTGTCAAGGATTTTCTGCATAAGTTTTCCTCAAAATATCTAAATTAGGGCATTTCCAGAGCCACATCCTGACTTTCAGAGGCCCTAGGTACTTTTGCCTTTGTGGACCTCTCTCATCTCAAAAAATACTTAAAATCATCTTTTACGGCTGTGTTCGTATAAAGTCAAGTTTAATCCATGCTGGATCATTATTATTTTTATTTTAAAAGAAATGAAAACGTTTTTACAGGCTCCAAGTAAGTTAGCTCTGAGCATTGCTTGTCTCCCTCCCTCTCTCCACCCCTAATATAAGTTGTTCTGGTGATACTGATAATATTAAAGGTGTCCTTTGAAAGGGAAGGAAAGAGGTGAACTTATAAATTTCCCTCTCAACTCTGTCTCTATTTCACCTCTTTTACCAAAAGTTCCTATCCTTAGGGTATCTTTGTCTCTAGTCTCTTTGCTCTACTTTTCTTCTCAGGCCAAAAAAAATCTACAAAGTACTAAATTTGTCCTGTACTAAAGATAAGAGACAGACCATTTACCTAGAAATAAAAATTTGTTGCTTGTTTTATTGAAGCTCTTCCTTCATCCCCAAAGTTCCATAGCTTGTATTTTGGCTTTGAATTGTTTTGGATGAAAATAAATAGGACTGGTAGAATAAACCCAGAGAGCATCTTCTCTTTCTGGGATTTTACACTAACTTTGGTGGTGACCTTTAGAGAGAAAATTAAACTGTATGAACCCTATCAGAGTCCTCAGGAAGAAAGAATTATAATGGGCCGTGTTTGTGATGTGCACAGAGGGTGTTTTGAGAATAGATGACAATGTTTGCATAGTGCTCTGGGCATTTTAGATCAAAGATGCCATGCTTACCCAGCATTAAACCCATTTAGTTTATACCCAGATTAGAAGTTTAAATATTACAGAATTGGATGGAGTCCCCATATACTTTATATCTTGCTGGTTTGTTTTTGGCTGGAGACAACTTTCTGTCTGACAGGTAATAACAACGCTTACATCTTTCATCCAAGGAGTTCAAAGAACTCAGCAATTATGACTCATTGTTCCTTAAAAATATCTCTACAGAACTCCAGATGACATGCATTGAAGTAAACTGGTTATAGGTAAAGAAACTACAGTCCTGGAGGTGTTAAAGTGTTAACAAGGCATTTCAGGAGTCAGAGATGGAATTCAAAGTAACCCCCTTTCTTTGGATTAGACCATAATCAGTAGCATATATTCCTTCCCCTTGAAGATATGTTCTTCAGGGGCTTCAGTTGTGTTTATGATAAAGATAGTACTTCTTGACTATGAAGAGTTTAGCTCTTATGCACCTCTCCAAGCTCATCTCATACTCCCTGTCCTCCATTTGCCTCTAGCCACTTAGCAGATGCTGTTCCCTCTGCCTGGAATACTTGGCTTTCTCAAGTGATTATCTCCTAGCCATCCTTCCCAGTTCAGATCAAGCGTCCCTTCCTAAGAGAACCTTGGTTAAATCAAATTCCAGAATTACAGTTTCTCAAAGCACCAGGCACCTCCCCTTCAGAGCACTTGCCACAGTTGTAATTTTGTACTGGAATGTGTTCATTATTTGATTTTTTAAATTAATGCCTGTTCCACTCACCCAGCTGCAGGCCCATGAAGGCAGGGAACATGTCTGTGTTTCCTTACTCTTGTAGTGCCAGCATCTAGCGTAGTGCTTGATGCTAAATATGGGTTAAAACGTATTTTGCTGACTAAGCTAATTCAGATTTTAGAAAAAGTGTTCTTTCCAAATTTGAACCCAAACCCTGAGCTTCAACTTGGAGTTATAATCAGGAAGAAAATGGTTGGCATTTTAAATGATTATTCTAACATGTTTGAATTGGAAACTGTACAGAGTGCCTTAACAGCCTAATTAAAAGCAACACCCTTAAAATTCTAGTAAGATAAAAGGAGACAAATTAGGAAAATAGTGAAAGGAGAGCTCAGAAAAACTGTAATTAAGGGGAGCTACTGCAATTTAACACAAAATTTATCTCTGGTGTTTGGAAATGTGAGATTAGACAGGGAAGCCAGTGGATTAAACCCAAGAAATGGACTTCTCTCTTTGTATATGGCTTCCAGTCATCTTCACGTTAACTTGAGTGGTCAGGAGGGGCTCACTGTAGATTTTTCTAGGGCACCTGAGGAAACCGAGAGAGGACTAGATGCATTTGGCTTGTCTGTTTCCTGGCCTTATTGAATGGTTCACACCTGAGACTCCTGGAGAGTTGCTGCCAGCGAAAGCCTTAGATGTACTAACTGGTTTCTCGAGTATAACACAGAGGACAAGAGTCCCTCTTCTTAGAAGTCAGGCTTTTTGTTTTAGCAGAAAGAGCAACCTAGGTGTGTGTGTTGTTGGTTTGATTTTTGTTTTAAACAGGACCTGTTGTAATCCTGTTTGTGTTTTGGGAAAAACCCCTCTAGAGTCAGTAGTAAGGATGGATCTGAAAAGAGAAACAGAAGGAAGGAGGTCATTGAAGGAATTAGTGTCACAGTGATAGTAAGAGCTCATGGGTTCCAAACTCAGGTTGTGGTGGTGAGAGAGGTTTGGGAGATAGTTCAGAGAAAGAACCAGCTGGATTTGGGCCCAGCTGGACTTAGAGAGCGAGAAAGAGGAAACAATCAGAGCCTTCTCAGGTTTCTAGGTTTGGGCAATCAGCGGGTAAGGTACTATTAACTAAACAGGAATAGAGGACAAGCAGGTTTAGTGGAGTGTAAATGTTAGGGTTTTGGCACCTGGGGGACATCCAAGTGGACATGCCAGAAAGAGAGACGACCTGGCTGGAGATCCAGATTTCGGAACCTAGATTACTCTCCTTTGAGGAATTAGTTTGCTTTTTATATTGGTTGTAAATCTCATTGCAGCCATGCTGTAAATGTGGTTAATTTACCAAGGAAGCCCATAAACACCCGTTTAGACTATAGTATTCCTCAAAGAACAGGATGAAATGTCACTCATGAGAAGTTCTCTCCGGGGACTTGCTTTCGTCAGGCCAACTCTGCACCCCAGGAAAGCACCTCTTCTCACTCGGATGCCGAATCGGGAGCTGAGACTTCTGTACCAAGCCTTGTTCTCTTTCCAGGCACAATGGGGCCTAGCATGTTGAAGGGCAAGTTGCGTAGATTACAGTGTGGAACTAGTATTGTTCATAGCTTTAGGGAGATGGGATTATATTTGCTTTTAAAGAAGTGAGAGGGAGAATTGGCACATCTTTCAGGCAGGGAAAAGGGATCTAGCATGGATAGATGCCCTGGAAGGTTGTGGGTTCGATTCCTGGTCAGGGCGCATACCCAGGTTGTGGGTTCCATCCCTGGTCAGGGTGTGTACTGGAAGCAACCGATCAACATTTCTCTCTCCCATGGATGCTCGCACTGTCTCTCTCTCCGCCCCCTTTCTCTCTCCCTTCCCCTCTCTGAAAAATCAGTAGGAAACATCACCTCAGGTGAGGATTAAAAAAAAAAAAAAAGCATTTAGGTAGCTCCCATTTGTAGCATTTTAGTTTTTGTGTAATTCCACCAGAGATGAAGTACACTCCGGCTCGACCAAGCAGAAATGCACTGAGTGCATAGTTGGGCTATGTTAACACGACAGTAATTTAACACACTGTGTCCTGGAGATGTGTCAGGCCGTAGCTCTTTTGAATTTTTTGTTTCATTATTGCACATTTCCTACTTACTTGATTAAGGGAAGAAATGGACTTCCGGTCAGTGGTCTCAACATGTCCCATATGGTTCTCAACAAACGGCTGCTGGCTTCCCAGCACCCCTTTTGTGCAGATGTTCTTTCACGCTCTCAAATTGCTTAACGGATGGGAGAAGAATGAAATGGACAAACACTGGCAACTCAAACAGCAACTCGGATGACAACTCCAAGTGGACAATTAGGTTTGGTCTGCAGAACAGCCAGAAGCCATCTGCTTAAAGAGACGCCTGCGGATTCCAGGGGCCAGCCTCTCAGAACACTGCTAGGACTCCAGTTGCTCTCAAAGCAGAGGAGAGTCAAGTAAAGGCAGTAAGAAGGAAGGGTCTCAGTCCAGGTCAAGGCATAAACTAAAGTAGGTAGTTATCTTCAACAGAATGAGAAAATAAACATTTGGCTTCCTGATAGCCTAGGTCAAATCCTTCATCACTCTGTTTATTGTATTTTTCCCCTTAGACCCCAAAGGGCTGCTGAGAATTTTTAAGTAACGGTGCTGGGCACAGAAGCCTAAACTACCAGAAAGAGTAATGCATTTTTTCCATAAGCTACCTTTACCGTGGAATGGAGTATAATGGGGTTGAATACGAAGTAGAGTTTAACGTAACCATTGTGGGAGGGATCAGTGAGACCAGGTGGTTTTCAAAGATGGGTATAGAATTGGGCCCGTTTAGCAGGCATACTGATTTTAGTATTGGTTTGGTAGACTGTAGGTGACCTAAGTGATACAGAATGGATGACCTACGTGGAAACCCAAAGGAGGCGACCCCAGGCAGCACAAGGGGAGAAATGGGGAAGGACACAACCATGGACGAACGCCAATAGAAGATATGTGGATGAGCAGATTGACCCTGTGGACAGTGGGTCAATCCCAATGGGGGATCCTGCAAGAGACAGTCATTAGTAGTGTAATAACTATGTGCGGTGCCAGTTGGGTACTAGAAATGTCAGGGTGAACACTTTGTAAAGTATATGATTGTCCAACACTTGAAACTAATACAAAATAATATTGAATGCAAATTGTACTTGAAAAATAGAATTTTAAAAAAAAGCCCAGCTGGTTTGGCTCAGTCGTATCTCAGACAGAGGAAGCGCTGCCTTCTGCGTTAGACATTGGCCCCGAAATGGCGCACCTCGGAGTGTTCCCCAGCTCCTGCAGCTTCTGCAGACGTTCGCGTCACAGCTGCTGCTCAGCAGGTTGGAAGTGACTAGAGTCATACCTGATAACTGCAGTGAGCTGGAGTAGGAGAGGAAAAAGATGGTTTCAGGAATAGACCAAGTGGCTCGTGGAAAAGTCTCTGGTCCCCGCTAGAGCAATTCTGGAAGAATATGAGAAACCTGGCGTTCCCAAAGGATAAAAGGAGCAGATCTGGGGAAATACAAATTTGTGGGTGCTTTTGCCCATAGTTTGCCCTAGGCTTGGCTTACCTAAATGTAAACACTCAGACGTGTGCAGTTCCTGACATACTTGAGAACCGAGATATTTAGACTATATGTGACCGTAAAGGTTTGGATAAGAAAGGGGTTCTATGAAGGAAAGAAAAGATTTAGGGGGAAAAAAAAAGGTTGAATGTAAAGAAGACGATGACTTGGGTTTTCTGTTGGCATGTTACACGTGGAGAGGGATGCTTGACAGCAGGCTCACCGGAGCCAGAGCGAGTATGTATGCATGAGGTTATCGGGAAGCTCCTGTTGAAAGTTGAGGACCTGACCGATTCGTGGTTGATCACACTGGGATTGATTACAAGGTGGAGGTGCTGGCTGGGTGAAGCGCCCAGAGAAAAGAGAGCAGCAGCCTAACCTAGTGTTAAGCCGGGTTTCTGGATCTGAAACTGACCTTTTTCCTACCGTAACTCCACACACCTAAAATTGTCTGTTTTCTTGTCAGACCAAAGGGCAAAGAAAGAAAGAAAAAGTAAAACACTTTACCAATCTACGACGTCACTCAGGTGCCATTTTGTGGTGATGTTTTTGTCGGTTTCCTTTGTATTGCTCTTAAGAATCCTGCCCGAGCATATTATTCTTGTTGCCTCTGTCCTCCTGGGGGCAGCTCAGTTCTGGATGCTACCCCTGGTATCTCTGTGTGCTGGTATGTGGATGATGGCATGGAAGTGACCATTACAGTAAGGGCTTTTTGTAAAAAATGTAAAAATTGTGTTTTAAATTTAAAAAAGGATGTTGTACACATTTATAGTCCGGCTCTCAGTTTTATATATTGCGGTCAAGTATGTTCTCAATCTGTATTTATCCATCCCATCAATAAATGTTAATTATAAAAATGAAAAAGGGGGGTTCTATGGAATGTAACCTCACAGGGTGAGCTGATCATAACTCCCTAACTGGGCAGGTCATGGTGGGTAGTCACGCCCCAGGCATATAACGTTTTTGGTAAAAGGTTTCTCTTTTCCTTAAGCAAGCCCTGTCCCTTGTTCTTGTGCATCTAGGTTAATACACCTTTGAAATGCCAGAGTAACCCTCCTTCTCAGACCCCTTGGAAGCAACCACCCTCAAGGTAACATAATCTTGCTAACTACCCTGTAGTCTAATCCCCACCTTGCTTTCTCCCACCTTCATGTAATCTTCCTTACGGTCTCTTCTTAATTCCAAATGCATAAAATAAACAGCAACTGTCACTCTTGGAAGCACTTGAGACCTTGCTTCTTGGCAGTTGTCATCAGTTTGGCACAAATGTATACTTACAAAAATTTACTACAGGTTTGGACATTTATTACAGTGACAAAGGTGTTAACGCTCAACACCTTCTCAGTAGGGTATTAGAAAAACCTGTAGCTGGCCTTGGCCGGGTAGCTCAGTTGGTTACAGTGTCATCCTGATATGCCAGGGTTTTGGGTTCGATCTCCAGTCAGGGCACATACAAGAAGCAAAATGCATGGATAAGTGGAACAACAAATCTATGTTTCTCTTTCTCCCTCTCTTCTCCTCTCTCTAAAAGACAAACAAATAAAAATTCTGTAGCTGAAAGTAAGATAAGCAGTTCTAACTTGTTCCCTTGATTGTTTTGGCTCTGAATCACCTGCTGATCCTTTCGAAACTCCCGTACCAGCCTCTTCCTAGCTGTACTGTACTGATTCATGCCCCGCTGCGAGCTTCCTGGTATGGGGCTAAATATAGACACCATAAAATTCTCAGTCTCCAGCTGTTCAAGGTTCACACTGAAACACTCGGACGTTTCCTCTGCATCATGCTAATTGTTCTAGGTGGCTCTGTTTCTATTTGCTACCGTCAGTTCTGTGTACGTCTTGTACTCTGAAAAATGGCTTTCTTTTTGCTTCCACTGCTGTGGTGGGAGGGCTTTAGTGATGGCCTGCTTTTGGAGGGAAGTTTCAGGTGGAAGGCTTTATGAGGATTCTCCCACTGTTTAGAAGCAATTTGCTTTGGTTACTTGGGGCACTACTCAATGCCATTGCCTTATCTCCATCCCTGCCCGATTATTTGTAATTATTACATTACGTGAAGCAAGAGAAACATTGGCATGTGAAGAGCAGGTTGTTAGCAGTGAGGATTTGGGGTCTGATTGCTTTAGATTTTAGCCTAGACCTTCTTCCAAACTGTGTTATCTTGGGCAAGACACTTAACTGTTCTAACCTTTGATTTTTTGAGCTATAAAGTGGCAATTAAATGACACCCAGTAACAATTCCAAAAGATTCCCACTCCCCCTTCTCTTACATGTTTTCAGCACTTAAAAGGAGAGAGCTATCGTTCTGTGTTATTTATTTATCTATTTTTAAATATCTCATTTTATTTGTGGAAGGTAGAGTTGGTAAATGAAGAACACAGTGAAGAAATAAAATGGAGTCACTATAGTCAAGTTGCTAAATTACTAAAATCAGGTAGGTTAAGGTCTGAAGAAACACTTCTATCCTTGTTTTAACTAGGCTGGGAACTTAAACTTTTTAACTTTTTAGTTCAAGTCAATGCCTGGAGATACATCAACCCTTCACATCACCCGCTATTACCCCCGAAGGACTCAGGAAAGAATGTTCCAGTGTCCAGACCACCTGGCATCCATTATCCAGACCACTGGTCATCTAGAGGGTTTCCACCTCAGACCAGTCCAGAGGCTAAGAATGCAGGACCGATTGTTGCCAAGAATGTCCTGTGGAATAAAAAGTGGTCCTATGGAAAGTAACCTCACAGGGTGATCTGATCATAAACTTCTACCTCGGCAGGTCATAGTGTAGGTAGGTATTCATGCCCCAGACATAAAACTTCTTTAGTAAAAGGCTTATCTTTGCCTTAAGCAAGTCCTGTCCAATGTTTCTGTGCGTGTAGGTTAACACACTTTTGCAATGCCTCCTCTCAGATCTCTCCTAAGGCATGAGCGCACATAATCTAAACTAGCCTGTAATCCAGTCCTCACCTTGCTCCCTCCCACCTTCATGTCTTCTTCCTTATATTTCCTCCTTAATTTCAAATGCATAAAAGAAACTGCAAAACTTATTCTTGGCTACCCGGCATATGTTGTCAGTTTGGCTCAAATTAACTCATAAAAATTTTCTACAGGTTTGAATGTTTCTTGATAGACAGTACTTTCTGCTCTAATGTTACCTGACTAAGTAAACATGAACAGGAGTTTGCAGCAAAGAATATAAGGGTTTATTTTTAGGAAGTGGCCCTGCCCAGAGACATAGATCGGCTGGTGCTCAAAGACCTGGCTCCCCAATGACTTTCAGGGGCTGGGTTATATGGGGGAAAATTATGAATCATTGTGACTAAGGGAGTTAGGGTCATGGTCAGGGTGATGGTCTCTACTGATTGGTTGGTGCTAGGGTAGGGGGTAGTTAATCATTGCATCTGGTCCTGATGTTAGTCATGGCGTTTTTTTGGTCTGGTTTCACCACTTTTCTGGGTCTGGAGCTGAAACACAACTGAGGCCTAGATGTTATCTCTAGTTTGACCCAAACTCTGTCTCTGTGGTCAACAGACTCGAGGCTTTTTTGCTAAGATTACTTGATGAAGGTCAGAACCTCATTGCACTGAGAGATCATGCAAGGGAGAGGCAGGCAGGTGAGTCAAGGTGCTGGATGAGGCCAGTTTGCATCAAAAGGAAAGACAGGAGAAAAGGTCATAAAGAAATGAAGTTTCTGCACAGTTACACCAAGACCTCAGCTTTTCTTTCTCCTTTGGGACACTCTGGGTATTACCTAGTTGTGTTTTCGGTATGCAAACCCTAAAACTCTTAACTAAATTTTTATCACTTATTTCTAGCAAAGCTTCAAGACTCTTTTTGAGTTCATTCAACATAACATTTTTATTTAGGGTTGCAAGAAAACTTTAGTTTCTCTGAAACTTACAGTTCTTTGTGTTCTTTGTTTACAATCTGCATGTGATAAAATTTTAAAAAAATTAAATTTGCTCAGAGATTTCATTCTCTATTTCAAGTGATTTTCTGACCAGTAATATTTTTCTCAAACATAGAATTTTTGAAGTTTTTGAAGTTTTTAAAAACAAATGATAATTAGAAATTTATTGAAAAGGCAAATGTTGGTGAATTAACAACTAATGGCAATTTTTTTATTGTGGTATAATATATATAACAAAAATTATTATTTTAACCATATTTAAGTGTATAGTTCAGTGGCAATAAGCACATTCACAGTGTCATGCAACTATCACTACCATCCACCTCTAGAGCTTTTTCATCTCCCCCAACTGAAATTCTGTCCCCATTAGACAATAACTTATTTTCCTCTACCCTGTCAACGTAAGAACATCCAAACCTGTAGAGAATTTTTATGAGTTTATTTAGCCAAGCAGCAAGCTAGACCTTAACTATTCTGGAAAATGACAGTTTGGCAGTGTTGTGTGTGTTTTTTTTAATGCATTTGGAATTAAGGGGAGAAAGTAAGGAAGATTACATGAAGGTGAGAGAAAGCAAGTCAGGGACTGGATTACAGGATAGATAGCAAGATTATGTGCTTTTTTTGAGGGTAGTTAAGCTTGCAAGGGGTCTGAAAAAGAGGTAATCCAAAAGTGGCTGACCCAGATGCACAAAAGCAATGTATAAGACTTACTTAAGGCAAAAATAAAGCTTTTACTACAAAAGTTATATGCCTAGGACATGACTACCCACCATGACCTGCCCAGTTAGAAATTTATGTTCAGATCACCCTGTGAAGTTGCTTTCCATAGAACCCCTTTTTGGTCTACACCCCAAACCCCTGACAACCACCAGGCAGAGATCTGTAATAGCAGATGTTTTTTAAGGAGAATGGAAATAGGACAGTACCTCTGTAGCTTGTGGTGGGCATTGCATTTTTCCCCCAGGTCTGTATCATTTCTAAACTATCCTAGTTGTAACAAGGTGAAATGCTCAATCTCCAGTCTCTCTGGCCTAATTTTTAAAATATGTTTTTATTGATTTTTTAGAGAGAAAGGGAGAGAGAGATAGGAACATTGATAGGCTGCGTCCTGCACGCCCCCTACTGGGGCTCAAGCCTGCAACTGGGGCATGTGCACTGACCCTGGAATTGAACCAGCAACCTCCCAGTGCATGGGATGATAATCCACTGAGCCACACACCAGGCTCTCTGACTCTATCTTAATTAATTCTAGTCTGTATTTTTTGTGTGAACTTCAGGCAAATAGCTCCTGCTACAGATATGCTAATTATTACAGGAATTCTGCTTGAGTCTTGAATTTTTATAAGCCCCTTGCCAGGGGGTGCCTCTCCCAAGGAGGTGGGGAAATATGCACAAAATAATGATTGTTTATAAAAGATTTGCAGGAGTTTCAAGACCAGACTCAGATTAGCAAGGGTCAAGGACTGACCAGGAATGAAGATATTTAGAGATTTTATGCTCTTTCCTGGATCCCTGTCGGCACCCAGATGTGACAGTCAATACTTCTTGCCCCGCCCATTCTTTTTCCCCCCCTCTACCTAAAAGAAGCCTGAAATCTAGGCTCTCTTAAAATGGATTTGAGGAACCTCTAAGGCCCCTATCCTCTCAAACTGGCACCTTCTCGATCAATAAGCCTTTTCTCACTTCTAATTCTGACGTCTTGAATATTGGTCTTTTAAAGCATTGGGCACATGAACTTTTGAACCAGTAACACACTGAGATTTTAATAATGGCTTCTCTGTATCAAAGTGGCAAAGGAATGTCCAGTTTGACTAGAGCACCTAGTTCTACAGGGACCAGGCAGTGTCCTGCAGCCCTGAATCCTGGGTGTGCATTGCCTGGGGCTGGATGTCTGACAGCAGCCCCATCTCCTGCTGCTTGGAGAAATCAGTCCTAGTCTTGATATCCTGTTGTAGGGTCTGCTCAGCCTCTGACTCTTCCTTTCAAGCCTTGAATTTCAGCCCAGGGACTCCAGCTGGTTTGACATCTACCTGCCAATGTCAGCTCAGTTTTCACCCCACCAGGAATTTACCATTCAGCAACCCAACCCTGTTTCCTCCTGCCCAAATACTGACCTAGTAAAGCATGCTAGACTACAGTGCTTATCTGTAAATTGAAGAGGGTGAATTAGGTAATCTCGAAGGTATTTTACAGCTCTAACGTTGTTACTCTCAAGTTTAAGACAAACAAATAGTGATCCTGTTGTAATAGGCTAGAGAAGATTCTCTTATAGAAGTTCTTATACTGGGCTTGTTATATATATATGTTTAATTCTCACCCGAGGATATATTTTTTATTTATTTTATTTAAAAAAAATATGTTTTTATTCATTTTTAGACAGAGAAGAAGGGAGAGGGAGAGAGATAGAGAAGAGAGAGAAACAATGTGAGAAACTTGGATTGGTTGCCTCCCATATATACCCTGGTCAGGGTTTGAACCCCAAACCCGCATATGTGCCCTGACCAGGAATTGAACCCATGACTTTTCAGTGTATGGTACGATGCTCCAACCACCTGAGCCACACCTGCTAGGGTGTATCTGTCATTTTTTGATATAAACACAAATGCTAAAAGTTTTATGTTTGCTTTGATCAGCAAAAGGTTAAGGAATTTAGGGGGAAAGATAATGTGTTAGTCAGCACAAAGAATTTCATCTCCTGAAAATTAATCCTGAAAAAATTGAAGGGGCTTTTGGATGGACTGTGTTGTCTTTTCATAAAATGGTTTTGTCTTTCACCCTAATACAGCCTTAGTTCAGGTGAAGGCAAGTAGCTGGCTATTTGATAGGGCTATTTGCATTTCAAAGCTAATCAGGGTTAAATAATCAGCTGGTAAAAAAGAGTAAGAGGGTCATTGTGTGTATTTTATTGTATAAACTCAGGAAAACCTGAACTGAGAAGCTGAGAGAGCTTACTCAAACTCTAGCAGATAAGAAAGTGGCTTATGTAAAAGGTCTCTTAATGGGTGAGTTACTCATTTCTGAGTAACAGAGAGAGAGAGGGAGGGAGGGAACAAAACAAAATGTGGAGAGAATAACCTCCAGGAAACAAAAACAAAATGTGGAGAGAATAACCATATCTATATTCAATACAGACCTTATACTTAAGGTAAAAGTACCTTTTCAATTTTTAGCTTTCATTCCTCTATAACTAGATGGTTACTCATCAGGGTCTTTAATAATTTGAATTAGTAATGATAATGTTTCATTGACCAATTTAGATCCAAGTTGATTGTAGCTCTAATTCAGTAGCTCTTTTTAAAAAAAAAAAAAAAAAGTCTTTATTGATTTCAGAGAGAGGAAGGGAGAGGGAGAGAGACAGAAACATCAGTGATGAGAGAGTCATTGATCGGCTGCCTCCTGCACGCCCCCGACTGGGGATGGAGCCTGAAACCCAGGCATGTGCCCTGACCGGGAATTGAACCGCGATCTCCTGGATCCTAGGTCAATGCTCAACCAGTGAGCCACACTGGCCGGGCTACTTCAGTAGCTCTTAACCCCACTACATTAGAATCATCAAGGGAAAAGAAAAATATTGATGCTGGTTCCAACCCCAGAGAGTTGATACAGTTTGTTTGGGGTGGGACCTGGTCAATATTTTTCAAAAGTTCTCAGGTGATTCTCCTGGGTTGAAGGTTGTGGATGAAAAGGGGGTTCTATGGAAAGAAACCTCACAGGGTGATCTGATCATAAATTTCTAACTGGGCCAGTCATGGTGGGTAGTCACGCCCTAGGCATATAACTTCTTTAGTAAAAGGTTTATCTTTGCTTTAAGCAAGCCCTGCCCGTTGTTTCTGTGCATCTGGGTTAACACACCTTTGAAATGTCCCCTTTTAGACCCCACCCTTAAAGAGCACATCATCTTAACTATCCTGAATTCTGATCTCACACCTTCGTGTAATCTTAAATTCCCTCAATTTCAAATACTTAGAAGAAACTGCAAAACCTATTCTCGGGAGCATTTGCGCTTTTGTTCCCTGGCATATTTTGTCAATATGGCTCAAGTAAACTCTCTTAAAAATTCTGTACAGGTTTGGACATTCTTACATAGACAAGGTTGAGAACCACTATTTTAATTTATATTCTGAGCATATCTTCTCTGAGAAAAAGACCTCATTGACTTTCCGAATGTCTATAGCTGTGGCCTCCATTTTTAATTGCACACATCTATTAGTAACATATACTAGAGTATTCATGTGTATATGTATGCACTATTTTACTAATATATTATCTATATTATAAAACAGAGAAAAGTAGACATTTATAAAAGTATAAATAATAAATATTTTCTTCCCATATCTTTCAGCCACTCCATTGTGGAAACAACAATTCTGCAGGATAAAGTCCAGATTCCTTAGCACAGAATTCAAGGGTTTGCTCCAGAAAGAGTTTTCTGTCTTAGGTTGGTTTATTTTATTTTATTTCATTGTTATATTCTCTGCTGTCTTAGGTCTGCTTTCCTGGGAAATAGACTCTGAGATGGAGACAGGTTCGGAGACCCTGGAGACAGGTTCAGGGGGTAAGCCCTGGACAAGCTGCCACTGCCCATTGCTCCCCTGATTGCAAGTCTTGTGGGGTCCCTTAGAGGGAAGGGAATGGCCAGGGCATGTTCCCTTGGGTGAGAAAGCAAGCTAGGTCCTTCGTCCTAAGGGTATTTATCCTTCTCTTGCAGGTGGAAATCTTAGGGGAGGTCTCAGGGGAGGGTCTCAATGGAATATTCATCAGCTTTCCAGGTGCTCTCTCAGGGTCTTGGTCTCCACTGATTGGTCTGTTCCAGGGCAGGGTCATTGGTCATTGTATCTGGTCTTGAGGCAGCCGAGGCGCCACTTTTCTGGTTTTGCTGCTTTTCTGTGCCTGGAGCTGAAATACCACTGAGGCCTAGATGTTATGTTTAGGGAGGAAAAGGTCAGGAGGTCTAAACCGCAGGACCAGTGCCTGTAACACTTTTACTTTCTTGTCTACAAATTTCTGTAGTTTGTTTAAATAATTTCAATGACGAAATAAAAATAATTAGGATGCTATAGTGATTTTTCACTTAAGTTTATTCAATTCAAAATATTATTCTTTATTCTGAGATAATGTTTCTACTTTTAGGAAAATGATTTTCAGCTTTATAAAAATAACATTCTTTTTCTTAACAACTTTGTGGTATAATTTATGTAAAATGAATTTTTGAGGCAGTCTTAATTAGGAAAATGACCTTTGTCATGCACACACCTATATGCATTAATTAAAAATTATTACTGGTTCATGAAATTCTAAAGGTACACTGCACCTTAATGCTAGCCCATTTTGCTAATATACTTTATATATAATATACATTCATTTAACTTCTTTTGTAAGGGTCACTTATTTATTGAGCACCTGTAGCACCTATAATATAGGAAACATTTTAACTAGTGTTATTAGAAAAACAAAGACAGATAAAATGGGATCCCTATTATGAAGGAGCTTAAAATGAACTGATGAGAAACTAAACAATGATAACTATTTCAAATAACATTTTTTTAAAAGGAGACCTGTAGGAAACAGTTTAGATCATTTATGTATTCGGTACTGACATTTCTGAGCATACCATAGAATTTCATGAGCCAGGCTGGTCTGGAGAAGTTCTCTCAAAGGATGGATAGGATTTGGATATGATATAAACTCCCTGATTAGCAGTGACCTGATCTGGTATAACTTTGTATGTCACACACTGCTAAATATATATTAGGTCCTCAGTTTTAAAAAAAAGTAATTAACACTCACATACAAACACACACACATGTATAACTTAAATAAGTGCTGATGTATAAATTGGATAGCTGGAAAAGAATGGGGAAGGATTCCAGGAGCACAAGAGAGTTTGAGGGAAGCACCACAGGTGATGGAGTTCAAGATCTGCTGGGAAGTGAGAGCAGAAGTCTGTTTGGTGGGAGTGGAGTACTCAGGAATGGAATGGGCAAGAGGGTCAGCAAGAAGGTAGGTTATGGCTGGTTTCTGTAGACCCGAACTAAAACATTTCAGATTGCACCCTGTATGAAACAGGAGGAATGCATAAGATCATGCTAAGAAAACATCAATCTGAGCATACAGCTTCCAAGTCCCAGGATTTACATAGATTAAGTTCAAATTCCTCAACCAGACTTCCATTCTTAAATTTCTCAAGTCTCTCTTCATTCCTTAATCTTGTTTTCCCATTCCTCTGACATCCCCGTGTGGTCGCTATACACACTTGCAAATCCCCCCAGCTGGAGTTAAGCTGCTCATATTCTCATAGCTCTCCGTTTAATCCAGGGTGATAGCCCTTGTTTGTTTGCCTTTTGAGTAGACGTGGGTCTCAGGCACCAGGCTGTATGCACGTAGGGAGCACGGAGAATGGCTTGTTCATGTTTGTATCACCTCCTCGCACTCCGCACAGACCAGTTATTAAATGAAGGCTATCTGAAATAGGGATTTATTATTAAAACCAGTGAAAATGCTGAGTGTGGTTTCCTCTTACAAGCTGACATTAATACGCATTACAAGTCAGCCCAACATAAAAAGCTGCTTAATGGATGGTAAAAGGCCCCATTATATAAAATCCTTTGCTTGAAGAATTATTTCTACCTGAATCACATGGTGTTTTTGATCCAGCTAACATCAGTAGTTATGTCAAGTCTTAGAAATGTTTGACAGGGGTGAAAAAGAGTTATGACAAAGGTCAGTTACTATTAGGAAAAAAGTTTTCTGACTGAAAGAACATTTTTACAAATGATGATAAATAAAACTCTCATGATTAGACTTTATGACCTTCCTGGACAAGCAATTTTTCTGTTGTTATTGCTTGATTGAAAAAATAGACGGAATAGTCATGATAATCAAACTTGACTTTTTGTCATTTATGAAGCTCCTGTCGTCAGCTGTGCTGGGTGCAGTGCTGGACTTTATTCCATGGGTTGATAAGAGTTATCAACATTTTAAAAGACAGAAACTTCATATGAAAGCCAGCATTTTTATTGCCTTGTTCATAGTTGGTTTCGAAGCTCTGCCTGTGTTGTATTTATATTGTACTAAATGTACTTTCATGTCAGGGATAAAGAGAGTCTGGACATTGAGAAAACCACCACATGGAGGCCGAGAAAGACATAAACCTGGGCTATTCATTAACAGATAACCAGCAGGTATGAGTGCGTAACGCACAATGCACAATAGTGTACTTATTTTGAAAAATGTTTATTGATCATTCCCAGAGGGCCCGGGCTAGGTGAGTACTTTTTTTTTTTAATCTCCTAAGGTAAATATACAACCTCCAGGATATGCTCCCCCACCCCTCAGGTCACTGCAGAGAAAATAATGGAGCTGGGACATGGCAGCCCTGCTCACCACTGAAGGTATTCCATAGTGATTCTTCAGTGAAGGAATGAAGGTGTTAAAAGGTTCATTTCCAAATGCTAAGGCGCAAGACAGTTTGGCTGAAACCATTTTTGAAACTAGGGTCATTTATTATAATAGTAGTCTAAATAGGGTGACCCATAAATAAACATGCCAGTGCCACATTAGCCATCCCAGACACTTATAAAACTGTGCCTTGCCTGGCCGCGTGGCTCAGTGGTTGAGCATCAACCCATGAACCAGGAGGTCGTGGTTCGATTCCCGGTCAGGGCACATGCCCCAGGTTGCAGGCTCGATCCCCAGCAGGGGGGCGTGCAGGAAGCAGCCGATCAATGACTCTCTCTCATCATTGATGTTTCTTTCTCTCTCTCTCCCTCTCCCTTCCTCTCTCTGAAATCAATAAAAAATCTATTTAAAAAAAAAGAAAAGAAAATGTGCCTCCTTGGAGATCAGTTAAAAAAGAATAATTCCACATAAAATCACATGCAGATATGTTTCCTGATGGAAATAGCAGGGACAAATTCAACAGCAGTATGAAATTAAGGGAATTATTTCTGAATATCGATGCCCTTCTTCCCATGCTGCTCTCCTCGACCTTCCTGTCCCTGCGGCTCAAGAGCTGACCTTTAGTTTGAGAAGTCGTATCAGCTAGTTTTAATATGCAGACATGTGAGAGAGCTGTTGGATAGACGACTTGTCTGCCAGCACTTGGATTCGAGGAGGTCCAGGCTTCGAGCCAGATTCTCGAGTGAGGGAGAAATGGCGACTAGACAGAAAAGCTCACAGGCTTTTCAGACTAGAACAGAGAAAATGGAGATGTAAAACTAGGGTTTAATTCGAGTAGCAATTTAAGTGTTGATGTAGAAGATCTAAAAGATATAGAATTAATGGGAAGGTTAATGATGGGCCTCTTGAAGCGAGAGAATGATGGCAGATTATGGAATGTGCTTAGCTCCTAATCATGTATTTTAATACCTACGTTCGAAAAAGTGGTAGCTAAAAATAGATAGTGGTACATTTTTAAATAGTAGATGTCTTCCTTTGCCTGCATTTCTACCTTATTTCATGAACATGAATCTAACTTTGAAAGTAAAGGAACCTACTGCAAGGCAGAAAAACTATATTAATTCTTCAATTTATGAGTAGAGAAGTATTTATTGAGACTGGAGAATTATTATTTTTTGTGTGCTCATTTATGATATTTATTTACATATTTGCCTCCTTGTTCCACAGATAATTTAGGCAGGAATGACAGACAACTTAGGACAACATCACACTGATGCCACACTCCCACATCCAATCATCTCCCATCTCTAGAACCCAGATGGGAAATTAGAATAAACCTGAGTTTCTATGCATTTAGGTAGATGTTACAAGATTCACACATTAAGTCATTCAGTGCTTTTTAGCCATGACAGAACGACTCAGCCTCTCACTCACTATTTATTTACTTTAATTTTAGACATGATCATAATAAACTGGGTTATCTGGGTTTATCTAGCCCACAGAAGACCAGAGCTACACATCTCCTTGGTATTAACAATTACAAAAGGGCTTTCACATCCATTATTAGCTGCTCGAGGCAGACACAGCAATAACATCAAGAAGTGGCAGTTGACTGCCTGACAGCCCCAAGAAGACAGACGACTTCTAAATAATAGATACATAAACCACAAGAATACACTAGTCTGCAGCTGTGATTAGGGGGAAAAGAAAGGCATGCATCACTTTTCCCAGGAGGCAGCGCCACAGTTCAGACCCAGAATCCCAAACGAATGCAGAGGTCATCCAGTCCAGCCTCCCAGTCAGCACCTCTAGTTTTCCTCTAAGGCAGTCGGACAGCCTCTGCTTATGTGTTGCCAGTGATGCGATTCGATCTAGTTGACAAGGAATCTGTTCATGACTAATTTTATGAGTTAACTTGGCTGGGTCATGGTGCTCAGATATGTGGTCATACATTGTTCTGGATATTTCTGTCAGGGTATTTTAGACTGAATTAACATTTAAATGGGTAAACTTTGAGTAAAGCAGATTGTCGTCCATAATATGGGTGGGTTTCGTCTAATCTATTGAAGGACTGAATAGAACAAAAGACTGACCTCCTCTAAACAAGAGAGAATTCTGCAGCAGGTGGCTTTCAGACTTGAACTGCATCCAGTCTGATCTCTTCTCCGAGTCTCTAGGATGCTAGCCTACCCCGCTGATTTTGGACTTATCAGTCTCCATAACCATGTGAGCCAATTACTTAAAATCTATCTGTCTGCCTGCCTGCCTGCCTGCCTGCCTGCCTGCCTATCCATCCATCCATCCATCCGTCCATCCGTCCATCCGTCCATCCGTCCATCCGTCCATCCGTCCATCCGTCCATCCATCCATCTATCTATCTATCTATCTATCTATCTATCTATCTATCTATCTATCTATCTATCTATCTATCTATCTATCTATCATCTATCTATCTATCTATCTACCTACCTACCATCTATCATTATCTATCTATGTACTTACCTACCTACCTATCATCTATTATCTATCATCTATCTATCTATCTATCTATCTATCTATCTATCTATCTATCTATCTATCTATCTATCAATCAATCAATCATCTATCTGGTTCTTATTGGTTCTCTTTCTCTGAATAATCCTGAATACAGAATCTCATTTAAAATTAGAATATTATACATTGCATAACTTTGATCATGTCATTACCTTGTTAAAAATTCTTGATGGAAAATTTTCCTTGTAGCATTATTTATAGTAGTAATGAGTTGGAATTAACCTAAATATTCATCAGTAGTGAATTACATAAATGGATTGAAATGAGAAGTACATATCCCATTCAGTAATATACTAAAAACTCTGTAAAAAATTATTGAGATAGCCCTACATCTATGTGTGGTGACATAAAAAAATATCCAAGGTATATCCTTAATGAAAAATGTCAGATTACAATGAAGGACACATAATATGATCCCATTTATGTGGAAAGAGTCATACATGGTGTAGTCTTGTAGGAAAATAGTATTAAAAACTAGCTAACTATTGCTAGCACTGAGGGCTTCCTATGTGCAGGTACTGTTTAAAGAACTTTACGTATGCATTCAATTCAACAAATATTTATTTCAAGCTGTGCTAAGTAATTGGCATTCAACAGTAAATGAAAGTGGTGGTACTCAACCTGGTGGGGGAGGGGAAAGAGAAACATCAATCTGCTGCCCCACCCATCCTTGTATTCATTGGTTGCTTTTTGTATGTGCCCCCATTGGGGATCGAACCCACAACCTTGGTGTATTGAGCTTTAACCAACTGTGCTACCTGGCCAGGGCTATGTCCCTCTTTGAACTTCTTCCTGCAAGAGACTGAATACAGATAACATAGAGGAAAATAGTAAAAGTAGTAACTAATACTTGATGTTGAGTGCTTCAAATATGTCAGGGTTCTTTGCCTACTTTATCACTGATCTGGAAAATAATTATATAAGGCAGAGATGGATTCACTTATTTTAAAGATATAAAATTGGCTGAGAGAAGTTTAATAATTGCTAAGGGTCCCATAAGTACCAAGTGCCTAAAAGGAAAAACTGAAGAAAATTTGCAACTCAGAGGATACCACTGTACCTTGTGAGAGTGGATGGTAGGTAGGGAGCTAGAAAGTCTTTCAAACTTTTGTCTTCTCATGGGCTTACCATTAAGATTATGGGAAGTCAGATTTGGGTGAAGTATTTCTACGTGGCTGACATAAATTGGATCTAAAATGGGATTGTAGCTTTGAGATCTGAGTTTGTGAAACACAAGGTTCAATAACATAAACTACAGTGACTTGAATATTTCAGCCAACTCACAGTTTTCCATGGTTAGAACCTGGATGAATAATATCTACAGATAATTTCTAAATCTAAAGGAATTAGTTGTTCTTCATCCAAATTGCCACAATATCTACCAAAGCTACTAAAAGGAAACAGTTGCGATGGGTTGAAGATTTAATTCCTCTTCCCTTCCAAATCACTTGTTTGTCTCCTGAAGGAGCAACTGGAAGGGGATAGATATGAAAAGGTCTTCACAGCCTAAACGTTGACCAATCAGCCTTTGAAATGACTGAAAGTTACTTTAATATGGTGAAAATGAAGATTACAACTTATCTGATAAGTGTAACCTGTTTGCTAATAACAGCCTTTACTTTATAGTGGTTAGGATTTTATTTTTCTCTTTGTGATACCCAAATATCAATGTTAATACCAGTTTGGGGCCCATGATAGGAACCCTATGGCATTTCTGCCCTTGCTGTCCTCCCAGGACTACAGCCGCATGTTTAGAGAGTTTCCTGACAGTAACACAAGGGCCTTTTATCATGCGTCCTTAGGCACAAAATTCAACTTGAAATGAAAAATGGACTTTTATGTGTATGCGTGTGTATAAAAGCTGGAAGTTAAATATTCCAGAAGTGTCTATGAGTTAGAAAATTGTATTACTTGTTATATGATCAGGCTCATAAACTGGGATAGGATGACTATATATTGAAAGATTAATCTACATATTAAAAAAAAGTTGAGAAATAGTACAAAATGATTACTATATGAAAAAAGTAAGATAATAAAGCAAGCGGCTTTTATCGTGAATAAGACTGTTTCTTTGAGTTTTGAATCTTAAAGACCACCTGGAAATAGAGCTGACTAAGAATAAGGAGATCCGGGCTGTTGTGGGAAAACGAGACAATAACAGCAGATTCTTCCTTCGTCCCGTGCTTCTCTGCCAATAAATATGAATTGGCCTTCCCCATTGACATTCCTCATTGTCATTCCCAACTTAACATTTTAAAGGTAGTAAATTTGAAAGGTTAAGTCTGAGAAAAATTTGATCTTTCGCACCAATGTAATTTATATTTTCAATTCCTGTGTATCTGGGAGTCCTCTTTTATTTCTCTTTCTCAGGGATAAAGCTTACAGAAAACTGTAAATACATGCTTATTACCAGCGTAAGATTTATATACACATAGGAAATTACAGAGAAATAGAGTTGCTATATAGTCTGGCTTTGTCTGATTTAGAAATAAACCTCATGTTTATATAATCTTGTCTTAGCTTGTCTCAGCTAGTTCTTAGTTCTGTTTACTCAGCCAAGTTATTTCCTGTACAGATCCCGCCTTTGCCTGGCAATTAGATTTTTATTTTTAAAATTTTTTTTTTATTTACATCACTTCTCACTACACCTGTTTTGAAGTGCTGCCACACACCATTTGTGGTTGCTTTACTTTCAGTCCAGCTAATCTCACCCATAGTGGCCATTTAAGTGAGGAGGATCTTCCAGATCTATAGATTTCCTGATTATTCCTTCCATAATGAATCATACAGTTTCATTGGACTCCACAGGATTTGTCTCCTCAACTTTACAGAAATAATTTGTTCTTAATTATGATTTAACAGAACGAGAACTACATTGAGCGTTGGAGAATCTTGACTATTCTCAGTGTGTTCCCTACCCACTCATCCAAGTTACTTCACCTGTCATGTTTACTTCATCAGCAAAATGGAACAAGATTATATCAGTTGTTTTCCATTCTGTGTCCATAGTAAAAAGAATACTAACCACTGGTCATATCAGACAAGCTAAATCAGATTTTCTTGAGTTAAGACCTAGGCATTGGCATTTTATTAAAAGCTCAACCAGGGTTAGAAACCACTGGATGAACAATTTCAAGGGCCTTTCCAAATTAATGATTCCCTTATTCATATACTTACTGACTTGGACTCCTCCTCCCTAATCTTTATAGAGAGAGAAGGAGAAGGGCTCTCTTGATTTGATTCATTAATAGTTATGCATCTGAGCTATGCAGTCATAATGTGATGTTATAACCACATGGGGTTTTGAGATCGGTAAGTACAGAAAAGAGTTTGTGTCCCAAATCTCTCAAGATTTTTAGAAAGGGGTAATTTTTATTTTCATAATTTAAAAAAGCCCCATTTATGCTACATAGTAAATGTACAATTAAGATGCCTTCTATGGTCCCTATATTGAGGGAGACAGTTGAGAAAACCAGAGGTTCAGAGAGGCATGAGATGCAATGGAAGCCAAGAGAAGGGCTTCCTGTCCCATGCCTGGGTACAGGGAGGAATTCCCTACAATCCTGTGTCTAACTATGAATACAAGTATCTAGGATAGAACGGGGTGGATGACGGAGGGTGGGGTGACAGGGAAGATGTGACATCCTCTGAGAAGTGCAAGGATTTCAATGGAACGGAGCAGTTTGGGATGATAAGGACAGAGGTTATGGGAGAGCATATTGTGAGGACCTTATCTGAATGTTACCTATATAATTATTTCTTCTCACTTCCCCAGAGCTTGATATAATTGCTTAACCTCTCTCCACCACTCCGACATTGATTAGATGTTTTCAGAAATTCACATAGTTATATTCCAATAAATTAAAATGATAGTTAACTCTTTGGGACAGATCATTTAAAACATGCTGATAGCAAATTTCTGGTTTGGTGAAACTTATTTACTTTGTAAGATTAAAAAAAATATTATTCATTCTTCTCTGACCCAGTATCATTATTGTACCAGAGTTTATCTCCTTCTCTTAAGTTATAATTTCTTAATTCCTGCTCTAGTAACTATTTGGCTAAATAATAACTTGTTTTTCTTCACAGGCATCCTTATAGGTAGAACAGGATGCTTTCCTACACATATATATTTCAATCTAAAGTGAATAATTTTTTTTTAAGTGAACAATAAGAACAAGAGTCATTTATTGTGATTGGTACATGATAGACGCTTAATGTTTGATGAGCGAATGAATGAGTAGTACAGTTGACAAATGCTATGAGCATTCAGAGGAACACAGTGTTAGGCCATTAGATGCAGTGTTTAAGACGACAGGCTTTGGAATCAGGCATTTAAAAAAAAATTTTTTTTAAATATATCTTTATTGATTTCAGAGAGAGGAAGGGAGAGGGAGAGAGAGAGAGAGAGAAACATCAATGATGAGAGTCATTGATTGGCTGCCTCCTGCACCCCCCCCACTGGGGATCGAGCCCGCAACCCGGCCATGTCCCCTGACGGGGAATTGAACCCCAATGGCCTGGATCCTAGGTCGATGCTCAACCGCTGAGCCACACCCAGCTCAGGCATTTTTTCAATACTCCATACCACTTAGCGGAAAGAAGAACTTGGGCAAGTTAATCTTTCTTTTCTTTTTGAAAGTCATTTTTCATTTTTCAATTACAGTTGACATACAATATTATATTAGTTTCAGGTGTACCCTGAAAGTGTTCTACTTTGACTTGGTTAGAGTGATTTAGTTTATTAGCCTTGTAATGGCCAAGAATACTTGACTTAAGGCTCAATAATTGTGGTTGCAAATGTGGGATGTCCTCAGTTTTTAAGATAAAAACAACTTGTAAATGTATTTGTTTGTAAAATTGTATATATTTTTACAGAAAGTCTATTTCTTTGAAATGTAAAGGGAAGAGAGTCTCAATTTCATTAGTTTTTTTCACACTCTTTTGCATTTACAACTTCTATAATTAGGAACCTATTTCTTACTGCCCTTCTTGTCTAAACTTTGTCCTGGTCAATTCTGGATTGTATACAGAACCAATTGATATTATTGTATGCAACCTAGTTGTAGTGGAACAATTCTGATTCCTAACTATGCAGGCTTTAATTTCCCTAACTGATTTTGGTAAATATTCCTTATAGGACTTGTTTATAGGGCTTTTTTTTTTTTAAAAAAAAAAAAACTGGGCTGAGAAACTGAGGAATGGAAATTAATCCTTTCACTTTGTTACATGTAAATTTTCAATAATTGAGTCAAGGTGTCGTTTTCATGTTTGTTTTTTTTTAGAGGGCAGACAGATGATTTACAAATAATGAACTCTGATTGGGCAATAACTTGTTTGGGTTCCTTCCGTTTGACCTAACATAATTTGTGAAATTTGTGTTCATGAGCTATAAAAAATATTTTTAGATGTTCCAAATAGGACTTATTGGCAGTATGCGCATAAAAAGATCACATCACATGGATGTGAGACATTCCATCCCTTGTTTGCTTAATATGTTGTAAAATGATGGCTTTGAAAAGCAGGCTAGAGGCTAACCATGGCGCTATTTTAGGCTGGCTTGTAAACACAGGTCTAAGCCTAGTATGTCAATAAAGCAAATACTTAATCGTTTCATTTCTATTAATGGTTCTGAAACTTTGTGTTAGATTTTGCATTGGCATGTCTTTGGGTTTCAGACTTGTTCCTCTGAACTTGCCACTGGTTTCCTGTTTTTCCTTCGAAATAGTTGCTGCTTGTTCTGCTCCCTCTGCAGAGATTTAGATCAATTTCTGCATCTTTACCCTGCTGTCCCCCAACTCTCTCCAGCACGTTTAATTTTGGGCACTAGGAACCTAAGTAACAGTCGTGGTCATGAGATGGGAGGACTCCCTTTTCCTTGGACTAGTGCCCTTTTGGTTGCTGCTTTTTCTACCTTGAGGAGGAAGTTTCAAAAGTCCCCTTAAAAATTTTCTGAGGAGGGGAGCATGTCTCACATGTCTTTCTCTAGGGGCCTTTGAATGTGATTATGATTGCTTAAAATTATAGAGCTAGGTACAGAGTGCATGCTGTAGAAGCTGCTGGTTGAAGAAAGCTGTGCTGGGACTAGGGTGTCTGAAAGCTTCAGCCTTGGAGTCTGGCCTTTAGTCTGTGGACTACAGATAAAAATAGGCATGAGGCACTGGCTCGGTAGCTCATTTGGTTAGAGCATCATCCAGATTTGGAACAACAAATCCATCTCTCTTTCTCTTTCTCTTTCTCAAATTAAAAAAAAAAAAAGTCATGAATAAAATGACTAAGAATGTCATAGGGAAGAATGCCCTGCCTGTCCATCTCAGAGCCATGAGATCATCTAGCTAGAGCTATTTTTACCTATGTATTTATCGTTCTTGATCATAAACCACTTATTTATATTATTTCTATCTCTAAGGACCTAAAATCTCTATGTAGTTTTTAACTAGCCTTAAGATCTGGTTAAGATGACTAAAAGGCCTGTCTCCCCATATCCAGTTGTGGAAATCAGTGCATAGATGTAAGTTGGTGGCGTGTAGGGGCCCTACTAGGAGTGACTGCTGAAATAATGAGGATCTTAGTTAATATTTTGGGTCAGGGGCTGTGAGGGCTTAGGGAGCCCAAGGGCTTTGGGAAAGGGTAGGCGATTTAATAGGGAGAGGAGGCACTTGTTCTAAGTGCTGGCCAGCTACATACTTCAGGCAAATCCTACCAAATAGAAAAGGAGGGGCTGCTTGGAAATGGCTGTCTCAGCAAGTTCTATCTTGTGCTTCTTTCAGGGAAGAACCTTCAGCCCTCTGGTGTTGTCCATGTAACACTCTATCCGGGGTGAACACCTTGGCTCTGGTTGAACAGCTAATACTGTTGACAGCTGTGCTAGTTAGGGTTAGAACCAACTATAAATTAATGTGGGCTGTAAAGTATAGTGTGTTTTTCTAACTTCCTGTTCTTCCTGAGAAGAAAATAATGCATCTTAAAGATATATATACCAATTAGAAACTCCAACCATCAGTATAATAGGAAAAGATAAATTTCTTTGACATTAAAATTATATATGTGTGTGTGTGTGTGTGTGTGTGTGTGTGTACACAGTATTCCAATGCCAGCATCATTTTTTTTATTGTTGACACTATTACAGATGTCCCTCATCTCCTCCTCCCGGGCATCATTTTTAATGGGAGCTTTATAACTTTTTGTAATGAAAGACAAAGAACCCCATCATCACTACTAGTACTCCTAGTTCAGAAGTACTGACCAATGTAATTAGACATGAGAAAGTAATAAGAGGTATAAATATTTGAAGGGTGACACAATTTTCATTATTTGCAGATGATGATAATATATTAAGAAAAACAAAAGTAAAAAATATTAGAACAATGAGATAAATTAGTAAGGTGGATAATCTCACACACACAAAAGTATTCATTCACAGCTAAGTAGAATGTATTAATCATGTTTTTCTTTTAAAAAATCTCCAAATCAATAATTTTCCTATATATAAAGAATAGTTGGCTAAATAATATTGTAGAGCAAAGTAACCAATTGCAGTAGCAACCAAAGGAAAAAAAAGATACTCAGAAATAAAACTGACAAGAAACGTGCAGATGTTATATGAATAAAATTAACACTCTTGAGAGATTTAGCAGAAAAAGATCAGAAAAAGTAGTCTGATAAATTGCTATAGTTTGGCATGATATCCCAAAGGGCATGTTCAAAATAATTTAAGATGATCACTGAACTGTTTTCTAAGAAGGGTCATTTTTGGTAACTGGGGGAGGGGGCAAGACAAGTTTGAGAAAGCAAGTTGAAGAACTGGGTTGTTTGCAAACCACTCCCTATTTCAGCCCCAGATCTAGCTGATAATGAATAAGAACAGACATGTCCAATAGGGATTTTCCTGTGAGGGTATGTTTTGTAAAACCTGTTCTCCATATTTCCTATGAAAACTCCCAGTTATGTTCACTAAAGTTTTTGCATGAGAATTTTTTTTTAAAGGGCATCAAAGGCTTGCTGAGTTCATGTATCATGGTAGTCTGAGGCATGGGACAAGCACAAAGACAGCTGTGTGGACACCATGCCACCCCTCCCCCAAATCAAGGGACATCTGAAGTCTGGGTTATCTTGGGAAAATGTTTGCAATATTTTAGATAAAGTTCTAATAACCTTTATAATAGTGATCTTATAATATAGCTAGGAAGAGACAAGTTGAAAAGCCAAAGGGCGAAGTCTGTTAAAAAAATAAAAGATAAAATGGTCAGTAAGCATATAGAAAGCATACAACTTTACTAATAAAGTAAAGCACATTGGTGAGGTAGAAATTGGCAGTTTTTTCTACACGTTAATTTGGAATTTTATTTACCTAAAAACTAACCTAACTAATTAACTAAATATGAAACATTACCTTTCACCTATCAATCACAATTCTGAGAATTTACCCTAAAATTTAATAGAAATGTACACAAAAATGCATATAGAAAAATGTTTATTTCAGAATTTTTATAATTATGAAAGTTGAAAAGAATTCAATCAACCACAGGGTATTTGTTAAGTAACTTATAGTATAACTATTTACTATGCACCCTTTAACAATGATGTAGTATTTATTTATGGACATGATGAGGCTTTCATGATCTGTTGTTACACAAAAAAAGACTAGCCCGGCCAGGTGTGGCTCAGCGGCTGAGCATCGACCGAGGATCCAGGCGGTTGGGGTTTGATTCCCGGTCAGGGCACATGCCTGGGTTGCAGGCTGCAGCCGATCAATGACTCTCATCATTGATGTTTCTATCTCTCTCTCCCTCTTCTTTCCTTTCTCTGAAATCAATAAAAATATATTTTTTAAAAAGGCTATTTATACAAAAATATATAACTTCTGATGTTGTCTGGCTAAGAAACAACATTTCTTTATATGTTTGTATCAGAACTGTATGTATATATGTGTCTACAAACGCACACTGATAGTTTACATGTTTAGAAGGTAGAACTGTGGGGTATCTTAATGATTTCTGTGCTTCTCTCTGTTTCCTATTTTTATATAAAATAAGCATGATTAACTTGTATGATGATGATAATGAAGGGTTTATGGCCCCATCAGCCCTTCTATTATTTTACTATTCTTTGAAAAATATCTATGTTCTTACTTGACTCTAGTTTGTAACTTTAAACCCTGCTCATTTAAAATGAAGCCACAGCTTTTCTCTCTCTCTCCCTCAGGGAGCTATATCTTTCCTTGTATATTTTGGCATCAAAGAGCTAGAGTGAGAGTGAGTCAGTGTCTTCTCACCAGCTGAGCAATGTTTACAGTAAGACTATTACTATTATGGCACCTGTCCCAACATAGTCACATTAAGCAATTTCCCTGAACGAAGAACTTTCTCGGTGTGTGTGTGTCTAACATTCCAAGAAGTGAGCTAGTAAAACAAGAAAAGAAGTGCTGGATAAGAGCACCTGGGGTTTTTTGTGTGTATACACTTTCAGACACAAGGCCTGAAACCAAGCTGCACACAGACTGCATGGACAATTGGAGCATTTTTCTTGCTACTTTCTGTGTTTCTTACAAACGAAACCAATGTTTGCAGGTACTCTTGTGTTTAAATCCAAGTAAGATACCTTCAAGATGCCTTTTAACATGCCTGTTGAAAAGATAGCATGCATGCTGCTGGGAGCAGAGGGTGTGAGAAAGGCAGAGCACTTGGGCCAGCTCGGTCAGTTCTCCTGCTGTGTAATCTGATGTTTTCAATGTTCACACATCTTTTAACTGACAACGATGTTATGGGGTAGCCTAGAAAGAGAAACCACTCAAATCCTAAATGTAGGATACAGAGAGGAGGTTAGAATCTTATCAGTGAAATACCTTAGCAGCATCTGGATCCTTTGAGGTGCTTTTCGTGTAGAGTAGAATTTCTGTGATGAGAGAATGTAATCTTCCATAGATGCTGACCCTTCCTTGTGTAAACTTGTGCAGATGATGGAATAAATGTGTGTTTGCTCCAGTATGTGCTCTTTTGAATCAGACTGTGTTTAGTAACATTAATCCTAAACTGCTAGTGAGCCACACCTACTTTCCTGATTTGCTAATAAATTATTGGGCTGAACGTGTATTTATTTATTTATTTATTTTTAAATATATTTTTATTGATTTCAGAGAGAGGAAGGGAGAGGGAGAGAGAGAGATAGAAACCTCAATGATGAGAGAGTCATTGATGGGCTACCTCCTGCACGCCCCCCACTGGGGATCGAGCCCGCAACCCGGGCATGTGCCCTGACCAGGAATCGAACTGCGATTTCCTGGATCATAGGTGGATGCTCAACAGCTGAGCCATGCCAGCCGGGCTAAACATTTATTTTTTAAAAATGTCTAAAGAAAGCTAATGAAGTACTCAAGTCAGCCTAGCAGATCAAGTAATTTGCCCTAATGAGTGGTTACTAGGTTCAGAGTGGGATTTCCAGAGAGGGAGTTATTGGGGAAGCAGGAATGAAGGATAATAAATTCCTTTATTTATGCCTTTTACCTCCGCTTATAAAATGCTGATTACTACAAAAGTGTCTGGGTATTGTAATATTTTTCTGCAAGTTTATATCATTTTTGCACTCCCCATTTCCTATAGAGGAAGGAAGAGTTAGAGCTCAGTGACAAAGTAGACAATGGCAGTGGTTTAGTGGGCCATAGTGTCTTCCTTTTGTGCTTCCGGCATTTGCCTACTGTAAGGAAATCGCAGTTATGTGGCGTGTAAGTAGGGTATAGAATCCACTACTCAGCACTTTAGTCAACGAGTCACCATTCTTGACATCACTGTGTCAGCTGTAAGAAAACTTGAGGGTTTACTGTCAATGAGATGAGCTAGATGCACCGACTCTAAGCTGGATCTTACCATTTTGTTCAGATTTTGAAGGCTATTCAAATTATTTAAAAAAAAATGTTTTTATTGATTTCAGAGAGAGGAAGGGAGAGGGAGAGAGAGATAGAAACATCAATGATGACGCCTCCTACTGGGGATCAAGCCCACACCCTGGGCATGTGTCCTGACTGGGAATCTAACAGTGATTTCCTGGTTCATGGATCAATGCTCAACCACTGAGCCACGCCAGCCAGGCCCAAATGATTTTTAAAGATGTTCCCAGACCATCCCAATTTTTATAATGACTCTTGCTCTCTGCAACTAGCTCAACTGATCTCATTATGATATACCAAAGGTTAACTGAGAGAAGGAGTAGCCAAGAACTAAGAAAATAGGTATAAAATGAAAATGGACAAAAGAATCAAATACTGAATGGCAACAATTGGTGGCCAACCAGAAAGCAAAATGACTCCAGAGTGGCATGCAGGAGATAAAAATAGGAACACAGTTGGGCAGAACAGAAAAAACACGAGCCATCAAAACCAAGCAATGTGAATATGGCTCTTGAGTCCGTAAAGCTGAGGGTGATAAACATATTGAATGTCTTTATTCTAGGGAACTCTTTTCAAAAGACGGAACTCTGATTCTCAAGAAGTGAGCTCCGGGTCTTCAGGCCTGTTGCAGTCTTTTTCACACTGTGTTGGAAGAGGGATGCACCTGAGGCTGATAGAAGTACTCTCATGCCCCACACGGCAGTAGTAAAGTTACATCCTGCTGACTAGAGCAGCTCCCTTCCAGAGAACTGTGATCTTCTCATAAAACAGCTGGCGAAGCCTGAAAGGGAGGTATTGTTGGTAGGTAAGCCAGCGTCCTAGGGCTGGGACTGGGCCAGCATCTTATATAACAAACATGCTGCTGATCCACTTTGGTTTGTTTTCCCAGACAAAAATGATTGCAACACATTTCAGGGACAAGGGAAAAGCATTGTCTTTGTAATGCACTAACTTGCTAGCAATAGTGAGATGTTCTAAATTGCTAAACTAGACAACAATACCCAGTTAAAAAAACAAAACAAAAACCAGTGAAAATCTCAATTGGCCAAGAGATTGTATACTACTTTTGTAAAGTGAAAAGTGATCACCATTTTTGTTTTTTTTGAGTGGGAGGGAGTCTTGGGGTGTTGCCAAAGGAAAAAAAAATCCATACTTGTGTAAATACATTCTTTCAGAGGCAGCTCTGATTTAGTGGAAGACATACTACATTAACTTTTAAACCCTTGGATACTTTGGGCAAATCATTTACTCTCTGAGCCCCTGTTCATTCATTCATTTATAAAGCGAGGATAATAACACTTCCACTGACTATGCATAGACTGATTAAAATGGTTGAATGAGCTATTTTACATGGAAGCATTTATCAACTGCAAGGCGGGACACTAATATGAGGACTGTAGGGGTTGTCTTTGTTTTCGTTGGAGCAGACGATGGCTCTGGGGCACTGAAGTAGAGGAGACTCCACCCTAGTTCTATCTCATTTCCCCAGGTCTGAGAGGCTAGAAGAGAAAGAAGTGAACCCCCAGAGCTGGAAACTCCCATTTACCCAATAACGTGCACAGAAAAAGAATTTTCAGGCTTTTCCCTTCAATGAATTAAGAGTCCCTTCATTTAAATATTAGAGAAACGCACTAATTATCTAGGCTTTTGCCCAATTCTGCTTCTTTATCTAGACCTGTGTTGTCCAATACAGGAGCCACTAGTGACTTGTGGTCATCGAACTCTTGAAATCTGACTAGTCAAAACTGAGATGTGCTGTGCATGGAAAATACCTGCCAGAGTTTGAAGACAATAGTACAAAAGAAAAAAAGTTAAATATCTTAATACTTTCATATTGATTATGTGTTATGATAATATTTTGGACCTATTGGGTTAAAAGATGTTCAAATAAATTATATCTTTTTTATTTTCAAAAAGTGTGGCTATGATAATATTTATAATTACATATAGGGCTTACTTTGTATTTCTATTGGATAACACTGCTCTAGATGGTCAGAGGGGAAGGAAAGGCATGAGTCCTAATGGCCTTATTTACATGTTTCTTGCATTCCAGTCCCTATCCACCCTAACGCAGGGCTGTTTTCCTTATCAGTCCAATTCTTAGGCAGCCAGTTCATTTGAGAGGTACTTGAAGAAACCAAAGAAAGATCATTAGGAAGGCCACTCCATCGCCCTTACAGCACATGGCACAAAGTAGGCCCTTAGTACTCCTTCCTTCCTTCCTTCCTTCCTTCCTTCCTTCCTTCCTTCCTTCCTTCCTTCCTTCCTTCCTTCCTTCCTTCCTTCCTTCCTCCCTCCCTCCCTCCCTCCCTCCCTCCCTCCCTCCCTCCCTCCCTCCCTCATGCATTCAATTAAAATGGTGAGTGGAGAATTTGCATTTTCATATCTCAAAAAGACAACAGAAATGATTTCCCTCTCTTCACTCATGAATTCTGAAAAGGGAGAGATACTATGATTTGGTTTTGTAATGTCCTGTGTCCAAGTCACTTATTAAAATCTATTTTATAAGATTTCCATGCATTTCTTACCTCCCTTCTGAAGGTTTAGGCGCCTTGAAGTCAGGAAATGTGTTTTACATATCTGGCTTTGTATCTTAAGAGGTACTCAGTAAATGTGGTTGACTATTCTGATCAAAATTGAAATTTAAACCTAAAATGCTGTATAATTGATTTGATGTTGATGATATATGCATTTAAAAAAATGTGGCTTGTGGTTTAAGGTGCATTACATTGTCTTTTATCTGTTTTTAAAAATCTTATTCTTAAAGTACCTCTAGAAGTACTGAATTTAAGAGTGACTAATATCTTCCCAGATTAAATCCCTGGCTGATGAATTAACACTTATTCCTAAAATTACAATCCTCATTCACTTTTGTCATTTCAACAACAAACTAAAAATTGTTCCAGAAACAAACTGATAAATCCTGTGTGAAATAAGGGAACAATAAGAGAAAAGAACAACCCCATTAACCTGGTGGTTGGGAATGAAAGCTCAGCGGGGGGTGGAGCAGGTTGGAGGTGGGGAACAGCCTGGGGCTCGGTGAACTCTCCCCGGCTCCCTGGCTCCCGGCCCAGCAACCCCCAGAGGCTGAACTGCCTCCGCCAGGGTCGGAGGGAGGGCTGGGGGGAAGGGCCGAGCCTGGCCGCAGGCATCAAAGGGAAGCAGGGGACAGAGCCAGAGCAGTGTTGCTCTTTGAGCAAAGATAATGGAGTCCTCTGGGGTGAAGAGAAAGAACACACAGAGAGATTTCAAAACACCACAGACCCAGAGCTGATCGAATTCCTTTATTCCATACCTCATACCCATCAGGCTTCTCCTCAATTCAGAATCACTCTGTATTGAATTACAGGGCTGGAAAAAAATAAAAGGGCGTCCTGTCGAGTGTTTTTCAAACCGTGGGTTCATCTCTCCTCGGTGTGCGCAATTTATTCAGTGGGTGGAGATTTGTACCCAAACAATGAAATAGAATGGACAGCGGGAGGGATTAGTAAGTACTAGGGATAAATATTGTTTTATGAAAATTTTGTTGTTTGTGTGCATGTGTGCGCATGTGTTTGGTACCTCAAAAATGTATTTCTTGTTATGGATCTCAGTCCAACTGTGAAACTCAGGGGAAACTGACCTAGTCTATCCCCTGCCTTATCACCGAGGCATACTAAAGTCAGTTCTAGGAAATGAGGTCTTCGGGGACAGAGATTTCACAGCTCCCGACTGATCCTCATGAAGGCATTCCTCCTGCATCCTACAAAGGTAGATCGCAGATCCAATGCAGCGTCCCTTACCCCCCACCCCCACCCCCCACGAAAACAGTCAGTTCTCCAGGAAAGAGGTCCAGAATCAGGCATTTCATGTTGATGAAGCTAATGCTGTTTGTCAGACACTGTGGGCAACCTCCCTTTAAAGCCCCTAATTAAGGAGAGGGAATGAAAGAAAAAAAAAGGTAATAGCATGCCTCAAACTCGAGGCTGCCACTTGGCCACTGTTCATTAGAGAGTCTGCAAACTGTGGGCTCTATTTAAGGACAGCCTGGGATGGTTTGAGGGAGAAATGAAACAGTGTAGTTCAGATGCTTCTCTTCTTATTCCCGGCTCTTATCTCACCTTGACTTATTTCTTGAAATTTTAGCCCAATTCAGCTTACAGTTTGCTTTATGATTTAAAAAGCAGACAGAATGTGTATAGAAAGATCCAGACAGAGAAGAAGGCAGAAACTGTATAAAAGATTCTGACAAAACCTAAGGACATTCCCACGTCTGCTCTGGACAACCACCAGTAACGGAGCAAACGAATTGATTTCCATTTCTAAGTCTCATGGAAATAAACATAAAATTCAAAGTCGACTAGGTGAAGGAAGGACCCTTAACAACAGACCTCATGATTTTCCACAAAGTATGAGAGACAGAGAGAGAATCGGGGGGGGGGGGGGGGGGGGGGGAGGACTCCCTAAAAGAAGTCTGAGTCAAGTTGTATAACTATAGAAAGGCAGATCTTGTCCCACCCAGACACAAAAGAAAGTGCTGAAGGTTTTACAATGGCGTGGTCACTAAAAATACCATTTAAAGACGAGCGGACTTCTTTATCGCCCCAAGAAATCAAAGTAAACCATCTGAAACCCAAGCCGTAGGAAATCCCGCTGCTCAGATAGAGTATCCAGTGTGACACTGAACCAGCATATCACTTTCAGGGCCAGGCTGCCTGGCTTAACCTCCAGCAAAACCTTCCCTTGGCGTCCAGTTCAGTGAAACAGACATTCTCTCAACTGTATCAGAGACATGGATTTTAGCTGTAATTATGGTCTGCTAATCTGGTGTAGCCCTAGTCAAACAGACAGAATCAGCACATTATCATTAGCGGAGCAACCTAGTTTCTCTCCCTTGCACAGGGCATTGGTCTGGGAGAGAGACTATTGAAGTTTGTCTGCTGTTGCCAGCTTTGCCCCTATCTAATCTTTTAGGAGCTTGGTTTCTCCAAATGAAGAAATGTGTGCCACCTCCCAACTCACAGAGTTGCTGGAAAAACCCCCACACAAAGGCGGTGTTTAAACATGTCATAACTGGGTCCTGAATTACTGTGGATGACTGTGTACCATTCCCTTGTCTCTTTCCCATTCACCCACCCACCCTGGGAAACTGGCCCAGAATGGGTCTTATTCTGTGCTTCTCTGTTCTTTCTTCCCAGGCCCTTCTCTCCTCTCAGTTAACCTGGTCTGAAGCTGTGGGGACATGCTGTGGTATGTTAGATGTAGAGGATGATTTCAGGTTAAATGGTTACTTTCTCCCAGTTCTTAAACAAAAAGAATGAATGTCTAATGGTGGGAGTTTCAAGTTAGCTGAAAGCCTGTATTAGAGATAATTTTGAGCAAAGAGTTCTTCCAATAGTTCCTTCTAATCATACCTAACAGCAATGCTTGCCTTATTTGTGAGCCCCTTAATATGATCCTCCCTCCCTCCCTCCCTCCCTCCCTCCCTCCCTCCCTCCCTCCCTCCCTCCCTTTATTCAAAGTCTATTTTGGAGGGCAGTTTTAGGTTTAAAACAAAATTGAGAGGAAGGTACAGCGATTTCCTATATATCCACCACCCCCATACATTCGTAGCCTCCCCCATTCTCAACATCACTCACCAGAAATGCTACATTTAAATTTTTGTTATTTATCATTTTATTATTTATTTATTTATTTATTACCAAGGATGAACCTACATTGATGCATCATAATCACCCACAATCAACATTTTACCTTATGATTCACTCTTTAAAAAAAATGTTTCTCTTGGTTTTTAGAGAAATAGGAAGGCAGAGGGAGAGAGAGAAAAACATCAATGTGAGAGAGAATCATTGATGGGTTGCCTCCCACACACACCTCAGTTGGGGATTGAACCCGCAACCTGGGCATGTGCTCTGACTGGGAATTGAACTGGTGACCTTTCAGTGCACAGGGCGACACTCAACCAACTGAGCCACACCAGTCAGGGCATGATTCACTCTTGGCGTTATATATTTTATATGTTTGGACAAATTTATGATGACAAATATTCATCATTATAATAACATACAGAGTATTTTCACTGCCCTAAAAATCCTCTGTGCTCTGCCTATTCTCCCCTGGCAGCCACTGATCTTTTTATTTTTATTTTATTTTTTAAAATATATTTTTATTGATTTCAGAGAGAGGAAGGGAGAGGGAGAGAGAGAGATAGAAACATCAATGATGAGAGAGTCATCTGCCTCCTGCCTGCCCCTACTGGGGACCGAGCCCGCAACCCGGGGCCTGTGCCCTGATTGGGAATCGAACCGCAGTCTCCTGGATCCTAGGTCGACGTTCAACTGCTGAGCCGGGTGCCACTCATCTTTTTAGCGTCTCCATTTTTCCTTTTTCAAGAATGCCATATAGTTGGGGTCATACAACGTGTAGCCTTTTCAAATTGGCTTCTTTCACTTAGTAATACATGTTGAAGTTTCCTCCGAATCTTTCCATGGACTCATAGCTCGTTTCTTTTTAGTACTGAATAATATCCCGTTGTCTGTATGTGCCATAGTTTATTCATCGTTCACCTACTGACAGACATGTTGGTGGATAATAAACTTTGGCAATTATGAGAAAAGATGCTATAAACATTAGTATGCAGGTTGTGTGTAGAGATACATTTCCAACACTTTGGATAAACACCAAACATCGTGATTTCTGGGTCATATGGGAAGGTGATGTTTAGTTTTTGTAAGAAACTACCAAACTGCCTTCCAAGTGGCTGTACCGTTTTGCATTCCCCCCATCACTGAATGAGAGTTCCTGTTGCTCCACATCCCCGCCAGCATTTGGTGGTGTCACGGTTCTGGATTTGGCCCATTCTCATAGGCATGTAGTGGTATATCCTTGCTTTCATTTGAATCTCCCTGACATGATGTGGAACATCTTTTCATATGCTTACTTACCATCTATATACTTTTTTGGTGAAGTGTTGGTTAAAGTCTTTGGTCCTTGTTTTTTGTTTTTTTTTTTTGAGGGCCTTCTGGTAAAAACTGGAAGACCTACTAGACAAATTCAAAAAGAGTTGCAAGCACTGGCCCATTTTTTAAATCCAGTTGTTTGTTTTCTTATGGTTGAGTTTTTAAAATTCTTTGTATATTTTACATAACAGTCCTTTATCAGATATGTCTTTTGTAAATATTTCCTCCCAGTCTGTAACTTGTCATTTTAATTCTCTCAATATTGTCTTTCTCAGAGTAGCAGAAGTTTTTAATGAAATCCAGCTAATCAATTCTTTTTCTTTAATAGATTGTGTCTTTGGTGTTATGTCTAAAAAGTCATCCCATGCCTAAGGTCATTCAGATTTTCTCCTACGTTAAATTGTGGGAGTATAAAACTTTAGGGAGTATAAAGTTTTGTGTTTTATGTTTACATTTGCTATCCATTTTGAGTTAATTTTTGTAAAGGTTGTAAGGTTTGTGCTTAGATTCCTTTTACATGTGTATGTCATTATTCTAGCACCGTTTGTTGAAGAGACTATCTGTACTCTATTGTATTTCCTCTGCTTATTTGACAAAGATCAGTTGTCTGTATTTATGGGGTGTTACCTCTGGGCTCTGTTCTGTTCCACTGAACTATTTGTGTGCTCTTTCACCAGTACCATGCCGTCTTGACTGTGACTTTATAGTAAACCTTGAAGTTGGGTAGTGTCAGTCCTCCAACTTGATTTTCCTTTAATATTATGCTAACTCTTCTGGGTCTTTTGCCTCTCTGTATAAACCTCAGAATGAGTTTTTCAATGCCCATACAAAAACTTGCTGGGAATTTTGATTGGTATTGCATTGAATCTATAGATCAAGTTTGGAAAACTGATATCTTGACAATATTGAGTCTTCCTATTTATGAACATGGAATATCTCTCCATGTAGTTCTTTGATTTTGTCAATCAGTTTTGTAGTTTTCCTCATATAGATTTTATACATATGTGTTAGATTTATACATAAGTATTTCATTTTTGGGGGATCTAATGTAAATGCTATTATGTGTTTAATTTCAAATATACCTGTTTATTGTTGGTTTATCGGAAGGAAATTGACTTTTGTATATTAATTGTGTATCCTGAACCTCCCTTCTTTCGTTATCAAATATTTCCGAATGTCTACCATGTACTAGATAGCCTCTAGCACAATCCTTCCTCCAGAAGCTCAGAGTTTAGTAAGCGAGGCAGATAAATAAATATAAAATTGGAAATATGTTATTATAAGGGATATATGAAAGAGATTCTCCTCACCAGGCTTTGGTGGGTCAGGAAAGAATTTTTGGAGAGGTATGAAATAAGTCTTAAAGAATGAGCCTTACATGAAGTGAAAGAGCAAGGACACTGTAGACAGAAGATCACAGAAGGAGAAACAAGATGGTTTTCCAGGAATCTTTGTGTGACTGAGGAGCAAGAGATGGGGCCGAAGGGGGAAGTGGATTCATGCTATTATGTCCCATGTTAAGGGCCTTGCTTTTTATTCTATAGTTCAATGATTTTTTTCCCCAAGTGATTATAGCAGCAGAATTTTTTTTCCAAATTAAATTTTGTATGGTATATCAATATAAAATTAGATTAAGAAGACATTTAACTAGTATGCATTTATTTTATAAATTAGAACAATGAACATACTGCCATTTGTTTGAATACAAAATTGGTATAGAGATTATCAGTGACAGTTATGTCTTATATTAGCCTCAGCTTTGCAATTTTTTTATTTCTGAGTTTTTGTTTGTTTGACAGTGGCAAGATAATTTCAATTCACAGAGATAAGTAATTGCAAATGGTGACAGTTTTATTATTTTATTTTATTTATCTTTTAAAATATGTTTACTGATTTTTAGAGAGGGAGAGAGAGAAACATTGATGAGAGAGAAACATCGACTGGCTGCCTCCTTCACGCCCCTTACTGGGGATTGAACTTGCAACCCGGGCATGTGCCCTGACCAGAAATTGAACCTTCGACCTCTTGGTGCATGGGTCAATGCTCAACCATCTGAGCCACACCGGCCAGGGCCATAGTGACAGTTTTAAAATGTTACCTGGGAATCTCAGGATACTATTCTCTAAAAAGAGATAGAAGAGAGGGTTTGGTTCTTAGGTCTACATAAAAATGAAATTATAGCCCGGCCGGGCGTGGCTCAGTGGTTGAGCGTCGACCTAGGATCCAGGCGATCGGGGTTCGATTCCTGGTCAGGGCACATGCCTGGGTTGCGGGCTCGATCAATGACCCTCTCATCATTGATGTTTCTATCTCTGTCTCTCCCTTCCTTTCTCTGAAATCAATAAAGATATATTAAAAAAAAATGAAATTATAGTTTTGGTGACTATGAGGATGATGGCACCAATAATTAAAACTAAATATACCAGAGGATAATTTCCAGGAAAAAAAATGAGTTTAGCTTTTGACATTTAGTGTTTAAGGTATTTTGTATCAGAATACAGGAAGCTTCCCATAATTATGGAAATAATTAGTTTATTAAAAATCAAACATGAAATATATATATGTGTGTGTGTATGTGTGTGTGTGTGTGTGTGTGTGTGTATAGTGTGTGTGTCCCAAAAATGTATACATACACTTTGAATAATTATAAAAGCAGTATTTATTAAAATATATTTCATTTTCAAAACTGAGCTCTCAGCTGTTAAAGTGTGTACACATTTTTGGGGACACCCTGTATTTTAGAGTTGTGTCACCTCATTTTTTTCTGACTTCCTGTGTCTTGCTTTTGATAAAATATTAATGGTTCATTTAAGAAAGTCTTCAGGTTTAGAAATTCATGCAGCTGCTCAGCCTATGGTTCAGAATTCTGCCACCTCATCATTTCGGATTTCTTGACTTCTCTACAGGTGCATCTATGCCAATGTCATTTTCTATTTAGCAAAGTTGAAATAGTTCACAGGGACTTTTCTGTCCTTTCTGATTGCTGCGCATGCTTAAGCTGGGTCATGCCACCACTCTTTCCCCTCAGTCAAGCTGAAGGAAATGTACTTATTTAATGAATGGCTTGTTGCAGAGCAAAATGTTCTTGAATTTTCTCAGTGCTATTGCACCATTAGCGTCCACTTATTCATTTACTTAGTTCTTCATCCAGTGGAAGTAGATGCTGGGTTCTTCCTCGATTTTGAAAGTAAATGATTGTATCAAATTGCTAAATGCTGCCAGAAGAATGTACCACAGACTGGGTGGCTTAAATAGCAGAAATTATTTCTCACAGTTCCGGAGGTTGGAAGTCCAAGATAAAGGTGAAGGTTTGGTTTCCTCCAAGACCTCAGATGCCTGTTGTCTTCATGGCCCTTCATGTGGTCTTTTCTGTGTGAGTGCACTTTTCTGGTGTCTCATTATGTGTCCAAGCTTCCTCTTCTTATAAGGACACCAGTCAGAATGGGTTAGGGGCCCTTCCTAATGCCACATTTTAAGTTAGTCACCTCTTTAAAGACATTATCTCCAAATATAGTCATATTCTGAGGCACTGGGGGTTAGGGATTCAACATATGAATTTTGAGGGACACAATTCAACCCATAACAATGATTAAATATTTTGCCTTGGATCTTATAAAAAAGACAAAATCAATAGATTCAAATTTTCTGCATAGAATCATGACTTCCTGCATTTTCATCGTATTTTGATGGGACTCAGAACAATCTTTGCTTCCGTAATGGGGGAAAAAGGGGAGTAAATCTGTTCTTCTGAAAAGTGTTACGAATAATACAATATTTTTCAGCTTTTTCACTGTCCCGACACACAGAAGGGATGGCAAATATCCACACAAAAAAATGAGCTGCAGAATCTCTTCTTCAAAGACTGTGTCTAAAGACTTATTCCCCTAGGGATACTGTGTAAGCTACTTTATCAAAATAGTACCATGGCTTAAGAAGAGAGAAATTTGTTTTTCTCTCCTGTAACAGCCCACAGTGAAGAAGTACAGGGTGGCAAGGAAGTTAAGTTCAACCTCCAAATACGGCCTCTATCTCTCTGCCATATGTATAGGCATCCTTGTGTTTCCCAGCAGCAATACTGTGCCATCCTGCTAATGGGCTCTTTTCTCGAAGATTGGGAGGTTCCCTGACTCTTTCCTTGTTCCTTGGGGCTTTCACTGGTGTCATCACCTGTAGTCATCGCCTGTCACATGAGTGGGAGGCTGTGGTCTTCCTATTAACCCTTAGCTTTACTCATAAGTTATCCATCTTTGAGAGATGACTATGCTGGTTTCTCATGAACAATGTAGGACTGTGAAGAATGAAAAATATATATTTTTAAAAATCAGTAGATGATATGCTGTTTCAGAATTTCCTAAATTCTTTTGGTTCACAGTGCCATTTGTATCTTAATAATTTTTCCCACACAACACCCCTCTGGACCAAAAGAAATAACTAACAATTCCATTTATTAAGTTATTAGGTTCGAGCACCCTAATATAAGTATTCATATTTTCACAACCACATAGCTATTTGAAAGCAAAAATATACACATAAATGAAAAGTAATATTTAGTTTTCTTTTTTTTTTAATATGTCTTTACTGATTTCAGAGAGGAAGGGAGAGGGAGAGAGATAGAAACATCAATGATGAGAGAGTCATTGATCTGTTGCCTCCTGCACGCCCCCTACTGAGGATCAAGCCTGCAACCCGGGCATGTGCCCTGACTGGAAATCGAGCCTCGATCTCCTGCATCATAGGTCGATGCTCAACCCTTGATCCTCGCTGGCTGGGCTAAGTTTTATTCTTGAATAAATAGAATTACTAATGGAATGTGTGTGCCTCTTGGGCACTGTCCACCTTCACCAACCTTGGAATGTCTGGACACTGCCACTCTCATTTCCTGTTCCACATTGTCTCATGGGGTACTTGCTTTTTATTGCAGCAACTGTCGAAAGCCCAGCTTTGCAAAAAAAAAAAAGAGTATCACTGAAAGGAATGTAGCCTGATCTAAAGAAACTGCGAATCATCTTGAGGCAGTAGCGGTATCAGACAGATGCTGCTGTGCTGTCCTTGAAATTTTAAAATATCCTGTTAGGTCTCCTGAGTTCTCTGTGGCACCTGGAGACCTCAGGCCACAGTTTGGGAACTGCGGTGCTAGGTGAAGGAAGATGGAAAAGACATGTTCCATGTCAGGAGCCCAACTACAGTATGGCACATAGATATGTGGTCATTTAAGTGTCCCATAAAGCAGGGTACCACAATCAAGACACAGTGGACTTTTTTTTGGTCTGTTTAGTATCTGAATCCCCTTCTTATATTTATAAAATCTGTACTATATAGCTCTTGGGTGGCAGAGTTCGTTTTCCATTGTAGCATATGAATAGACATGAAGCCTAGTTTCTAAGCTCCCTTGAGAGCGAGGCCTTCGTTCCTAGACTCGGCGGTCTGACCCGCGTGCTTCAGATTTTGAGTCTATTGATTAATACGAAGGGTCAGAAACATTGGGAACATCTTTCTGGCTGTGCGGTATCAATGTGCACACTGACAACAAAGGCAGTGGTTGGGCAAGTGTCAGTGCTGGCAATGAGGACGGACTTGGCAGTGACCCTAATATGTGGTTGTGTCCTCGTGGGACTGGTTCTGTGGCATGATTTTGGCTGGGGTTTGGATGGTGTAGCCTTCCTTTTATCTGCCCATTCTCAACACAGTTCTCTAGCTTTTCTGAGGATGTGGACAACTGGATATCCTTCCAATAAATTTCTTTCTCTGTTTACATCGGCTTAAGTTACTCTGAAAGTTGGGACAATCAGAAAGGAATATGGCCAGAGATTTCCAAAAACAGAAGAGAGGCAAGATTATGGAGAGCATATTGCATTGACCTCCCCAGACAGAACAAGGGACTGGGAAAGTATTGAGATGTGCTTTCTGAGAGCTCTGGATAGTAAAAAACCATTGGAGAACCAGTCCCTGAAGGTTGAAAGAGCTCTGTAAGAGAAAGGTCTAGAGCGTGGACAGATTTGAGAGAGGGGAAGACTTGGGAATTTAGCACAGAATATATCTATCAGGCCCGAGAAGGAGAGTTTCAAAATGACACATCTGTAGGAAGTAGGTAAGTTTGCGACAGATGGTAGGCTGATGAGAACATGGATTTTAGGTAGAATTATCCAAGTAGGAGAAATAAGGGTGGACAAGGTAGATTTGGATGATGGACATTTTGGGCAAACCCAGAAGTCATTACACTTACAGGGTGGGGCAAGAGTAGTAGATTTACAGTTGTTCGTATGGGAAATAATACAATAATTAATAAATAATCAAAGAATATACTCTGTGTTTTGCATACTCAAAACTGTAAACCTACTTTTGCTCCACCATGTACGTTTGTCACTAGCTGATTCTCACTCCATAAGGCCCAGTCTAGAGGAGTGTGTTAGAAAACTGGATATCTGGCTCAGAAGGCAAAGGGAAAGGAAAGCAGAGTCTATCTGCATCTACTTAAGAGGCAGATGAAATGTTTGAAACTCAGGTGGGCCTGAGTGAAAGAGGAAAGAAAACCATATCAGAAAATGGAATCGTAGAGGCATATTCATGGCTGAAGAAAAGGTTGTAACAGGAAGAATTGTTCTGCTATTTTGAAGTAACATGAGTTTCTCAATGAAGAAGCAGGTTTGGAGGGACACCCAGCAGAAGACACAAATCTTTTCTTGGTTCAGTAGAATAGAATAGCACATGCATTTATGAATGCTGTAAAATAAACTGAGTCCATCTTTTTGAAATTCACAGGTTGTTTGGCTTCCAGGAGATGAAGTAATTTCAGATGTGACTCATTTTATCCGTTGATAAATGAAATCATGATGTCATGTACTCATGACCTGGTTAGGTATACACAGGCTCCTGGGACTTCCATGCTCTTAGGAAAGCTGTATGGTGGGTGTGTTTGGGACAAGATCCTTGCAAATATTAGGCCATGTTGTAATTTATATTACTTATTCAAAAATAATTGCTGATCATAGCAGTGCTGTTAAAGGTATATGAATATCTTGAATGTGAAATCATTTCTCAAAACTCAGTTTAAAAACAATTGCTCAAGTTGTGTTAATTATGTTTTAGTGTTCTAAACTATCCACCCATCTTGTTAACCTATATGCTATGTGTAAACCGTCTCATCTGTGTTTTTTAAAACAAGTCCTTGTACATCAACTCACTCTCTCTATCATGGGAAGAAGGTAGTTTCAACCTTGTCTCACTACTAGGGGAGGTATAGTGCTTTTTAAAAAAAATCCTCATCCAAAGATATGTATTTATTGATTTTTAGAAAGAGAGGAAGGAAGAGAGAGAAACATTGATGTGAGAGAGAAACATCGATCGGTTGCCTCCCATACGCATCCTGATCGGGAATTGAACCTACAACCTAGGTATGTGCCCTGACTGGAATTGAACCCGCAACCTTTTTAGGGGACGGCACTCCAACCAACTGAGCCACCTGGCCAGGGCAATATACTGCTTTTATATTTTTGAGATTTCGAGATGTGAGACAATAGGTTGTGAGTTTGGATCAAGATTCAATTATGGGCGTTATTTTTCCTTGCAGAATAGTCAAAGACAGAGAAGGAAAGCAGCAGGTTGGAAAGGAGCCCCTGAAAGTCAAAGAAGTTATGTGATAGCAGAGGAGGCTGATGCCATGGGTCAGCCAATGCACATGAGTCCTCCTCTGGGCACTTGGCACAGGGTGTTTCAGAGAATCACCTGCATCCCTTTAGCAAAGGCTGTGGTCAGAGCCCTTCACATATGCTAACAGCCTGCATTATTGATATCACATCCTACAGTTCCTTCCCAGTACTCTAAGCAACCACCCTACGGAGTTCTTCATGAGTCTCTTTCCGCATCAGGACCTTTGATGACTGTCCTTTGCTCCTGCTGTTTCTTTAACAAAATCCTGTCTTCTTGCTCTTTACTATGGAGTTATTTGTTCTGTCCTTTGTGTCCCCCACAGTGCCTGGTTCATAAGTGTGCAAACATAGAGTCTGCATTACTATACTGATTTTTGTCTTTTACCTCCACCACATGGGCAGAGTCTATTGCTTAGTAATCTTTGTTCCTGCCACATTGTGGGGACACTCAAAACACTCTCACAATGTCAAGTGGCTTCCCACACATTAGTGTGTGTAGGGTCAGACTCACTGTCAGCATGCTTTAAGCTTGAACGCGTTTGTCTGATTGATTTTTCACTGCTATGGTGATGTGTTGTGTGAGACAGTCACTTAAATTCACTGGGCATTTTGTTTATTAGAAGTTGCATTTTTCTAGAGGACATCAAAGATGGCTTTTAGTCTCTCGTCCTGAGTGTGTAATTCAGGCCTTTCAATGTGACCTTGGGCAAGTTATGTAATCTCTTTGATAAACGAAGAAAATAGTTCTAAATTCCAAGGTTAGTTGTGAAGATTAAATGAGATAAGATCTGGAATGAACTTAGATTGTTTCAGTAAATAAATGTTTATTGATCACCTGCCTAGGTGCTAGGTATTGGGGCTACAGAGAAGACACTATCTCGACTCTGGGGAAGTTAGGATCTAGTAGCCTTGCCTGGGACAGAATATGGACTCAGTGACTGTTCTATCTCTTCTCTTTTGCCTCCCTGGCCTATCAGTTATTTAACACCGGGAGTTGGAATTGAACGAGGAGACAGCTTTATATTTTACGTTATTTTTCGCATGGTAAGAAAATACAGGGATGAACCTTACTTCAAGACCTGAGCTGAAGTTCATGGCATTCCTTAATAGTGAAAGGGATGACATAATTAGGAAATAATGAGGCCAGAAAAGAACAGCCCTAGATCAGATGGGAGTTGTGTGCTTCGGAAGAAGAATGTTGTGGGAGTAACTGGTCCAGCGTTCTCTCAGCCTGGGAACAGCATTTAAGATGGCCTTATCTTATAAAGGAAAAAAAAAAATCATTTCTGGTCTATTAGCAGAGGAACAAAGTAAACATAATGACTAATTTTCCTAATGCAGTAATTTTATATATGTGTTACATGCAGTAAAAGAATTGCTTAAGAGGGTTATGCTGTTTTTTCAAAACAAGCCACCCAGTGGGTTTGGCCTCCAGGAAAACTGCCTACACATTTCAAAGTTGCACACTGCCATTCAGTTGTTGTTACTGTTTTTGTTTGTTTGTTTGTTTTTTCATATATCAAGAGTTCATTCCTTTTCATTTCTGAGTAGATTCCGTGTTATGAATGTATCACAATTTGTTGATCCATATCTATTCTTGATATTTCATATAAACGAAATTGTACAATATGTGACCTGGCCAGTTCAGTTTTGACACTTCCTTCCTAGCCCACTGTTTGCTTCACTTCACCTCATTTAGCACCATGTCTATATGTCAATCATTTGCATATATCTAAAGTGGTGGCCACACACTGGACTCCTTGCTGAAAATGAGCAATCCAACGATTTCTTCACAAAGATGTACTTAACTATTTACAATTTTTAAAATAGCAAGATGAGAAAGTCAGAAAATACTGGACTTTTCTTTTTTTAAGCATTAACTATTTGGCTGTTGCCCTCAAGTTTGGCTGAGTGTATTGATATAGTGAGTTATATCAATAGCAAGTGATGGATGATGAACTATCAAAGTAGGGGAAGGAGTTCTCAGTAGAGGAAAAAGAATCTTCAGAAGCATTGAGATATAAAGGAGTGTTCAGGGATATCAAGAATGTATTTCAATTGCAAGGTAGGCAGTGAAGCTGGTGCGATTGGTTGTGCCTGTAAGCAAATACTCCTTGACTTAGTTCCAAGGAGTTGGGACACTGTTCTGTGTGTGGGAGCCACTGAATGTTTTTAAGCAGGATAGTGAAAATCTTGTTTTGTATTGGCATTTGGTCAGTCTTCCACCTGTCCCCATGCCTACATTGCCTCTGTGCCTGCTCCAGGAGTCGGTAAGAGCTTCCAGATTTCCATGGTCCAGGTACCATTCATGATCTCCAGCTTCAGCATATAGGATGTAGAGGCCTAACTCTGGAGCAATAGAGCATTCAGGATGCGTAGCTGGAGGAGAATCTTTGTAGACTCAGTGGAAAAAGCATAAGGGCTATGCTTGTGGAGCCTCAGCAAGGGACTACAAGGTTGCTGCAGTTGTACAGACAGAATGAAATATGCTTGCAGCACTTTATCTCCATCTGCAACTGGGAGGATTCTGTCCCCATGCAAATGATACGAATTGAGTAGTATGTCAAGTGACATCAGTGCAAACTTGATTCTTTAATAGAAAGACCAGACTTTGTTTATTTGGAGAATCGAGGTCATTATTTGTTACGCATTCTAGACCTACTCACATTAAAGGAAGTAGCTGAAGAAGTGTTGCAGGTACTTATGAGCAATGGTAGACTCCCAAGAGCTGCCCCCATTTTATTGTGAAGCAAACATGTCATACAAAAAGTTGATCTCAACTCAAGAGCTGGGCATGTCTTGTCTAAAGAAATGCTATTTTCTTGCTGATGATTGGTTTAGAGGTGGTATGTGACCCAATTGTACTCTATGAGATGCAAGAAGAGGTTTCTTGGGAGTGTTTTGCAAAGTTCTCTCCTTTTGAAAGTTAGATGAAAAATCAGTCTCTCTACCTCTTGCTGAAATGCGAGCATGGGCGAATAGCTAGGATTGTAGTGGAAGCCACCTTAGGACTTCAAGGTTAAGTTAGGTTAAAGCTTGGGGCTGAGAATATAGACAGAAAGAACAAAAGTCTTGATGTCATGACTGAGTCTTTAAATCAACTGTCCCTTAAACCCATTCCACCTCTGGCCTTCAGGTTATGATAATTAAAACATTTACTTAAACTGCAACAGTTTAAATATTTTTTCACTTTTTCTACTTCACTGTGTTATGCTACCCCTTCTTTTCAAACCATACACCTGGCTCTGCAGCTTTCCTCCACAATCATCCCCTTGATTCTTGGGTCATTGTTCTATACTCCTTTAGGAAATTGACACCTGAGTGATATGTGTCGTTTCTTCTCAAATCTTTGCCATCATCCTTGGTCATTTCAATACCCTTGGAATGTCATGTCCAGCATCCTTATATCAGGGACACTGAATCCCTACTGTGATGACCTTTACCCCATTACTCCCCAGCATTCATTTCCAAAATCACATCTCAGAATTCATTCTTCCATTCTCTAACCACACAGCTCCATCCTTTCACTGCTCCCCAAGTCCCACTTCCAACCTGTTCCCACATCCCTACTACTCTGTTATCGACACCCTGCTTCTCTCTGCCCTTTGGCCATCTACTAATTTTCAGTAGGCCTTAGCTTTTGAGCAACCTGACCGTTAGTTTTACAGGCAGTATTTCTGCATGAGGTGTTGCTAGAGTTTAAACACATAATTAGACTGAATCCATTTAAGTTTGTTATTTTCGGTTCATCTGGACGTAAGCACCATTGGGTGTTCTTCTTATTCAGACATTTCTGTTACTGACCATTTAAACTTTCTACCTCCTCTCTAAGCCTCCATCCATTTTCCTGCTCCCTCACTTCTAGCTGTCCTGGCTTCTTGCTTCACACAGAAAACAGAAGCTGCCGATATAACTCCCCTCACATGCGCTTATCTTCAGCCTCGTGGCCTCTTTCCCCATCTTCCCAACTGCTGCGCCTGTCTCAAAAGAAGAAGCCCTTAGTGGAGAAAGATCTTTCTGTGGTTATTCTGGACTCTATTGTTTGGCCAGTTCGAGACTTTCCACCAGTGATTAGTCAGGTCCACGTGTGTTCCCTATGTTTCAACCTCTCTGCTCCTGCTTCTCCTGGGTCCATTCCCACGGAGGCTGGCACATGCTGGCCTGGCCCTGGAAGATTCAGTAGCAGCCGTTTCCTGAGATGCACTGTACCCAGAGCAGGGGGCCTATGAGGACCTTGTCCTCACCAGCTGATGGCAAGGGAATGAGTCGAGCTGTGGAAGGGTTAGTAGTCAGCTGCCTGAGGAGAACTCCAAGCTACCTGTCTGCCAACTGACCTTTATTCTAAAAAAACAAACTTTTAAAAAAAAATTTATTTTTCAACTACAGTTTACATTTAGTACCATTCCACACCAGTTTTAGATGTGCAGCAAAGTGGCTGGAAAACCATGCACTCTACGGAGTGGTCCCCCCAGGGCCCCAAGCACCCACCCAGCCCCACACCCAGTTATCTCGACATTATTAACTATATTCCCCACGCTGCAATCTGCATCTCTGTGGCTGTTCTGCAACCACCAATTTGTACTGCTGAATCCCTTCGCCTTTCTCACCCAGCCCCTCTCCTGCCCTCCTCTCTGACAGCTGTCAGTCTGTTCTCTGTATCCATGAATCTGTCTCCACTTTGTTGGTTTATTTTGTTCATTCCATTCCACATATAAGTGAGATCATATGGCATTTGTCTTTCTCTGGCTTATTTTTCTTAGCATAATACCCTCTGGGTCCATCCATGCCGTGACTGGACGTTTACCTCACACCCCTGCTCAGCTCTCTGATCCCGCCTGGGATGAGAATTTCTACAGAACTTTGTCTGCTTGGCTGGTATCATCACTTAGGTTGCGTTTTAGTGCAGAACTGCGTTTGTGGTGACCTGAAGCAGAAGGACATCGTGTCAGGAAGATGCTGAGGGCTCCACGCATCAGCGAGGGGCTGCAGGATGGGTTTGGCAGATGGGCAGGAAGCAGGGCAGCTCCATGGGCGGGGAGGCAGCCCCCAGGCGTCTGCCTGGGAGCCTGTGGCTTCGCTGGAGGCACCGTCACTGCTGCTGGAGCTCGGGGTAGGTTCTAACCGCCCACGGCTGCCCGCTGGCTTTCCAGCATCCGTGCACAACCTGACCATACTTGCCGGTATGAGGAAGGCTCTTCCACGTAATGTAATACCTGAAAAATGGACTCGGCCTCTTCCTGATGGGAAGACAACCCTCATCTGCTTCACTCGGCTCCAAATGTAGCGGGTCAGTGCTTCCCTTCGTTTACCTGGGAAGGGAAATGCTGCCACTTTATTATAACACAGGTGACAACGTTTTCAAATCGTGGCGTCTCCATCACCTCTGAAAACCAGCTTCAGGGACTTGGAACCATTGCAGTAAATAAGCAGCAGCATATTTATTTCGTTATATGATAATGGACCTCTGACCGAACTTCCAACTAATTTTCCTCTTTTTATTCCACCCTGCTTTTTGCCTATAGAAAAAGAGGCATAGCTGAAAATTCAGTGTTGAGGTAGGAACATTTCCTCTGTTGAACCAAGGTATAACCCAAGGATCAGTAATTTTCTGTTGAGTATAAGTATGAAGTACCAGTCACCAAAACACCCCAGTTCTCCCAGTTTCCTCCTCTGTGGCTTTGTTTTATGTTGACATTTTCTAATCTGATTCCTACATAGCACAGTTATGGTCTGAAAAACACAAGAGGCTAAACTATTTCAGAGAAACCTTCTACACGGCGAACCTGAATGCCTGCCCTTTCCCCCTCTGCTGCTCCGAAGGGGCCCGCAGCCTCTGGAAACGCTGTTAGGCTGGTTCCCTTCTCCACAGTCATCACCGCTGAATCACAGGGCTGGGTTGGTAGCTTGTTTACTTTCCCTTACAGTCTGGCAAGCTGAAGTTAAATGCCTATAATTAAGAGTCACATTTCTCCAGACGGTTCAGACACTAGGCCAGGACACCAGTTGAGGTTTACGCAACCCACTTGCTGGAATTTTCTCTGTCATCTTGGTTATCAGTGTTGAATGACAAAGCCAAATGCTTTTTAACAGAAGTGCTCAACAGGCTTCTTGGGGCTTTAGGAATAGAAAGCACTCTGTTTATTAGCTGTTATTCCCAGATAGACCTGAGTGGTCATGAAATCTTGTTTCCCTAGTCCTTAATGTAGAGTAATAGTGTTCCAGGCCATTTCATATATTCAAGGGCTTAGTGATTACAATGATTATAAAACTTTATTAGTATATCAATGATTTATATTAAAATCCTAGGTTAATAATTCTGCAATTCAGATTGTTTTGCGTCTTATTTATTTGCATTGCTGTGTTGGAGTTTTCACAGTTTTCATCCCCTTTAATGATGTAACAGCCATGGAAACGCGCTGCTCAGGTCCCCTGCTGTGCTGGGTGTAATCGGTGGAAAGCCCCAGCTCCTGACCTCTCGATCCACCATTGCGTTTCCAACAAGGACGTGCTTCCCACAGGCTGCTTTCAGCCAGTGATGAAGCATGGCAGGCACACGAAGGCTAGCTGATTCTTGCAAAAAGCAGGTTTCCTCTCCAGGGCAGCTTTGGTTAGAGGACTCCCCAGTGGCCCCGATGAAGCATCTTGGGATGGTCCTGCAGTCGGAGCCTCTGCTTATCCATTGCTTCTTCATCTCCTCTCACCTTCATGCAGTCAGACCTGTGTCGTGGTCTGAGCACTTGCCTCACCTCTTTTGTCCCCCTATTTTTTTACTCTAATAGTAACTCAACGCTACATCTCTTGTGTGTTTAATCCCATCTTGGTGTCTACTTATTTCAGAAAGCCTTTCAAACTGTTTTACCACTTACAGTTTTCAAAGTTGCAATCTTTAAAAATTTTTTTGTTTCATATCTTATCTTTTTAAAATTTATTTTTAATTATAGTTGACATACAGTATTGTATTAGTTTCAAGTATATAACGTAGGGATTCACCGTCAAGGTGGCCACTTTTTCGGTTTGCTGCATCTGTTAACTCTCATCACTGTGGTTCATTTCTTCCTGCATATTGTAATTTTTTTATGGAGACTTATTTGCAGTAAAGACTTTGTTGAGGGGCTCTGTGAGTCTTAGGTTATGAATATAAAATATCGCTTTTGAGTTTTCTTCTGAATGAACCCTAGCTAGTTCAGTGGTCTGCATGAGTTATACTGTTAATTTTATGGCTTGTGAATTTTGCACTAAACAAATGGTTTACATTTGTACTTAGATGGCAAGATTTTTCCTCTTTCTTTGGTTAGCTGGATAATTTATCTAGATCTATTTTTTCATCAACTAGGGAGCTCTTTGTGTTTCTATTATTTGGGGGCTCAATGCTAGCTCTTCTACTCTAACTTAGCCCCATGAAGTCATACTTTCTATTCTCTCATGGGTATTAAAACCTCAGCCCTAGATTCCAAGGGCAGTTTTTATTTTTGCTTGTGGAAATAGCCCTTTTCTTCTCTGGAGCAGAGCCATTAAAACAAATTAATTTTATTTTGTCCATCATTTCTGTGTGTTTGTGTCTGTGTTTGTGTCCATCCATGCCAGGTCAGTCTATCATGTCTCTGTCTGTCTGGGTAGGATTCTGTGGCATTGATTAGTATCTGCTGAATAATTGCTGCATATTCAGTGTACATTCAACATTGCTCCTACTTCCTCTATTAGCTTCATTGAACTTTTAAAATTATCTGTCTTATCCCATTGCCTGTGAGTAGTTTATAAACTTCTTGGGGGAAGGTACTATGTTTTGTCTTTTTTTACTCTGTCTCTTCCAAAAGATCTACCTTAAAAACTGTTCAATGACTGTTTTAAAAATTCACATTTAAAACGGATAATTCAAAAATCATTTGTGAGACGGCTCCATGGGAGGTTTAAAAATGTGCATTAACTATTGAAGAACTGTATCTCTCGCCAAAACAGGGTTCAGGCTCCAGAATGAAAGCGATGAGGTTTTGTTAATAGTTTGTGAGGGTTGATAAAATATTGAGGAGTTATCTTATTAATGTGAATCAGGCTGTTGAGGTCACATGAGCAACAGGGTCATGCCTATGCTCTGCTTTACATTACCTGAGAGTAAATTTTTAAAAATCCAGCCATTGTTATGGCTACCAGCTGCGGCAGGTAAAAGCAGACTGTGCCTTGTCTTAGCTGCACTGTGAACTGTTGCTTTCTCTCTTGGCTCCTCTGTCATCCTGAGGAGATGCTTGTGGGAACCTTTTTGGCCATTCTGCTGCATGGACAAACCCAAAAGGGAGAAATGCTAACATTTCCGTGGGGCAGCCCTTGACCAGTGGAGGATGGGAGGCTGGACACATCACCTGCTCTTTCATCTCTTGGGTGAACAACTCTGAATCATTTACAGTTTCTCAAAGGCCCAGTTGCCCACAGAGAAGACCAACTTGATAACATAATAGTTTCCCTTTATCCATGGTTTCACTTTCCATGGTTTCAGTTCCCTGAAAATATTAAAGAGAAAATTCTCTGACCAAACAATTCATAAGTTTTAAATTGGGTGCTCTTCAGAGTAGCGTGATGAAATCTTGCACCATCTATAGATTTGTCTCGCCCAGGACATGAGCCATGCCTTAGTCCAGCATGTCTTCGCTGTATACGCTACCAGCTTGTTGGTTGTGGTATTGCAGGGCTTGCGTTTAAGTAATCCTTATTTTACTTAATAATGACCTCAAAGCACCAGAGTAGTGATGCTGGAAATTCGCATATGCCAAAGAGAAGCAAGTGAAAAGGTATATGTGTAGGAAAAAATTAACATATATAGGGTTTGGTATTATCTATGGTTTCAGGCATCTACTGTGGTTCTTGGAACATATCCCCCTTTGATAAGGGGGGGACTACGTACTCTACAACCTTGGTTTATCTTTCTTTTCCCAATTTCACTCTACTAAGTCCCTTACTCTTGCTCTTTAGGATTAACAAGCCCAAAATTGCTTTCACCTTGTCACAGACTCCACTCTTTTTGGGGGAAACCTAGGCTAAGACATCTAAACTGACATATCATAGAACAGTTGGTGCAGTGCAGGGGTCTAACTTCCCTAAAGGGGAGGTTCATCTTTACCAAGTAATTTGTAAACCTAATTTAGAAACATATGTCTGGCTGACATACGTTTGGCCAAGATGAAGAGTAGGGCCTTTAGAATCCCAGAGCCTTGGATTTTGGTCCGGGAATCTTTAAGCCACTGTTGCCAAGGAGGGTTGAATTGGTAGGGAGAGGTGGGGAGGTGGACTGGCACAGCAGGGCCAAAAAATACAGAACTGAAGACTTGGAAAGAAACTGCATGTTCTTTTCCATACTTTGAGCTCTGTATCCTCAACTATCTTCTTTTGTCTCAATTGAAAAAAAAAATTAACATTGTTTAAAAGATGTGTTGTAATCATGTGGATCCAACTGATAATTGAAGCAAGATTTTGGTGTGCAAGGTATATAGATCAGATGGCTAGCTAACAGGTCCTGCAGAATGCTCCTTGAATAGAACCCATTCTTCCTTGACTGGGAAACCAACATGTGACAATAAGACACTCAGAAGTTGAAACCATAGAGAATCAAATGTCCCCTGAGTGCTCTAATCCTAGTTGTTTTTCCTGCCTTGACCAAATTGCCTGACGTGCATATCTCCATAAGCTGGGGAAGTTTTAATGTGCTCCTTTCAAGGTGGCTCTGATCCACCCCACTCATAGTAGAGGACACTGGTTTGATTTTCAGCCACAGCTTTTTGGGAAGTTATGCCTAACAGAGCTTGAAAGAGACTTAAGAGACAGAGAAATCTTGTCTATCTCTTGAGTAAACATTTACAACTGGACTGGTATATAAATTTATCAATCAAGAAGAGCCAACCTTTATATGAAACATGAATTCTGTCAGGCTTAAACAGATTGTTGTATTAAAAATAGATGGTAGTGAAAACAATAACAACAACAAATTATCAAGATTCTACCTGTGCTAGGCTAGATGCTGTGGCTAGATACTTTCCACATACCATTTCTGGTCCTTAGAACAACCCTGCAAGGTCAATACTTGTTTTACCAGTGGAAGAAAATGATGCTCAGAATTCCTCACCCAGGGACATACAGCTGCCAAATGGCAGTGTTTGGATTAGAGTAGTAATCCTCAGCACCATACTCATTAAGACTGTTGGCACTTATTGTGTACACACTGATGACAATACAGGGGTGAGCACCTTACATGTGTTATTTTTGTTGTTGCTCATAATAGCTTCTTGAGTTAGTTATATCCCACCCATTCTGTATATGAAGAAAGCAAAGTTTGAAGGTTAAAGGACTTCATCAAGGTCATACAGTAGGTACATAGCAGCTCTGGAATTTTCATTGGGATACGAAGGGCTCTAATGCCTTCACCCATTCCACTGGTACTCTGAAGCCAGACTTCTCATGTTCTGCCCTATGCGTGTCTCAACTGACATGTTTTTATCAAGCATGTGACAGGGTAAGTTGCATATCTCACTGTTTTCCCCAAGGGTCTGACTAATGCTGCTCTTTCCAAGGAACTGCTAACATGTCTAGTTTAAGCAACATGCAGAACAACTGATGAGACTAAATCTTCCTCCTCCGAGGCCTCTCTCATGCACGGTTCATTTTCTGGGCCAACAAGACCTACAGGTGGCCCTGCAGGGTCACCGATGAAACGTTGGTAACTCTAGTGTCTCGTGAAGCAATGAGCAGGATTTAATAGGACATGGGCACATTTTATGGTAAGTCAGTTTCATTTGTGAGATTTCTTGAGCGTCTAAGGAGCCATGACAAGCTGGAAAACTTGATGGACAATTGATTCCAATGGCTACTGTTACAGTTTCCTTCCATCTGACACAGCACGTTTGTTTCTTAAACAGCAGAATGCTAGATCTTCAGGATTAAAGGTGGGGAAAAATCATTTCATGTGCAGATTGCATAGCAACTTTCTGGGTTTTAGCAAAGCATCTTTGAATTTTCTGCGTTCAGAGAAAAACCTAAGAACAATACACTCTCATTTTTATTTCTAGAGTTAGCAACAAGGTGTCAGACTATTTTCTTATTTTCTATTTGAATTCTTAAAACACCTAGCCTCTCTATTCACTCACCCCTGAAAGTGTCTCACCTAAATAGGAAACATGACTGTTATTGAGAGCTCCTTAAAATAAATGTAAGGCCTATTAGCTAATTCCTAAATAGCAGAACAGTGCAGCATACAAAAATACAGTTTTCACACACACTTGAATACATAAACTAAAGAGGAATGTGTATGGATAGAAATGGGACCCACCACTAAATAGCTGTACTAGGTTGGAGAAGGCTTTTGACATCTGTGAACAGTTTCTTTGTCTGTAAATTGGAGTTCTCTTTAGATAAGAATCTCTAAAAGTTTTCCAGGTCCTAAGATTTTTTTGTGTATTCTATTCCACACAAGGTCAAGATTACTTTATAGATGATACCTAGGGAGAAAAGATGAGGAATTCCTGATTATATTCTTCAGCTAATTTATGAAATAATTTTAATCCCTCCCCCATGTCTCTTATGTGACTTGTGGTTTTTCTTCATTGTCTTTTAACCTTCCTGAAAAGAGACACCAGTCGGTTATCTTTATGTAATCATTGCTAAGAGACCATTTCCCAAGAGGGCAATCCAGCTAGCCCTGGCCACCCTCTGATATGACAGTGCCACTAGAAAAATAATACCCGCCAATGATTTAAGGAAGTGCAGACTCAAGAGTGAAAGAGCAGAACCCGGGGTTGATCTTATTTTCCAAATTCCCTAATGTGAATTGAGTGCAAACTCACAAGGTGGTCTTTCAGAGATTAACATCTTCACTTTCTTCCCGCATCCCAAATAAGGGAAAAGAGTGTGGGACCTGGTCCTGTAAAAGGAAACGTAAACGTGATGCCTACCACTCCCTTCCCTGATGCCCCAAGAAGTAAGAGGAGAGGGAGCACTAATATTTGTGGGGTGTACTCTTCGAGTAAGGTCCTTACTACGGTAGACTGCTAGGTTAGCAGCTTTCCACCTTTCAGTGTTTTGTGGGCAATAATCACCTGCTTATCTCCCCTCTTCTTTCTCTGTTTTTGGGAGATCATGCCCTTGAAAATGGATTTTTGTTACCTTACTGGCGTTTCAGGAAGGAGCGGAGAGAAGTGTGCTCCTTTTTCGTTTGGTTTCGTTTTGTTTTTCTCTCCGCTGCAATTAACAGGAAGACCTTTCATTACCTGAGCTTTCTTTGTATTGAAGACAACTTCCCACGAGTGAGGAAATGGAGAACTATGTAATCATTTGGCACGGAGTCCAGGCTGACACTAAAAGGCCAATATATTAGGAAAGGGAAACATTTTTGTGAAAAAGAGGGAGTTATTGGTTTTTGTAATAATGCTGGCAATGTACACACAAGAAGAAAAGTAACTGCACTAGATTTCCGACTGCGGAGGACCTCTTTCTTAAAGTCCCGTGTCCTTTGTCTTTAAGATTTGGTGTAATAGGTCTTCAGAAAAAGAGAGAGAGAGAGAGAGAGAGAAAAGAAGAGAATTATTTTTTTGCATACTAACTTTTTTCCAAAAAATTTTTAAGTTGTATTTTTTTAAATCCTTGGATTGGTTTTTCTTTTTCTCCAGTTGATATTTGGCTGAAACGGGTGGAGGAAGAAGTGTTCTGTCCTTAGACTATTTTCACATTCTCCAAGCATTTATAACAAAATTAAACTTTCATTGTGTTTCAATACTATGGATAGAAATAGCCTCTTCACTTTTCTTTTACAATGTTTTTGGAGCAATAGAGAAACTACTTTTTGCATATCTAGAAAGATTTTTAAAACATACCTTCAACCTTAATTTTCATCTCTGAGAAGGTCATTAAGTCTGGTTCCCAAACTGTGCCCCGAGCCAGCCTAGGGGGGCTGCAGTGAAGTCATAGGGGACATCTGACGTACTTACAAATTTTTGAGGGAAACACAGCAACACCTGTTGGCCACTGTATGAACTACTAGCTCAACCGTAGGCTGTGCCACGTTACCTTTTTAGAAGACATATCTTTGTGAAGCAGGGTGTTCAGTGGTTGCTGTGATAAGCAGCAGAGAGCACATGAAGATCGATGTGAAACAGAGAATGTGGGTAGTGGCTTCTGATCTGATCCCGAAGTTTGAGTGTCTGTTGCCTGTGTTCCTGAGGGTTCTCCAGAGAAGCAGAAGCAGTGGGATGCATGCAAGCAGACATGTAGAAAGATTTATTATGAGGGACTGGCTCACATGCTCATGGAGACTGAGAAGTCCCATGATCTGCTGTCTATAAGCTGGAGACCCAGGGAAGTGGGTGGTGTAGTTCTGGTCCAAACCCGAAAGCCAGGGCAGCCAATGGCTTAAGTCCCAGCTCGAGCCCAGAGACCCACGAACCAGGAGTGCTGAGGTCTGGGGGCAGGAGACGGATGCCCCAGCTTAGGCAGGGAGCAACCAAGCCCTTCCACCTTTCTCACATGTGCATGCACCTCCCTGGTAAGCATAGTGGTTTTAAACTGTGTCCAGAATTCTCCAATAATCTTTTAAGAGATGGAGCCGAATCCCTTTCCCTTTGAATATGGGCTGGACTTAGTAGCTAGCTTCTAGAAACGGAATACGGCAGAAGTGATGGCGTGAGGCTTCCGAGTCTATGCCATAGGAGGCACCGCAGCCTTCTTGGTTTCTCCCTTGCATCGCTCGCTTTTGAGGAAGCCACCTGTCACGTTGTGAAGACACTCAAGCAGTGCTAAGGAGGTGCCCACGTGCCAAGGAACTGAGCTCCTTTTCCAACAACCAGTGGGGAACCTGAGGCCGCCTGCCAACAGCCATGTGAGTGAGCCATTTTGGAAGTGAATCTTCCAGCCCTAGCCAAACCTTCAGGTGGCTGCAGCCCCAGCTGACCTCCTGGCTGCATCCTCAGCAGAGATCCTGAGACACAGCCACCCGCTAAGCCCTTCCCAAGATAATAAATACTTGTTTAAGCCACGAAATTTTGGGGATAATTTGTTAGGCAGCAATAGATAACTAATAGAAGTGTGAAATAATAAAATGAAATTTTTTCTTTCTGTTTATGTGTTTTTTGAAAAAAATCCAAAAACAACTATTTAAGTTGTAAGGCCCTAAATACTCTTAAGTTATTAAACCTAACTACTTAATAAACAGAACTTTGCATATATATATATATGCCTGGGACATCTTGAAAAGTTATTGAGATACATGTCCCATGTACTGACAAAAATTGGGAAATTCATCAAGTTAAAGATAGTTGCTAAGTCTTTTTAACTTTAATTTCTTTAAGCATATATATAATTGTTATCTATCTTTGGAATAGAAAAGTTTATTACTTTTGATACTGAACAGCTTTTTTCTTAATATGTCAGTGGAGCCATGAAAACAGAAAAAAAAAATTACATGTAGAATTAACTTCATTAAGGAAAGTGATCGTTTGAGAGTAAACTAACCAGTATTCAATAAGTGTGAATGAAATTGTTGGCTTATAGATGCCAATGTAAGGGCTAATAAGAAATTTGAGAATAAAGTAACTTGCATTTACAATGAAGAATGGAGACACTGGTTTGTGGATATAGCAACACTACCTTCAATGCAGCATTCTGTTTACTGGAAATAAGAAGAGATGAGGCACCCCCTAGTGGTACTTGTTGATATAATTCAGAGGCAGAAAAAGTAACACAAGTTCCTTCCTTACCTTGGGACAGTGTTTAAAAGATACTTAACCTGTTTTTTACTTCACTGATACTAGTAAACCTTTGGTTATGACTTTGGATTTGAAGTTTCTGAATGCAAGAACAACACCCATGACTTTTTAAGCCAAACCCAGCAGCATCGGATAGCTTTCTTTTATCTTAGGAAAAACATTTTCATGTTAATATATTAATTTAATATATTAAAATAAAATAAAAACAAACTGGATGCAGTATGAAATTTTCTCAAAGCAGGTTGTATCAGCACTATGCAAGCCACTTACAAGCATCAAGGTACCCCTCACATTATGAATTAAATTGGCTGTAATCTAGCATCTTCCAACTTTCTCGTTCATGTAGCGAACAAATATTTAAAACGTTAACTTTGTGCTAAACACTTAACTGCATAGAGGGGTGCGGGGAAAGGCAGGGAGGGACTTGGAAAAGTGAACAAGCGTGGTGTGATGGGGGAAGTAGGGGAGGCTGTGGGAACCCACGCAAAACACCTCATCTAGGTCCAAGGGAGCAGACAGGCCCCCGGGGGGAAAAAGCGTGGAAAGGCCACGAGTTCGAGCTGACCCGCTAAAGTCGTAGTGCTGTCTTGGTTTATTCTAGCCTCACAAACGGAGGGCTTTAGTAAACTGTTGCTTGGATTAAAAATAAGTTCCTCTAGCAAAAGGACACCAACCATGCACTGCGAATTTGCTCATTACTGTTTGTACCGACAATGGGAATATCTATTCTCATTTTTTGTTTGCTTGAGAACAGTGACATTATCACCGCTCAGAGCAGTGAGTCATCCTTCGCTAAGAAGCCTTCTCCTAGTGTTTACTTAACCTTGTCTTCGGGATTGCCACCCTTCCATTCCCCAAGGGCGATTAATAATTTACGCCATGCGAATAGCCGGAGGACTGATTTAATCCACAATGCAGTTGCCAGAGAGCTCAATTTTAAAACTGCAAAATGATCTCAGCCTATCTTTAATGTGAATGAAAGGCAATTAGTTTACACTTTTTATGGCTAAGTGTAGCTGGCAGATGCTTAGGAACTTGGTGGAATTTTAGGACCCAACAGCAAGCTTAGCTCTACAAATGTCTGCATCTCTCAGCACACTGAGGCTGTGCTGTATTCCTTTCCCTGGTTCCAGAGCACAGTCACCTCTGGAGAAGTCACTTGAGATGCACTTACACTAAGCTAGCAGAGTAGAAATAAGCATTTGTCATGAAAACCATATTTTCACTCACTCAATCAAAGGGAAGCCTTAAAAGAATTACATTATCTTTACTTAGATGATGGCTAATATAACAAAACTTTTGAATTTCAAACTTATAACTAATGATTTGGCAATTATATATTTGTTTCTACTTATTTCTTATAATCATGAGTCAGAATTCATAATTCAGGTAGGTAGGTTGCAAGTGTAGCAAATGAGGAATAGCTTTGCTCAGGACCTTTTGGGTGCTGTTAGATTATGTCTAAAGAAGGTTTGTAGTCTGTGCATTCTTTTGGTTGCAAGTGAAGGAATCCAACTCTGCCTTATTTAAACAAAAAGTAGATTTATTGGCCTGTGTGACTGGAGTGAGGAACTGGCACCAGGTACAACTAGCTCCAAGTGGAAACAAAATAATTATTCCCTCCCCTCTCTGCTGAAGGACTGTAGCTCAGGGAGGTCAAATGGCTAAGCCCATGTCTTCCATTGTAATGAAGTGAGGGTTAAATCACAGAGTGAGGAGCCCTGCCTGGTGGCCTCAGTTGGCTGGAGTGTCACCTTGTACATCAAAAAATCTGCGGGTTTGACTCCCCATCAGGGCTCATTCTTAGGTAGCAGGTTCGATCCCTGGTTCCCGGTGCATATGGGAGGCAACTGGTCAGTGTTTCTCTCTCAAGTCAGTGTTTCCCTCTCTAAAAATCAATAAACATATCCTCAGGTGAAGGTTAAAAATGAACAAAAAACACAGGGTGATGTGAATAGCTCCTCTTTCTATATGCTTCACACTTTTAAGGGGTTTCTATAATCATCTCAGGAATGAGAACCCCCAATGCACAGATGAAGATGTTGCAGAGATTTTGACGGACTGCTCAAAGTACAGACATAATAATTAGTGGGCTGAAAGTTTGCTCTAAGGATACACGAATTTTCTATAGTGGTAGTAAAAAGGGAAATTGAGGTGCATACTCAACCAGACTGCTGTAGCCTACATTCCTAAAGATTTTTGAAAGTGGTACGTTTATATTAGCAAATTTTCTTAAGACAGGAGGGAGGACTAGAAGATACTACCTCCTTCTTTTTATCTCTGCAATTTTATTTATTTTGAGAATGTTTCTTCATGTGTAATCTGGCTGCCACAAAATCTCTATAAACATAGTTAAAATAGTTCCAGTCAGTCTGATAACACAAATGTCTTTGAAAACATAACCAGCAGGTACACTCAGTATCTTGAGAGTTCATGGCAACAAAAATAATTATAAGAGTTATATACACAAGTCAGGTTGCTCAAGTATTTAAACAAATATTTGATTATCTCATTAGCTCTAAAACAAATATCTCCAACTAATGATTAAAAAAATTTCTATTTGGAAAAAAACACTAATTTTTTTGGAAGAAAGTGAGATTTATGTTGGAAGGAAACACCCTGATGAAATATCAATTTTCTGAAGTTAAATATAATTTGAATCCCTGCTATGTAATGTTTATACACTGTGATTTGTAACTCATTTATACTCCATACAGATAAAGGAAATTAGTTTCAAGTTCTTTTACAGAAATAATTTTTATTCTATTTCCCTGTGATGATATTCCCTAATCTTTTGAAATGAAATAATTTTGTTTTGTTGAGAAATGTGAATTCTCTTTGAAGAAACACAGCCATTCTTGAACATTTATTAGGCATTTAATAATATTAAGGAATTGATCATTTTTTAAAGAGTGAAACTAACTTTTTAAGCTGGTCATTTCTCTGATGTTATTACTACAGAAAAATCTAGCAGAAGACTTTGGGATATAAGCAAGACTTGCTCACAAATGAAAATCAACACCCTCCATTATGGAAAGAGGGGAGTAATTGCTTCACTCAGCTACAAAATTAGAAGAAAACTGCCAGTGGTCAGAGGGAATTTAATCACAACCTGCTTCTCTTCTCCTTCCTCACAGAGAGAGTTTTGGTTATAAGCCTATATTTTAGTTGTAATTCCAGTTTGGTCCCAGAAGAGTGTCAGTGGAGCTTCCACTCAGTCCACAAACAACATCTAACATTGGCCTGCACCAGAGACCTTCCAAAAAGACTGAGTCCTAGCAGGCTTACCTAATACAAAGAAACAAACCTAAACAAGCAGCCAAAATGGGGAGACAGAAAAAAAAAGCCCCAAATGAAAGAACAAGTGAAGTCTCCAGAAAAAGAGCTAAATGAACTGGAGATAAGCAATCTATCAGATACAGAGTTCAGAATACTGATTGTAAGGATGCTCAACAGCATGAAAAAAGATATGGAAATTCAGAAGGACATAGCAGAAATAAAGAATACATCGGAAGGAATAAACAGCAGATTAGAGGAAGCTGAGGATCGGATCAGCAAATTAGAAGACAGGGTAGAAAAAAATCACTCAATCAGAGATCCAAAAAGAAAAAAACAATTAAAAAACAGGAGGACAGTCCAAGGGAGCTGTGGGATGACATGAAAGGCAACAATCTTCATGTAATTGAAGTGCCAAAGGAGGTTGAAAGTAAGCAAGTGTTAGAGAACCTGTTTGAAGAAATAATGGCAGAAAACTTCCCTAACCTGGTGAAGGAAAAAGTCATATAAGTTCAGGAGGCACAGAGAGTCCCAAGCAAGAAGAATCCAAAGAGGTCCACGCTCAGACACATCATAATTAAAATGCCAATAATTCAAAACAGAATCTTAAAGGAAGCTAGAGAAAAGCAATCTGTTACCTACAAAGGAGCCCCCATAAGGCTGTCAGCTGACTTCTCATCAGAAACTCTACAGCCCAGAAGGGAATGGCATGAAGTATTCAAGGTAATGCAAAACAAGGATCTGAAACCAAGGCTACTCTATCCAGCAAGGCTATCATTTAAAATAGATGGTGAAATAAAGACCTTCCCAGACCAAAAAGACTGAAGGATTTTATCATCACCAAACCAGCATTGCAGGAAATGTTAAAGGGACTGCTGTAATTAGAAGTAGAAATAGAAGCATTGCAAGAAATGTTAAAATAGGCATAAAGAATTAAAATGGCAATAAATAAGGACCTATCAATAATCACCTTAAGGACTTTAAGGGAGAGATCAACAGCAATACAGTCGTAGTCATGGGCTTTAACACCCCACTGACTTCACTGGATAGATCTTCCAGACAAAAAGTCAACACAGAAGCAGTGACTCTAAATGGTACACTAGATCAGATGGATCCAATTGATATTTATAGAACATGTCACCCCTCAGATGCAGAATATACATGCCTCTCAAGTGCCCATGGTCATTCTCAAAGATAGACCACATGTTAGGACACAAAACCAGTCTCTATGTTCAAGAAGACTGAAATCATATCAAGCATCTCAGATCACAATGGCATGAAATTAGAAATCAACTACAGTAAAAATGCTCAAAAACATTCAAGCACATGGAGGCTAAATAACATGTTATTAAACAATGAATGATCTTAACCAATAAGATCAAGAAAGAAATCAAAAACTTCCTGGAAACAAATGAAAATAAACACACAACAACCCCAAATCTATGGGGCACAGGGAAAGCAGTCCTAAGAGGGAAGTTCATAGCACTGCAGACCTACCTCAAAAAACAAGAAACATTTTTAGTAAACTATCTAACCCTTCAACTTAAAGAATTGGAAAGCTCCCCTGTGAAGCCATCTGGACCAAGGCTTTTGTTTGCTGGGAGTTTTTTATTACTGTTTCGATTTCATCAGTTGTTATTGGCCCATTCAGGTTTTCTGATTCTTCATGATTCAGTTTTACATGATCTCACATATATGTGGAATCTAATAAACAAAGTAGACTCAGGAACAAAATAGATCCAGAGACATAGAAGCATGGAACAGACTGATGAGTCTCAGTGGGAAGGCAGGGGTGGGTGGATGGGGAGAGATTAACCAAAGAATTTATATGCATATATACATAACCCATGGACACAGACAATAGTGTGGTGAAGGCCTGAGGGGGGGATATGGGGTAGAGGGGATCAATGGGGAAAAAAGGGGGGATATCTGTAATACTTTCGACAATAAAGATAAATTAGAAAAAAAGATTTAAAAATTAAAAAAAGACCTCCCCCTTGCCCCAAAAAAGTTACCCTGCTGTTCATTTTGCCCTTGGCCCTAACCTATCTACAAGCTATGTGGCCGTTCCTGCCTCTGAGGCTGCTCAACCTGTTCAGCCACCTCCAAGTGGAAACTCCAGACTAACACCCCAAGCCACTCCCGACTTTTCCCTCTCAGCATATGTTTTGCTTCTTGTTTCATCAGTTCCCAAAGTGTGTCTAAAAGTTACCTGCATCCTGACCTCTTGTCTTTTTTTCTGGTAAAAGGTAATCCCTTCATTTGGGTTATGGAACCCTCACTCATCTTGTTTTACGTTCTCTAGAACCCTGTTCCATAAATTTTCCCCCTCTCCTAGGTCGTCAACCGTTCTCTGTTCATTGGTTCATTCTCCTTAACATGCAAACGTATGCTTTATGAGCTGCCCTTTTGCTGGGCAAACTGGTTTAATTCCCAGGCAACTCCCACAGTGGCCACTTGTCCAGTGGAAACAAATCATTGGTGGGCTACAAGTGCAGGTGTAGCTCCCCCTCCGGACAGGTTAGGAGTGGTGATTGGAGCCCGGCCTCATTCTCCTGTCCCAGCTCTGCTGTTTACTAGCCCTGTGGCCTTGGGTGAGTTACTTAACCTCTCTAGGCCTCTGTTTTCATATGAAAAATGAAGGCCATAATAGCACATCCTTCGAAGGTTGTTAGGGGAACAATATCAAATGTGTTGGGAACAGTGCATGGCACATCGTGAGTACTAAGTTGAGGGAAACAGAATCTTGTTCTGCTCATCAAAGAACTTGTTAAGACATTTGGAAATAAATGGAAGAGAACAGGTGTTGTGTTCCTTCAGTGTCAGACTTTTGTGCTCAGCTGTGGTTTTTAGGTGTCAAATCTTAAAAGATACCACTCAGTATCCCACACCCTCCTCTTACAACTCATTACTAAATGAAAACTAAAGCATTCTGTTAGAAGCACTGCCAAGCCGGTGCTTAGCATAGTCTGTAGCATCTTCCTCAGAGGGATGTTTGGGAATTGCTTTATGTATCTATCACCAAAGGGATATTCTTTTGACCCTCTGTCCCCTGCGCTCCCCCAAAGACTATAAAGATACTGAATCCTTAGCCAAACTGAAAACATCAGCTTCTTTCAAATTCCTACCGAATAAAGTCCAGATTCATTGGGTAGCTTGCTGAAGTAGTATTTATTAAACTTTTGTTTTTTTTGAGAAACATCTTGTTCTTTGGGCGAAGTCTTCTGAAACGTTGTCTGGTACAATTGTGTCATCAAAATCAATCCAGTGGCCCAAGCAAGAAAACAGTTCTCCATGCATCCCTGTCCTGTCCTCCTTCACCATCCCCCCCTTTTTAAAAAATTTTATTTTTGTTTAAAATATTACAGATGTCCCTTTTTCTCCCCAATGACCCGTTCCACCCCATCCCATCCCATCCCCCCCCAGTCCCTCTCCCCACCATTGTCCATGTCTTTGGGTTGTGCATATATGCATATAAATTCTTTGGTTACTCTCTCCCCCTCCACCCACCCGCCCTCCTCCATCCCTCTGACATTGGTCAGTCTCATCCATGCATCCATGTCATTGAATCAGTTTATTAAGTTCTTTAGATTGCACATATAAGCAAGATCATGTGATGTTTGTCTTTTGCTGCCAGGCTTATTTCACTTAGCATACTATTCTCCAGGTACCTCCATACTGTTCCAAAGAGTACAAGATCCTTCTTCTTTATAGCTGCATAGTATTCCACCATCCCTTTAATCACCACATCCCACTGGTTTTTATCCCCAATCTCTCACACCTCCTACCTTCTCCTAATTGTAGTTTAAGGACTTTCCTATCTCAGTGGCTCACAACCTTAGTAGTGCATTCAAACCTTTCTGACCCTAAACATATATATTTATTTATTTCCAGACCCACCCTAGGCCAACAGAGCCAGAACCTCTGGGGATGAGGCCCAGTCATTATTTTTGAAAAGTTCCTAGATTGTCCTGATGCTCATCCAGGGCTGAGGACTTTCCTGGGCAATGCAGTGACAGGCTGGCATTTCTAGTCAAATAGCAATCACCATATTGACTACATAGCCATGTTGTCTAGCACAGTCCTAATGTATGTCTATTTCCCAACATAGTTACTAACAGTGCCCCCCTTTTACTCTCAAAAGTGTCCTGATTTGCTTGACAAATTATATATTAACTCTAATTCAAACATAGATCATTGAAAATAAATTTCCTTACTTGATAGGAATCAGTAAAAATGTAAATATTGTGGGTGCACATGCATTAGCCTTCCAGCTAAAACAGAAAATAAGTGGTTTCCATGTAAGCCGAATGCTCTTTTCCGTTTTCTGGTTTTCACAGTGACAATGGTTCATGAACATATTATCAGAAGAACACTTCATGAAAATCAGAAATTAATTCCATCTATTTGTTCAGTTTCTCACTTTCTAAGTGTTTTAAAACTAGCAAGAATCCATGTCTATGCATGATGAATATTATGATTTATATTTCCTGCTATATTTTATCTTTAATTTATAACTAAAAGTTTATCAGTGTAAAGAGGGGCTGAGACAGGGACTGTTCAAGGCACCCTTCATGATTTATCAAAATGTGGGCAATAGGCTATAGCATATGTTGCGTATAGCATATGTTAAAATATGTAAAAGTCAGGAGGAAATGCGTGTGCATAAAGACCAGCTGAGAATAAACTGGTAAAGACATGCTTAGGACAAGAAAGAGAAATATAATTGCATCTTAAAGGTTTCGTTTACTAGAGATAAAAATGATTGGCTTTAGTCTTTGTTAATGTTTACTGAAGCCTAGTTTACTTATTTTAATAAAGATATATACTTTTTTCTTTTTGGAATGGAATGGGGAGCATTATTGGTTAAGATTAAATCTGGGATCAAGCTACCATTTAAGCCCCAGGCTAACTTCAGTCTTTGAAGTTCATAGTGAGTGACCATGGTCTGGTGGCAGGAAGTTCTAGGACATCTTTTTGAATTACAGATAGTCTGTGAATGCTTCTGTGCTGAAATTGCAAAACAAACAGCAGCAGTGGGAGTAGCAGTCGTAGCTGTAGCCAACATTTATTGTGTGTTAGGCATGGGGCTCAGTATTTTATACGAAATATTTCAGTTATTCCTCCCAACAGTCTTCTGATAGGAACCTCTTCTTACCTCCCTTTTACAAACGAGGAAACCTAGAATTGGTCAGTGACAGAGCCTGGAAAGGAATAGCCTTCAGTTCTCCAGAATCCAGGCTTTTAATCAATACGCTAAGCTGTGCCTCTAACAATAGTGTCATAACAGCTGCCACTCATTGAGTCCTTACTATGTGCTGAGTACTTTAAAATAATTTTTGATCCTCAGAGCACAAATATATTACTTCAGGGTTTGCCAGAAGGAAACCAGGGCTCAGAGTGCCTGGATTAGTTTTCAGTTATGCAAATTACCACAGTTTTAATAGTTTAAAACAATGCCAATTTACTATCCTACAGTTATGGAGATCAGAAGTCCTAAAACCAAGGTTATAGCAGGACTGTTTTCCTTTCAGTCTCCGCCTCCATCATCACACTTTATCTCTCGCTTTGACCTTCCTGCCTTCCTCTTGTAAGGACCCTTGTAATTATACTGGGACCACCCAGATAATCCAAGACAACCTCTCCATCTCAAGATCCTGAATTTAATCCCATCTACAAAGTTCCTTCGCCATGTAACGTGGCATCATCACGGGTTCCTGTGACTAGGAGATGGACATCTTTGGAGGGGCCATTATTCAGCCTGATGCCCCCCAGGTCAGGGACCTGGTAAGGATTAAAGATGAGATTTGAATCTGGACATTTTTAGCCTCTAAAGTTCACACTATTTCTGGTGAGGATCCCATCAGTCATTCAAAAGACATTTACTGAGACTGTAAAAAAGAGCCAGACACCGTGGGAGGTCCTGGAAAAATACGAGATGCTATAATGAGTTTGAGTCATCTTTGTGCAGGTGCCTTATTAATCTCAGTATTTTTCAAAAGTGCAGGAGATTAAATATTAATAAGCTTAAATAATTAATAAATAGGATAAAATAACTCCCAGAATAGGTATTATTAGGCTCCACTATTTTACATGAAGATATTTCTTTACTTATTTCTCCCTTCCAGAGTTTAACACCAGGCGAAAGTTTCAGATAGGGTACTCTTTTTAATACTTGATTTCCCCCCCTCAGATCTGTGAAATGGAAATCTTTCCTGGACAGAGTATAAATAAGAGCAAAACATCTGGTTCAGTTTGTTTTTTTCAATGTTTGTAAGATTTGCTTTCTTTGCTACTAAAAAAGCAGCACAAAGCTTGGTGGTCTTCTTTGTATTTTCGAACGGGCATAATTATCTACTCCAAACCTTTAACTGTGGCCTGAAAGGCTGCCTGCCATCTTGGAGTGGGCTGCAGAGCAAGAGAAGACTCTTTAGCTGGGCCAGCAGATCCGCTGGGTATCTTTTAAGACCTTGGGGATAAAAATATCCATGGCAGATCTGAATGAATGAAGTCTATGGCAGGCCTTACTGGGGAATTGCAATGCTTTTTGACAGGTAAGAGTTCTTATTGAGAAGCAGCTCTTGGTTTTCTCCTGTTTCTAATAGAGATTAAATTCTTGGCCACTGCACCCTTGGTGTTCCAAGGACCTGCGCTGCCCATCATGGACTGGTTGATATCTGAACCTAAGCTACACACTTAGGTGGTTTAGCAGCCCTTTAACATTAAATTGAAGTGGTATTTTTTAGTTCCAAAGGATCAAATTAAATTGAGTAAGCAGGTGGTTCATACTCCTGATATGCTTACTCTTGCTGCATGGCCACATCTCCCCTCAATTCCTGCCTTTGGTTGCAATGGGAGATGGCAAGAATTGCCTTTGGTTGCATCTCCCTTTTCTTTAGATGAGTTTATTGGGAACAAAAAGAATAAACGTGTTTACTGATGGCTGTGCACTAGCTGGAACTGGATTCCGGCCTAGTTATAGACTTAGAGGTGGCCCAAAGGAGAATGGGGAAGATAGAACCTCCCAGTGGGCAAAACCTGGGTCAGGACATTTTATTGCCTCATTTGCCTGGAAGGAGAGATGGCTTGAGGAAAGGGATCTATATCCAGAACATTTACAGAGAATATTATGCAATAATATTGGAGGATTGGTGACTAGGACACTTGAGGAAGTGGTAGGTAGATGGATCTTTTGGGATGTGAAAATGTATATGCCCCATGTGTATGATCCTCTTCAGAGAGGATCTCAGTGATCAAGTAGACATGAGGACTTGCCACTCTAGTTTTTTTTCTAGTTTCCCTAGTACTTGCTTAATGGGTTCAAATACAAGGTAGCATAGTGATTATAACCAAGACTGAGATTAAGCACAGCTTCAATAAAATAGACTTTCTCATACCATAGTTGACACTGGTAAAGATTAGTGGTAGACTTCAGTAATCAAAAATACTCAGACACTGAGGACTCTAATACATGAGAAATAAAAGGAACTCTAGATTCAATTTAGAGGCAAAGAAATCCTCCTGTGCCACCAGGTGTGGGTCTGATTGATTCTGAGGGAGGGCAGAGCTAAGCCGGTTGGGGGCAGTGATCACCAGAGGTCTCTGAGGCAGGGCTCAGGATGGACAGTGAGACAGGAATGGAAGGAAACGCAATGGAGCCTGGGCCTCTAGGTAGCAGTAGGATTATGTGAATAGGCTTTTCTTCACCTGTGCCCCTGCCTGAATAACGCAGTACCTTCCTGTGGCTGTTTTAACTCTTCAGGTTGAAGAAATAGATATAATTTTAACAAAAAGAGATTTTGTTTGCAGAAACTAGAACGGCACACAAAACCTCAGGCTGGGGTAACAGGGCCTTAGGATGTAGGTTTAACAAAGACGTGAAGGCATGCAGGTATCTGTTTCTGGCTCTTTTCTGTATTTATTTATTTATTTATTTACTTATTTATTTATTTATTTATTTATTTATTTATTTATTTATTTATTTATATTCTACATTTGCTTAATTTTTTCCTTTTTCTCTGCACATTTGCTTCCATTGTTTCTCTCCTCTGGCAGAAGAATTTGGCTTCCAACAACTTTCAAGTTTTATGTGAAGTAGGCTCAGCCACCCAGGGAGAGGCTGTTCAGTCTCTTATTACCATGTCAAAAGTCCCTGGGGCAAGGGCTGCCAATAGCCAAAGCCAGAACAATGTGAGCAACCAAAAAAAAAAAAGGTATTGAATTATAACTCAAAGTATAAAATACATATTCATGAATTCATGCTACTATAAATAAATTATTGAATAAATGAATAAATAAATAAATAAGAAAGAAGAGACAAATTTCCCATGCAGAAAAATTCCAAATAATTTACATATATACTATGTCTTTAAGAAGGTGGAACATAATTTACCAGTACTTATGTGTCAGTTTCACATAGTGACTTTCTTCCAGTTTAACTACAGTATGGAAAGCAGGGAACCGTCTAAGGCACTGACCCTGTGGGTGCCAAAATATTCCTAGAAAAAGATGTAATAGAAACTTTGGAAGATAAAGATGAGAAATTGGCTAGAAAGTAGGACAAAGCTATAAAAGATACATAATCTAGAGACAAAAGAAAGCCAGAATTCCAGAAAGAAAGAACAAAGAAAATGGAATGGAGAACACTGTCACAAATACAAAGTGATTTCCCAGTGCTGAAATTTGCAATTAGACTGCACTGAGTTCCTGGCACAATGAATGAAGACACATCCCAAGACACATCATTGTGAAAATTCAAATTACTGAGGATAAAGAGAAGATTCTAAAATTTTTCTTGAGAAATAAAAACTGTAACCTACAGAAGAATGACAAGTCTGGTATCACATTTTCCATCAACAACGTTGAATGTTAGAAGACAGTGAAGAAATAGCTTCAAAGTTCTAATGAGTAATGTCACAAGACTCATAAAACATTTCCTGCGCTCTTGAAAGGGAGGTTATTTGAGGTTGGACTGTATCCAAATGAGGAAGAAAAATTAAGACAGAAAAAGTCTTGGCATCCTTGAAATTGTGGAGCCAATTTGTCTCTAGAAGAGCAGCAAAGGGAAACTCCAGAATTACAGTTATGAAGCAGGCCTGGAGTTCAGCCAGTCTAAACTGAGGCAGCAGGAGACATGGTGATTCAATGACCACTTATTATTACTTTGTGTCTGTTGGTACTGGGATAAAGGCAAGAAATCACTATAATTAGAAAACTGAAGACAAAGGCTGTTAAAAACTTATCACAATAATCAACCTACACTGCTTGGATCTGCTGGAAACCATATTTACATTCTTAATATTCTTACTGACTTTCATCTTTTCCATCAACCTACATATAAAGCATAGAAGAATTAATCATACACAAATACTATTCACCATAATCTTGCCAAAGTTATTATGCAGATGGTAGAAGTCACAGGAGAAAAGAGACCAGAGTTATGCTGAAATGAAAACTGTGGTCATTAATATCATGTTAAAAGGTGGGAAGAAAAATTATGGATGCAGCATGTTTGGGTTTGCTTTGGTATTTGGCCAAAGTATGCATTTGGTTTACTGCTATAAAATATACTGTCCACAGCTGTTGAAATAAGGAAAAGAGATGCTAGTATTTCCCTAAATATACAAAGTAGCTACAAGAGGAATTCAAAATAGAAATATAACAACTGGTTGGAAGGGGCTGGTTGTAAGCCAGCTCATTCTTTATTTATGATAATTAGATTACAGCTAACATGTACAAATTAGGAAATAGGGTGAAAAGCATACCATTAAAATATACAGAAGTAAAAATCAAGCAAAATGATATGGGGCTATTTCTAGAAAATGGGATTATAGATGGAAAAAGAAGCAACATTGCATATATTAATTTAATAAAGTGGAAAAAATCTTTAAAAGAGATGAAGAAATAGCAAGATGTTTGGTGAGGGGGAAAGAATTATATTAATATAATATATTATATTAATATAATAGTATATTACTATAATTCATCTTAGAGAGAAGCTGTGTTTATTTAGAAGGCTCTTTTGATAAATTGCATACAGCTGAAATTCCTTTTAGCTTCTTCTTGTAATTGTGCATAATATTTACATTCATCTCATATTTCACTTCATTTATTTTAATTTAAAAAATATTTGCAAATAAAATATGACTGTTGTTATCAGCCTGGTCTCAATAAGAACAGTACATTCAAAATAGGAAATCCAAGGAGGGATTATTTACAAAGGGACTATTTACAAAGGTGCAGAAAGGGCCCCGTAAGAGATGGTGCATTGACTGGGAGCTTAGTAGCAACCAAGATGGCATCGACCTCTAGGTCTAAAGCAACAAGGAGAGGGAATGGTCTCTAGAACTTGGAGGGAGGAGCTTGTGTACAGTGTCACCATGAATGGGGTATTGACTTTTGGATGGAAGTGACCTTGCAAAGACAGATTTAGAGGAATAAATACCCTGGCTTTACTCTCCTGCCTGCATGAACTCTCTTAGCAGGGGTTTCCATTGGTAGCAGCCAACTAGAAGGCAGAGGGCATGGGGATCTGGATATAGGACAGCTCCTTGGGGCCACAGGAGGGTGGAGAGGGAAACATGGAGGAGTCTGCTATAGGCCAACCCTTAGGCATTTACTTTTTTCCCTTTTTCCTTTTGGAGTAAGTGGTAAGCTTAAATTTCCAACACAAATACATTTTTAACAGCTCTTGTGTCATGGTGGGATAATAGCAGCCCAGTCACACTCCTATTGAAACTTAGATTATTCACCATTAATTTTCTCCGTATAACCTAATGGGGGGAGGGGAAGAAAAAAATGCTAACGTGAAACATCACTGCTGTGTTCCTCCTCTATAGAGTCATGAAGCCGAAGGCGCCTGAAAATATTGAGATGCCCCAGCAAATTCCTTGGGTTCCAAAAAACCGTTCTTATCTCTAATATGTATCAGTAACTCCATCTTCTCCAGGTAGTTGCTATCAGTTTCTCTTCCCAGAAAATTAATCTTCTTTCCCTGCTTGGTGGTTCAGAGTTATGAGTAATTCAAAGCAGTCAAGGGGCAGTTTCTGCTTCCAACTCTCCAGAGCCATTCCCTGCTCTCTGATGAAAACACCTTCCTACTGGACTGTAGGATTCACAAGCACACCAAGCTCAAGATCACAAGATGGGAAGCAAAGATATTTCCAACAGTTTATTTGAATTTTTATAGAATATATATGATAATATATAACAGTGCTTTATTTTTAGTGGTTGCAATATTAGAATAAACATCCTTAACCTCACAGTCAACTTAGAGATAATTTTATACTACTTCACATAACATATGGAAATTTTTGCAATTGTATAAATACATTCACTTCTCCCACTGTATTTTATGCGGTATGTGTTATGTATATTACATCTATGATACCTTATAAAACCCACAAATTAATGTCATAATTTTGCTCTAAATAGTCATTTGTATTTTAAAATATTCCCAGGATATGAATAATTTACCTAGATATTTACTATTTCTGATGCTTTAATTTCTTCCTGAAGGTTTAAGTTTACCTCCAGTATATTTTTCCTTCAGTTTGAAGAACTTCCTTTAACATTTACAGCCTATAAGACTCTGGACTATAATATTAAATAAGAATTAGCCCATCTTTATTTTAGATATTAAGAACTAATTTTTTTTGATCATTTATTGTTTAAATTGAAGCTTGCGTTAAAAATAGTGGTAACGAAGTATTAAAAAACTTTTAAAAACTTTATAAAAGGAAATAGTGCACTGTAGTGCGGATGTCCTCCAACTGTGCCCCTTAGAACACTGTAGCATTTCATGAGTATACCGCAGTCCACAAGAAATTTGTGTAGATAAGATTTGAGTTCAGGTATTTTTGTTACTTAATGCCTTTTCACTCTTAAGAGAGTCATTTCAACACTCTTAATCACGTATTTTCTAACTTCTAAAATGATGCAGGTCAAAATGTCAAATACCTACAAAATTCAGGCAGGATATCAGATGAATAAAGCATGTGGTGAGAGCCAGCACAGCTTGGTGAGGACTGTGGAAAAGTAGAGAGTACATGTCCTGCCCACAGACAGTGGCTACCAGGCTCCAGCCCATCATTAACATGGCAACACCAGCCTAGTATTGCCAGATCTTTCAATATCGACGTGCAATCTTCACATTTTAAAATGTGGTAAATAATTCAAAGGTTTAAAAAGATTGTGTGTGCGAAACAACACATCTCTGTAAACCAGGTTTTTCCTATGTATGAGCAATCTGTAATGCTTAGGTTAGCTAATTTTTAACCAATCTTCAAATACTGATATTTTGTGATTCTATAGGACTAGACAAGAATGAAGAATATTAAGTCAGGGCCACTTATTAGTAACTTTGGTGTATTGTTTCTGCCTAAGTAACATACTGTGGAATTTTAATGCAGAAAATAGAAGTTAGTCTTTCTGTTTTTGAATAATTATTAAGGTATAATACAGCAATGTTCAGTTATTGAGAAAGAAAAAGATCTTTGAAGACTCTAGTCTACATATGAGAAAGCTTTTAGGGGACCTGTGAGTAGAGCTTTTATGAAATGTTAATGCACGTGTGTGGTAGATGGTTGGAGACCAACAGGATAAAATTCCAGTGAGGTTGTAACTCTGGACTAGATTTATGGGACTCAGCTCAATCACCAAGTGTATTACTAAAAGGATGGTAAAAGCCTATGTAAGGATCCTGCTATCAGTCACATGACCTGATCCAGGGAAGAGATAAAAGCTTATATGGATCTTGTGGAAGCCTGCCAATACTTGTCTCCATAATACATGATAAAACTCTGACAGGAAACTACTCCTGGGAGCTTGGTATTAAATTAGCTATCCTTTCTGCTGTTCCCAGATATCTAGGCATGGCTTTCTTCTATGCTGCTAATGTAGAAGCCAAAGGGTGAAAGTTCTGTTTTAATATCTCTCCCACACCCCCTCTTTTCTATCTCTGCTGTAACATACTTCAGAGGCATGGAAATATCAACGTGTGATATGCCCCATTCTCTATGCCACAACTTTCTTAGGATAATATCACACATGCAGAGATTAAAAGTTGTCTTAAGAAAGAGCACGTTACTTTTTTTTCTTTTTTTTTTTACAAAATATGTATACAAGTACTTGTATTTTAGAGATAATTTTTGTCCTGAGAAATTAGAAAGTCAGTCTAACTTACATCTAATGAGGAGGAGACAATTTTATTTTTCAAATAGAAATCACCATAATTACTTTTGCTCAGAAGTGTCTTTATTTAGAATAATAATCTTTGTCATCAAGGAGTGAAACTTGATATGCTCAGAAGTGTCTTTATTTCAAATAATAATGATCTTTGTCATAGAGGAGTGAAACTTGGTATGCCTCGGGCAGTGGGAGAAGAGGCTGAGAGAGACAGAAGTGGGAAGAGGGACAGAGAGGAGGGTAGAAGACTGCATTTGCATGATGTGACTCCTCCTTGGGACCTCCCCAAATCTTCAATAAAATCCACTACATTAATTAAAAAGTTTTAATTTAAAAAATTATGGTAAAATACATGTGACACAAAATTTACCATCTTTATCATTTTTGACTGTTGAGTTCAGTGGCATTAAGTACATTTACATTATTGTACAACTTTCACCATCACTTATCTCCAGAATTTTTTCATCTTCCCGTAATGCTTTATTTATCCATTCTTAATTTATTCAAATAATGAATAATAGTCATAGTAATCTGAATATTCATAGTAAATTTGGAATAGTTGTTTAGATTTCCACATATATAGAGATGGATCCAAGTTTATCCAGCTCTTGAATGGCAGGAGGGCTTCATATGACACCTGGGCTTCAAATAGAAAGGTATTTCTTGGGAGGAAATAGAGTTGTTCTCTGCATCAGTGGAGGCAGATCAGTTGGTTTCGTGGGAACCCTGAAAGAGGAGAGAAGTCAGGTGGCAAAGCAGATTCCTATAGAGAGCACGTTCTCGATTCCTTGCATTTTCTGTATGCCTGCTTTATTCTGCTTTATTTATACGCATCTTGCTGTATGCCTGCTGTTTCTTCAGGACAAACTCATGTTTCTACTGTGGCTTTTGTAGGCGCCTGCAATCCCTGCCTATTTAAGCGCCACCAACCAACTAATTATAGCTTCTGAATCCCAATCCCATGCCCCTAGGAGAGACAATCTGATGGCCTGGTTCACGTCCACTCAGCCTCACCTCTGATTTAGCTGCGACTGGAGTGGAGGGCTCTGAACAGGCTCAGGCATGGACCCTTGCTTCCTGCCCTGGAACCCCTTTGATGCTGGCGATGCCTCCGGGAGCTCACTTTGTCTGTGTCTACTGGCTTGTAAGTGTGAGGGAGTCAACATCCCTGGGGGTGACATCCTCTCAAACAGTGAGGAGTGAGGGCTGTTGCATAAGTGCTCCTGCCTTTCATCCTTCTGGCCCTTGATTCTGGGAGGCGTTCTGTATACTTTTCTGGAAGTCCAAGCAGAGTCAAGCCCCTTGTGTCCACAGTGGAAATCTTAATAACACACCTTTATATTGGCTCTTCCTCCTCCTCCATCTAACTCTTTTCACCCCCCCCACCCCCGCTCACTGGGATGACTTCCTGGAAAATTCACTTAATTCCCTTCTAATTTCTAAGCCAAGCTGCTTGAGAGTCTTGTCACAGGCTCTGCTTTTAGGGGAGGCCATGCTGAGACAGGCTGGCTTGGGTCAGGTGTTTACCCATTTGTCATGGGTTGAATTGTGTCCCCAAAATGATAGGTTTAAGTTGTAACCCTAAGTACCTCATATTGTGACCTTACTTGGAAATAGGGCTGTTGCAGATGTAATTAGCCTTTAATCCAATATAACTGGTATCCACATAAGAAGAGAAGACACCCAAACACAAAGAGGGGAGAACACCGTGTGATGATGGAAGCAAAGATTGAAGCGCTACAGTTGCAAGCCAAGAACATCAAGAATCGCCAGCAACAATCAGAAGCTAGGAAATGTCAAGGAATGATTGTCCTTTGCAGGTGTCAGAGGGAACATGGCCATCTGATATTTTGATTTCAGACTTCAAGCCTCCAGGACAGTGAGACAATACATTTCTGTTGTTTAAAGCCATCTAGTTTCTGGTTGTTTTTTACAGCAGTTCTGGGAAATTGATTCACCATTGTTGTAACTTCTGTTGTCAGATATTGAGAACATATGTATGCCTACTATCTATCAGGAAACAGGCTATCAGAGAGGTGGATGTGGGAAGGTTCTTTTATAAGTGGGTATGGCTAGAGTGGAAACTATGGGAATCTATAAGATATGTCGAAATGTTTGTAAAAAGGTAAAATGGTGATAACTGAAAAAATAGAAAATTGATTTAAAGTCTATCAAAAAAGCAGAGCAAAATTTCCATTAACACTGTACTAGCAATAATGCTATGTTTTCCTCCTGGATATAGAACTAGACCATGTTTCTTGGTCTAGTTAGTCAAATTATATGACAAAATTCTGGCCATAAGTCACTTTAACTCAGTAAGTTGATAAATATATTTCTGATGCAAGAGATATAGATCCATATTGGTTGGTAAGAAGAAATATAATACAAAAAAGCAATCTGTTAATTAATATAGAGGTTTCTCAATCAGTACAATATCTCAGCTCTTCTAAAGGCATTTAACTCCCTTCTGATATCTGAACCAACTCATCCTCTATGAACTGTAGGATCAGTCAAAGGCTCACAGACAAAGACAGGTCTGTGTGGGCTCATTGATATTACAAAGTCTCTGGATGAGACCTTCCAAGTACAGGAATAAACTTAGATTGGATGTTTTTGTGTCTTCCTAGAATCAAACTGTTGTTATTCTTTCTCCAAGATCCTTTGGATGAGGCACCATTGTGTCCATTTAAAATTTCTTCACTGTAAAAACAATCAGCTGTAGATATAGTAGCAGAAGCAGTAATTACATTCTTAATAATTGGGTAGGCTACTCTGTTAGGCACATAAATTATATAGAAACACATTGCCTTTGAGAACCTTATAATCTCATAAACTCTACCTGCAATATGGAAAAAAAAAATTGGAGAAAACCAACAAGCAATGTGAGTAGAACCAAATAATATACTTACAACAGTAAAAGAGAGTGGTGTTGGAAATGGAGAGAATCGGTGGGTTTGAGAAATATTTAGGTTATAAAATCCATGAGAGTCAATGATAAATTGAGTGAGTTGAAGGTAGGTACTGAGGACCACTGTTAGGATTGGGATTCTGCCAAAAAGACAGATGATGGTACCTTCTGCTGTGATGAGGAACACTTCATTGGGGTGCATTTGTTTTCAGACTTGCTGAATCCGAGGTATGTATTGGTAGGCACTCATGTAGGTGGCCTGCAACTCAGTGGAGTGGTTTGAAGTGGAGATGGAAATATAGGGCATTTGATTGTAGATAGTGGATGAATTTCATTATGGCGAGAGTGTAGAGTGAGAAGACAAGGTACCCTAGGGATGATATTGGGGAGTCTACAGAGCTTAATGGATGAGAAGAGAATAATAATTCTTGAATTAATTCCCAGACTGAAACAGTTTCATAGACCCAGGCCCCTTGCATAAGTGGGGGGAGGCCAGGTCCCATTGAGAAAAAACTTTGCTATACAGCCTTCCTGGGAGAGTCCCATGACCCCTTTCTAGGCTGATTGTAGAGTAAATAATTAATTTTTATATGGATTTCTGGACATTGGCTTTGACACCAATTCATGGAGAAGCTAAATATCATTAGGGATCACCAATCAGATTGGGGCTTAATAAAATCAGGTGACCAGTGGGGTTTTGACTTGTGTCAGTTGAACTGGTCAGAAATTTTAGTTCCCAAGGGAGGAATGCCTTCACCAGAGAATACAGCAATAGTTCAACTAAGTTGGAAGTTGGTCTGCCACTTGACCACTTTGGACTCTTTTAAAAAATATATGTTTTTATTGATTTCAGGGAGAGGAAGAGAGGGGGAGAGAGAGAGATAGAAACATCAATGATGAGAGAGTCACTGATCGGCTGCCTCCTGAATGCCCCCTATGGGGGTTCGAGGCCACTTTGGACTCTTTAGACCAGTAAACCAATAAGCAAAGAAAGGTGACACTCTACTGGTTGGGGTGATTAATTTGACTATCAAGAGGAAATTATGTTCCTTCCATCTAATGCTGATAAGGAGAAATATTTCTGGAATGCAGGAGATCCCCTGAGGTGCAACTTATTACTCCCATATCATCTGATTAAAGTCAGTGGGGAACTACAACCTAAAACAGACAGGGTGCCAGTGATCTTGATCCCTTAGGAATGAAGGGATCATTCCAGACAAAGTCATGACTAGCTAAGGAGCTGGCTGAAGGCAAAGGGGCTATGGAATTCGTAGTAGTGGTTGCCAGAGGTGAGGGAGTGGGGGTTGTGGGTGAAATGGATAAAGGTGATTAAAAGGTACAAACTTCCAAATATAAAATAAATAAGTCCTAGGGATGTAGTGTATAGCATGGTGACTATAGTTAATAGTACTGTGTTGTATATTTAAAAGTGGCTAAGAGAGTAAATCTTGAAAGTCCTAATCACAAGAAAAAAAATTATAATTATGTGTGGTGATGGCTGTTAACAAAACATATTGTGGTAATCATTTCACAATATATACAAATATTGAATCATTATGTCATATACCTGAAATTAATATAATGTCAATTATATCTCGAAAAATTAGATTATGGTGAAAAACAAAATAGAAACCCAACTTTCTATGTGATCCTAAAAAGATCTATGAAAGGTTTCTTCATCCAGTGGTCTCATCTGGAGGTGATTTTGCCTGTCAGGGACATTTGACAATGTTTGGAGATATTTTTGGTTGTCACAATGGGCTGGGGTTGGAACAGTGGAATGGGAATGGGTTGCTACTGGCATCTAGTGGGTAGAGGTCAGGGATGCTGTTGCACACCCTACAATGCACAGGCTGGTGCCCCACAACACAGGTCTTTCTTGGCTAAAATTTCCAAAGTGCCGAGAAACTGTCATAGGTTTAAACAAAAGCTGTGTAGTTGCTGATCTTATGATGTATTACACAGCAATTCTTCAATAATTTTTAAAAATATGTTTTTATTGATTTCAGAGAGAGGGAGAGGGAGAGAGAGACAGAAACATCAATGATGAGAGAAAGTCATCGATTGGCTGCCTCCTGCATGCCCCCCCTTACCCCCCTCCCCCCGGGATCCAGCCTGAAACCTGGGCATGTGCCCTGACTGGGAATTGAACTGTGACCTCACATTTTAAAATATGAGTTTAATATTTGCTACCATTTAGCTTTTCATCTCTAGGGTAAGAACTTTAAAATCTCCATTCGAGCTAAATATAAATTTAGTAAAATAAGACACCAGTCTTCATATCTAGAGTTTTCAAATACAGTAATCTTTAAATTGAAGTATGCATATTCCTGGAGACCTTGAAGGTTTTCTAGAGGACATGTCATCATGGATCATTATAAGGAAATTAATTATTGTATCCACAACTTCCATATGCATTTCTGAAATTAATCTACCTGAGAACCTCTGTGGTTTTCCAAGTCTCTTTCCTTACCTTCTTTCATAATCTTCTTTACAAAAGAATGACATACTTCTCACCCTTTAAAAATCATATTATAGCACATTATAGTTGTAAAAGTCTCTGAACACCATTAATGGGGTTGTTTGAGAATGTATTACTCCAGAGGGAGAGCAAAGAAAAAGTTTCAGTATGAACTAATGAAGGCAGAGGTGGTGATATATAGGGTGTCCCCCCCAAAATGTATATACACACTTTGAATAATTATAAAGGAAGTGCTTATGAAAATACATTTAACTTTCAAAATTGAGCTATCAGCTGTTAAAGTGTGTATATGTGTTTTGAGGACACCCTGTATTTAATTTAGGATCCCCACCCAAGACAAAGCTCTTTGCTTCTGCCTATCTATCTTCCTATTTTAAGAAATAATTTAGAAATGAGATTGTCCCATAAATGGATATTAATTATGTGAATTTTAAAAATTAAGTTAGATTTTTGGAGTTTAGGTTTATTCTTTACGAAATCCAGTTATTTTACTGCTCTTAAATGCAGGATTGCCACCAAGGACAAATCAAAAAGGTAGTACTCTATGTCTAAACTAAATAGCCACACATTTTGGAAGATCATGTGTTGGCTTCTCTACTCTTTCTTCTGTCTATAAATTGCCATTCTTGTTCTGTGAGTTTCCAAATATAGTAGTAATCATCATCCAATTTCCTCTTTCTTAATCAAAAGGCTGGGAATAAAGATTTCTTAGAAAAAAATCAATACACATTCTTGTTTATATATTTAAGCCTCGCCTCTTAGGGTAGCCCTGTGATAGCATAGCTTAGTGGTGTGTCTGCCAGTTCAGAATTGTGCTCAAACATCTTGACCCAGGAAGACTCTTGTTTGGGGACGTATTAAAAAACCAGGTGGTTTACAAGTGTGTCCCAGCTCTAGCTTTCTTGCAGGCCCTCTCACTTGTGTCCTGGGCCCACACTAGGTCCCTTGGTCGACTGTGGGCAAGCAGATGGCCAGGCCCCTTTCTGGTCCCTTCTACACATGCTCAGTCCACGCGGCCCTCTAATTCCCAGAGACTTGTGAGAACCTTCCAGGTCCTGTTTGAATGAGACTGTGAGACGCTGGTGGCCTCATTTGCCAGTCTTCTTGTTACTTCTCTAGCCGGCCTGCCATTTTGCTGCTGGCGCTGACCAGGGCCACAACCCCAGCATGGCTTTGCCATAGGCCTTCCCTGTTTGCTTGCCACAGAAACTGCCACTGTTTTGGACAGTGCCCCCAGAGCTGGAGCTGCTCGGCTCTCTGCTCCAAAGCCGTGACCTCCCCAGAGGGCAACGCTGCTGTTCCTCAGTGCTTGCCTGCCAACCAAGCTGGGGGACAGTGGGGAAGGGAGCAGCCCCAGGTAAAAGTGATATAGACCCTGACGGTTCTGGAGGTTTCTCTTGAATAAGTGCCTCTCAATTTGTTGTATGCCTTTGGTCAATTTTTAGAGTCTAGAAATTGTTTTTTGATGAATTTCTTTAGCTTTATCATTGCTTTTTGGGGAGAGCATTCGCTGAAGTTCTTATTTAGCCATTTTAGAAGTCCCCTGCTCTAGAATATTTAATTGTTGACAAGCGTTATTTGCCTCCTTCCTAGTTTTCAGTCACATGGTAGATAGGGAGGTGCCAAGATAATAAATAAATGTATTTTCCATGTGGCTCCATAAATATCATATTCTGATTTCTGGACATATATATATGAACAGATATATATGAGCAGGGCTAATTCTCTTCATGTTTTCAAATGCGTGTTTTGTACTTATTTTTGAATTCTTTACCTATCTCTGCTGTCAGATGGAGGGTGATGGAGCGGGAGATAAGACTGAAAGCTCTTGGTACTGTCTAGATAGTTGGATGGATATTTATGATGTCTTCTCCCTTTTTCTTGATGACATTTCAGTAGTCTGAAGTAATGGGGGGTCAACCATTAATGGTAAAACGTGTACAACCTATTTGGAACCAAGCCTTTGATGCATCCAAGAGCTGACCTGACAAGCTTTTGCTGGTCAAAGGCACAGCAATAATTTAAGGAAAAAAATCCGACATTTTACACTTGACCATAATGGCAAATAAAATGGAATTGCCTGTAATTTGATAGCTTTGGGGGGATTGTACAGATACTTATGGATGTTCTGAAAATAAATTATGATTTCTTCTTTTAGAAATTCATGATCAGATTCGTCCTCTCATCTGTGGGGAGTTTGGGGAAGAAACACATTAAGTTAAGAAACCAAACCAAACCCATTTCTCTAGGTGAAATGGAATTTCGCTGAAACAATGGAATTTAAAATTCAAATGTCTTCGAAGCAGTTGTAGTTATAATTGTTTCCACTAAGGTGTGCTAGATCTCCAAATATTATTCATGCTCTCCTGGTACCAAATGCACTGCACTGAATTCAACACTGTTCGCTGCCTTCCTCGGGGCTGTGAGCCCTCTGCCACACAGGAGGTTTTTGAGCTGGAATAACAATGCACTGCGCGTAAATTCAGCAAAAACACAAAAGGGGTTAAGAGATCATTTAAAAATTTTAAACGAGATGGACAAGTGGTAGCGTTTTGAACTGGTGATGTTTACAAGCAGGCTTGGATATTGGCTTTGGTTTTGTAGAATCATTTGGTTTGTCTGAGAAATTCTGAAAGGTTAACCTGATAAAAGGGAGTTTTTCAGGCAATTTTTTCTTTGATTTTTCTATTATTATTTATAACTAGTGTTATAAATGTAAGTTATCTTTGCTTTAATAACACACCAATCTATCATTATTCATGATGATTTAAATTCCTATTGGTTTCTGAGGTCATCTAGTGAAATTCAAAAAACAGTGAACACAAAAGAGCAGTTCTAAATAAGTGTTTCAGGCAGGAAGTGGCATAGATTTGAAGACATCACAAAAAATTTTACCGGTGGAAAGAAAAATTAATTCTTTTTTTTTTTGCAGTACTGAATTTAATTTTTTCCAAGTCCTAACGTTACCAATCAAATTTAGCTAGCTTGTTAAAAGCCTTCTACATAGCTGGTAATTTAATAGTAGACTCAGAAAGGTTTGTCAGGAGACTATGCCAACTTTTCCCATAAACCAAATAGGTTCTACATATAGGGTTCTACATATAGGCTACACATACACCTTAGTCTGGAAGCGCTTCTATTTTTGCAAAGAATTATTTTTGGTTATATAATTCTATTTGGAATATGCTTCGGAGCTCTTTTCTTTTTTAATCTTGCAGTGGTTTCAGTTAAAAAAACAATTTGCATGTTACCTCTAAACAAATGTTATTGTTAGCTCCAGCAACTTGTCTAGTAATATAATTTGGTCCTATAATTTTAGTTATATTGCCTGATTGTTGTGATCAATGACTATTTTAATAATAATTTTAAAATGTTGACTCTAAACTTAAGTTAGTCTTAAAGAAAATCTCCAGTACTACAGCACTTAATCTTAAATTGTTGGCATGATATATTTGTGTAGGCAAAAAGTACTTCATATTCAGTTAAAATAGCCAGGAATCAATTGATAAGCAACTGCTTAGAGGTTGTTTTAAAAATAAAATATTTTGAACCGAACTGAATACTTTCCACCAAAATAATATTTCTTCATACATAAAAACTATAGCTCTATAGTTTATATCATGGTAAAATATTGCCTTCTATACCCAGACCAAATTTCATAATATTTATAAAATATTCTTGGCTATGGTAAGATTCCTTTTGTCTTGTTGAATTTTCAAAATAATGGTGGAGTCCATAGTCAAGTAAGTGAACTTTCAGGTGTATAAATGAACTTCTGAAAAATTTCATTTGAGTGTTGGGGAAAATGACATGTCCTGTCATTCTCCTGCCTCCTCGTCTGGTCATTAAGTTAATGAGTTGGGCAGATGTAAAATGACGTCTGTACTTTTGCTAAGATACGGTGTTTAAATAATTAATAGTAAAATAATCAGGAAACAATTCGAGACTGCAAAGTTTTTACAGTGTTAACCCAGAAAACCCTTTTGTTTGTAAGATCTTTTGAGTTGATTTATTGAAACAATTCTCTCCATAATTATTGCCTGCTGAATAATGGTGATTAATTGCTATTTCCTAAGTCTTTAAATAAGGGAACAAGATTCATTAAACTCATTTTGAATACATCAGGAGGTGGGGGGAGTAGAATGTTTTTCAACATAGAAGTTTAGAGAAATTATTGTTCAACATAACACAAATATGAGTCAATTAGAACTCTTTATGCCTGATGTTAACTTCTTGTTTAAAAATACTTTCTAAAAACAAAGAGGAATGAATGTTGAACACCACAGAGCTAAAAGCTAATGGGAGAAAATTAGGATCATGCAGAAAGGTATCTAAGCATGCTAATTACTTGTTAAAAGGCTACGAAGGGCAAAATAAAAATCTTCAGCATTTAGAAACCGGCTACCCCTGCTGAATGGGAACCACTGTGCAACCCGAGGGTAGATTGACTTGAAATTTAGGGAGGCATGTCAATGGTGCTGACTTTCACTAAGATGCAGCATTCTGTCTGTTGTAGTTTAGAGCATTAATTCTGTGTTTTTTAAGAAATGAGGCCTGTTTGAAATTTAATTAGAAATGTGGAAACTCCAAAAGGAATATTTAGACCAATTAATGCTTGATATTTTATATGAGCCCTCCCCCCCAAAAAAACCCACACCCCATTTTCTATTTGACAAGAAATGAGGCTAGAGTGTTCCCTTGGAATGCTTTCCCAGAAATGTTTAAAATAAGCACAACTAATGTGAATTCTGTACATAATGCTTTTTGAGAAATGTTTATGTATTATAGTAAATTCAGTTATTATTTTTTTGCTTGAGTAAATGAGATAAAGTGCCAGCCTCATATAAATTAGAAAACACTCATCTGCACTCAAGAGAAATTTGGCTTGGTTCACTGTCAAGGTTGTAGTAAGAAACCAACGCTAACTACACAAAGCCATTTCAAGCTTTGCTACAAGGCTATTTTGTTGTGGAAATGAGCGATTCCAAACAAGGTTTAGAACAGGAATGAAGTGTAGTGAAATGGAGGCAGTGGAGCTAAGGGGGTGATGGGGCAGAGTAAACACTTGAGGCCCCTGGTGGGGGTCCTGGAAGCCTGAAGCCAGGAGGACTTTAAAGAGGACTGAGGAAAACAACCTAGACTGATCTTATCTCACTATTTTATAAGGATCACTGTGTATTAATTTCTCTTCAAGTAGAAGAACTCTGTTATACATATGAAAGCTTAAATATGAAAGGAGGCAAGTTGAAAAGGGAAAACTTCCAACCTCTTTAAGGGCTGGAGGGACTGGGTGGTGGTGATGGTAGGGACCAAATCTTGGAAGACACAGCAGCACGAGTATTATGCACATGCCTTTATTCCCGAGAAAGCGAGGCAGCTTATAAAGATTCTGGACCAGAGAAAAGGTAAATTATAATAGGTCAGGAATGAGAAAAATAGAGGCCTAGGATCTGAAAAAATTAATAAAGGTAGGTTGTAAATTTGTCCCTACCTTTCTTGATATTCAAAGCACATTATTTTCACCATCCACAGAGAAATTCTATCAGTTTCTCAGGAGAAGCAACTAATTTGCTCTCACCGTGTTCTAAGGGAATTTTATTAACAGTTTATTGCTTGAGTTAAGTTTTTTTGTCCTTAATTTTTCTTTTAAAATGTAAACACCCAGGGAAAATATGTACTTATTAAATCACTAATACCTGCAAATTATAAATACTTTCCTTGTAGCTTGTGGTGGGACGATGGACTTAATTTTGCCCAGGGTAAGTCATGGAATCAGTAAAAGAATGGTTTATAATTCAGATTTCCCTTCCCCAGATTTTATTAGTCCCAATTCTCTTGAGTTCAGGGTTACCTCCACAGGAAAAGAAATGAAACACATCATTACCTATATAGAAAATTATTTAATGAAGCTACTAAATGAAGACTTTAAAGACAATTTTAGACACCGGGCACACAGGAACACCTTTATGGTCCTGGCTTAATCCATACCATCCACGCTGTCAGTAGGCCCTCACTTTTTACCAAGCAAAGACTATGGGTAATTTTTGAAAACGTACTTTCTACTTAGATCATGTTCACTATTAGCTGATTCAGGGAAACGTTTTTAAAGAGAAGAAATAGTTACAGAGCAGCTTCCAGTTTGTCCTTGGGCTGACTCAGGGTGGGGGCGGTCATCGTTTATTTCAGGCCCGGGCTGTAACACACTCACAGTAACCTTCAGTTTTCATCGTGGGAAGTCAGGGTTTGACGTCCACAGGCCGCGTCGCTGCTCCTTTTACTTTCTTCTTCCCTCATGTTTATTGTTTCATATTCTTGAAAGTGACACTTGTTTACTCGATTAATATTTTAATCAGTAGAGCCAAAGAAAGCATTCTGTCTCAGACCATTTCTTCACACATGTTGGCTTTCTTTAATTTTTTCTTTTTTTAATAATTAATGTGCAAATAAAAAATAAATTGCATTCAAAGAGCCAAATAAACTCCACAAGTCAATAGCAAATTAAAGGGTGAGACTGAGAGATAATGAGCTCCGAGGACATCAAAATCATGAGTCGAAGTATAATCCATATTCCTTTTTGGCTGTAAATATTACTTTTGTAATTTATTTCTAACATTCTGGTCATGTGATATATATACAAGAAGGGAAATGACGGCCTCAATGGGCTATGCATCCCGTATACTTTTCTTCTTTCCTGAAGTGGGTTAGAAACGATTGAATGTAGAGCTCTTTTACTGTGATCTCAAAGGACAAAAGTGCCAGTTCCTCCCTAAGATGCCCAAATATTTCAGAGGAAAATGAAGCACATCAGAGTGTTTCTTCTGTCTCGCCCTTCTTAGGCGGCCCTTTAACGTCCCCGAGAAGCCTGGAAGATGCTCATCAGTTTGTCTCTGTTTTATCTCCTGCTCGAAAATCCTTTGTTGTGACCGTCCCCCAGTTACAGGAGAGGAGATGGGGCTTCCGACTGTGACTGGTCCATGGGGAAATACCTGCCGTGTGACAGCCCTGTCATTATTGAACACAGCACTTTGCTTCTTGTGCACCCTGGCTTCCCGCCTGGAACGGGAGATGCTTTACCCAGGGCACAGAGTGAGCAGAAGCATCTAGCAGTGTCCTGGGCAGGCAGCGATTCCGTTTGTATTCACTTCTCTAGCTGCCTCCTTGGGAACCCCAAGGCCACCGAGCCTCAGACAGGACAGGAAACACTGCCTGTGCAGGAAAGACTTCTCCCTCGCAAATCTTTGGCCAAAATAAGTGCAAAAACCAGAAAAGGGGAGAGAGAGCACCCAGCGTGTGGGATGGAAGGACCCAGAAACCTGTGACGTGAGGAGACATATCATGAGGTGCCAATGTGCTAATTCAGTTCAGCTAATAAAGAAGAAACTAAAATTTTATTTTATTTGCAACAAGAGGCTGGTTCCTCTTAGATGAATGTATAAGGAGCTGCCGCCCATATATACTTAGAATAGATTGCAGTTATCATATTAGCTATCTGTTCCCTTTATCTTTTTTTAGGCAGAAAAATTTCCACTGATACTTTGTTGTGAATTATGTAACCTATGACTATAACAAGGTTTTTCTCCTCTTAAAAAGTCCCGAGCATAAAAATTTACTGCTTCTAATACTTACTATGAAGTTCAATGTAATATTTTTGCAGCTAATTTAAATGACTTTCTACATTTTGGTAGCAGTTGCTAATTTTGGTAATTGACTGAAAAACTTAAACTTATATTTTAACATAAGAATGTGTTTAAGTCCAGCTTTAACCTTCTGTATTTAATAAACAAATACTTATTTATGACTATAACATTCAAAGTCAATTTAAAATACATGTACTTTATTTTTATTTGTTTTTATTTTTTTCTTGTTTGATAGTTGCTTTAGGCTCATTTATATTTTTGGTAACAATATGTACAGCTGAAATTTTTATTTTCATTTGTTTCTTTTCTTCCTGAATGGTTAATTTCTCTTTTAAGTTTTCTGAGCATTATTTCTGGAGAAAATATTCTTCTTGAGCTTTCCCTATGCAGATATGAATTATAATGTTCATCGTCAATGCAGTCTCTAATGGAAAAGAGAAAGTCACACAGACAAATGTACAAGAAACAAAAGGCTGCTTTCCCCCCCTCAAGACTATAAAGGATTTCTGTCAGATAGTAAAAAACCTAAAGTTAGAATTTACTGGACAAGGGATGGAGCGCAATCTGTGGTTATGTTAGGATTTTCACAATTTTTCAATTTAAAAAATTACCACAGATTTTATGTGGCATTTATAAAGGAAAATATCATCCTGACTGTATGAAGTCATGAATAGTATTTTATAGAGTGTTTTAGGGGTAATCATGGTTTGAATTTTGAATTAATGTAGAAAAACTAAGGAAACCAACATGAAACAGTCTTATGTTCATGTAGACTTATTTAGTCAAAATATGGTATTTATCTGAGGTTATATTTACCCAGCATAAGCAGTCAGAAGAAAATTTCTTTTCTGTAAGATCTTCATAAAATAGCGTCCTAAGAGACAGCTGTTAAACTCTGTGTAAGTGTTTACTTTTACCTTTCTTCCCGATTAACCTGCCCCTCAACACTGCTTAGCATTCCCGAGAAGGTCAGAAAATAGTTTGTTCTCGTGTTCACTTAGATTATTATAAACAATGTATTTATAGACTTGAGTAATGTGCTCTCTCTTTTTAGTGTTATTCTGGCCATAACGTTCTTTCAGGAGCTGGGAAAGATGATGTTGTATAAGGCCACTAAATAAATGATACTGTGCGACAGACGTAAGAAAATGACCAGCAGATGTTTGTTATTAATGACCTTAGGATTCGGTACTTCGGGAAAGATTTTTAAATACATGAAATAAGTATAAAAGTCAAAAGACGTAAATGCAATAAAAGCACACACTGTCTGTACCGCTAGAGTTGTGTGTCATACTGTTTGACAACTTTAAAATTCAGAGGCCGTCTAAAAAGTCAGGTAAAATTATATTTGCTAGGAAATACATGCATGTTCTAAATTAATATCTTTTTAAAGGAAGGTAATGGAAATAGCTGTGGAAGTTTCAGGGATGTAACACAGCACTTTCATTGTTATGCTCAAACAAGATCTGCATTTTACTAGTTTCTATTGTATGTGCAACATTTTGATTTTATGCAAAGTCCTTATCATATTCACCAAGGTGCCTATCTTTGCAGGTAGCAAAAAGCCACTAAATATGGGGTCACTGTTGAAAGACAGCTACAAGGCAATGTGTATGTATCTAAAAGTAATACAATTATATGTCTAAATCTATAAGGACTTTTGCTTTACAAAACAAAATGCTGAATCTAGAGGTTAGGACAGTGATCTTAAATGCAGGAGATTGATAGAAATGTCATACTGAATATTTAGTTTAGATATTTAGAAATTCATAAAATAGAAATGATAACATTGTCCCTAAGCTCTTTCAAAGGATCTTATTTAAGGAAGAAAAAATTCAGATATTAAGGGGGTAATCAATTAAAATTCAGCAATGCAGACTAATTTGGACTTGTCTGAATTCATGGATAGTATACAGTCTTTAAAAAAATTTTTATTATTTTTGTGTGCACAGCCTGGCAAACCAAGTAAACCAAATGTTGCCTTTTAAAAGCTGCTATAATTACTAGCTAAGAACCATTTTTAATTAGTTGAGTGTACAGAAGTAACAATACATGCCCTTGCTTATATAACAGTCACTTGCATGGAAGTAGATTGTATGTTTAACACATACATTTTAACTCATACATTTTTAAGATTAGAAGTAGATTCCAAGATCATCTAAAAGAGTGCTTTTCAAACTTTAGTGCATATACACATCACCTGAGGATACAGTTAAAATGCAGAAACTTTTCAGTACTCTAGGATGGGGCCTGAGATCTGTATTTCTAACATGCTCCCAGATGTCGTTGATCCAAGGACTATACTTTGAGTTACAAGGACCTAAACCATCTTTCCAAGTGCAGTGATTCTTGGGGTGATCTGATCATTATAAAGTTCTTTATTGCCTTAAGATACATTCTGCATAACTGTAAAAGCAGATTTTTCTACATTAATATTTCCTGAAAGACTCAGCAGAAAGAAACCAACTCTATTAATAACTGGATTTAAACTAAATTCATTTTCATAGACTCAACCTACTTCTCCTTTTCAAAACAAATTTGTTCTCATTTGTGAACTTGGTTAAGACATTTTAAATCTCTGGGTTTTAGTTTTCTCATCTGTGAAATGAAGGTGTGGAATAAAGGGCTGAGCCTGAAGTAGACATGCAAAGATATTTGTTGCATGAATAAGAGAATTACTTCCAGCTTTATATTTTGTGGTTTTTAGAAAGCAAGTTTCCTAAAAAAATGATGTGTCAGTCTAGATATTATTAAGAAAAAGCAATTAATTATATTTGGGTTTAGGAGAAACTAGGTTGATCTTGTGGGCAGCTAGTGAAGAGAAGCAACTTGGGTGGGAATGAATTACTGTGTTTTCAAGTGACAACGCTCTCAGTGACTCAGTCCCCAAAGTTCTGCAGAGTGGCCACACATATGCTATGTCTAAACTGACTTATTTCAGGGGAAAATATACTCTTGCGTCGTCTACTTGAGGGACTGGTTATTTAAAGCTCAAAGATGGTCTACCAGCCCTTTATTTCCATTAGTCTTTCCTGATTAATTTACAAAGCACAAAGAAAGTACTTAAACCCATTAGATACCGCACTTCTCTCCCCCTCACCCTGTATTTATTCTTATTTTTGGCTTTCTTAATTTTTCAGAGCATAAGTACTTTCATGCTTTCCATAAGATTTGTTATATGCACCATAGTTATAAGTGACAGTGAGTAAACCGAAAAGTGGTGAACGTGCTAAAAAAAAAAAAAAAATGGCACAAGCTATTGGAAATGATAACCCAGGACGTATGTTTGTGCTAAGCAAAACTAAAAATAAATTGTTCTTCCTTTCTATACCAATTCTATATCTCTTACCTTCAACTTACGTTCTCAAGAAGTTTCTGAGTTATTTAACTCAAGAGCTTCCGAGGCCACATTTTCTGGCTGATTTTTTTGGTGTGTGGATCCGTTTTCAGGGTGAGCAGTGGGGGAGGGAAACGTGTCAGGGAGGCAGAGTAACCAGTAATGGAAAATAACCCCACAGGCTCGCTCCAGTCCTCTAACCGGCCAGAGCTGAGTCATGGGTTCTGAACACACCATCTTTAGGAGGTTTAACCTGGCAAGTAGAGAGGAGCATATGGAAAGCTTCTCTTGTGTTTTCACAAATAAGCATTTGGATTAGGGAGAAATCATTTTTAAAGGAAAAGTTTGTTTAAAGTAAAAATTCATTTAGAAGGAACCCATGTGACCATACTAGTTGTTAAAAAAAAATATACTAGAATACCTCTCTTCTCTCCATTGTTAGATGGTCATCTATCGAGTCCTCTCCCTCCCCACCCACCCACAAGAGCTTTCCTGTGTTCCTGGCTGCCTTGGCTTCTCTCCCAGGCCCCAGTTATGTGACTAATATTTTTTAATATCACAGTTGAATGTTCTCAATTTAAATAACATCTATCTTCATACTCTAGAAAAAAGGAAACAGCACCTACGAAGGAAAATGATGATCAGTATATTCAAAGAAGAAAATATGATGATTATAGAGGCAAATGTAAGTTAGCCGGGGGTGTGCGTGAGAGTAAGATTTCTTTTGGACTGCTACTGTCAATGACAGTGGACTACTAAAAAAAATTGGCAACAGAAATTTCCTTGCCAATCTCAAATGAAAAGCCTTTTGAAATGCAAAGTGAGAAGACCAGGAGAGGCTACCCTGCTACTTTCCAAATCTGATGCCCTCTTTTTTTTTTTTATGCCCTTTAAAGAAAGGTGATTCTGGAACTGAAATGATAGTATCATGGCATGGCTTAAAAAAATTCACAGAATAATCTTAATCAAGCTTGTCTTCTTATAATGTCAGTTTTAGGATAAGTTAAATTAGAGGTTGCTTACCTGATTTTATTTTAAGGGGTGCTACTCCATAAATATCTTCTCAAACAAGGGCCATGGTCCTTTGAAACTGATTCCTATGAGTTTTTATTTTCTTCTCCAGCTGATTTGAATGTTCAGTGCAAATGCTCCTTAGAGCATTAGCAGCTATAGCCTACAACTCTGGCTCTCAACTCTTTCTCCAGTTGTTATGGGGCGTTGAGTGACTACTGATGAAGAACAGGGCCGAGCTCTGGTGGGAGAAGGAACCTTCCTGCTCTGAGACCAGTGACAGCTGTTTGGAAATGATGGTGACAAAAGGGTATGCAGTTCTGATGGCAGAGGGAGGCATTATTTCTGGGACACCTGCAAATTCTTGCCTAGTAAAGGAGAAACTCAGACAAGTTCAGAGACGTCATTTCTATGGGTATGTTCCTGTCTCAAACTTGAAAAGAGAGTTAAAATATAATTATTAGCTTGAAAATTAATTAATGCTGATAGCTCTTACTCAGAGTAACATGCTCTATATTCCCAAGATTAACAATACTGAGTAATTTTGGAAGTGATTTACTTCCAAAATCTCTGTGGCATTTGACAGAGTTGATCACACTATATTATAATGAGAATTTTTTCTCTTCTGACTTCTTTGATGTTATCTTGGCTCTTTGGCTATCTCTAAATACTAATTCTGCATTTATCCCTTTGTGGTCTCCTTTTGCTGTGTCTTTTTCTTCCCACAATACCACAAACTTCTTTTCTCACACAACCACCCTCCCATACACAGTTTGTTTTTATCCAATTCTCACCATCCAAGATGCAGCCACTTTTTATTGCTTCATGCAGATGACTCCCACTTCTACAGTTCTGCTCCCTGACTTTGCTACAAAGCTCTAGCTACTCATTTCCAACTGCCTGCTAGACATCATTATTTGCATGTTCTACAGTTTTCAACTAAAAATTTCTCAAACCAGATTTATCACCTTCCCCCACAAAACAACTCGTTATTCCTAAATTTCCAATTTCTGCCAAATATAATGATTTTCTCTCTTTGACTGAGCCGGAAATATATGGAGTTTTGTTGGAGTCTTTCATCTCTGTTTAATCAGATATCTCCTTCATTTTTAATTCTGCCTATCACGGCTTTAGTTCACAGCTTAATATTCCTTCTCCCACTTGAGTTTAAGTGCTATTGTAAGATCTACTTGTGCATTTGATTTAACCACACCAGGGGATTTAGAACTTATATATCAAGACTTGTGAATTCCTACTTTTTAAGCTTGGGGCTCATAGCATAGTGTCTTAAGCATAGCAGATAGTCAATAGATATTTAATTAACTAGCTATTTTATTATTACTCCATATAATAGAAGTAATACACAATAATAAAACAAAATTAATCCTCAAGCTTGGTCTTTAAAACAAAAGCATCAAAACATGCCGGTGTTATTTTATTGGTTTGATTTGGGAAAGAGCCTTGTCTAGCTAATTTCAGTTCAAATTTACATTAAGGTTTCGTTAAATTATGTGCCATCAGTGTGACAAATCCTGTCTCACAGGATTGACTTTAATAATTTAAATGTTTCTTTGGATTTTTAGACTTGAAAGCTAAGTGTATGTGGGTGGAATAGGATGATTCTGACTTGAGTTGATGGAATTAAGAAATAGCTCAGCTGAGTAAGCTTTTGTGGCTACGATTCACTTAAAATGCAAGTGGTAGAGAGTCGTATAACTAATGCTAGAGACTGAGACTAATTTTAAGTATAGGTGAGGGATTTAGACTACTCACTAGCACCTTGCTTATGCAGTCAGAAATAATTTCACTTTTTTTCGAAACAGGAATTGAAAATGGCATTAGCTTTGAAGCAGGCAACAGCTCGAGTACAGTGATCAATTATCTTCATTCTCCATCTAAATACAAATCAGATGGCAACCAGGGATGGAAAAAATGGATGGATATGACTTTGGGTGTTAGAATTGCCAAGACATGAGCTTCTTAATATTCTGGTCAGCTTTTGCATCTGGCATTAGCTTACTGTCAGCCCTGCCTTTCCCAGTACTGATCATCTGGAGTCAGAGAGTTCCAGCGCCTTCAGGTCCAGTGTTATCCAATTTTGGAGCCAATCCCAGACCAGGCTGGATGCACATTCATGGCCCATAATCATCCATAGGTGGGAATTACTTGAGCCCAGAGTGTCTTGTGTCACCCTCCTGATCATTATCCCTCTGCAGTCTTCACTTTTCTTCCCATCCAGCTTCGATTACATGTATTAATAATTTTAAGAAATATTCTTTGCAGCCTCTGGGCTAAATGGAGATCAAGAGTGAAATCAAGTTCAGTTAAAGAAAAATAAAAAGGTATATTATTTTCTACAAATAACCAATATAAATACCTCTCTAAATAACAAAATTGGCTTGGTCTTCTGTCTGTCATCACATTTCTATGGCAAAACACCAACTCTGCATCAACTCAAATATCTGTTTTCTCTAAGCATGTGCATGAGCAAATGAGAACTACTAGAGAAAATCATGAACTCAGCGGACTGCTTCTAACATAAATTCATTAGTTCCTTACTTGGACCCCTACACACTGTCCAGCAAGCCTGTTACATTTTACGGGCCAACTCTTCCACTTGCTGCAGAAACAATTTCAAAACTTTTCTACTCTCCTTAAACTTCTGGATGCAACTTTGTTACATTTCTTCATAGAATATATAGAAACTACTAGACGAATTTTCTCAATTTTTCATCACCAAATCTATCTGCGTACTTTCCTTCTTCAGTCCTTCTCTACAAAGGATGAATTGTCCTTCTTAGCTAAGGTCCAGAACTATCTCTTGGTTACTAATCGTATTCCTTCTAGCCTTTTGTATTGGTCAGGGTCTTCCAGAGAAACAAAGTACACACACACATACACACACCATGCACGACTATGGAGGCCAAGAAGCCCCATGACTTGCCATTTGCAAGCTGTAAACCCAGGAAAGCTGGTGGTGTCATTCCTGTTCAAGTCTGAAGGCCTGAGAACCAGGCTACCTGATGGTGTAAATCTCAGTCCAAGGCAGGAGAAGACCAAAGGTCCAGTTCAACCAGTCAGGCAGGAAGGGAACAATTTCTCCATTTCTTTGCTCTTTGTTTTTATTCAGGTCTTTAATGGATTGGATGAATCTCACCCATGTGGAGAGGGCAATTTAATTATTTCACTGATCCAAATGCTAATCTTATCTGGAAACACCCTCACAGAGAGAGTGTATCATCAAGCAATTTTCAGGAATGTGTAAGAAGTTTGAAGCTCTCCTATTTATGTTTGGTATTCTAAACCTGAGTGAAGAGATCTATATGTCTATATCTATCTTATCTATTTGTCTGTCTGTTTATCTATCCACCCACCTATCCATCTATCTGTTGTTGTTTTTCTTTAATTCTTCCTGCTTAGCTTGTTTCTCTTTGGAGACTCCTGCCTTTCTTTAGCTTTCAGAAGTTTTTTCTATGTTTCTTTGATGTTTTTCTTTCATTTTGTCTTCTCAGTTCTCTCTTCTATTATCCTATTAGATAGATGTTGGATGTCCCAGATTGATCCTATATAATACTTAATTTTCTTTCTTATTAAGTATCTTTTCTTTATCTTTTTTTAACTTTTGTATCCTTGGATGTGAAGTCAAATTTTCATCAGGTCATCTGATATTCATCCCACATACATTTTATTCTCTGTTCCTCAAACAGGAAAACTAGAAGAAACTTAACAAATGAGTTAAGTAAATTGGAAATTTATTCCATGTGTATACTTCGAACCATAGTGCATGGCAAAATGCTCATAGGTTATATTACTAGAATTAAATATACATTGACTAAGTGCCCATTGTATGCTGGGCATTGTTTTTGAAGCTGGAAATGCACTGGTGAACAGAACAGGAAAACTCTCTGTTTTTATGAACTTAAATTCTCTGGAGTGTGTGGAGGAAGGGGAAAAATAAACAAATAAATGCTAAAAATGTACCAACGTACACACACACACACATTAAAAAATATGTATGAGAAAAGGTTGAATAAGTTAATCAGAAAGCATCATATCATGATAGTGCTGTGCAGATGATTAAAATAACAGTGATGTGCTGGAGGCTGGTTAGGCATTCACTTCAGATTGTGTTGTCAGGTGCAGCCTATTTGTACAGGTGACATTTAAGTTGAAATCTGAATAGATGAGCAGAGAACATATTTGAGGCAGAAGGAATAGCTTGTGTAAACTCTAAAACAGGAACAGAAAGAAGGTCATAGTGGTTGAAGTGTGCTGTGCAAGAAAAGAGGTATGACTGAGATCAGAAATGTAGGTAGGTCCCTAGAGCTTTGTAACCTGTGGAAGGAATTTGGATTTTTCTCCTAAGTGTAATGAGAAGCCACTGTGGGATTTTAAGGAGGGTAAAGGGGCGCTCTGATTTGTGTTTTAAGATGATTGTTCCAGTTGCCTTATGAAGAATGGACTGTAGTGGAATGGAAGCAGGGGGTCAGTCAGAAGGCTATTGTAGTCATCCAGGCAAGACATGATAGCAGCTTTGATCAGGGCTAATAGTAGAGATGGAAATAAACGTGTCCAGTAAAATTGCTGGGGCAACATGTATGTGGTTTGTCAATTTTGCAAATTATTCCCAAAAAGATTTTACTAATTCACACTCCTCTAGTAGTATATGAACGTATATAATAATAATAATAATGTGAAATGGCAAATGGTCTTGGAGATCCACACTTCAGTTTTATATATGGTGAAAATAAGGCCCACTAATCTTCTGTACATCATTTCAGATGACACTTTCCTTTCCTAGGAAGGAAACCCAGGCATCTGCCTAGTTCTGGTACCTATTACACACTACAATATTTTCTCAGCATTTCTCTTCTCTATGCTGTATGTTCTTTTGTTTGGCAGTCCTCTGTAGCACCTCTCCACATTGTATATTCACCTGTACATATTCTATTTCTTTTTTTAGTTTATGAATTCTGAGGGCAGGTAGAACTTGTCAACCCATGTTATAGTTTTCAGCAAGACTGGTGCTTAAGAATGACCTGGGATCACATGAGCAAATCACCGAAAAAAGAAAGTGATCATTCATTGTGTTTATGTTTTCTTCCGTAACGTGGTTACTGAGAGCAGTGAATCCCAGCATTTCTACCATTGTTATTTAACATCTAGACTCATATTTCAGAAACTATTAGGGAAATAATCCAAAGAATCCCTTTTAATTGTATATAGTGGAAACAATTTGGAATTTAGATTCAGAGAACTTGGATTCAAACACTGGGCAGTTAAGGTATTTTAAATATCTGTGCAGGTGAAGAATTTTTTTTTTATTTGAATGAAGGGAAAAAACCTCATGCTTGAACAATTGTAATGACCCTTGACTTAATTAGTATGTGTAAATTCACAGATGATGAATCAACATAATAATATAGATTAGCACACATTTTATTATATAAATATATATCAGTAAATATTCTTTATTAACTGAGCCATAATTTAAAACATTCTGTTTTAATATTCTAACGAGATTAATTTTCTTTTAAAGAGATTATTTTAATTACTTAGTTTTAATTATTTTAGTTTTCTTTCTTAATAATGTGGATTTTCAAACACATTCAAGACTTCAGTCATGTTTGAAGACCTCAGCTAATGGGACACCATTTTCATTTTCAATTTAGTGGTGACTTTTACTTAAAAACTTCTAAAACATGTGCAGATGGGTTTACAACTCTGTATTTTTATAACTGTAGTACCATGCAAATTGGATTTCTACAGCTTTATAGAATATCTCATCTTAGCTATCCGATGGAAGTATGATTTTTAGAATATTTAAATGAATTTCCTTCAGTTGCATGTCATACAAATTCAACCTCTTCTTGCATGAATTTTCCTGAGACACAACAGATGATTACGCAAGGCCATTTATGTAAGTGAATTGCTCAGTGATATTATCAGCCAAAATTGTAGGTTGAGGTCAAGTGATGTCAAGTCATTATTTAAAGAAACAAAGGCAAAGGGAAAAAGACAAATTGTAGAGGGGAAATTTAATACATTTTGGCAACATAAGTAGGAAGGTCAGTAAAGGACATGAAGCTAGAGTGATGTCATTATAATTGGCTTCAGTTCAGAAGTGGCAGGGTGGCAGTTAGCCAAAAAGGCACTTTGATGTTGTTTGTTTATATATTGCTATTTAGTTATCCATAATCAGAAGTGGAGATTACAGCAGATAATTTTATAGTGGATGATTGAGTATTGTTCCTACATTATTTTAAGCTTTGTTTCTAAAATACAATGTCTATATTTTATTTAGAGCTTTCACTTTTAAGGTGCATTTCCTCCATGCAAGCAGATCTGCAGGACTCTTTACAATCTAAACAGGACCAACTGCTGCAGAGGTAATTATTTGATGAAGTGACCTGCTTATAGATTTGGAGTTTAGACAAAGCATTTAGGAAAGATTCTCATGATCTGTTAAAATTATAAAATGATCAGATCTCTGTAGCCTCCTGTCCTGCTTCATGGGTGGTATTCATGCCAGGCCTATAAAGAGGGAGAAAGGAGACAGGATATTTTTCTTTTTTAGTTTCTCATTAGCTTGCACTATGCGCTTTTCTGCCTAGCAGACCATAGCCACTTGAATAGCTGTTACTCTATTGGCTAAATCACATGTATTTAGCAACTGATGGCTTCCTATTGGTTAGAGGTTTTAGGTGAAAAAAAATTTTTTTGCATGCAGATGTTATAAAGCAAATCTGTCCAATAGAAATATAGTTCAAGCCACAAATATGAGCCACATGTTATTTTACATTTTCAAGTAACCACATTAAAGAAAGTTTAAGTTAATGATATATTTTCTTTAATGCAATATACCCAAAGTAATATTATTTAAATATATAATAAAAAACAGCGCCAATGCTGCAACTGGTTTTGAGGTTAAAACTGATACTTATTGCTTTACCCATTCTGGGTTCTCTCCACCCTTGGTTATCACTTTTGCTGGTCTAGATGGCTTATCCAATGGGTCATCTTGTCCAAGTCCTTCTCAGGCCATGCAGCAGCCTAATGACTTACTGCCAAATCTGGGATGAGACATCCACTTGGCCTTTCCTACTGATGGCTCTTTCCTCCAAAGGCCCAGATACCAGCCTGGGGTAGGGGATAGGGTTTGCTACCATGTATGTCTACTCTAATATAACAAGAAGGATAGAGGAAATGATTACTGGGTGGTTCCACGGCCCCAGTGCACCCACTGTGAACTGGACCTAGTGAACCTATTTATTACCCCATGCCCCCATTCTGACATGGAGTCCTAGATGACTTTGGGCTCCTGAATAATAAACATGCATTGACATTTCTGGGTATTGCCTTTCTCCTGTGTATGATTACCTGAGTAAATGGTCACAGGTTTTCATGAAAAAGGGCTGGTTGAATGATTAGCATGTGACGCTGCCTTGGCATTGCATGGTGATTCCTCGTGGATTTTGACGTCTCCTTCAGTTACTGGAGGCCCATACAGGAGGTGGGGGTAGATCTTGAGAGAGACATGTGTTGTATTAAACGTCAAAAGTCCCTGCATTGTCTTCTGGGGTGGGGGTGGGAGTGGGGGTGGGGGGATGCTGGTTTGTAACAGGGAGGAATAGACCACTTCAGCCAGGCCGGGAAGGGTCAAGAGAATCTGGGTGTTCAAGACTTTAAGTGCAGAAATCTAGACCTTCCTATTCCAGGTTTACTAATTCCAGATTTTGGTCTTGGCATTGCAGAATTGCCTATTTTAGAATTTAATCTGCTTGCTTTATAATTCAGTTCTGGATGAGAACCTCAACTTTCTTTGTCTTTCAGCTACAGTAGAGCAGAGATTCTTTATGTGCTGCCAAGGAATCCCTCCGGCTGTCACACTGTACCTTAAATTGGTGATTAATTATCTCCATCTTTTCATTGTTTTCTTCCAATGAATTAATAGCCCTGTGCAACAGCCATTCCTTCCCTAATTCCTAAAACTTTGCACTACTTTCCCCAAATCTCTCAAATGCTTGAGATGTTACCTGTAGCCAGTGCTTTCCTTTCCCATTAGGTTTAGCCCAGGTGAAAGTCTTAATAATTGCATTGCTATAGTATGCTAGGGGATACTAGCACTCTACCTATTACCAGTGATGGAGTTCTTCCTGCTAGCCATCAGCATATGATTCAGCTCCAAAATCCCATTTTGTTTTATTATTATTTTTTTAAATTATAATTTACATTTAATATTATTTTCTATTAGTTTCAGGTATATAGTATAGTGGCTAGATCATCATGTACTCTACAAAGTGTTCCCCCCAATATTTCCAGCACCCCCCTGGCAACATACATAGTTATTACATAGTTATTGCATAGTTATTACAACATTATGGACTATATTTCCTACTTTAGAATCTGTTTCTTAGGACCACTCCTGATTTCTACTGCTTTAGGTCAGATTTTGAGATGGAGATTTCCATGAGGGAATTAATTGATGAATGCTCTCAGGAACTGGATGTGAAGGTATTGAAAGAAGTAGGATTATGCAGAAGGAGAGATTGATACTATCTTGTAGTTGCAATAAAGAAGTTCTGTAGTTTATATGGCTCTTTAGAACTGTCCCCAGTTAAAGCATGAGGACTGGCCCTTTTATTCCTTCTTCCCCCCCTTCCTTAACCAGTCATTGGATGTGGACTGCCACTGGGGAGGGGCACAACCTTGGGCTAGGTGGCTCCCAGATTCCAGGAGAGGAACTCAGCTATGACCTGTCAGCAGCCTGTGCTCCTGGAAGCTGGGATGTGAGTGCCTCGGTCCACAAGGCTGCTTGTGGGATGCACTCCATTAGATCCGAGGCGTAGAGTGATCAGCTTCTTTGTAAAACATCAGAGTACACAGAGCAACACTCTCAGCCCTTGTTCTCAAGGTAGAGGGCAGGAAACTCCTGGAAGCAACATCTGGAAAGTTAAGAAAGAAAGAAACAACAACGGAAACACAGTGTGGTGATTGTTGGGGAGGGTTGGGGGAAGTGGAGGAGGGTATAGGGATGATAAATGGTGATGGACAGAGACTTAACTTGGGGTGGTGAATACACAGTACAGTGTACAGATGATGTGTTGTAGAATCGTGCACCTGAAACCTGTATAATTTTGTTAACCAGTGTCACCCCAATAAATTTAATTAAAAGGAAAAAAATAAAGGAAAGTTAAGTCCCAGACTTTGTATCTTGCACCTCTTTCCCCAATGTGGATGTTAAGGGTGACATTCTCTAACAATTACTAAAATTCTCTTCTAATCACAGAGGAATTTATGTTTCTGCAAATTTGCACTTTTATGACCTGAAGGCTCTCTCCCATTACAGTACTTAATGGCTGGCATAGTTCATGCCGAGCAGGTGGACAGTCGCTGATAAATTTCTGTCCATAAATGGTGAAAATATCTCAGTGGAGACTAAGTATTCAAACATATGTGCAGAAGTTATGGTGGGAGCAACAGCCAGAAAAGAGAAGTCTTCCAGACCAGGTACCCCATTCAGTATAATAGTTGCATATAAAGGACTTTGTCCATGATACAACATTCCCACATTATTTACTGTAATAGATACATTGCATCCCCATTAGACTATCCCTTCAAACTTCTCTCTGGACAAATAGTTTTGGCTCTTTAAGTTCAAAGAAAAATTAGATCATGGACCAGTAAATCAAATATGAGACCACACATTTTCATTTATTGTGTGATTAATATTGCTATATCATTTTGTGATATATTTAGGTACAATCTTCTGTCACAGACTTTAGTCATTTATATAACTTAAAGCATAATTTCTTTTGGGCACTAAGCCACATCAATCATCAAGTTCTAAAATTTCTAACTAAGCTTTGCTGACACTGAGAAATTTCAATGTTACAATCAAGTAATTATTTTATATAAAATTTTGGTACCAAAGTGTTCCATTTTTTCTCTCATCAGTTTCTTCTGTCCTTTCTTCCTGCCTCATTTATTGAGTATAAATAGTCAGTAGAGAACAAGGACAAGTGTGCAATTAACTGAAACCCAAATGGGCACTGCCCTATTTGTAACTTTTTGATGGGAGCCAAGAAATGAACACCAAAGTGTGGGTTTCCAGAGAACTTGAGAACTTATGAGTGGAGGTGGGTAACACCTGAGGTCTCAGTGCTCAATAGGAGGCTAACCTTCTGTTAGTTAATCTCAATAAATAAATTTATGGATTTAGGAATGTGAGAGAGAGAAGCTTGGGAAATGTAAGCAGGAAACAGTTTTTGAAAACTAGTCGAATAGTGATCTTTTTCAAGAGATATGTTTAGAAACATTTGTCATTTTCATTAAGGTTGGTAAACTTTCAAAAAGCATTCGTCATGATGCCGGGGATAATTCATTATAGGTTACATTATTCTAAGGATTTTTTAAAAAATGAATTGTTGTTTTAGAACTACATAATTAAGGTTAAATACTCATCTTTCTGGAATACCAGGAAATGCTAGCTAGTGGGCTAAGGGGTAAAAAACTGATGTATCCTGTGTACCTTTTTGGAGTTTCATATGTACATGCACACACCAAATGCCCTGGATTTCTCCCTTTTTTGTTCTTATTACTATTAACGTTCTGTGAAAAATGTTCTGTGGAACAGATGTTTATAAGGTTCTGATCTGCCCTGTAACAATACAGTTATTGAAAAAGAAATGTGCCCAGCTGGGCGTGGTTCAGCGGTTGAGCGTCGACCTAGGATCCAGGAGATCGGGGTTCGACTCCCGATTAGGGCACATGCCCGGGTTGCGGGCTCGATCAATGACTCTCTCATCATTGATGTTTCTATCTCTCTCTCTCCCTCTCCTTTCTTCTCTCTGAAATCAATAAAGATATATTTAAAAAGAAAAAGAAAAAGAAATGTTATGGTCGTCCAGGGATATTTGGGCTATCTTGGCCCAAACAACAATTTTAATTCTTTCTTCTTCTGCTAGTAGCAAAAACTTATTGAGCATTTTACCAGTTTATCCTACCACTGAATTAATTTTATTGGAAAAGTTTAATTGAATAGTTTATAAAGTGATACAGGTCCCTTCTGCTATAAATAAAGCCAACAGAAAGGCATTTGCATAGATTATGTAATAGTGTTACAGTAATGATTAATCTTGCCCCAGTATTCCTTGAAGGCAGGTACAGGTCATATCTGAGTAAACCTTTACTGTTCCAAAATATATTAATAAAAAAGAGAGAGATTACTGAGTATCCATTCAATACAATGAAAATTAAGTCTTTGACTATCAAGTAAAAATGTGCATAAAAGGTAGGGAATCACTAAGAAAATAATGTATGACTCTTTAGGCGGGTAGGGGCTTCCAAATAAAGCTAAATGAAATTTTAAGAAGTATAATGGAAAATGACTGCTTTCTTTAAACTTTGGTAAATACTTTTTAGTCTATTTGCCATGTTATTTGTTACAACATTGTATAGTGTGAATAGAAAGGGCCAAGATTGAGTCATTCACATCAAGGTAGCTAAAACGGAGCCAGTAGGCTGGGAAGAAGTTTGCCTTTGCATGTCCCACTCATGAACTTTCGAACTTTTAAAAGCAGCCATGAAACCACATCTTGGGCTTTACTTCCTTCTTACCAAAGAGACCAGGCTGTCTAGGTTCTTCACTTTGAAAGGAGCCAACCCGTTTGGTCCGCCAGCATCCTTCATTTACATAGAGGAACTAAATGAAGCCTGTACTTGGAGATTTCTGCCTCCTTCCTTTGCCTACTGGAACTAACCAGTGCCTGTTAACCTAGCCAGAGCCCTTCATTTGCATGGGGGTCTCAATGAAAATGAACTTGTGGTTTTTGCCTTTATAAAATTCTGCCTTTCTTTGTTCTCTTGAGCACAATTTAGGTTACTACCTGAACCTGTGACTGCTGGATTGCAATACTTAGCTCAAATAAATGTTTTTTTGTTCTTTATTACAGCTTAAATCGCTTTTTCTTTCGTTAACAATAGATGATCGGGTTGGAAATTAACCTGTAAAGAGTCTGTTTTCAATAAGCACAACATCTAAATCACAAGACACTTGATTACTCATTGCTCTCAAAGCTCTGTAGAGAAAAGCAAGCAGGATACTCCCTAGAGATTTTTTCTTTTGCGTCGCAGAACAGGAGTGGTAGACAGCAAATGCTAAGGTCTGTGCAAGACTCAGGTATGAGCAGCCAAGCTGGGGAAGAATCAGAGCAAAAGAAACCAAATTCACATGTGTAAAAATTTGCATTTAGCTTTGTTTGAATATAAAAGCTCTTTAGCAATGAACTTATAAGCATATATGCATAGCCTATGGACAGACAATAGTGCAGGGAAGGCCTGGGGAGGAGGTGGGACTGGGGTGGAGGTGTCAGTGAGGGGGGGTACATCTGTAATTCTTTCAACAATAAAGATAAATTTAAAACCAACCAAACAAAAAACAAACAAACAAAAAAAACTGGTTAGATATATTAATGCATGGACATGGAATAAACTACTAAGCTAAAGCACTCCTTAAAATGAATGAGGTAGCCCTGGTCTGGTGTCTCAGTTAATTGGAGCTTTGTCCTGTACACCAAAAAGGTTGCGGGTTCGATTCCCAATCAGGGCACATACATAGGTTGTGGGTTCGATCCCTGAATGGGACAGGCATGGGAGGTAAGCGGTCGATGTTGCTCTTTCACATCGATGTTTCTCTCTCTGTCCCTCTTTCTCTTTCTCTAAAATCAATAAAAACATATCCTCAGATGAAGACTTAAAAAAAAAAAAGAATGAGGTAGATCTTTATGAAGTGAGAAAAAAATATTGTATTAGAAAAAAAGAGAAAGGAAAAGAGAAAGAAAGAAAACAAGATACAGAATAAGGCATGAAATATGTTTCTCATTTTTGTTTTTAAAAAGATATAGAAGCATACATAGGCCTGGAAATTGCTGACAAGATACATGGGAAAAGATGATAGTTATTCACGAGGAGTGAGACATGTCTGAGTTATGAATAAAACTCACTTTTTAGTGTATCAACCTTTTGTCTGTATGCGTGTGTAGTTGTATGTATGTGTGTATTGTGCATTCTACAGAGTTATTTTGTAGATTATGACAAAGTCAGGTTGGTGATGTTGAGCTGGGAAGATGTTTCTTTTTGTGTATACTGGATATTTGTGTGACCGGACTTATGGGGTCCCTTTCCCTGCAGGCATCAGGGCCCAAAAGACACCAACAGGAGTTTGCAGCAGAGAAAGTAAGGGTTTCTTTTTAGGAAGTGGCCCAGGCCTGGAGACAGGTGAGCTAATGCTCAAAGACCTGGCTCTCAGATGGCTTCCAGGAGATGGGTTATACTGGGGGAAATTACTAGTCATGGTGGTGACTGAGGGAGTTAGGGTCATGGTCAGGGTCATGGTCTCTATTGATTGGTTGGTGCTAGGGTAAGGAGTAGCTGACCAGTGCATCTGATGTCAGCCATGGCATTGCCTCATCTAGTTTTGCCACTTTTCTGGGTCCGGAGCTAAAACATAACTGAGGCCTACATGTTATCTCTGGTTTGACCCAAACTCTGTCTCTGTGGTCAATAGACGCAAGGCTTTGTTCCTAAAATTATTTGAAGCTGATCAGAAGCTTATTGTCCTGAGGACTCAATGATTACAGGAGTGGGCCTGCAAGGGAGAATGATATAGGTGAGTCAGGGTGCTGGATGAGGCCAGTTTGAATCAAAAGAAAGGAAAAGATAAAAGGTCATATTAAAGGAATAAAGTTTCTGCGCTGCTACAATTGTTCTGATAAATGTTGTGAGCATTCCTAGGAGAGGCCATTGGGAACAGTAGAAAATTAATGGATTGTGGAATCAAGTAGATTACAAGAAGAACATGTTTGAATTTTGACTTTTATAAGCAGTAATTAAGTTAATATAACTGAACTTTGGTTTCCTGTAAAATGGAAATAACAGTTCTTGCATTCTGGATTATTATGAAGCAAGTGTCTAGTACAATGCCTGATATTATGGTTTCTATGTAACGGATTGCCATCTTGCTTTTAACTACTTAAAATTTCATTTATTATATTGAGTGCACCCAATATGCCATTTTTTTCTTTTCTGGATATACTTAGAGTATTGTTGGGGAGGGGATCATTTTGTACTACCCCTCTTGGTTCTTTTGTCTAGTCTAGGAATCAAATTGACATAAGACATTAATAGGAGAAAAACAAGCAAATTTAATTTTAGGTATGGGACCTAAAAAGTGACCCAAGCTGGCTGTTTATATACCTTTATAGACAAAGAAACAATTTTTATTTTTATTTTTATTTTTTTGGTGAAGACAAAACAAAGGGATTTGGGGTTGGAGTAGATAATTAATGAAGAAGTAGCACTTTGTTTATATAGCTTCTTCTCCCCAGAATTCCCTGTCTCCGGTGAAAAAGATGCCCTCCATCTTCCTGACATAGGGAGGATGCTTTCACATGGAAGGTTTATTTTCTGCTTGCAAGGGAATAAAGGAAGGTGAAAGTGTTCTCTTGTGTTGAGTGTTTCTCAAGTAAGTTTAATTCAAAATAATGAATATGCCAAAGTGGCATATTTTGGGGCATCCTGTCCTGAATTCCACCAGTAGTATTTAGAACAGTTGACCTGTGAACAGCGTGGGGGTTAGAGGTGCCAACACTCTGTGCAGTCAAAAATCTGCTTGTAATTTTTGACTCCCCCAAAACTTAGTTGTGCCTTAGTATTCATGGGGCATTGGTTCCAGGACCCCTGGGGATGCCAAAATCTGCGGATGCTTAAATTCCCTATAGAAAATGGTGCAGATCATTGCATACAGTCAGCCCTCTTCACTGCAGGCTTCCAACTGTGGATGAAAAACAGTATAGGTGTTTAAAAAAATCCATGTATAAATGGACCCACACAGTTCGAACAGTATTGTGCAAGAGTCAAATGTGTATGATAAACTTCATATAAAATATTTTCTCTAGGTTTTTATCCAAGTGAAAAATAAATCTATTATTTTTGCTATACTTTGTCCCTGAATTATGCCTCTATGCTCCAAAATATCTTTTGATAGCTAATCATCCAAATTGTGGCGCCTAGGACAACTCTTCTTTCCTTCTTTTCCTCTTTCTCACTCTGCTCTGCCATCCTTTTTTTATTTCTTCCTATTCTTTGCTTTGGCAGAAATACTTCCTGGAAATCCATTTTCATTTGAGATTTCTGCCCTGAGATACTCTTTATGTTTTTGGTTTTTTTTCCCCCCCTAGTTTTCTTCTTGTAATTGATTTCTAGTTTCATACCTTTGTGGTTGGAAAAGATATTTGATATGATTTAAGCCTTCTTGGATTTATTGAGACTTGTGGCCTAACATGTGATCTATCCTGGAGAATGTTCCATGTGCGCTTGAAAAGAATGTGTTCTGCAACTTTTGGATGAAATGTTCTGGAAATATCTATTAAGTCCATCTGGTCTAATGTGTCATTTAAGGCCAATGTTTCCTTATTGATTTTCTGTCTGGATGATCTATCCATTGATGTAAGTGGGGTATTAAAGTCTCCTACTATCATGGTATGACTATTAGTTTTTCCCCTTTATGTTTGTTAATATTTGCTTAATATATTTAGGTGCTCTTATGATGAGTGTATAAATATTTATGACTGTTATATTCTCTTCTTGGATGGATGCTTTTATTGTTATGTAATGTCCTTCTTTGCCTCTTTATGCAGACTTTGTTTTAAAGTCTATTGTGTCTGATAAGAGTATAGCTACCCCTGCTTTTTTTGTTTCTATTTGCATAAAGTATATTTTTCCATCCCTTCACTTTCAGTCTCTGTGTGTCTTGTGATCAGCCACCTCATGTCTTTTGATTGAAGCATTTAGCCCATTTACATTTGAAGTAATTATTGATAGGTATGTACTTATTGCAATTATTTTTTTGGTGGTGTCCTCTGTTCCTTTCTTCTTCCCTTGATTTCTTCCCTTGTGGTTTGCTTGTTTTCTTTAGGGCTATGTTTGGGTTTCTTTCTCTTTATTTTTTGTGTATCATTTCCAGGCTTTGGTTTGTGGTTACCGTAAGGTTTATACATACCAACATATATATAGCAGCCTACTTTAAGCTGATAGGCTTTTAAGTTTAAACATATTTTAAAAATGTATTTTTTACTCCCTCTTTATGATGTCATATTTTAGATTTTTTTCTTTATGTTTCCTTTAACTACTTACTGTATATATACTTGATTTTGCTACTTTTGTCTTTCGACTTTCATACTAGCCTTTAATTGGCTAGTCCACTGCCTTAATTATATATTTGCCTTTACACAGCCAATCAAAGACTCTCTCTCATCATTGATGTTTCTATCTCTCTCTCCCTCTGAAATCAATAAACACACACACACATATATATAGATGTATATATATTTTAAAGAATACCCTTTAACATTTCTTATAATGCTGGTTTGTTGGTGATGAACTCCTTTAATTTTTCTTGTCTGGAAATTTTTTTTCTCTCTTCCTCAATTCTGAATAGTAACCTTGCCAGGTAGAGTATTCTAGGTTGTAGGTTTTTCAATTCAGCATTTAAAATATATTCTGTCACTCACTTCTGGGCTGCAAAGTTTCTGCTGAGAAATCAGCTGGTAGCCAAATGGGGCTGCCTTTTCTGCCTTCAAGATTCTCTCTTTATTTTATCTTTTGCCATTTTAATTACAACATGTCATGGTGTGGGTCAGTTTGTGTTTCTTTTGTTTGGACTCTATGCTTACTGGACCTGGATGTTTCCTTCTCCAGGTTAGGAAAGTTTTCAGCCATTCTTTCTTGCACCTCCCCAACCCCCACTTTATTTTATTTAATTATTATGTTCCCATCACCATTTATCCCCCATATGCCTTCTTCCACCTCTGCCCACCTCCCTCGCCCCCGCAGCATTATTTCTTCAAATAATTGTTCTGCCCTTTTTTCTTTCTCTTCATCTTGAAACCCTGTCATGCAATGTTAGTGTGCTTGATGTTGTTCCAGAGGCCTCCTAAACTATCCTATGTGTGCCCCACTATTGTATTTTGGAAGCAGATAACTCATTTTCTAGTTTTACAGATCCATGGGTAGAGAGGAACTTTGCCCTAGAGAGTCATGAAGAGAGTTTCACCCATTCCTGATTTAGATAATTCAGAAAGTGAGATTTGGGACTTTTTTTAGCTGGTGATATTTAGGTGAGATTTTAGATTTAGAGTTAGTGCTGTAATGGATGAGACTTTGGGGTATGCTGGGGTGGGGTTAATGTATTTTGGATATGGGACTGATGTGAATTTTGGGGTATAGAAGGCACTTGTGGTTGAATAGTGTCCTTCACAGAGATGTGTCCAAGTCCTAATCCCTGGTATCTCTGAGTAGGATTTTATTTGGAAATAGGGTCTTTGCAGATAAAATTAAGTGGGCCCTAAATCCAATGACTAGTGTCCTTGTAAGAGAAAGGAGAGGAAGATTAATGCACACAAATTATGCTGTAATACTTTGTAATGTTTACAATTATTACAAAGTTTGTCCAAGAGTTTCTGAAAGTATTGCTTTTGCCAAAGGGTATTTACTTACAAAAATTTGGGGAATAGTATAGAATTACAAAAGTTTGCAGTTGAAAACATCCTCAGAAATGATGTAATCCAGTGATCCCCAACATTTCTCCACTGGAACAAATGCCTAGGATGTTTATGTTCATACTTCAGAGCACTCCTATCAGCATACTCTTAGATGAGAAATTGCCAATGAGTTTTTTAGGGAAGTAAAACATGTAGAACTACAGACTTAAAAAAAATCCCAACTCACTTTACCTTTTTCCTTTTAAAAACATACCCGTAAAAATCACTAGGACATTTTCAGTGAAGGAAAGTATAATTTATGAGAATTATAATAATTCATGATCACCAAACTATTAAGAGTATAAAGGCTATTACATGAAATAAAATAGCTTGTGTGTTATGAGAAATTCCATCTTTGTTCCCTGAAACTCTACGTCATTTATTTCATCTTAGAAGCTAGTGGAAGTGCCAGTGACTGATTCTGATGTTGTCATGGGGATGGTTCTAGGTATTTTTGCTGTTAGCATTTTTGCCATAAACATCTTCGCTGCAAGAATTTTCGTCACACAACTAACTGGCTGTAAGGCAATTTTGCTGTTAAAGATAAAATAATGAAAAACAAAAGAGGGTCATTAAAAAGGGCATAATAAAACATGAAAAATTAACCACAAAACTAAAGAGACTTTATTGCGAAAAATTAAAGTACATTGTCTTTTGTTCATAGCATCATTTACTTCTTTTGCTTGTTCATTCGTCTCATTTGGCATCGCACTTTTATTTTCCCCTCACTTTCTTCCTTCATTAAGAGAAGTATCAGCTTCCAACTAAAGAATGTATAATTAATGCCCTTAAAGACTATGAATTAGTAGCTGCCTATTTTATAGTTGCTATAGCTTGGCAGATTTTTGGTTTGGAGTGATGGGAGGTATCATGGTGCTCACCCATGGATTTGGAAACTGGTGTGTTGTCATTTTCTAGCACAGTATGCAGTCTGGCTTTACACATAGCTTTGCAGCCTGGCTTTTTACTTAGCTGTCATCCGCTATTTTAAGACCACCACTTCTACTCATCACTGAATAGACCATTTTGAGGGATAAGATTTATATAATATAAAAATGGGAGTATTGTGAGGATTTCATCAATGGAGCTATGAAACCAAACTGACAACTAGCTTAAATACACGAAATCTGCCAAATATAAACCAGACTGTCAACCAGTTATTTTATCTCTTACAGCAAAATTGCCTTACGGAGATGTTTGCAACAAAGATATTTACTGCAAAGATGCTTACTGAGAAAATACCAAGCATGAGTGGGGATAATCTTGGAACACCTGTACATTTTTAAAAGAAAATTATGTGTAAATCTTGGTAATTTAACAATTATTAGCTTGAACTACTTGTGACATATTGCCAAGTTGCTTCTGACATAACAGTGTGTTATGACATTGGGTTGTGGATTATTGCACTAGTTCAGCCCTGTCTTTTTATAGAGAGTAAACTGTAAAAAGTTTACCTCATGGTGTACTAATAATAAAACTGGGGCTGGGAGGGAAGGAAATCAATATATAGAGAGTGCATACTATGCACCTGTTATTGTCCTAGTCATTTTCTACACATTCTCCCAAATTTTCATGACTCTTCAAAGTAGATGTTAATTGTTAATTTTTCCATTGTACAGAGGTGACAATAGATTTTCAGACAGTTGAACAGCTTGTTTAACAACATACAGCAAATAAGACACCCAGCAAGGATTTGACACAGGTCTACTTCTCCTATTATTCTGCTGTGCTTAAAAAATGCCTCTTCAGTTGTGTGCTATAAACCACATTAAATTTTCTCTCCAATAAAAAGTTATTAAAAGGCAAATGTGTGCACTATTTTGGTATATTCAGCATGTATTCCTATACATATAGACTTATATTTGTCTTAATAATTGATTACATATTTTGCTGATTATCTTTAGAGCAAAATAACACTTTCCTTACGCATTTGGGTCAATTATTGGTAACTATTGATAAAAAATAGTTGGACTGACCAATAAGGGTCAGAAATGTTAGCAAAATCACTGAAAATGATTGACAATATTTCAAACACACCTAGTTGACAGTTGTTTTCTTTAATACTAGTTGAACTAAATTGTTAACTTTGTCAATATGTTGTTTTGACCTTAATTTAATAATTGAAAAACTGATTATTGAGATAATTTTGGTAAAACTGGCTTTAGTGAAAGGAGGTTTTAGTGAAATTAAAAACAACAACACCTAATACTTTACCTATATTGATATAGTCCATCAGACAACTACTCAACCATACACATTGTTTTGTGTATATAGATAGTGTATAATAAACATGAATTATAACTCAGTGATAAAAGATTTCTTTCTTCTGTCATATTTCCCTATAAAAAGTCATTAACTAATTTATTTTGGAAGATGAATGGCAAGCTATGAAATTTCTAGTTCAAAGTTGTGTTCAATTACATTGCTTTTACAGTAACAAGAGTTATGGTCAAAAGTGTCAGAATAATTTTAACTGTGCTTATTTCATTTATAAATCTTCCTTTGTGCTATTAGCATCCATTTCTTTTAAACCAAAAATGGCTTTATTATGCTTTATAAAGGATTCATCTTTTTTCTGGGAGTCTTAATTTGTATAGTTGCTTTTACCATCTGAATCAACCAATTTTTCCCCCTCTATGTATTTACCCACCCATCTACCTCTTCTATAAATATATCTAAACATAATAATTGATTTATTGAAATAATCCAATTTTTACTCTTTAAAATTCATTTCAGAAAGTTGAGTGAATTTGAAATCATAAGAGTCTTCAGTACACCTCAATATAAAATGGAGGAGAAATTACATTTTAATAGAAAATTCAAATTTTCCTTAGGAATTAAGTTGATACTGTTGGTCTAACATCAACTTTTTAAGCTAAAATTATGAGTCCAGCTGCCATAGTTCATGTCAATTATAGATAAAAATATTTTGAATTATCAAAACTAAATGGAACTTATATTATTTTTTCTTCAGAATAAAACTAAAAGTAAAGTGAATAGTTTGTTGTAAGAAGGAAGGAGGGTCTAGCTAAGTATTGATATTTTCTTATATGGCACACTGCAGCGGCCTCAAATCCCTTGTGAATTTGTCTAATTAGAAGGAAGAAAGGAAGGTAGGGAGGAAAAAAGGAAAGGAAAATTGCATGAATATGCTATAGTAAAACTCTTCACAGGGTGACTTGATAAACCACAGGAGTGTTTTCAAAACACTACAGAGGTATGAAGGAACAGGTTTAGGAGAGGGAGAAATTGAATTGGGATGCAGCTGCAATAGAGAGCTCATTTCTCCTATGAGGAGATCTGGAATGGTGATCCTTCTGAGGATTTCTAATTGAGTCATAGGGGCTGGGTCATTATACCATTGCATCATTCATTGGCTGCATGCTGCCCCTAGGGAAGGGGCATGATGCAGGGCTAAATGGCTTCCTTAAGCCTAGGCAGTTCTGCAGAGGGACTCATCTGCAAGCTGTCAGCAATCAACACTCCCAGGAGCTGGGGGAATAAGTAGGCGGTGAGAGTCAGATCTGGGAGGCACCCAACATTATCTATTAGAATAGAAGACTCTTGACGTAAGTGAGCCTTGGCCTTTTAAAAGAATCTTTAATATAAACATCTTGTTGGAGATAATTCCGTTATTCCCCTAACTGCCTCTACAGTGAAGGTCTTACCTAAATTGCTGTTTGATCTATTGACTGGGAACCTGCTTATATCTTTTGGGTCTCTGCCCAGGCCAGTCCTTCCCACCTATCCTTATAGGATGCTGGCAGGTCCTGTTTAATATGGAACAATATCTAGCAATGACTGCAGCTTACCTGACTTATAATCATTGTCAATGTCTGTCTCTGTACTCCTGCATTCCCTACTACTGGGTCTCACACATGTTAGTGGATACTTTAGTAGGGTATGAAAGGGGTTTGATACTCTCAGGTTTTCAATTCCCTGCTAGGCCTCTGAATGCCTGCTTCACTGTCAGCTAGTCATCCACTAGCCCTTGCCCTGCTATAGTGAGCTACTCTCCAACTCTGAAGTATTCTGACTTAAGCCCTAGACTTACTCCACAATATTAAAATAAGGAGAATATCCTGCACAGGGGTCATGCTTTTCATCTGGAGTTTCAAGTTGCAAGAGTTTTGCAAGGCAGATTTGAATAGTGAGAAATTTGTGCCATATATAAAACTGGATGGAATATTAATTTTTTTACATTTAAGATCTAGTGTAGTTTTAGCCAAGCTGAACTTAATAGAGACTGAGAACTTTATTTCTGAATCCCATACTGTATATTAATTTTGCATACATTGAGAGTTTACAGCTGTATTGAAAATGAATATTTTGTAGGATTTAATACACTATGATTGTCAGCCAAAATAAGAGAACTACTTTGGTTCATTAAATGACTCTGCTTGTTACTGTCTTGATTTCTGCTCAGCTATATCATTCACAGAAAAGGGGAAAGATGTAATTATTGATTCCCTTCTCCATTTTATTCCCAGATGGGTTATTTATATTCATTTTATATTTAAAAAAATCTGAATTATGTCATTGACTCTTCCTTTGACATTCTGTGGACTAATCAAAATCAAATATCCAAATCCACTAGAAGTTAAGCTTAATGGTTTTCTGTCAATTCAATATTCTGTTTTCTTTTCTATAAAAGAGCCACGTAACAATATCATCATTCAGATGTTGTTATCTAGAGGTCCTTTATTTCTATTTTCTAATTTAATAGGTTGTCAAGAACTCTGAAGACTCTAAGATTTTGCCCTGCTTGCAAGGTAAGAAGTGAACCTGCCACAGTTTTGTGGATGCTGTAAGAAAATACAAGACTCTTGGGTCAGAGTCAAAATTTATTACTCACAGAATTAGCAGTAGCCAGAGGATCATCAGCTTCCCATATCAGAATCATTTCCATGTTCCATGAGACGAGGTCAAAATGGACAGATGAGAATGGTGACTGTTGTCTGAATCTTATAGGAAGAAGCATTTTAATGGCTATTATTGACAGCCAGCTAACTTCCTGAAAAGACCACTGAAATAATATGTTGATTAAGAAAAGCAAAGTTTATTATTCTCTAGTAAGGGAGACTACTTTCTTGACAGAATCTTAGTAGTATCTTGGGAAAGGAGAGATCAAGGACAGATACTTGTAAAAAGTTAGGGTCTGATTTTAGAGGAGTCTTTCAATGGCAGGGGGCTCATTGGGATTGAACAATCCTCATGATATCATAGGATTAGGATTAGTGAGCATATCAAGGTGAGGGTTTTGAATTAAAATTTAATAATCGAACAACCATTTAATAAGTAGGTAATTTGTCCTTTTGAATATGTATTGTCTATAGGAGGAAATATTTACTCTGATGAACAATCTATTGTTTTGAAAGGGGGCTGGTTGAATAATTGATTATTTGGATAAATGGATTTTCAGGATTCCTACAACTTTATCTTACTGGGGAAGAATTTCCTGCAACAGTAAAGTCATGTTCATATATATAATCTTAGTCCTTGGCTCTGATAACATGTTTAGTTGTAGGCAGCTTGTTCTCTCAGAGCATTAATTTGTTAATCCAAGGACACTATTTAATTAATTAAATGGAAGAAAATTTACAGGTAGAAGAGAAGAAAATGTAATCTGGAGGAAGTGGAGATATGGGTCAAGCTGAGAGGTGGAGGCAAGGGTGTGATGATGGAATTACCAACCTAATTTGGTGAATCACAGGGAGTTGAGCAAATGGAGTGAGCATCAAACTCAGAAGAGGTGGATTGGATAATTCAGGGCACTGAACCCCGGATGACAGGAAATGAGGAGGTAGCTTGTATGGCTACTCAAAGGCATTAGAACTAGCTAGACATATGTGGTATTACAAAGAGTTTTTCTGGCCATATCCTTTGTTCTTGGCATGGAACTCCTAAAACCTCTTGGAACTCTTGAGTAATAGGAGTATCTTTCTATGCTGATGAAGTGACTCATGGTAGGTTCCTAGATAGCTTGAGGATTGAGGCTGGTCACTAGAAAGACCAACCATGTGATTAGAAGGTTGTAACTTTGAGCCAGCCTGACCTCAGAAGAAGAGAGGAGGGCTAGAGATTGGTTTCAATCATGTGACCGATATTTAATCAATCATGCCTATGTAAAGAAAACTCTTGACACTTAAGCCCAGTGGAGTTTCCTGGTTGGTGAACTCATAGATATGCCATGAGGGTGACATGCCCTGACTCCATGGGAGATGGCATGGAAGTTCTGCATTTCCTTCTAGACCTTGCTCCATGAGTCTTTTCATTTGTCTGGTCTTCATATGTATATCATAAGTGTAGCATTCTCCTGAATTCTGTGAGTAGTTTTAGTGAATTATTGAATCTGAAGGGGGTCACAGAGAACTCCTGGATTGGCAGCCAGTTGGTCAGAAATGCAGGTGGCTTGTGGGACCCTCTGAGACTTGTAGTTGGCTTCTAAAGTGGAAGTAGTCTTGAGGAATACAGCCCTTAAACTGTGGGGTCTGACACTAACTGAGCATCATAAGTGAATTGCAGTACATCCAGTTAGTGTGAAACCATTTGGGGTGAAAACAGAATATTATACCACTGAATAAATAAATCATTTCCTTAGATTAAAGTGGGAGGAAATTGGGTAGACATAGGAAGCCAAAACTGAGAAATATATTCCTACTAAAAATAGAAAAAATAAAGAAAAGAGAGATATAATTTTTTTTATAGTTTCCTTAAAAAAATTATTGAAGTCTACATTATTTCTTTAGGAGTTATCACATTACTTTCAAATTCAGAAATATATAATATGATCTTAGTTTTTTGGTTTTGTTTCTCTGGTTGTTTAGCCTTTTAATGATGACTAATACAACTTTCTAGTAGTGTAAAGCTTGAAAAAAAAATTTAAATTTAAACTAGGGATGTATTCTAAGTATAAGAGAACACTTCATAATTGACTTAATCTCCCCAGTCATTTTGATGCTTAAAAAGGAAAGGGGGAGAGGGCAGAAGCAAAAGATGTATTTTCAAAATTCCTACCAGAATACTGGACACAGCTTTAATCACTGTAGAAACTTCACTCTGTTTTACACCTGCAGCTATCAAAAACAGTAGTTTCCTAGTTAATTTAAATAAACACTGAAATTGCTAGAGGTGAAATGCTCAAATTGCATACTTTGCTGCTGAAAACACATCAGTAACATCTGAGATTTTTTCCTATTTTGTTTTTGTTTCAATAAAAAAAGAGAAATACCACCTGTCACAGACAGCAAGGAGAATGGGAGATTAACATAACTAAGTCTCTTTACTTGAATTTCTTCTCAAAAAATGTATAGAACTTGAAGAACCTTTTATACTTATCCTTTTCAATATCACAAAAAGCTCACTTGTATGAACGAAAAACTTCCTTGGAGAATGCTGCTATGACTTCATAGTTGATCGTATCTTTGTCAGAACTGCTGCCCATTACAAGAGAAACTCACCAGGTTGAGTTTACACAAAGGAAATGGGTGAGAAATATCAGCAAACATAAGATTACTAGACTAAGAAGGCTAGTAGCTTTAATAAAATGTGGAATGTATAAAATGTACAGAAAAGTGCAAACCGTGTCTTAATAGATAAAATTTCCATTTCTTCTTGAGTGTTAGTAATTGTATCTTTGAATGAATTTGTCCATTTCATCTAAGTTGCTGAATATATTGCCACAAATATGTTCACAATGTTCCCTTATTATCTTTTAAATATTCATGCATAATGATGTTACTGCTCTCATTTTTGATATTGGTAATTGGTGACTTCTCCCTTTTACTTTTTTTTCTGGTCAGTCTGGCTACAAGTATGTCAATTTTATTATTATGTTCAAAGAAACAGTTTTTGGTTTCATTGACTTTTTTAAAAAAAAAATCTTTATTGATTTCAGAGAGAGGAAGGGAGAGGGGGAGAGAGAGGAACACCAATGATGAGAGAGTCATTGATCGGCTGCCTCCTACAGGTTCCCCACTGGAGATCGAGCCCGCAACCTGGGCATGTGCCCTGACTGGGAATTGAACCACGATCTACTGGATCCTAGGTCAGTGCTCAAGCGCTGAGCCATGCGCAGCTGGGCTCATTGGTTTGTAAAGGTTGTTTTTAAATTTTCAAATATTGGAGATGTTTTCAATTTAATTTTTTTGTTTGTATTCTTGTGATAAATTCATGTCTGAAAAAAAATCTTCAATTTTATTTCATTTTTCAGAAACATGTTTCTGGATATAGGATTCTAGGTTGACAGTCGTGTCCCCCCCCCCCTCCCCCCCCCGCGCACTTTAGACACATTACTTCACTGTCTTCCCTCTTGCATTGCTTTCAACAGGAAATCTGCTACCATTTTCATGTCTTTTTATCTTACATTACATCTATTTTTTTCTATGGCTGCTTTTAGACTTTATCACTGGGTTTCAGCAATTTTATTATGATGTATGCTGGTTTAGTTTTCTTTACATTTCTTGTGCTTAGGGGTCATTTAACCTTTTGGATGGCAGATTTATAGTTTTAGTCAAATTTGGGGAGTTTGGATGGTTATTTCTTCAAATACTTTATGCTTCCCCCTCCTGTTTCTCCTCTCCATGGAAGATTCTAAGTATGCATATATTGGGTTGCTTGAAGTCTCATAGCTCATCGATGCCATGTTCATTTTTTGGGGAAGGTGTTTTACCCTTTTCTCTCCATGAGTTATTTTGGATGGTTTCTATTATTATATCTTTAAGTTCACTCTTCTTTTCTTCTGCAAAGTCTAATCAACATCAGTCTTATCCAGAGAATTTTTCACTTTGGACAATGTTGTTTTTATCTATAATAATTTGATTAAAAAACCTTCCATATCTTTATTTAACTTTTTGGACATTTAGAATATAGTTATAATAACATTTTAAATGTATTTTCTAACATCTGTATCAATTCTGGGTCAGTTTTATTGACTGATCTATTGTCTCATTTCTGCACTATGTATGCCTGGTAGTTTTTTTCAGCTTTATCGAAGTATTATTGACTTGTAAAAATTTTATATATCTAGGGTGTACAATATGACATTTTGATATATATATACACTGTAAAATGGTTACCATAATTAAGCTAATTAACATATCCATTACCTCAAATAGTTTCCTTTTTTTTCTGAGTGTGAGAACTAATAACAAATTTCAAATATATAATACATTATTACTAACTATAGTCTCCATGCTACATTAGGTCTCCAGAACTTATTCATTTTATAACTGAAAGTTTGTTTCATTTGACCAACATCTCCCCATTTTCTCCACACCCCCAGTCCCTAGTAACCACCATTCTACTCTCTGCTTCTATGAATTTGACTATTTTAGATTCCACATATAAGTGAGGGCATAAGTATTTGTCATCCTCTGTCTGGCTTATTTTACTTAGTATAATATCCTCACATTCATCAATGTTACAGATAGCAGGAATTCTTTCTGTTTTAAGGTACAGTAATATTCCATTGTATAAATATATCAGTTTTTTTAAATCCATTCGTCCATTGATGGATACTTGGGTTGCTTCCATATCTTACCTACTGTGAATAATGCTGCAATGAACATGGAAGTGCAGATATTTTTTTGAGACAGTGATTTTATTTCTTTTGGATATATACACAGGAGAGGGATTGATGGATCATATCATGGTTCTATTTTTTATTTTTCTGAGGAAACTCCATATTGTTTTCCATGAAGGTTGTACCAATTTACACTCCAATTTACATCAAAAGTATACAAGAATCCCCCTTTTTTACATATTTTCATCAACACTTGTTATCTTCTGTTATTTTGACAATAGCCATCTAATGGATGTGAGGTCATATCTCATTGTGGTTTTTATTTGCATTTCCCTGATGTTAAGTCTTCTTAATGCACACACACACACACACACACACACACACAGGCACACACAGATACACACTGATACACACAAACAAATAAATGGGGTGGGAAGAAGCTTTTGGAAGTGGTAGATATGTTTATGAGACTGATTATGATGATTTCATGGGTGTGTGCTTATCTTCAAACTCACGATGTTGTAGACATTAAATATATGTAGCTTTTTGTATGTCAATCATTTCTCAATAAATTGGGTTTTTTTTTTTAATGCTTTACCATAGTTTTAGTAGGGTTTCAGAAAATATTGCAATTAGATGCATTTGCTCAATCTACCATATTATAACAGAGTCACTGTTAGTAACTATTAACTCTTAGAATTATTCCAAATATTCTCGGGATAAAAAGTTATCCTTATAATGTAGACTTATAAAACCTCAAATGGAAGGTTATGTTTTGCCCCTTTCTCAATTGAAAATAAGGAAAAGTCATTATTATTGAAATTAGGTTTCTCACTTTCTGGAGAAACATAATTCTCACATTCTTTTGGGAGAGAAGCACATTCAAAGAAGATTGATTACTTGGGGGCTTCCCTGTGCATTATCATTTTGAAGGCGGTTTGGCTTATGGAGTCCTTTAACTTATTAAAGAACCCCAAAAATATAAGGGGAATGTTGAAAAGAAATAGCTGTAGTTCTTTAAAGCATTAATCCGTACTACTTGGATTTATTTCTTTGTAGGATTAAGTCCTTGCTCTATCAATTTAGCCCTATTTTTGTTCCAGGACAGATACACTAAATACTATGTAGTCGGTCCTGCCAATGACCTTGCTAGTGCGAGTCTGAAGTGCTTCCTCTTTTTGTGCATCGGTTTCTGTGGAATTTTTTCATTTAAAAACAGGGCTTATCCATTTGAACTAACCTGGATAAAATGTTCTCATCACTGTTCTGTAGTGTTGTTTATATTTTCCAGTACCAGTCTGATCAAGTTTACAACGTTTTGACATTCTTTGGGGGAAAGCCGCTTGAGAAAGGAACGGATAATGTATACAGATTCTCCATTTTAAATATTCCTTTTTTTGCTTCTGACTCAACTTCAAATGAAATAAGATTGCTTTTAAGAGCAAGAGAGATTAAACTAGTGGAAATTTGTAACTCTTAAAAGTTGTATCAGTTGTAGTTTAGTTTTGATTGATCTTGTAGGAAAGTGCTTCATTTGGGAAGTCCAGACGTGCACCATTGCACCCAGATGAGTTTGCTACTTTGCCGTCTGGCATCAGTTTGGCTATTTTCGTTGAAATGATGGCATTTTTTTTTATACCTTTGTGGATATTTTTCCGTGTTTCCAAGTACCAAAAAGATGGGCCCTTTCAAATTTCATGATAATGTATGCTCACTGTATGCATGATTTTCCCTCTAATCTCCGCCCTAATTCAGGGAACTTAAATCTCGTTTGTAAATTCATTGTAGGGTGAAATGACTCCTACGTTCTTTGTGAGTCTGCTTGAAGAAAAAGGATATTTCATTTCTCCTTTTAATTAAAAAAGTACAACTGGCCTTTCAAACCAGATCCGAGTCCAATATAATTTTATCATAAAAAGGAGATCCTTCGAGGTAGATTAATGTATGGTTTCTGAAACCATGCTTAGTTACAAAAAGCAAATACTGTACTTTTTGAGCACTTCGTTATGAAACTGTGGGGTGTAAGGAGTGAGGGATCAGAACAAATTAAAAAATAAACTTGGGGGTGGAGTTATTTGCTGAAGCACTGCCATGAGTTTCCTGGCGCAGCCAGTGGGAGATGTCAAGCAATAAACTGAAATAAATGAACACTGAAACCAAATAAGAACCATAACTTGCTCGCACAAGGATATGTTTTAAGTTTGGGAGAAATAGTTTTTGCTCTGGCTGACAAGGCCCTGTTTGTTGTTCAGTTGTGCTTGTTAAGTCAGAGCATATGCACCCCGACATGCATATACAGCTTTTCAGAGCGACTCTCCCTAATATTGGGAATTCTTGGCTACTTTCCAGCCTAAGGAGAGGTTAGCCAAAGACTAAAGCTCTACTAAGACCACCCACAAGATCAGCTCCGCCCCTTCTCTGAATCTGTGCCACTGGAATACGGAATACGAATGGAGAAAAGGGGAGGCAACACAGTGGAGGACAGATGGGGAGAGGAAGGGAAAAGGGCACAGAAGAAAGTGCAGCTTTTCATCAAATAAAATTAAGTCCTTCTTGCTTTTTGCCCTCTGATTGGATGAAAAGGTGGGAAACAATTACATTGGCCACTTCTTAGCATGGAATTTTTGTGTGCTTGCTGCTTTTAGCCAGAAATACATATTGGGGTTTTCAGTAATACTTACGCGTTGCCAACTGTAATGGGTGTTTTGGGTCTTTCTCAGATTTTAGTTTGAAGCAAACACAATATTTTGAGAACATCTGTCCTAGAAGATTCATCTAGTTCCAATATTAGCTCTAAATTTGTACTGTAATATTTTGCATGGCAGGGAACTATAGGAATTCATTCCATGACATCTTGAAGGCATCTTGGAAAATTCTCACTCATTTTAATGAATCTTTTCGTTTGGAGGTTTTTGGGTCAAGATGCTGGGTCCTGCTAAGATCTAGCTGAGTAAAGATCCTTTAAAAGATTAATACCTCAAATGTTTATTCGAATCAATCAAGTGATTATATGCTTACCAGCAAAACATTCACAACTGTCCTTCCCAAAGTTGCGTAAGATCCTTTCCTGTGAGTCTCTCAAAACTTTTTAAATAAGTTAAACGTGAAGCGCAATCAGCAGCGATGGTAAGCAATTTCATGTGCTGGTTAGGAACTCACAGTGATTTTTAAACTAGCCATGAAATGGACATGAAATGCAGAAATGCATAGTTCTACTTCAGAGCATCAGAAAATATTTCAGAATATCAAGGCAGATCAAATTTAAGAGAAAGAGATCAAAGGAAGCAATTAAATAAGTGACGATGTGAAAAAAGCATGGAGGGACATCAAAAAGAAAAGAACGGTAAGGGGAGGACAGGCATGAAATGTGGAGATGTGAAGAAGGTAACTGGATGACTATTTGCTCTGGAAGGCATGTGCGACCCACTGCTGGGTTCAAGAGGGATGGGCAGGAGCTGCAAGACTAATGACAAGAAGAAAGAGATTGAACGTAACGACTGTGTCCCGCACATGGTTCTCTTCTAAGTGTCCACATGTGTACTCCCAGGCTCTTACACTGCAACGTGCGTAGAATTGGTTTGTTCACTTATGTGACTGTTGCTCACTTCATATAAACATTTCCCTGGTGGTTTAAACATTTCTGGAAGCAATTATGTTTCTTAGAAGTAACTCTGTGCTTTCCAATTAACATGCTATGAAAAATGGTGCCAGTCTTAAAAAGTCAGACATTTTCTGTTATTGTGAAGGATCCTTAAACTTCTCATGAAGAAATCACTGTCCGTGACCTAGGATCTTGGAAACTTCTACATGAGTACATCTCGACATATATACATGTGTTTTTAGATGTTCACATTCTGTTATAAATAGATATGTACTCACAAAAACTGGCCTATAATACTCTTCATAAACTCATGTTTCAACATCCTGAACTTGGGGAAAAATGGAGAAAAATTTTATTCTTTTCAAGCAGACAGGCTTGAATTGGAGTATTCTACAAACAACAAACACTTCAAGTCTTCATTTCTCAAAATTAAAAGAAAGAAAAATGTGCTTTCAAGAGCTATCACTTTAAATTGTGCATCTTACAAATATGCAGATAAATTCAAAATTTTAATCCACAGTTCATTGACAATGCAAATTATTTGCCAGCATTTGGAAGTCAAGCAGGGTGAGAGGGGAGAGCCTTTACATATTCCAGGTTTAATAGCTGAACACCAGATGGAAACAATTCTACAATGAAAGAAATCTGTTAGGATATTTTGGAGATCTGTTCAGTTCAGCAGCACGTCACTGGTTATGGAGGCCAATTTTTCAGAGGACTTATTTAAATTGCAGATCCTGAAGTAGTGCACTAATTTAACCCAGAAAATGCCAAGTTTTGGAGTTATTTAAATTTTAATAGTTCTTTGATTTAAAAAGTATCTGCTTTTCTTTCAATAATGACTCATATACTTGATACAAAGACTTCTGAGGCAGTTAAACATGAATGGAAGGAGTGACTTTATGTAAAATGGAAATAATAATAAAAATTTCACTGTTAATGTCTACAATTACGACCATTTTAAGGGAATTGTAAAACTATGAAAATCTTTTTTTTTTTTTTTTTTGCTATGAAAGTCTTTAATCCAGGACAGTTTATGGCATTTAATACCAAAGGATTTGAAACAGCAATTTAAATAAATAAATTAGCCTATGGATCTTTCAAAGGGTGAGTTTTTAAGTGAATCTGAGCAGAAACAAAGGGCAACAAAATCTGCTTGGTAAATAATAGATGCTGGGAGCTTTGACAATGAAAGACTGGGAAACTAGTGGGGTACCAAGCAATAACTTTCAGAGGGGGCCTCTTGCATATCCATGCCTGTGTTTTCTGGAAAAAACTGTTGAAATTTGCAGCCTTATGACAGCAAAATTATCCATTACATGGTGAGTTATAGATTTTGGATAAAATCCAATTCAAGTACTTTCATGAGAACTTGACATGATAAACAGAATACATTGCTTTCCCGAATGCAGTTTGTTTAAAATAAAAGAACAAAATACTACTCTTATAATAGATGATCAGAATGTCAATCCTCCCCACCCCCATTGCTAGATTTTCATTTCATGAAGGATTTCTAGGGGACTGGATCTATATACAATGTGCTGAGAGCCTAAAATAAACGGGCATGGAACCAATGGGAAGCAGACAGTGACTGAAGCTTGTCCATTTTATTTACTAAGCATGGGGAGAATAGTGAGGGGCTTTGTGGTGAGCAAAGGGAACAGGAGATTCAGTCTTCAACCTGCTGATTTGGTCCTACCCTTTCTGCTAGATATTTGAACTTTTTGAGCACAGAGGTGGAAATAAAGCAAGGGAGGAATGGAAAAGAATTTAAAAGCTGTAAAGAGGAACAGAAGAGAAAAGAAAGAAGGAATAATGGTGAGGAAACTATTTTTTTGAGTCATCTATAAGGTTGAATTCTCGATTTCTAATAAAAGACATTTCTCAGTGACCCTTGCTGTCTTCTAATGAGTCACGTCTTTGAGATAGTTAATCTACCTTCATTGTATTAAATCAAGATATGATCTGAGACTATATGGAAAACAAATTTCACGGTGCTGAGATTGTTTCTGAGTAATTTAGGGGAGATTGTCTCTGAGTAATTTAGGGGATGAAGAGAAGTAATTTAAACTTCCTCATATGGTAACCTAAAAAAATTAAAAATGGAACTACCTTATGACCCAGTGATTCCACTTTTGGGAATTTATCTGAAGAAACTGAAACATTGATTAGAAAGAATATATGCACCCCTATGTTCATTGCAGCATTATTTATAATAGCCAGGATTCGGAAGCAGCCCAAGTGCCCATCAGTAGATGAGTGGATAAAAAAGCTGTGGTACATTTACACAATGGAATACTACTAGGCTGTAAAAAAGGAGGAAATCACCCTGGCCAGTAGCTCAGTTGGTTGGAGTGTCCGGTACACTCACCAAAAAGCTGTGGGTTTGATTCCAGATCAGGGCACATACCTAGGTTATGGATTCGATCCCCAGTTGGGGTGTGTACGAGAGGCAACCAATCAATGTTTCTCTCTCTTTCCCTGCCTTCCTCTGTCTCTAAAACCAATAAACATATCCTTGGATCAGGATAAAAAAGAAAAAAAAGAAGGAAATCTTACCCTTTGCAACAGCATGGATGGACCTGGAGAGCATTATGCTCAGTGAAATAAGCCAGTCAGAGAAAGACAAGTATCATATGATCTCATTCATATGTGGAATCTAGTGAACAAAATGAACTAATAAGCAACATAGAAAGCGACTCAGAGATAGAGAGCAGGCTGACAGATATTCGAAGGGGGCTGGGTGTGGCGTGAGGGTCAGGGGATTGAACAGAAAAGAAAAAAAAAGAAAAAAATCATGGACATGAACAGCAGTGTGATGATTACTGGGGGGAGAGAGGAGGGGAGATGGAGGAAGGTTTAGGGGGATAAATGGTGATGGATGGAGACTTGACTTGGGGTGATGAACACACAATATGGTGTACAGATCGTGTGTTGTAGAACTGTACACCTGAAACCTGTATAGTTTTGTTAACCAGCGTCACCTCAATAAATTCAATAAAAAGTAAAATGAAGTAAAATGAACATACTCATATGGACTTTACCCATAGGTGGCGCACTTTTTATTATTAGAAAAGATGGGGCAACTTTCCCAAACAATTTATAGTTACTCTGAAGAGGTGGAACTAAAGCTGCCAAATGATGTCTGGTCCATGAATCAAGAAACCCGTACTCAAGTCCCACATCTGCAGCTAACTGTGGGTGAATAATATCTGTTTTCTTTTTAACACTGCAGTATCCCAGCCCATAAAATAAGGTTGGCTTGGATGAATTCTGAGGTCTCTTCAAGCTTTGAAAACTGATGCGTCTAGGTTTGCTTTCTTTTAAGAACTGAAACACCTGTGCTTCCTCAGTATACTGAATGTAATACATCTGTAATAAATATCTCGCAAAGGCCTGTGAATCTTTGAATGTTTTCCCCCACTTAACACTATCTTTCTTATCTCTGTTTTCTGTTCTTTGGGTGTTAGAAATCTGCGTCTTACAAATTGAACAATTTCAATTGAACAATTGAAAAATACTGATTGAACGATTCAGTTTATATTGCTTGACTTGTTGAGTGACCTGATATTGAACATAATAAATTCTTCAGGAATCACAGAAGTACTTTTGTGAGGCCAATTGTCTTTGATGATGGGGGACTTTGTTCGTTAAGGCGGATGATACGCAGAGTGTTGAAAAGTAGGGTACTGCTATTAGGTAGAGAGAGAGGAACTGGATCAATAATGGACAATCTTACATACTAGAGGGAAAAACATATTTTTTAAAGCTGAGAACTACTTGCCTATGTTCTCTGGAGTCATGATTCTCACACTGTGAGTTCAGAATTAGCTCTTAATTCTGATTTCACATCAAGGTCTCTGGGGTCTATTTTTCCTCATATCCAATTTCTTCTATATTAATAAGATATAAACCTATACAGTCTTTCTACACTAAATCATTGAACTGAGGAGTTTTAGGGATTGAGCATATTCACTGGTGGTTTTTTTCCAACTTACTGCTTACGGATGGCTACAACATAGTAAAATGGTCATTAAAATGGGCTTAGAGCAAGAATAGAGCATTTTTCCCAGCTTCTTTGCCTTTTAGCTGATGACTTTGGGCATTTGGGGGGGGGGGGATCCAGCTGTATTTTATTTATTTATTAAAATGCTTTTATAATACTTTATTTAGATATAATTCACAGATAAAATACATCCTTTTAAAGTGTATAGTCACAGAGTTGTGCAACCATCAGCACATGCAAGTGGAACTACCATCCTACCCTCCATTTATACTCTCTTATCACACATTTCCCATGGTTTAAGAAAGTCCCGGAATCCTAGAAATTCAACCAATGCTGGTGAATGGTCTCCCAACTCTCAGAGACTCCAATGGTTTTATGGTTCTATGAAAACATAAGTAGATGCTCCTAATAATCACACACATTGAGAAAATAGTGAAGAAAGCTTGTATTTTAGCTTTACCAGGTAGTGATTATTTTCACCAGATTCTAAAATCATTGTGACCAGGGACCATTTTTGAGTTTTCAAAGGTTTAACAAGTGTCCGGGCTAAAAGTGATATAGAAAAAAATTATTGTTGTCTAAGCCAAGAATGTAAGGCTGTGAGTAAAAACCGAGGACACACAAAAAATCTGCAAACAGTTAGATTTGGCTAAGAATAAGAGAAGGAATCTGAGAGACAATCACTGTAAGATTGCAAGACAATCTTTTAATTACCCTTGCTTAATTAAATACAGGCTGTGTAGTATAAAGAACATATATGGATTTTGTTGTTAAAAAGCTTTTAAACTTACTTCAGCTTTGCTATTTTCTAGTCATTTAAATGTGAACATAGCAAGGGATAGCAATTATTATGTATAAAAAGGAGCAATGACCATCTTCCAGACAATTACTGGTAGTCCTTGATTTTTAAAGCCCCAGATAAGAGAATTCCAAATTTATTTCTTAAGTTCACTGAGACAATTCCGTGTCATAATATACCACTGCTTTTTACAATTACAAGACTGAATACAGAGCTTTGGGGCTAGCAGACAGAATATAGTAACCAACTTGCTATTAGACAATAGATCAGACTAAAGCAATTACAAATATATGTATCTGTGAGATAAGACTCCTAATGTGTTTAGCTTCAGGAAGAGTTCATTAGCAAGATCTAGATCCATCCTACTTTAAATTTGACAAGCACATTAGAGGCCGTCTATTTTGTGAAATATGCCACATGGACAGAAGTAGGTAGAGCAATACTATGTTCCTTGTGCTGTTTTTCTGGTTTACTTACTCTGGGTACCATAACCTTCACTTAGCCGTGGAAAAGTGTATCTATCACATTCAAGGTAGGCATCTGCTAATATTTTTAGAAACTACAGTGTTTCCTTAAATTATGACTTTAAGAATGGCAAAAGAAATCCTACGTTATGTAATAGAATGAACTCTAATTATAAACAATAACTAATTAATATACATTAGGGTTCTGATAAAATTTCTAATTTATTTTATTAAAAGACACGAAAACCATTTCCTAAAATTTGATTCTGGTCTTGTTTGAATAGCTGTTCTCTATGTCCTCTTGGTTCACTTCTGCCCGTGGAAGTGGCCTTGTTTCACTCCCTTCTGTACCGTGATGTCACATTTGTGTATCTGGATTCTAATTCTCAGTGTCTACTGATGAGTTTACTCAAAGTACAGCCTTTATCCCTTTTGTGAATTGTTAGAGATGCTTGCTTTTCCCTGTAATGTTGCTAGAATCCTTGCTGTCTATTTTGCACATTATCAAAGTGAATTTCCTCTCTTTGCTCACATGGCACCCTCCTTCTCTGCCCTACTGTGTGTAGTCTTTTTATGGGTTGCCTTCTTTGCTGCGTGTGCTGCACTTGGAAGGTGTTTTGAACATTCGATAGGAAAAATATCATCATGATCAGGGCCCAAGCTACATGTGCATTTCTTTTTTCCCCCCTCAGAATTAATTCCTTTGTTAACTCCATTACACATCTTCTATCCTAAATATGGCAGATCAGGGGATGCTTCTGTGAAAATGTTTCCTAATCAGTATTGTGAAAGCTGTACTCATATTGAGTAAGTCACCAAAGGCAAGATTATGCCGCATCACAAGCAACCCTCAACTTTCAATGGCTTAAAATAAGAAATGCCACATGTTCATCCTTGTTGACTGGGGGCTCTGCTCATTCTGATCAGTGAGAGATACAGGCTGACAGAGGCTCCATTTCAGCATATTGCCATGATTGCCAAGTTAGGAAGGACATATGGCAAATTTGCACAGTGACAGTTAAATTTTTTGCTCCAAAGTATTGCATGCCACTTCTACTCATATTTCTTTGGATAAAACTAGTCACCTTACCATACCTGATACAAAGGGGTAAGGAAGTAGGATCCACCATGTGTTCAGAAGTGCAGAGAACCAGACACAGCAAACATTACAACTTCGATAGCAGATAAGAGATCTAAAGCCTAGTGAAAATAAGCAACAAATTCAATATCATCCACTTATTCATTAATTCAGCAACAGTGACAAGATCTTGAATGAAAATTCATCACAACACAACTCATGTACTTAAAGGATCTGGCCCAAGGAGCCACATGCTTCTGGAAGAACAACGGCAGCCTGAAACAATGGTTTCAGGATGCAACACACATACTCAAACAACACACTGTAACTGTGGCTGTCTGGGAAACGAGCAGCAGATGAGCTAGCTTGCACACAATATCCAAAGATGAGGGGATCTTTCTGGGCAAGACTTGGAACTCTGTATAGTACTCAAAGGGAGAAGCCGACACACAACGTACACTGCAAAACGGAGGCGGAGTGGACTATGACAGAATCATTTTTAAATGAATATTTAGCACGGAAATCACTTGGTTATGCCTCTTTTCTCCATGGCCCCCGCTAATCCCTCTACAGCAGTCCTGAACAGTGGCATTTTCCCTCCAGAAGGATCACAATTTAGAGAGATTCTCTTTAACATATTCCCGGGAGCACATATTCCTCATAACAATAAAGCAATAGAAAAAATAATGTGAAATGAGTGTAACCTTAATTAAAATGCTCTCCTGTTGCTAATTCTATGGTCAAAATGAAAAATTAATGGCGTTTTTCTCTGTCACTTTCAATGATCTTTGGAATCTTTTCAAACTATTCCTTTTTTTTTTTTTTTGGTACTCACCAATGATGATGAATCAGGTTAGCCTTGCTAACATAGAAATGTTTACACTACCCAAGAAGCCTCGTGTTTCCCTCAGTATTGGATGTGACATGCTTGCTTTGTAGTATATTCAGGTGGAATTGAATTCAAACTTGAAATGTGTTTACTTTTACATTCGTTCACAAGCTTTCAAGAAATTTGACGTCCACATGAATGCATTTTCATATCACTAAGGTGGGGAAAAAAGTACTCTTAGAAAATGTTACCTCTTCTGTTTGATCTGAAATCGCACCTTTCAGAATATCAGTTTAAGTTTATATTATCAGTGGACCTTTTTCAAAACTAGGCAGTTGGCCCTGGCTGGTGTGGCATAGTCCCGTGCACAGAAAGGTTGCCGGTTCAATTCCTTGTCAGGGCACATGTCTGGGTTGAGGCTTGATCCCCAGCAGGGGGCATGCAAGAGGCAGCCGATCAATGTTTCACTCTCACATAGATGTTTCTCTCTCTTTCCCTTTGCCTTCCCCTCTCTCTAAAAATCAATAAAAATATTTAAAAAATAGCCAGTTGAATTTTGCTAGAAATTAAGTCTTTCTAATTTACTTGCCTCCTGATTACTATTTTTACATAAGCTTAAGTGTTTAATTTTTAAGTGTTTATAGAAACTGGAGATTTTTTTTAATGGAACAAAGATTATTTAGATGAAAGTAGAGACATTTAAAATTGTAGTGTACTCAAGTATATCATTTGTATCACACTTATTAATGTTTAAAATGCTCTGACAGCTTGCTGATTTATCTTAACAAAGTTAAACTGAACAATATTTATATCCATACATTCAAGTTTAGACAAGAAATACTGGGAGGTCTGCTATCCTTTTGTCTGAAAATTTCTGTGCTTATTTTCTTTATATGTTAATACAAAATGTACTTTATTTCAGATGAAGCAATTTTATAATAGTTATTTGTAAAATGATTCCAGCTGGTCTATTTCAGAGTTTGTAGCATCAATTTTCTGTCCTTTCAAGGGCAGTTTTGAGCACTCTTTTAGTTATCTATTGCTGTGTTAAAAACAGCTAATTTGTTACTCATGATTCCGTGGGCCTGGAATTCAGGCAGAGCTCAGCGGGGATGGCCTGTCTCTGCTTTATCTGGTGTGGCCAAGGTGGTTGACAGGGTCTGAAGGATTAGAGATGGCCTCAGTCATATATCTGAGACCTTGGTGACGAATGTTGGCAGAGCATCTTGGCTCTTTTCCATGTATGTTGTCTTTTTTCATGTAGTCTCCTATCATTTAGTTGATTTGCCTGAGTTTCTTTTATAGAAGGTGAATTCTGAAGGAACAAAAGCAAACATTTTAAGACATAATTGCACAGGGTCACGCCCACGGTATTCTACTGGTCAAACAAGTCATGAGGCTCTCTGAGATTCAAGGAGAGTGGAAATAGACTCTATACCTCCATGGGAGGAGCGGCATAGTCACATTGAAAAAGGGTACATGAGAAAGGAGGGAAAACAATATGCAACTGACCCTCTGTAGCTGCGGGTTCTGCACCCGCAGATTCAACCAACCACAGATTGAAAATATTCAGAAGAAAAGAATTGTCGCCAATGTGTGGCCTATGATAGGCATCTATACTGAACATGTAAAGGCCTTTTTTTCTTGTCATTATCCCCTAAACAATACAGTATAACAACTATTTACATATCATTTACATTGTATTAGGTATTGTAAGTAATCTAGAGATGTTTTAAAGTGTACGAGAGAATGTACATAAATTATATGCAAATACTATGTCATGTTATATAAGGTACTTGAGTATCTGTGGATTTTGGTATCTGCAGGGGTCCCAGAACCAACTCCCAAGCAGATACTGAGGGGGGACTATATCGCAAACACAAATGAGTGAATTATTTTTCTAAAGCTACTCCTATGTGCTCCTTTGCCCAAATTATAACCTAGCCATTTACTGTATGAAAGTCTCATGATAAATCAGGACGGACCAACTTGCAGTTTCAAAACTTTTGGTCAAATTTCCACAAAAGAGGTAGAAAATTTCTGCTTAAAACTCTTGGACCACTTACTAAAGTTAAACAAAAAGGGCTGCTATTTAGTTTAAAGAATATAGCTGTGGGCACTCCCAGCTTTATCCAAAAGACTGCACACAGCCCTACTTCAATTTCATTAGAAAAGTAAAATTAGAACAGCTAAATATTAAATCTTATAAAGAAATATAATTCGATTTGATGTCATTAGGAGCCAGTGCAAAATAGAGGGGACTGTGGAGCTGGCTTAACTGCTTCTGTGCTGAATAAAACATCAGCCCTGAAACCGTTCACCTCCACCCTCTCAGCCTTACCTGCTGAAGTTCACTTTTACTCATTAGCTCAGTCATTTCATGGAATGCCATTTTAGGGACACATATGTTTCCTATTAGCAACAATGAATTAATGGGAGATGTGTGGTAATATGATAGCAGAATTCAGTAAAAATTCTATTTGAACTTAATTCTGTGGGGTATGAACATAACCCACAAAGGAGTACTCTGATCTATAGTGAGGAATAATTTGCCTACTGCTCTGGTTTGCAATTAATGAAAAGTCCTCAGGAAATCCCAATTTCTGATTAAAGAGAGTTGATTATGATTAATGCATCCAAATTAACTGCCAAAAAGGAAGCCACCTCATAATTATCTACATGATTCCTCCAATTTTAAATTCCTAAGGCTACTCGTATCTGAGCCCTCCTCTCTAATCCTTAAAGATGTCTGTTTGGTTTAGCGGAACCGTGATGGTCCTTACGTATGTAGAAAATATTCAAGGTCTTACAGATTTCCTTTCCACCCCTCTGTCTTTCTGTAAAAATAGCATCACCGGTGTTCCAGCAAGTTGCCATAAACCCAGGCTGTCAGCTTCAGTGCACTTGGCCTAGTCTCACAAGCGCTGCCTCACCCCGGAGTAGTTACTCTTAGCCATGCTCTGCGCTGCTTTCCATGGCACTTGGTTGAATTTTCGGAGAGCAGAAGACATTTTCAGTAAGATATAGTATGGAGGGCTGGCTACTAATTTCATTTTTCAAGCTAGCTCCCTAAGAAAGTAAATTCTTACAGATCAATTTTTTGTAACAGTATAAGTTTTTGCATTTTTTAGGGTACGCACTTCCATCTGGGAGCAACATTCAGGGCTTATGGCCAGGAAAGAAGAGGTATCTGGGGGACTTGTCTTAAAGCTTCATTTTCTTAAAATTTTATTTGTGTTTTAAGTGAGATGTAAAAACTAGAAATGCTTTACAAAGGGGGCTTCACTCAACATTTACTAAAAAAAATGTCAATTGTTTATATAAAAGATTATTACTATTAGTAGCAGTAATATTGGTAATAACACAGATAATAGTAGCAGTAGCTCCTTTTGAGGTGGATCATGGAAGTGGGGTTGATGGAAATCAGCTACTCTTTGGTGTCATTAGGGCGGCCCAGCTTTCCAGCTGCCATTTTTTTGATTTTTAAATTAAATTTATTGCAGTGACACTGGTTAATAAACTTTTGTAGGTTTCAAGTGTACAATTCTGTGATGCATCATCTGTACATTGCATTGTGTGCCCACCACCCAGAGTCAGATCTTCTTCTGTCACCTTATGTTTGAGCCCCTTTACCCTTTGCTAGCCTCCCAGCCCCCTCCCTCTGGTAACCGCTGCACTGTTGTCTATGAGTTTGTGTTTGTTTTTCTTTTGTTTGTTTGTTCCAGCTGCCGTGTGAGTGTCCACATGCATTCCCATCATCCAGTCTACATTCCTGAGTGCTGGGCTTAGGAAGGGCTTAGGGCGGATTGGAGGAAGAAGGCCATGTTGCCTGGAACACACACACACACACACACACACACACACACGCGTGCGCTCACACACAGGAAAGCAGATCTGCATCACACTACTTCACATTTGTGTCTTATTACCAGATGCAGTGAGTTGTGGTGCTCTGCATTTTTTGAGTTCTGTAGTGTATTTTGAATAGCACTACTTTGTGCAATTGACCTTTGTGTGTGTGTGTGTTAAAGTCTTGATATTTCATTTTAAATTTTATTTTTTATTTGTTATTATTATTTTTTTAAATCCTCACCCAAGGATATTTTTTTCATTGCTTTTCAGAGAGAGTGGAGGGAAGAGCAAGCGAGAGAGAGAAACATCGATGTGAGAGAGACCCATCGATTGGTTGCCTCTGCACACACCCCGACCAGGGCCAGGGATCGAGCCTGCAACCAAGGTATGTACCTTTGGCCAGAATCGAACCTGGGACCCTTCAGTCCGAGGGCCAGTGCTCTAACCACTGAGCAAAACTGGCTAGGGCTATTTTTTATTTTTTAATTTATTGTTGAGAGTACTACAAATGTCCCCCATTTTCTTCCCGTTACCCTCCCCCCTCTCCCCCCCTCCCCAGTTTTTCCCCTATCTATTGTCTATATCCATGGGCTATGCATACATGCTTATAAGTTCCTTGGTTAATCTCTTCCCGCCCTCCTTCCTGCCTTCCCTCTGAGATCTGTCAGTCTCTTTCATGCTTCCATGTCTGTCTGTGGTCCTATCTTGTTCATCAGTTTATTTTGTTCCATAGATTCCACATGTAGTGAGATCATGTGATGTTTGTCTTTCTCTGCCTGGCTTATTTAGCTTAGCATAATATTCTCCAGGTCCATCCACACTGTCCCAAAGGGTACAGGATCCTTCTTCTTTATAGCTGCGTAGTATTCCATGGTGTAAATGTCCCACAGCTTTTTATCCACTCATCTACTGATGGGCACTTGGGCTGTTTCCAGATCTTAGCTATTGTAAATTGTGCTGCTATGAACATAGGGGTGCATATATTCTTTCTGATTGGTATTTTGGGGTTCTTAGGATATATTCCTAGAAGTGGGATCACTGGGTCAAATGGCAGTTCCATTTAAAATTTTTAAATATTAGAAGTTCTAATATGTTCTTCACATACCTCCATATAGCCCCTCTTGCATGTCTTTTAAGGTATGTGTACCCCACTTTGGAGCAAGAAAACAACTGTTCCAAACATTGGCAGAAAAAACACATAACATCTCTGATATAAGCTGATGTACTTTCATCATTGACAATTCAGTTGTTGATTTTTTTCCAAGGACACTGTAAAATGGTAAGGAGAATTTCCATGTCATGTCCCATTTTCACTTCCTTATTGCCTACTGAAAAATTGGTAGAACTTATCACATGATTCTAGCACTGAGGTAAAATTAATTAGAGGGTTTGAATAAAACTTATTCCGAGTTGCTTCAAAAAAGCCTTCATGATTTTTCTTAAATATCCATGAACCAATTAGAAATGGAGAATTTTTAAAATGTTTGTAACAATCTATTAGAACCTCTGCTTCTATTAATACCATTAGGGAGTTAGGGACTCACAGCAACATAGTCTTGCTTGATAGGCACATTTTTGTGGCTGGGAGGGCTGGAAATTTTCCAGCATAATGATTTTCAGATCTGTAGCATCCATCACTCAAGAATTCTTAGAAGAAAAAGAGAGAGAGGAAGAGAGATACAAAGATACATAAAGGATAATTACTACAACATGTGTTTCAGATTTTAAAGACAATTAGCTGGAGACCTCAAACTTTCCTTTCTCATTCGGCACACACAATAAAAAATAATGCTTCAGATTGGGTAAGCATTTTATGCTTTATGATTGTTTTATTTGATGTTTTTACCAATACTCTAAGGTAGCCAGGAATTATTACCTCGTTTTTTCACTTGAAAGAATGAATAAAAAGGAGATAAATGGCTTCAAGGTCATCCAGCAAATCTGGGTGGAACAAACTAAATCTAGGTCTCTAGTGCTCTAAGTTTGCCTTTTCTTAAGAAAATCTTTTCTTGGTGAACCTTTAATGGTTTATGTTATTTATTTACCTATTTATGTAAATAAGATTTTCATTATGTTAATTATAATAATAAAAACATTCTTAACATAAAACTACTCTGTGTGACCCAAGTGGAATAATATTATTGCTTAGTTTGGGTGCTCAGCTGAATCTCCAGTATGAAGATGAAGGAGTTGGAAGGAAACTCATACTATCGTTCCCTTGAGTTCTCTTAGACTCTGGTTATACCTATCCAGTGCCTATCCAGTTCTTTAAACTCTCTTGGAATGAAAACATGCACCTTTGCTCAATAACACTGCATTTTATAACAATAGAATATAAATTTAAATGTACCAATTTGGTGAAATTTCTTCAATGGAATGATGACATTATAATGTATAATGAAAAACATTAGAGTGTGAAATTGAATAGGAAAGTCTTACACTAACAAAAACTCAAGATAGCATGCTAGCTGGCATCCTAACTTGCCTTGTTCTCTCCAGAATAAAATTCCTAATTCACGTTCTACCTCAAACACAGCTGCAGGTGCAGTTGATCCCTGAAAAATTGTTATTTACTAGTCTCCATTTAGAATCACTTTAATCCTTAAAAGCCTTCTCATCTTTAGTAATAATCTCTCTGTTAGTTTCTCCATCATCATCTAGAATATTTACCTTCTATGTGTTACCTTTTATTAGGTAGATGAAATAATTTAAAGTCCTTATTCGGTACTTAAAGGAATGGCAATATCATGGAATTTTTTTTTTCCCCAGGATGCATAAGGTATGTCTGTAGACTCTTTTAGTGAGTTTTATTTGTTATCCAGTGATGGTGATTAGTAAATACAGTAGGTGCTGGGCTAGTGCATAGACATGAGAATTATGTTAAAGGGAGAATCTTTTGGTGGAATGATCTGGGAAGAGGCAGAATCCTGAAAGGTTGTCAGCATTTTCTTAAGTCAAAATTTGATGAGCACCAATTCAGGTGAAAGCATGGCAGTGAGAGAAAGGTGAATCATGGGTAACGAGTAGTGTCTTTTTCTCTTCTAAATAATGTTTTAAAGTTAAAATAGGCCTAACTATCCAACTCTAGTTTTCTAATAACAGGTTCATAGAGTCCCTTTGTGTTCCTTTTACAAACTATTCATTATATAAACTATCACCCTTAATCCTGAGGAGAAGAAAATATGAATTGCCCCTATTATTAGGGACAGTTGTGGGGCTGCTACAAAGTCCCACGAGTCTGTGTTTCTATGCAAACCTGGGAACTATTCTGATTGAAAGAAAATGTTCATTTCTACGTAATCCGTTCCAGTAGACTTGATGCCATGACTCCTTGAACTGCCTGGTCATTTGGTTATAAGTACTGGCTTGAATGTTTTCAGATATCGTCTGTATGAGCTAATACCCATGTTACATTTTACAAGCTATTTTTCTATGTACCATATTCTATTTCCTATTTACCATATTATTATGTTAAATTCTGCAATTATTTCTTTTGACAAGGGGTCCTGAAACTGTTGAATAATATGTATTTATACTTCCTTTGGGAAGAAATGATTGTTGCTGTTTTTTTTAATCACAAACACATTTCCACTATTAAAATATAAAAGGAACCAGATTTATTGTCTGAATTTTATTGGGGAAATGTGAAAACATTTTACAGTGTGTTGGTTCATGGGGTAGATAGGACATTCCTGAGAGTTATTGCTACTTGGCCACAGCAGGGATCCTTAGGGTGCTGCCAAATCACTGCTTGGTCATGGGGTGCCCTTCAGAGCGGGGAGGCTTCAGCAAAGGGAATTAGTGGTTAGAGAAGAGTTTGAGGTATTTTACTCTTTGGGCTTAGGTAATATCAGGGAGAGGAAGGTGGGAGAATTGCATAAAGACAGATGGAAAAGTCCTCACTGTATTTGAACAGCTGCCAAAGAGTGCTCAGCACAAGGACCGAAAGCCCAGCATTTTCCTCTTTATTCAACATGTGGGCTACTCACAGACAGGTCCCTGAGCTGGCAGGTCTCATTTTATCACTCACAAGCTGCGAATATTAGTAATAACTCACTTACATGATTGTGATGGGACTGAGCAGAAAGAATATTTGTAGTTTTTGGTAGACTGTATATAGCCCTGGTCCTCTGTGAATACAAAGCCTCCTCACCTGGGTTCATCTGTGTTAATCTGTTTCACTGTTGTCTTTTGACCACATTGAAAGTCGCTGCCTGGCATGCTGAGGAGAAACTGAGGGGAGCCTTTGGCTCTGTTTCCCAGGCCTCTGTCTGAAGGATGAGAAAGGCTTGGGTGACGCTGGTCCCCTTTCCTTTTAAAGTCCAGATCTGGAGAACAAGGACTGCAGCGGGCTTCTGTGGTATTCCTCTAGGGTCAGGGTGACCTTGTCTGCAGATGGTGTCTGACATATTCCATTTGACATGACCTCCTCTGCTTAGCAGTCTTTCACCTGCCAAGAAAAGCTCTGCCTCCACCAAAGCAGGACCTTGAGTTTCAAACCGAGGGGCTGACAGTTGGCAGCTGCTATCGAGACGAGCCAACTCTCTGCTTTGCAGAAGCTTGTCAATACCCCGATGACAAAGGACTGGTCTGGAAACAACTGGCATTGGGTATGGGCTGATTACAGAGCTCATATCTTGGGAAGATTTCAATACCTTTGATGTTCCCCACAAGCACTGTTTTTCCTTCACCCGTACAAAACAAGTCAAAAGATAGGAGCAAATGGCAAGTGATTAATACTCAGAAAGCAAAACAGGTTAATATGTTAAACATGCTTGGAGAAAAAAAAGCTTTTTATCTTTTATAGCACATAAAAACAGTTTCCACTTGGCAAATTGTCTTTCTTTAAAAATAGCATAGAATCATGGGGTAGGAAATGAGAAAAGCGAAGGGAAAGTACTCTAGCATGCTTTCCGAAAGTTATGAATTGGATTTTACCTGTATGCTGAATCTGAAAATAGTTGCTTTTTACTAATGAAAAGTCATTATAATTGTTTGTTCTAACACTGTGGGTTTTTTTTCTATCCCTAAAAGAAATTCAAAGTTTGATCACTTTGTCCTTGGGAGTTCTCCACATGCTAGATAATGTTAATTGTATCCCTGTTGGGTCACATAAGTTCCTCTGCCTGTTACAATTCCTGAGAACTTGTAGTTGTAGCTAGAGGCTTGCTTTTACTCAGGTCTGATTGTCTGGCAAGGTTACTCCAGTGGTCGTGTTGTATATTGACATCACACACAGGAGGCACATAATTCTGACGATCTCTTTGTGTTATTAGCATTAGTAATAAAAAAAAACAATAAAACATGCACAATGAAAATATTATTCAGAATTGGCAAGGATATGGAGCTATAGATATCCTACTATAATGCTGGTATGAATACAAATTGATAGAAACATTTGTGTAGGTATTTACATTATACAGTATACCATTTAGCTATTGCTGCATAGTAGACTACCCCAAAATTCAATGTCTTAAAATAATAAGCATTTATTATCCCTCACATGTCTGCAGGTTAGCTGGGAAGTTCTTCTAGTCTTGGCTAATCTTAGTCACATATCTGTGGCCCGCGATGGGCCAGGTAGGTAGCTCTGTTGACCTTGGCGGGGCTCTCTCACATGTCTGCAATCAGCTCACCACGGGCTTTTCTGGGATGGCTTTGCCTGGGATAAGTGGGCTCTCTCTTCTGGACTTAGCCAGCTGGAGCAGGCCCGTTCACATGTGGTGGCGGGATTCTTAGACTGAGAAGAAGCATGCAAAGCCTCTTGAGATCGGGGCTTGGAATTTGCCAAGTCCCTTCAGCCAAATTATATTGACCAAACAAGTCGTAAGTTCAACCCAGATTCACGGGGTGGAGAAATAGATAGCACTTTTCAGTGAGAAGCTCTGCATGGTCACGCCGTAAAAGCGTATGTAACGGTCTGGTTCACATTTTGATGTTCAACTGCTGGCAGCTTTTAATCCTCGCTCCTCCCTCCGCCCCTCTGCCCCACATCTGGGGTAGATGGTAAGAGAGCCGGGTGCACCTTCCCCTGGAGCCTGTGGGAAGTTCACCCCACCCAGGCCCCTGTCCGCGCAGGAACCTTTCCCCCGCGCCGCCTCCTGGCTCTCTTGGACCCCAAGCAGGATCCTTTTCTTGCTTTCTCACGCCGTGTTTGAAGCACCGCGGGAGAATGCCCCCCTGTTCCCTACTAGTCTTATTATTCAAGTGATACATCTTTCCATACCCTCCTGTTATGTGTGTGGCATCATTAGTCTTGACGCCAAAGTCAAATTTGGGGTCCACCCTGACAGGCCCAGCAGTGTGGATACAGGTTAAATGTGAAGAAATGCAGCCATTTGTGTAATTTATCACAGTTAACATCTGCTACAATATTATTAGTCACAAACATCCCTCCAACCTAAGTAGCTTGTAAAGACAAAGGTATGTTTCTTGCTGATGTTATATGTCTTTTTGTGTGGTGGGCTTCATTTTACCCCCTTTGGCCATCGCTGTGTCTGTGGCTACTGATGTCACTCCAGTAGGTTGGTAGCTGCTATCCACATGACTCTGTTGCATGGGCCATTTTAATTCTGGAATTCAAGATGATGGGACAGCCCTCAACTGAGACAGGCAGTTCTAATGGCAGAGGTAAAGGAGCCAGAGAGCTGTGGGAACAACGCAATGACTCTTAAACCTTCTACTTGGATGTGGTATGGGTCCCGCCTTCTTATATGCCCTTGGCCAAAGCAGGGCATGTGGACAAGAATAAATATTCCTTCCACACAAGAAATTTTAATCACATGGCAATGGATGAATAATTTTCTTAATGCAAAGGAAATGTTTAATTGGGAAAATTAGTAGAATATACCCAGGAACTGTAAAATTTTTCTTCAGTTTGTGATCTGCTAGTTTTCTCTCTAGGAATTTAACCTAAGCAAACAAGTTGTTTGAAAAAATAGATTTACGAGGAGAGTAATCACAGCCTTGTGATTACTCTCAAGCAAGACACATATATATATGACACATACACACACACACACACATATGTGTATATATATATATATATATATATATATATATATATATATATGACACATAGGAGGGACCCACAAAGGAGGGTGAAGTCTGGTGGTAATCGGCATCTTCACATTTTCCCACCCAGCCCCCCAACCCCCCTCCCATATGACAGATTTTAATGCAAATTTAAGAGCATTGAACCCTTAAGAGGAATCATCCAAATTATACAATTCATATTTTGTAGCTTATACATGAATATATATTTTATTCATACCAGGATAGTGGAAACACTACCCAAAACGAATGATTTTAAAAGTGTAAAGAATTGGAACACTATGTTTTATATATTATTTATTGATACCAATGATATAATTATCTTAAAAAGGTAATGATTTACACCATTGCACAAAATCTGTGTTTACACAATTTGTACAGTTTGCAAACTGTCCTTTTAATCTTGCCTTGTACTATCTCTTTTTTTAAATTTCTTTTAAAGCATTTAACTTTACCTCTGGACTCAGCGCAGTATTGCTTTCTTTGCAGAAACATCTGTGCAGTTTAAAAATAAAGTTATGCAGTCTTGGCACGTGTTCCATGTATTTTAAATTGATTAGTTTTAGTGTGATCAGCACTATCCCTGGTATTAGGTGACCTCTATGATTTATATTAGTTGAAATAGAGTTCTATGATTTAATAAAGGATCCGCTGAAATAAATCTGAATTGAATTATTGAATTTGTTTATACATCTACAGTAGAGAAGTGTACAAATGAATCTTACAAAAATTAACAACCTTTCTCTGTTGATGGTTCACCATGTCCGCCAACTCCTCATAAAACTCAATTTTTATATCTCCGGGATCTTTATCTTCTGATGCTGGCTTTCATTACATTTTATATGATTGCCTATTTACAACCCACTTTCAACTATTATCCTCTGTTAAAGGTGAAAAGTCAGTCTTACTATCTTTTTTTGTGTATATAATGAAATTGAAGCTCAGCGAGGTTCACTGATTGGCACAAGGATACACAAAAATAATAAATAATCATGTGCTTAGAGTTAAAAGTGCAATATAGGTTTATTCCACAGGACTACATTTTGAAATGCTTGGCACACAAATGTAAATATACTTTTCCCTAATCCTGCTGAGTCAAGATGTTTAATGAGTGGTTAGGTGAAGAATAGGCCACAGACCTCTAAAGGCAAATAGTTTTATTGACATAATTTCTTAAGTTTTATGAGGAGTAAATTCTAATTCTTAATATCGAATAGTTTTTACTTGGAATTTTTCTCTCTTTTAAATTTAATGGTGATTGAGACTTATCATATTCTGCGAAAACTTGAACCAGCGAATTGCAGCAACATAGGCAATGTTCTCAATTTTCTGTTCGAAGTTTACTATTAAAATCCCCAAATAAACTTGAATCAAAGAAGATTTTTCTGTGATTAGAAACTTTTCTCATAATTGAGGCTCTTTGAATGCCACACGTAGGCCTCACAATATTGTTTCACCTGACTTTTGTTTGCAAATTATTTTCAACTTATAAATCTGAATTGCTAAAACAAATTGTGATGTTCACTGTTACCGGCTGAATTATGTCCCTCCCAAATTCATACTTTGAAGTGCCAACCCCCCGGTACCTTAGAATGTAACTGCATTTGGAGATAGGACCTTTAAAGAGGTCATTAAAGTTAAATGGGAGCAGATGGGTGGGCCTTAATCTATGTGACTACATTTGAAGATTGGGCCTTCAAAGTGGTGATTAATATAAAATGAGGTCAATAGGGAGGGTGGGGCCCTAATCCAGTATGAGTGGTGTGTTTATAAAAGAGTAAAGTGACACTAGGGATCCACATGCACAGAGGTAAGGCCATGTGAGGACACAGTGAGAAGGTGGGCACCTGAAATCCAAGGAGACAGGCTTCAGGAGAAACCAGACCTACCTATAGCTTGATGATGGACTTCCAGCCTTCAGAACTGTGAGAAATGAATTTCTGTTGGCTAAGCCACCCAGTCTATGGAGGTTTCTTATGGCAGCCATAGTTGACTAATATGTTCACTAACAGGTGACTCCTTTCCCCCTAGATATTCTCTAAGATGAAAACACCAGGTTCTGTAAATGAATTAGTGCTTTTCTATGTCACTGCTCTAAGGCAAATGGAATCCAGGCTGGCTTTCCTAGACCCCTTGTTTATTGAGGGCCTATGTCACTAGTTCCGGAGCATTTAATTGTTGGTGCAAGAACCTCCAGAGTTCTCTCTGTTCAGGTGATCATAGAAACATGTGGTAGGGTTGCTCCCTGACTCATACAGACTTTTATAATTAAACTTTCATTCTGTGAAGCCACTGAGTTTGGGAAAAGGGAGGTCATTGTTTGCCGCCGCAAATTTACCCTTTAATTTATCCTTTCTGATACCTCTGTGTGTTATATTAGTTAAAAATGAGTGACAACTAACTTTTTCCTGCAGCTAAAAAAGATGTTAAAAAAAAAATTTCAAGTATCAGCTTGTGGATACATGACCCACAAAATCATTCCAATACCTTGTTTATGCAAATAGCTGAAGCCACAGATAATGTAATCATCTCTATTCATCTCGGTGGAACAAAGTTAAAAGTATTTTATTTATATCAGGGGAAGAATATTTGGGTGATTAAAGGCCTAGAGCTGGCAAATGTGACTCTTCACTGTTTATAGAACAGCGTTGGCTAGATTCCTAAACATCACCATTTATAAAATCATAAAAACCCCCTATTCAACATGAAACAAAGCCAAAGTTCATTTGCTCAGTTTTGCTGCTGTAATTGAAACCACTTAGGGTTGTTTATTGTTTTAAGACCAGAAACAATAAAGATAACATAAACAAGAAACTGACCCAGTGTGATGCTATCAGATGAATCAAAGAAAAACAACTCAGTTTTTACATACACAGTTGAGCTCATTCCCTTCCTGACTCTGGTTAACATGCCAGCGTGAAGCTTCACAATATCTTTTTTTGAAATCGGGGATGAGGTACAGGGCGAGTCCACAGTGATGATAAAGATAGCTCTTTCTCAGCATGTTTCTCTTCTCTTCTTTTTAATGTATACACTAAAGCATAAATCCGATTAGGGAGAAAATAAAGCTAATATTTTTGTACAGCCAGTCATTCTGTACTTTATGAAGAAAAGACAAAATGTTTCTCCCTTTATTAAAATATTTTGGTTAAGGAATTTGGATGTGCCTTACATAAAGACTATAAAATATTAAGCAAACATAACAAAGATCAAAAGTTAAAATAAAGTGAAGCGATTCCCAAATGTTCAAAATATTAGGAGACAAGAGCAAACTGGAGCAGGGTTCATAAATTGAGAAGGCAACAGGAGGCAATCGAATGGTTATGAAAGCTTTTCAAAGAAGACATTGGGCCATTCCATTGGTTTTGTTTTTAGTATTTGTGTTGTTAGATTTTCAGACTCAACTCTCTTGATGTATGTGAATGAGACTCAGGTAAGAGAAACAGAATGGTGGAAGGGAGAGCTGTCTTAGGGTCACCTCCTCCAAAAGGTTACGGAGGGTACCCACTTAGACATCCAGATGCCGCTGAAGATGCTACATGGATAGTGTCATCGGCTGAATTCACGGTGAGCCCGCATTAGACGGGTGTGAGGACATCTGTGGTCAGATTCAGGAGAGAGGAGGCCAGGGCTCCCCCAGCTGTGACTTCAGGTGGGGAGGTAGCCAGCTGTCCAGGGTCCTGACAGAGCAGCCACACAGCACTAGGCAACACTGAAGGCCCAGCGGGCAGTGAGTGACAGTGAGTGACCACGTGCTCCTCCTCCCTCTGGAGACATTATTTTTTTGTTTTTGTTTCTTTTTGATGTTTAAAGAGTAAGGTTGGGGAAATTACTGAAAGCCTGTAATTTAGAGAGTAAGTTTACCCGAAAGAGATTGTTTTATAACAGAGGAGAGTAAGATACTTACTTATATTATTATTATATAATGCAGGTACTGTATAACCCAGAGCATACTCTACAATTCAGAGTAATCCATTTAAAAAGTAAATATATTTTTTTACTTATTGATTAGGAAAAAATAGTAGAAAATCAGAAAGTAGAGGTGTCCACTTTCAGACAAGCAAAATACATGTAAGTGTCCAGTTTATGTTGTCACCAAGTTAGGTGAAAGCTATCACTTATTTTTTTATGATAATAAGATGTAAATACAATGTTAACGGATAATAGCTAAAACATAACTCTCCCTGGTAATACTTGGAAAAGAGGTAAAAATACCTCCGAGAGCCCATGAGAAGACAGAGAATGGCAGGTTGATTCGTATTTCGAGTTGGGATTAAATAGTAAGAGAGGACAGAACATGTACTGAATTGGATGTCACAGCATAAGAAAAAGTCCTCACTCCGAACTGATTTGTTTTTCCATAAATCTGCTCACCTGGCGACTAAAGGAAACAATTCAAATTGAATGTGGAAGGCCAGCAGTGACTGCGAGGCCATGTGGTATAGGGGTTAAGACATAGTCCCTGGACCCGGGAGGCCTGAATTCCAATCCTAGTTTTGCTACTCACTAGATGAATAACCTTCAGCGCATTCCTGAACCTTCCCATGCTCATCAGCAAAATTGCTAAAATTCAAGGCTGAGCCTCATAGAGCTGCTGTGAGGATCAGATGGGCTAATGAATGTTAATAGTCCAGAATAGCGACGGCACAAGGTTAACTAGTACTGGGACATCTCATCACTTCAGATTTGTAAACAATCTTGGAGTAGAAGGATTGGGAGAAGAGAAACTGAAATAATTTACAAAACAGAAGAATTAATCCTATGTGGGGAAATGAAGGGTATAAAATGCATATTGCCTGGCAAAAGGACAAGGCGAGGAACGTAATAACCACCTACCGGTCTTAAGAAGATTCAAGTAGTAAAGAGGCTTATTTAACATGCTAAGAAGGAGTCCGCTGTAATTAATGAGACTAAGTCTAGAAAGGAAGACCTGTTGACTAAACATCAGGGAAGCGCAAAAGCGAAACTTTTTCAAAATGAGAACGATGTAATTGTGGGAAGCCTCCCAAGGAAGGTGTGGGAAATCATTTCTCACACTCTAGTGTGGAAGAGCCTGTAAAAGGTCACTTCCTGTTCAGTTTGGAAGGCGAACTAGAGCAGCTTTCAATGTGTCAAATATAAACCCAGTCGTCGTTCTTTCTCCTCTGTCAGAGAGAAAATAGTTGATCAGCAGGAGTTTCAGACTTTTGTGTTATTTTTTTATATCTGCAGGAACCAAATATTCAGTCCATGGCAGGAACAGACATGCTTAAATAAAGTAAAAAATGAAAATGAAAATGCATTTTCTTCCTAGACAATATTACAGTAACTCCAATTTTACAGGCCACAGGAAAGCGGATCACCCTCCTTTGTTCCCGAGTGTCGTCGTGGGTCTCCTCCCTCTGGGCCAGCTGGGGTCCTGACCTGCCTTCACACAGACAGGACATTTGTTGGACAGCCTGAGTTTGCCTTAAACATGTACAGTGGGAGAGATCAAGCTTTCTTCTTGGATACTGACTATTCTTTTATATCCTTAGAAAAGGTGAAGCTAAACTCCCCTGCCACATGAGAAAAGTCAGTAAGCAAAACCGGAGACCCACGTCAATATGTATGGTTTCTAGAAAATGAGAACAATGGGGAACATATTTCCAATATACAATGTATCAGGTGACAAGCAAACTAAAGAGCAAATAGCACACCACATTGAAAATGAAATAGAGCGCACATTACTTGCTATAATAATTTTTAAACGTGGTTTGATTACCTCTGTGGAAGTAGCTGTAAGGATTTGCCTTGAATAGTCAGGGAGAAAAATATTTTGGATTGGTTTGCTTTTCTTCCTGGAGTTGACTTTGTAGAGATTCTAACAAAGGCAATTTAAGCCAATAGTCAGCTTGGAGCCATGAAAATAAAAAGCTGATGGCAGATTATTAATCTTTACATGGGCTAGTTTAGTGCAGTTGAATAATAACAGTTATTATTAAACACACACAGCACTTTTTATTTCAAAGTGATTTCATTAAATCCATTTTGATTTATCACATTAAGAGATCAGAGAGGGAGATTGGATCCATGGCTAAGAAATATATAGATAGACTGTTTTGTTTCAACCAGGCTTTAATACACAGATACTTCTATATTCAGAAAAATCACAAAAGTTTCCAAAGAAGAAGAATATTAGCAATTTCACGAGTTATGTTTCTTTTAATGCTTGCATTCCCAAAGCTAATTCAGTGTTTTAACCGCTTGAAATTGGAGGTCAAGAGATACTATTTTATATTTATAAATCTTGATTTCACACTATACGTCAGAGTTCTCAAATATTTATGCACACTAAAATCTGATCAGAGTCAAAGCCTTAATTATACATTATGATTAAAAAAACAACCCAATGTCTACACAAAATAAGATTACTTTAAGAAAAATTGATTTTAGTTATGCCATGGCTTTATGAGCGAAAACTAAAACAAAAACTCAATCTAAAATGACTGAATCTAGTCTAGGTGGAGTTGTACTTGTTAATTAAAAATAAACTATTAGTTTTAATAATATTAACGATATTGAAGGTAAGATATTAGTTCATCTACATAATTGCTTGAAGATAATAATATGCATTTTATGCAGAATTTTAAGCAATAAAATTGTTAGTTGGCCTTCCCTGCCACAGTTATTTCATGTTTGGCTTATAATTACGTTATGTGTGGAAGTTGGAAGATAGTAAAAGGTGATTCTACAGCACTGGATTACTCTTCTTGCTGTAGTTAACCTATTAATTTTATCTCTTGAATGAAGGGATCCCTGGGCACTAAAATTTCCCGTCTGAACACAGGGCTTCACTGAAACAGCTTATTCAAATGATGTCAAACCAGAATAGTTGTGTCTTTTTTCTTAAGCAGCCCCGTGTTAATAAGGCCTCCTCAGACCGGCCACTTACCACAGATCTTGTCTCACTGCAGTAATTGGGGGCAGAGGAAGGTACTGTGACCGTCTCAAGCGGGGAGCCACTTACTGCTGTGATCTGCCCCGCGGTGGAGCCAGAGCAGCTTTACAGCGAAGTGACATTTGGTCTGGGTCTTGACAGAAGAGAACTCAGCTCTGCAGGAGGAGAAAAGGGAACGGAATAGTAGGTGTAAAGGCATGAATGTGCGTGTGGGAAAAGGAGGGTGTTTTGGGTCCCGCGCTGTCAAATAAGTAATTTCAGGAGCTCCAGGCACAGGTGGTGGATCCAGGGAGTGTGTAGATTCGTGCAGGCTTTTGGGTCGGTGGGTCGCAGCGGAGGAGCAGACCACTGGGATTCAGAATTTAATTTAAAGAATTATATGTGTGTATTATACAGTATAGAATTTACACATATGGCACTCTAAAGCAGGGAGCCCTGGGCACCGCACTTCCACACACACACACACACACACACACACACACACACACACACACACGGTTCTGTATGTATGCAGGTATTATACTGGGCACTGGGACCCAGAAGAATACAGCAGCATCACCCCCAAGAATCTCGGGGTCCGCTAGCCACAAACTGCCCCCGCGCACGGCAGGCCCCTCCGTGTGTCCTGCCAGCATGGATGAGGCACCCACAGGGAAGCAAAGGGGTGGCCACAGGACCATCCCAACTCGGGAGGCGTCAGGCAGCAAACATGTCATGTTGATGGCTGACCAGCAGCCATCGAACTTCTCGTGTTAACCTTGCCTGTGAAGAGCAGTCCATTAGAGCCATGTCCCTAATTAATAACTTACCTCATAAAGCCGCTTTAAGCCTGCCGTGTGGCCGTGTGTCTGTCATCCCTTCCCCGTTGCGGCTCGCGTCCAGCACCCTGTGGCAGAAGGCGGTGCCCCCGGCCTGCTCCCGACCCGCCGGCCCCCGGGAAGGGCAGCGCCCTGCTCTCTGGCGCCGCGCAGCGCTGGGAGGGGGAAGTGGCGGTGGGGCGCGCTGCGCGGCGGCCGAAGGCCTCAGGGATAGGGGGTCGCGCTGCCGCTCGGCAGGGGGCGTTTGCCGCGAGCAGGGCCGGTTGGCCACAGCTACCGCCTTCAGCGTGGTGGGCAGGCATTTAAAAACCGAGCCTCGCAGGGACTTCTGTAGCTCCATCAGGTTGTTGAGAAAACAGCCGGCACTATCTGAATATAAAAATATCCAGATTATGAAGAAATGCTATGTTTTAATAAGTTCTCTCTCTTCAAGTATTTAGATAACATTTTGAGGGCCTGCTATTTTATTAACCTCCTCAGTGGATAAAGAGTTGAGAATTACATTCTTGTGCTGTGCGAGGGATTTCACTTTATCAACATCTGACACGACTTTAGAAAATGCTGATGGTTCTGAACTAGTTTTGTTGCTCAGTATGTCTCCCAATCACTGAAAGCATTAGAGACCCTTATCAAATAAGAATTGATTAAACTTAGAGCTTTCCAGAAAGGCTATTAATGCAGATTAATGAGTTTCTGAGAGATTAGAGTTCAGGAGTTTTGATATAAAACATGTACCAAAATTACTAGAATGCCATGTCAGGGAGGAACAAAGAAAAATGACGTTCACCACTTTCTATCTGATCATCAGTCTTTATTTAGTGTGCAGCTATTGGTATGCATACTTTAAACAATGGTGATGTTAAAGTATCATTAATATTGTTTTAAAAACTAATTCTCTAGTGAGTGTAGACATATAATTTTATTCCTCACATGAAAAACTTTGGTTATCTTGAAATAGATTAAACTCTATATACCGAAGATTGCTACAATTTGAATTCGGCTGAGAAACCAATGCCCCTAAGTTCCAGAATTCAATTTGTTTCTACATCTTTCTCTTACTGCAATTTTTTGGGAAGAAGTTACCAATTATTCAAATAGTGTAGGGTAAGCTTCCCCAACTAATACTCCATTCAAAAGTTTCAAATCACATTAACAGATTCCCCAAATACTGATGATTTTTAATATTTAGTCATTTAAAGCTCATCAGTCACTTTAGGAAAAAAAATCAATAATTCCTATAATATTAAGTAAATATATCCATGAATTTAAAATATCTCTCAATGAATTTGGGTTTTCTTTTGGGCATGTAAGAGAATTTAACATTTTCACCACCCAGTTCCTATAAATATCTTGTTAGGTTAATCCCAAGATACCTTGCAGTCTGCATTACTGTTGTAAATGGCATTTTTAAAAACTCATATTTTCTCACTGGTTATTTTGCTGGTACAGAGCAGGGTTTCTCAACAGTCTTTCTATGGACATTTTGGGCCAGATGATTCTTTGTTGCTGGAGGCTGTCTTGGGCATTGCAGATGTTTAGCAGCATCTTCGGCCTCTACCCTCTAGATGCCACTAGATCCTTCCCCTGACACCCAACTGTGACAACCAAAATGTCTCTATCTATTGCCGAATGTCTGTGGACAGGCAAAATCACCCCCATTTGTGAACCTCTGGTGTTGAGGAACGCTTAGTTTTTCTGCATGTTAATCTTATATTTAACACGCTTGATGAATATTTCTTTTAGTTCCAATGCTTTGAAGATTCTCTTGGTTGTTTAATGTTAGAATTATTTACCAAATGCATATAAAATATTTTTATGTCTTCCTTTCCCATTAAATTTTTTTCTTTTATGTTACCTTAACAAGGATTTCATGTTCCCTCTAGAACTATGGTGGTCATACTTCCTTGTCTAATTGCAGACTTTAAAGGGAATTACCTGAAGCTTCTCCATTGAGCATGATATTTGCTGTACTTTTTGACAATCTTTATCAAAGTAGGAAAGTTGTCTGCTTTTGGTTTTCTAAAGGATATTTTTTCATAATCATAAATAGGCATTGAATATTCTATAATATTTTTGCATTTGTTCAGAAGATGGTGCATTCTTCTCCGTTATTTCATTATTACGGTAAATTACTTTGCATATATGGGATTAAATCATCCTTGCATTTACTGCAAAAATTGCTACCTCAGCATCATTATATTTCTTTATGTATATCTATACCCTTGTATATTAAACTTTGTGCATTTGGATTAACTTTCATATTATGTCTTATTCCATATTTAGTTGAAATATAAAAATTATACCAATTTCATAAATTTATTTTGTTATACTCTTGGGAAAAGTTTAGGAGATAGGTATTATTTGTCTTATCTATTTATTTTGCCTTTAATGGTTTATTGTCTTTCTTGGCACTTGTACTCCTTGGCATAAACGCTCCTTTAGAGTGTTTGGGGCATGTTTAGGAGCAAAGAGCCTACAGTATAGCAAACTGGGTTCAACTGGTCCTCATTTGTCCATCTAAGCACTTCTGGTGTTGAGAGCATAGTGGGGTTAACAGCTGAGCCAACCATGTCAGATCTGCTGACTTTTTCCTTGGTGATCACTCTTTGGGTTTCATGGCATAGGGATATTTCCCTTTCAATATTTCATTTCATAAACATTTTACTATTTTTAGTTTATTTACTCAAGTGACAGGCAGGGAGGTTCTAGAATTCTGATTCATTTCATAATTTGCTTGAAAGGCTTATTTGTTTATCTGTATTGTTGTGGGGAGGGGCAGTTATCAGATACATTCTTTTGAATGCCTGTAGGTACTAAGGTGGTTTTCCTGCTATGGGTCTAGATCAGGGTCATGTCCAGACCCAGCTCTGAGTTCCTTTTAATTCTTAAAAGTGATAAACTCTCCCATAGCCACGATTTCCTGTTCTCCTGCCATTCTCTGCTCAGCACCCTCTCCCTGTCATCTCTGCTCAGATATGGGGCTAACTAGAATCCTTCATGGACTTTCAAAGGAGACTTTCATTCTACTTTCCACACCACGTGTCTTTACAGGTCCTTCAGGCAGAATATCTAACTTTCTACTCACCACATGAAAGAACCAGGCGCTGTGACGTAGCCATTTTTGGTGGTCTGAGCTAGCACTAGATTGATGGGTTATTGTCAAATATTCAAAAGCACACTTAGACTCAAGTGGAGATTTTGCCTAGGTAAAGCTGAAGTCCTGGGAACTGACGGTTCCATGGCAAGATGCCCTTGCCTGGGGGGGAAATGCCCAACTCCCCAGTTTTCTCCAGGTTTAGGGGTGGTGCTTAGTGTATACCGTAGTTTGTATGCACTGATTTTTTTGGGCACACGTTCTTATTTTCTATTTACATGAATATTTTCTGGGTTTCCTTTGGCACCAAAATAATAGCTAAAGAAGGAAAAAGATTTAATTTTGGTGGAAATTTGAAGTTTTATGATTGCTCATTGTCTTCATTATACTAGCCTCAGTTTTGCCTCTAACTTCCTGCTCATTCATGTTTCTTTTTTCCCTAACACGTGTTTGGAAGAGATGTGTTCTTCCTACCTACCTTCTAAATCTGTTTTGCCAAATCCATTTAAGTTTCCCTGATTATTCCTAGCCCAGTTAGTCTCCCTTTTCTCTAAATTTCTTAAAAAGGGTTTGAGTCCATGCTCTAAATTTTAGAGTTAACCTTATCTCCTTATATTTAGGCAATGATTTTTATTTTTATTATTCTCACTTCCTCAAGAAAATGTTGGTGGTTGCCAGAGGCAGGGGGAAGGAGATGGGTAAACTGGGTGAAAGGGTCAAAAGGTACAGATTTCCAGTTAAAAAATAAATAAGCCATGGGGATGTAATGTACAGCATGGTAACTATAGTTGATAATAATGCATGTCATATTTGAAGGTTGCTAAGAGAGTAAATCTTAAAAGTTCTCATCACAAGAAAAACTTTTTTGTGACTGTGGTGACAGATGTTAACTAGACTTATTGTGGTGATCATTTTGTAATACAAACACATATCAAATCATTAGGTTGTACACCTGAAACTAATATAATGTTTTATGTTCATTACAGCTCAATTTTAAAAAGTAAAAGGATAAAAAAATTTGGTTCCTGAATATGAACTCCTTTTTATAGGTCCTACAACACTTAATAGAAGTAAACACAAAGTAGGTGCTAAATAAACACTTAGTGACAGACCTTACCAATACATGGATAATTATTAAAAGATGGCACTTGTTTTCTTGACCATTTCCAAAGCAAACAAAACTGGGGGGAGGGGAGAACCTTTGTATCAATTAGTTTTCAATTCAAGAGCATCTAAAAAAAGTGTATGTTTATTTTGATTTTGCTTTTAAATTTGTATTTATTTATTTGAGTAGATTGAGGGAGATTGCTTAGGTTCAGTACGTAGCCCACAGTCTAAGTAAAAATTCTAGAAATTCGTCTTGCTGGGTCCTTACCTGTAGAGAAGTAGGATTAAAAGTATGGAGCCTGGCAAATAAATTCCTCCTGCCTCATCCTTACACTTCATTTTGCAGAATATTTTTATAAGCAGTGGAAACCCTGGTGGTGGCTTTGGTGAGGATAGTGTTCCTCTCCCCAAAGTCGTGTTAAATGCCTATAAAATCTATGTAAATACAATGATCTAGTTATAGAAAAGTTGCTTTGAAAGCAGCTTAATTTCCACCCTCCAAATATCTCTTCCACGCCATTACCTCCTGTATTTAAATTCTGAGGCTGCCAACATTTTTGAACATAGGCTAATGAGATATGATGGACCCTAAATTTGTAGTGGAGTGTATTAAGTTTTATTAATGCTGGAGCAGGAACAGTCTCAGAATTTAAGGAAAGCATGGTTTTTCTCTAGAATAATTGAGATAGGCAATTCTACAAGTCTCAATGTCATTCATAGTGTCTATAAAATCGCTAGGCATTAAAAATTTCCTCTGGCCCCTGAATATCATTACCTTAATGGGTAGCAACTGCGGATTTTGCAGGATGAGCCATGTATCTAGTTGGTTGCTGCTTCCCTTCCTACCTTACTGGTTACATGTTCATGTTTTTGACTTGCTAAATATTTATTATAATATATGTATTAACTCCTGATTTTTCAAGTCTACATCTTCCAGTCTCTCGTTTCCTCAAGTGGTTAAATCATACTTCTTCCTAAATCCTTGGGGTTTCCCGTAAGTAGGTGAGGGGAGAAAGGAGTAAGTTCAAAGTAATACTGACAATTACTTCTATTCAGCTACCAGTCGTAGGAGAAGAGAAGAAAGAATATTTGAATACTCTTCTCATAATGACTGAGACTAGAGAAGAGGCTGCATTTCTGTGTGTGTGCTGTTCATGTCCTTCACAACCATCAAGTGATCTGAAACTGTTTCTATTTAGAAAGAATTTACTCTCTCAGGACCAGAAAAGGGACACAGAGGCCCATAGTCTAGTCAAGTACAGGAACAGAACAGATGGAAATTTCTTTCATTTAATTGGATTTACAGGCTCTGAGGGAGGTAGAAAAAGTAATTTGAAGGAGGTCAACCTGGGAGGATATCAGTTTCATGGTTAGGGGGAATGAATTTACCATGTGAGATACATAATAAATATAAGAAATATACCTTGAGAAATGCTATCTAGTGCCAATGACATCAGTTATGTATCATAGCATTCAAGAGGAACAAAAAAAGTCCCTTGAACTCAGGAAGTCTTTCTTGTTGAGATTCTGTTAAGTCTGTGAGGTTATGGTTCAGATGGGATTTGTGATAGCATAAAATGTGTACCACAAAAGGAAGCATCTACTTAGGGTGACAGATTATGATGTTGAACTTGAAGATCACGACTTCTGCAATTCTATAGCCAACCTCTCTCTTATAAATCTGTTTGTGGAAACCAGATTTTAAAGAAAAACAACCACGGGTCTTGGAATGGCAGATGTAGAGAATATGACTTAGGGTCCCATTCTTTACAAATAAATTGCTCTGTGCCTTTGGACAGGCTGCCTAACTTTTAATACTTTTCAGTTTCTCATCTATAAAAATCTGAGATCCAAATTCATCTTACATACAAATCTTAGAAGCCTAATGATTAAATGGTTCTTGCATTGTTATTGAGGTTTGGGATGAGACTTATTCACTCATTATCACAGAATCATTAAAAATTATAAAGGAGGGTAAGAACTGAATTCTACCCTCTAGGTATATTAGTACCCAACACCTTTATTGAGCCATTTTTGGGATTTACCTTGAGAACAATTTTGATTCTAGGTGGTAATGAAACATATTCCCCCAATTAATTCTTTTGGTATTTTAATTTTAAAAGTTGGATTTTTCAAGTGAAAATACCTTCCAAATGCCACAGATACAAGGTCAAACCCAGGCCAGATTACCGAAGCCTGGCCCAGACCAGCAACTGCCCATCAGAACTGTGAGCTAAATAATTGGTTGTTGTTTAAACTACTAAGTGTTTGTGTAGATAACTGACAAACTCATCTTATTTCTTCTCTATTATAAGGTTTACCTAATTTTACCCATAAGATTGCATGAAGGGCAGGAGTTGTCTGTTCTTAGTTATCTTTATACAGTGCCTATTGCACTTTCCAATAAATAGTTGTTAAATTTAATCCTAATGTTATCATAAAGTGTTGGCTTTCCCCCAATACTTGAATTAAATCCAAGAGAAACAGTTGAAGACCTCTGGTTAGTTGTGAACTTTGCCCAGTCTTTGACTAACTGTGACTGATTGTTGACAGACACTGACTGGTACTTTTTGTCACCTAATTTTTTTTTTTAAATTCCCATTTGTCAGAATATGAGCTAATACATTTTTCCATTTCAGAATGAACTCCCAGTCCAATTTTGTACAGATTTACCTTTTGGCTCTCATGTAAAGTAAAAGTTTTCTAAAAGGCACAGTACTATATTTAATAGCTAGTGCTAGGCAGAGGCAACCAGAGCATTACTGAAATCAAATTAATTGGCCAGAAGGGACTGAGCCTGGAAGCATTTTGGATTAAAACTGTTCTCTTTGCTGCTGTCTGGGACAATGTATTTCAAATAAAACTGCTTTGCATAAAAGTTCTGTTGCAATTCAATCCTATAGAGATTTTTCTCTTCTCACAAAACATATAGAGTGTTTTTCCAATAAAAAACAGCGAGTTGGGATTCTGTTTTATCTTCTTTCACATTAACTTCACATATTTCCCTTGATAAAATTAAAAATAGCTCACCTGTTTTATGCATTGTGTTGGAGTACCCTTATCTAAATACATTATAAGAGTTTATAGGTATATAGTGCATATATTTAATATACGAGTCTATATCTACTAGGGCATTTGTGAGATGAGAGAGAGCCTTAAAGAACAAAAGAGGAAAAATCTTGGAGGAATATATACATGATAAAATTTGCTTGATTTCTATAGAAGCGTTATTATTTCAGAAAATACACTAAAGAAGGCAGATCTTCACTTTTGAAATAATTGAAAACCTGAAATTAAGAGAGGATGTTTCAAAGGTTGCATACGTATCTAGGCAATTTAAGCTTTATCCATATGTGTAGATTATTTTGACATATTTTGTCAGTAAGAATTACAGTGAAGCCTGGAAATGTAGAAAATGAGAGATACTCCTTAAATTACTGTATCATAGCTCTTTAAAAGGAGGTAGCACAGAGGGTTACTGCTGCTTTTAGAACTAGGCAGTGTCAACTGCAAACAAAAAGTCAGCCAGGCATTCCTTCAGCAAAAAGGATCTACTTGGAATAAAGAAAGGATGGCAATCCAGGACATGGAGCCATGGCGAGCAAGTGCAAGAAGAAAGTCAAACAAAGAGGAAGCTCTTTCATCAAGGGGAAGAGGGAGTTAGGGGAGGAGCTGCTGCGCCCAGAGTTCTGCTCCAACCATAGAGTTCTTCCTGTGGGCTTTTGTGACTGACCCAGGGTGCGAGAGCTCCTCCTATAGGCCCTCCGGATTCCTGTCTTGGTTTGGTTCTGTCCTAACTTTTGACAGCATTAGAGTTTCTTTAGTACCTTCTAGATATACTTTGAGACGTTTGTATTCTTCAGCTTACGTTTTCCCCTGCTCCCTCTGAAGATGGCTAATACAGAACTTTAATTTTACTTTTCATTTTTTTCATTCTCTTCAAAAACAGGCTTGATATGTGATCCTGATGGAATGAGGTAATGAGAAAGAAGAAAATATTACTCAGAAGTTGAAACAAAGCTTTTTTTTTTTGGCCAAAGAAATTAGTCTCTTCAAACCTAAAAGATGCCAAAAGAAAACATTTACTGAAAATTACTTGGGTTGATACTCTACTTTGACTGATGTAGGAATTGGTCAGGTGAAAATGACTTTAAAAAAAGACATGGATGGGAGTCCTGGAAATGTAGTTGAAATAAGTGCGGCATTGTATGTGTTTTCTCTTGCCCTAGCTGGTTTGGCTCAGTGGCTAGAGTGTCGGTCCACAGATTGAAGGGTTCCAGGTTTGAGTACCTTGGCTGCAGGCTTGAGGCGTGTGTGAGAGGTCTCTTAAAATCATTTTGCCTTTAATGACAGAAAGAAAAGGTTTGTTTGAGGAAAGTTGCAATCGGAATTCAAAACACTGTTAAATTTCATGAACACAGGCCTTATTAATAGGGGATTTGTGGAAATTGGGTCAGGACTTGGGTTAAATTTCAGAACTTCTTCCCATATTACTTGTTTAAAATGAAACCAATACAAAATTGAAGGCATAATATTATAAACTCTACCTTGATTCACCAATTGTTAACATTTTACCATATTTCTCACTTCGTGTTTAAAAAAAAACTTTCGAAAGTACATTGTTGCTATTAAGACAGTTGACCTTTAATTAAGTATTTCAGCAGGTAACTCTGACATAATCACAATTGTATTATTACACTCAAGAAATTTAATAGTGATGCAATAATAATATCTAATACATAATTCATATTCATATTTACCCAGTTGAGCCCCAAATGTCCTTTTTAGCTTTTTTTTATTTTAAATTCGGAATCTGATTAATGATCTTATAGTACGTTTGTCATATTTCTTTAAATTTTAATTTAGGACCGTCCCCTTATACTTTTTGTTTTTCATGATTATGGTATTTCTGAAGAATCCAGGATAGTGTCTTGTAAACTATCTTCCAATCTGGATTTGTCCAGTTGCTCCTTATGATTAGATTGAAGTTTAACATTTTGTCAAGAATAATACATTGATAATGTTTTGTCTTTCCTATTGCATCAAATCAGAAGGCTAATGACTTCCATTATTTTCTCTTATTGATGACGCTAAATATGATCACTTGGTTAAGGTGAATCTACAAGATTTCCCCATTGTAAAGGTGCTTTTTCCTGCTTGATAACTAATGTGTATTCTGTATGTTGACACTTTGAAATTATGTGTATATCCTGATCCTCAAGAAGTTCTCAGCCAATTGTTTTAGCAAATATTGATAACTAAGTCATTACACCAATGTTTGAAAATGATCTTCTAATTCTTTTAATTCTGTCATTCCACATTACCTGACAAAGAACTTCTACCTACTCACCTTTTTAGTATAGCTATAGACTCTTAGGTCTTTTTCATTAAATAGCTTAAAGCCTATTACCATTATTTTGTTTTGATATTGACAGTAGCCCACAGTTAGCTAATGTGGTATATTTTAGCCCGGTTCCTGTGTCCTTTTGACATGTCTTCATCAACACGTGAATCCTTCAGTAATGATGCTGGCCTGTGTCATCCAGATCCCCACTTTAGGACTAAAGGATCTGTTACCAGTTGTTCCAGAGATTGAGGGCTGACACTCAGCTGCCCACTCTCTCTGGGAATTGGCTTTGGCCGAAGCTCACTGCCTTATTCAACATCAGAGTCCCTTTTTGGAGTGGGGGTGTCCATGGGGAAGAGCTTGGAAACTGCATCCAATGACTGGAGAATGAGGGTGTATAACAGCCTTGCTCCTCTCTCTAATTCTTGACAACTGTGAAGAGTCATGTCAGCTCCTGAGCTCCCTGTGAATTTGTTTTGGGGCTGTTCTAACTTCACCACAGGCCAAATTCTTCATTTACCCAAATCTGCTTTTGTTCCCTTCTCCCACAGTTATTGATCCCAAGAGCATTCCTTAATGAATCCCCAAGTTGCTAATTTTCATCTCAGAGTATACTTCCTGTGGAACCAAACTCGTGACTGTGGTCTGACAATGTTCTGAGAAAACAGATGTTAAAATGGGATTTCGGAGCTGGGTCACCCACTGCTCAGTGAGTAATGAGTAAAGAAGCCCCTGGCACCAGGTAGCAATTATAAAGCTTTCGCCATAGTAAAATGGGATGCTATCCTGGTGAAAGAAAATATAATAGTGGGTGCATGGTATCGAGCATTTGAGATACACATGGGAAATAGTGATTATAAGGGCAATGCTATTGCTTAGCACCTGCTGGGGGCAACTGATACTTTGGGAAGAGAAAATGAGAGTGAAGATCAACCATCAATAAAAGATGTGAAAACCGAAGGGCCTCCTTGGAAACACAAGAGATTCTCATCTACTGCAGCCTAAGGGTAGGAAAACGGAGAACTAGGTTTAGGACTAAAGGATAGCAGAGCTCTAGAGAAAGTTAAATGCTACCCACTAGTTAGATTTTCCATGACAAGGCTAGGGCCCTGATTGGCAAGTAATTGGACACAAAGATATCAGGTGAGGACGTGTGTTTGATACACTTGAAAATCTTAAATCCTCATATTCCTTAGGACCCTCTAAGCTGGCAGAAATAGCTCACCATTATTTTAGAGAAAAATATATTTTCCTAGTAGATAGGAGCTCGCCCCTCTGAACAATTTCACCACTAAACAACAACAGGTTGTTGAAGAATGTTCCTTGAATAGTATCCCTTAGTTATAGTGTTAATGAGGTGCCATAGGACTTTAACTCTTATTTATATCAATTAGCCTGTGGTAAAATTGGTTTCATGATACCTCGTTTTGCTTAAAGTCGCAGAACCTACTGGTGATGTTAAGCGAGGACTTATTATACAATTAAGGGACAAGAGCGTTGTTAATTGTTGCTTCGCCAGCCAGAGAGCTCCAGCTACTGTCACTTTGATGCTCAATCACACCCTCTTTTCATCATATAACTTGGAGACCTTCAATTATGTTCCCAACTGGTACTCCCCTGTGAAACTGGGCATGTGTCTTTAATTTCAGGAGTGGTGTTAGAGGGATTGCATTGGGCAGAGATATTTCCAGATTTGTATCCACTGGGTCACTACAAAAACTTGAAACTATATCAACAAATCGTGATGTTGCACAAGGTTGATTTTATGCCCTTTGTGTGTTTTTCTTCTTTGTGCCCTGTGATCTTGCCTTGGCACTTTCATACATGATGTTAATATTGAATATGACTGACTTGCCTGAGCATTTTTCCATTGTGTCCACTGGTCTTCATCCTTTGTCTCTGTCAAAACTCATCTCAAAATTAATTTCTTACAAAGAGTTATTCATGATTAGTCTAGCTTGGTATACTTGATAACTTTATTGCTACAGCATTCAGCAATGAATTTGGAGCTATATTAAGCGATAGTAAATTCACTGACATGTTGTGTCCCCACGTGCACCTCCGTTATTGTTTTAGTGTAGGTCCTTGTGTGGACAGTTTCATCAAGAGCCCTGAATTTGGAAACTGTGTGTGCCACAGATTTATTTTACCTTCCTATGTCTCTCTAGTGTCGTTTTCTCAAAAAAGAGATGTTGCTGGCCGTTGGCCCAGGACTCAGCACGCAGTAGGCTGTTCATAAGAATGCCCCTCAGTAGGGCGAGGTGCCCTGGAGAACGCTGGGGTCTGCTGGGGATCTCCCTAGGTGTCCCCTTCAGAGCCCCGAGCGCCCCCCGGGCGCTCTGCTCCCCAGACGGCATCAGCTGCCAAGCACGGAGGCCAGCCTGGGAATGCCAGCTCCGGCTGCTTTGCCTTTCCTGCCCCCGCGTGGATGGCAGAGCTCCCCCACTGCCAGCGCTCCCACAGTGTGACGGCACGGGTGTCAGCATTACTCGAATTAAAAAGCCCGCCTGTCCTCCCCGCGCCCCGCCGAGCCCTGGCCTGGGCCCTGAGAAGGCCCAGCCACCGTGCCGCTGCTTAACGGCTCCGCTTACTCACTGCAGCCTCGCAAGGGATGGTCACCGAGAGTCAGGCCCCTGAGGCCATAGCAGGCCCTGGCAATTCCCTGAAGGCCCGACCCTTCCAGGAGACAACAGGAGTTACGTGGCCACCATCAACATGCAAGTGAGCATGGACTTGAAAGCCCTCCGGAGAGCTTTAGGGAAGCTGGCTAAGGGGAATCCTAGGGGCGACCGAGCGAGAATCAGCTGCCTCCTGAGCATCTATTGCGCTGCACCAGGCACCTTCATAGAACTGCCCAGTTTTATTAAGCCAACTCTCCTGTATCTGAAAATTGTTTTTTCCACTCCTTATCTGGGCCTCATTTTTTCTTGAGGGCAATTTGTTGAGAAGAAATGTGTGAGGACCCTCAGAAGACATGTACGGATACAATTGAGGAGGAAAGTAGAGTAACTTAAAAGCAACCCTCAGGATAAAATTAATACCAAGATAAAGTTAAAGACAATTGTTTAAGAGGAAAGACAACACACGTTATAACCTTCTGAGAGATCGTGGCATCAAATATGATACATTTTACATGTGATATATTTTTAAAAACTCTCTTACAAAACAAAACTAAACAATAAATTTGTAAAGAATGTGAAGCAGAAGTATATTAAAAAGCATTTTAACACAGAGAGAAATCATGTTCAACTGCATAATCATGATTGCTGCATAACATCCACTCTAAAATTTAAAAGAAGAATCATATGAGTTCACTCCAATGTCCACCAGTCAGCTGGTGGTGAGATGATCTGGGCTGGGCCTGGCTGGGTTTGGCTCCCGATCGTAGGTCTGTAGGTTGGATGGGTAGCTTTCCTCCATGTGTTTCGTTCTCCTTGGTGCAATGGGCTAGTCAGGCTGTGACCTTCTGGCCAAGGTGTAAGTCAACAAATAGATACCCAGCAGGCATATTTCAAGTCCTTGCTTGTATCCTTTCTTTTAACGTAGATCACAGTTAAATCATATGGCCAATTTAAAAATAAATAGGGCAGTGAGATATACTATGTTTATAGTGGGGATGAGTGGAGAAGTGAAGATTTCATGAACAATAATCCAAGGTATGTTCTTCTTTGTCTTACAGATAATACAAATATTCTATGCAAACTATATCCTTGGGTTTGGTAAATTAGGTAAATTTTCCTTTAAGGCTTCTGCCTTTTCCCATGCAGTTCCCTCTGCCTGAAATACCCTTCTAGCCCTCTGACTAAATTCGACTTATATTTCAAAATTTCCTCTTGAAAGATTAAGCTAAGCGTCTCTCCTCATTTTTAATGTAGATCTTAGCATATTATTTTGAAATTTTCTAATTACATATATGTCAGTAAGATTCTGTCAATTATGGTAAGTTTCAAGTCTTAATTTTAGGTACTTAGTAACTTTTTGGTGAATTCAAATAAAAGCACATAGCATATGTTTTACGTATGTTCTTTCCTTGTCTGCTGGTCACCTATAACCATTTTCCAAGTGGTTAAAGGAACATACTCCAACAATAAGATAGAATATTCCCATCGGTATAGGGCTTTAACGTTTATAAGGAGCATTGTAATCACATAGTTTGAAACAAGAAACCTCTCTGTTCTCACTTTTTGTATTCCCACTTGTCTCTGTCATTGTCCTCTATTAAATCTGTCCTTTCACTTTTGTGCTGGCCTGTCTCCTTTCCTAGTCTTTGACTCTAATATTGACAAATGATGCTGGAGCAATCACAAAGCTGTGAGCACTCTTGAGATTTTTAATCTCAGCTGGGCTTTGAAAGAAAGTCATTTGGCAATCTTTTATCTTGTCAAAAAGCTCCTCCAGTGTTCTTAGCTACTACCCTAATTCTTTACAGCAAACCTTGTCCTCTAACTCATGTCCTAACCCATTTTATTTTCCCCCGATTGTTACCAGTTGCTTGGAAAAAAATTATTTGCGTTACCTGTGTTGTTCTTATCAGAAGAACGTATGCCCTTTGCCCAGGCATATCATTGTCTTCTTTTCCTTGGTGCTTTGGCACTTTCTCTTCTTTGTCCTTGAATCTCAACTCCCATCCCCCCTTTCAGATGCTCTTCATCTACAATTAGTTCCCCCTCTTACCGCCCCCCCATATATACTTTTAAAACACACATATGAATGAATTATGATCACTTCTTCACATGTTACCCATAAAAAAATGAGCACCTGGGCATGATCATTTTAGCACCTGCAGTAGCTGTCAGGTGCATTATAGCTTTACGCACATCCCACAGCAGCGCAGTCCATAGTGTCCCACCTAGGATGTGGTCTGGAGTAAGATGGAGTGATAAGCCCTTCCTCAGCACTGGGCACGTGCAAGAGGATGACAGAGACACAAGGGCAGAAATGGAGAAGTAAGTTCATTCAGTCTTTGAAGGCGGAGGTGCCTGCCACCAAGGGATCAATAGTTGCAAAAGACAGATGTGAAGCATGGTAGAGTAGGATGCGCTGGATTATCAGGCCAGCTGCCGGTGAATATTGGTGGGGCCCTAGGCATTTCTTTCATCAGAGTGTGTGCAGGCATCACACTGATCCACCACAAGGCAAGGCTCAGTGCAATGAGCATAATAAACACTTGGCTGAGTGAATGCATGGTTGAGTGAACTGGGTATGACCAGTATTATTATTTTATTTTTTTAATGAATAGAATTAGTACTTTATTCAAGGACTCAAAACAAGGACGTGGAAGGTCCCACACTCAACCCCAAGTCTTTATTCGAGCTAGTTCTTTTCATATAGTTTTAACCAAGTTTTTTAAAAAAATATATCTCTATTGATTTCAGAGAGAGGAAGGGAGAGAGAGACAGAAACACCAACGATGAGCGAGAAAGATCACTGATCGGCTGCCTCCTGCCTCCTGCACACCCCCGACTGGGGATCGAGCTCACAACCCAGGCATGTGCCCTGACCGGGAATCGAACCGCCATCTCCTCGATCCTAGGTTGATGCTCAACCGCTGAGCCACGCCCAGCCGGGCTTAACCAAGTTTTGAATTTACTCCAGAGAAAAACCCTGGATATAGTTAGATAAACTCTCAACTATCCTCCCTTCCCACTTTATAGCCTTTCCACAAAAATTTTATGATCTTAAATATACCACAGCAAGCACATCCCAAGAATGGCAAGATTGTTTATGAAAAACCCCAGAGTCTGACAAAAATTTCACAATAGGTACATAAGTATAGAGCCACACACCCTGACCTGGATCCACCTCTTGCTTGAGAATGAATTTTAAAACTTTCTCCCATTGGCAGATACAGCTGCACAATTTCAGTGCCAAAGTGCTTTTGTTTTATCTATTTGATTTTCCCCCAAATCTGCTTGATTTTCTTTTCTGTCTGCTTTACCTCCCTTTTATTTCCTGACTTTAATTCTTTTTTCTTTCTAAGGATTTTTAACTTTCTCTACTCAATTTTCAGAAAAGATGTAGCACAGTAATTTGATTTACATTAAATGTAAGAAGGGAAATTAAACTTCATGTTATTTGCTCAGAGTTTTCCTTTTACCTGAAATGCTATCTCAATCTGAGACATTTGACAAAATTTCAATCTTTAAAGCCAATTTAAATGACCTCCTCTTTCCCACTCAAGTAATCTTTACTCCTTTTGTTCAACCATGAGTTCAGTAATCTTTTATGTTGCATTTGACTAAATAATGTTTGTCTGTTTCCCATATAGACTGTGCTTTCTTTCAGAATACCATGTCATTGCTCTCGTAGCCAGCACTTACTACATTTTTCCTAAATATATGGAAGAGGGCTGAAGTCTCAGGGGGTTATTAAGAAAACAGGTGCACGAGGGAGGAGCACTGATGAAGTCCAACTAAAATCCATTGTGAGATTGTTGGCCATATATGATCACAAGTCATTGTTGTTAGGAGCCAGGAAAAAGAAGAAAAAAAAAAAGACTGGAATGAAGGCATTGGTTTTCTTCTTGAAGTGATCACCCGCTGATTGCACCATTCTTGAAAAATGAGTAAAAAAAAATCAATTTCGAGTTAATGTGTTGAGGGTAGGGGTGGAGGACAATGCTCATTTCAGTCACTGAGGCTGACTGAGAGTGTGATAAGCAGAAATCCCCCCAAATTACCTGAAAATTTATTATTATCCAAGCTCAAAGGAAGGCCTAGTTTAATGCAATAGGCAGTACATTCCAAATAGATTAGTTTATCTATCCATCTGCCTCAATCTAATTTACAATTTGCAATTATAAGCATTTCATTAATCAGCTAACAAGGCATATTTATAAGGCACATTAATTCATAGGCTACAACAGTAAGCTGTCTTATTTTAAAGGCAACCTTGTTATTTTAGCAATGAAAAGCTAATGCTGTTTATTCCACTGCTTGGTTTTATATTATAATATTGAATTGGGAATTGGGTTTAAGATTTTATGTAAACCAACCTTTATGTTAATAACTGCTTTAGTTTATTATTAATAGTTTATCAAGGTGAATTGTCAATTGAGTCTGGATGATACATGCAACACGACTACCAGCATTTGAAAATACACAGGAGTAGAAGAACATGATTAAAGAATTAATCTTTCATGTTAGCATGTTGGCTTCCTGCCTTTGTCTTCTCTGTGAAATGTGATCAAAATATCTTGACTATTTCTTAGAGTCAAGTTTTAAAACACATAATCAGGAGATATCATTGCATTTTTAAATTTGTAGTGGCATTTACAGTCAACTCTTCTATAATATTTAAGTTACTGAGTAAGCATTTTGCAGAAGGTAACATAATCCTGGTTTCCTGCACCTGTGAATTATATGTCTAAGGTGATAATTATCCCAGCAAATGTATACTCTTTAATTTAATCCCCTCTAAGCTTTCTTTTCTTGGCTTGAAAGTCTGCTGATACCAGGATAGTTTTGAATCTCAGTATATGAGTATCTTTAAGTTCTCATTCACTAAATCGAGCCAAAAGCCAGATCTTCTCATGGATGGTTCTATTGTTACATTTTTTCACCTTTCTCTGCATTTCTGAGCTAACATAGAGTTCACAGTCACTCTTTTACCTAACCTGACATTGACCATCTCATTAAATGGGAAAATATTATCAGAAGCATAATCAATGTTTACTGAAACTCCCAGGTCCTAACAGCTAATCCAAAAACCTCATGATTCAATAGCAAATCTTATAACCCTATTACCATTTTCAAGGGGGCCAGAAACATGTACATCTGATTTCATGTTTTCTACCCTGCAGTGTTGCATGTGGTGGGCGTCTAGTGCCTGGAGCTTTAGCAAAAAGTATTGATTAGCTCTCACATAATGCTACGGGTAGTAAAATGTTGAATTTTGCTGCAGGTAAAATGTGTCCTGTCGAATAGTAATCAACAGCCAATTCACATGAGTATTTGAGGAGAGAATTCACACTTGACAGGTCATAAACCCACAAAGACATTAGTATTGATTCACGTTTTCATACTAGTTTTGAACTCTTATCACACACATTCTTAGAAACACCCTGGCTTTGGATATTTATTCACATAAATAATGCCCTATCCATTCCTTCCGTTAAAAGCCACCCTAAAGGTAATTATCTTGCTCATACAGTTCAGTTTCCCATCTATGAGGGAACATGGCCACACTTTCAAGCCGTACTGAACATATTATCACATCCAACTAGTGTCTAGTGAAGAAAGTGAAGACATCATCTCAGAGGCCACAGCTTCAGTGGGAGGTCACTGGGAAATGACCTCGCTCGCGCCTGGGTTTGGCCCTGCCTCGCTGGAGTTCAGTCAGTACAGAGTGAAGAGTCTGTACTAGATTATCTCCAAGGTCATTCCCAGTTCCAGGAAAAAAAAAAAATCAAAACTCATAAATTCGAATTTTCAAGCCACTAGATTCCTCTTCACTGTTTTTCTGAAATTATTTGGTATGTTTTAGGAACTGCAATGTAATTAGTCATTAGAAGGACTGCTGTTTTTCCGCCCTGGTTGACTTGATTACAACAACCTATTTTTTTGTGACTTTTTTCCCCTAACTTAAGCGAAACACAAGCAGGTCCCATGTGTTACATAAGGGAATGAATATGTGAGTAAACCTGAACGAAAAATACCTACGACTCATAATTAAGACCTGCTCTCAGAAAGGCAAAAATTTGCCTTAAGGCTCTGTTTCGATAATCTAGAAATGTGGAGAGTGATGGGGAGGGGCAAAGTATTCAGCTAACTACACAATTAATTCACATACCACAACCAAGTTGGAACCTTCAGTTTTCAAAAGCTTTTCAGTAGATGTCTGAATTGGTACCATTTTACCTCTAGAGAATAGTACGCTTTCTTGATATCATAAGCCATTTCATTAAATTGCATTTAATACCTACAATAAACTATATTGTAAATGGCTAAGCAAAGAATATAGATTTAGGACAGCTTATGACCTTACCATTATCAGATACAAAGGAAAAAGGCAATTTCTTTGTGTGTAATTGCATTTAAATTCTGTGCCATAACAGTTGAAATGAGAATTATTTGTCATTTAAAGAAGAAGCACTTTAAAGATGAATTTAATGACACATACTTGGGCTATTTCAAGAGGCCTAAAAATTACAAAAGGGAGTTTTATTTGGAAAAATCCCTCACTTCTTTGCAGCCCATATCAGAATCTCTTACTGGATGAATAGGTATGTGTGAGTGGCAAGGAGGAGAGAAGGGTGCTGACATGTACCAAGAGGCCTTTTCATTTTCTAAAATGGAAAATTCTCTCAGACACCATAAATTAAGTTTAATTTAAATCATTTGGTATCAAATACCTAAAAACAATAACAAAATTGAAAAGCAAAAACAAAGGAAAAGAAAAAGACACAATGAGAGTAAGAAGAAGTGTTAAAGAACTGAAAACACCCTGTAAAACAAGTAAAAAACCAAACTGAAACCATGAAGCTCTTAAGGCCATGTGTTAGTAATTGAGGCTGTTACTCCTGCACCAGCCAAGCTCCAAATTATAAGGTGCATCCGGACAGCACCCTGCCTCTGGGTGATGGAGCCAGATCTCTTACCCCTTGCTTTGCTGCTGGCTCTCCGAGAGGCCCAGAGCCAACATAAGGGAATCGAAAAGGCAGACAGCTGGTGGGGTCAGGAGGAGAAAGACAACAAAGGAGGGATGGGAAGCGCAGAAGGTCGGGAGGAAGGGAGATCTGCACTGGACAGGGAAGACCTGAAAGGGGGGAGAGAAAAATTGAGAGGCGCAGCATGACTGGGAAAAAGGAGAAGTGATTCAGGGGCTTTGGGGTTCTTGACGTCTGTATATTCCAGAAGATTTAGGAAAGAAAGCCCCAGTGGGAGCCTGTGAGTTAAGCTGTCTCTTCCCAGAGAAAATTTACCAATCTTCGCAATCAGGAAATTGGGCTAACGTGAAGTCACAATTACTGTTTTGCTGGCAACGTGGGACCATGCTATGTCTTGTTTATGGTGTGTAAGTAGTATTTTCAACATCATAGGTTTTGACAACTTCCATTTAGTCAAAACTGCATTATTAGGGCCTTGTAAACTATAAGGGATTTGAAATGAAAGCACTTGTCATTCCAATGGGAGTGTCAGTACTGTTTGTGTGGTAAACGCCCTCCTTCACTATCTGAATTTAACATTCTGAGTTAAGTACTGTGCTTTGTTCTAAAGCAGTGTGATAATAGAACATTCACATTATACTGGCTTAGAATTGGTAAAACCTGGAGAGTCAGGGCTTGAACTTATCTTTGTAAAGGAAATTTTTTTTCTGTTTATATTTTCTTTCTTTTATAGTGTAGATGCACTGTCTGGGGTTGCAGCCCACACTAGAGCTTGTAACCACGAGGTGACCAGCAAGGAGATGAAGGCCAACAGTGGTGGAGGAGAAGGTGGGAAGAGCCTGGTTCCTGGTATCTCAGAACAGCTAAGCTAATGCTAGAAATGTGTCCCTTGGGGCATCTTGTTATTTGAGAAAAATTAATTCCATTTGTTTAAGTCATTCTCAGGCATTTTGTCACTTGTAGTCAAATCCACTTTTAAGTGATGCGTTAAATATTAAGAGTTGTGTGTTTGTGAATATGAATATACACATATATACATATATATACATATATACATAAATATATATGTATAGCATATATATATGTATTAGTACTTATTCTTCACTTACTATGAATGATAAAGTGTATTTCAATAGATAAATGTAGATTTCTTCTCACACCTAGATACCTTTAGAAGCTTTCAGGGAGAAAAATAGGAAAAGAGAAGATGAAAAAAGAGAGAAAAGACAGAAGAGGAGAGATTGGAGGAAAGGAAGGTAGGAGGGGTTATCTTGAAAGAAAAATAAGGGGTAAATTTAAAAAATGAAAATACAATAATGAAATTGAAAATATAATATAATTTGTGTGACTAATCAGGATACAATTTTATGAGGATGAGAAAATATAGACACACAGACACATGACTGAAAGGAAATATACCAAATATCTTCACTCTATATACCTCTGGGTAATGAAATGAGAGGTAAATTTTTTTACATTAAACTACTGTGTTTTTGGCAATAAATGTATATTATGTATATATCCAGTCTCTGAGTGCCTTAATTTATTCAAAAATATTTTTAAATGCCTATGCTAATGTTGTTTTGCAAAGATGTGGACACTTGATGAATCTCAGAGGAATGCAGGCCCATCTGCTGACCAATGCATGCGGGTTTCCACGGGCGGGCCTGCCCACTCTGTGGAGGCAGGCCCTCTTTTGAGAGTTCTCAGGCAAATCATATTTTTCTCCAACTTGTCAACGTTAATTGTGCATGTAAAAGGAAAGGGGTCCTTGCGGTGAGCCTGATGGGGCCTCAGAAGGGGCCTCAAAAACTCAGATGATACCAGCACGAAAGATGGAGCCATGTGGCACGCGCTCCTCAGACTCTTTGAACAACCTCTAGGTTCCGTGAAACCAGAATGGAACAGGCTTGGTGACTAATGTGGAGCACACTCTTAAAAGAAAAACAAAACAAAACTGAATTGTGCATTTATTTGTTGGTAAAAAACAGTTTTTATTCTTACACCACTTATAACTCTAAAAAGGGTGTGATGAACTGTGTTTGAAAAGGCATTAATACAGTCAACTTTGTTATTCTTTTACTAGAAAGAATATGATTTCCCCTAATTTCTTCCTTCCCATACATGGCCACTCCTTCACCTGTAGAGAAGTGTACTCTGAAAACTCTTTCAATGGATATATACATAATATACATTTATTGCCAAAAACACAGTAGTTTAATGTAAAAAAATTTATCTCTGATTTCATTACCCAGAGGTATATAGAGTGAAGACATTTGGTATATTTCCTTTCAATCATGTGTCTGTGTGTCTATATTTTCTCATCCTCATAAAATTGTATCCTTCTGTACATGTGGATTTGTATCAGAGCTTATTTTTTCTAACTTTGCGTCATGATCATGCTCTTAGAGAAGTGTATTTCCATAGGTTCAGGGGAAACAAAGTAATGAAGAGCTCATCACACTCCAGTAAAAAACAGAAGGGTAAGGCAGGCAGATAGAGGGATGGATGTTCAATGTAGAAACCACAAGTATTGAGTGATGCTGGGAATCAACAAGGTTAGAAGTCACTAGCCTAAACCAGGGCTGGCAAACTGATGGCTTGTCAGGCACATCTGGCCTGCACATGTGTTTAGTTTAGTTCATACAGTGTTGGTTTTTTTTTAATTGAGTTAGTGGCCAACATTTACAAATTGATCCATTTCACCTACAAAATCTGATATTATATTTTGGAAAAGCCAAAATAACTGGCAAATCAAGGGCCACATTCCTACATGGCAAATATTGGCTGAAGTTAATAGTGGTTATTTAATGAGATGGAGCACATGTTTGTTAGTTTACTTATTGCCTTATGGTCAACTTCTCTCGTATAGGCTATCTTATTTGCAAAACTAGGGACCAGTTTATATTTAATTTCTTCAAAATTATTTATTAATTATCTTTATTATTTTTGTGAGAGCATAACCTCTCACTGAGCCCAACTAGAGAGGGCAGAGCAGGAATCAGTCTTACTTCTCTGTGGTCATTGCATCTTGTTCATATACATTAGAGATTCTCAATAAATATATGAAAATTGGCCAAGTTCTTTGATGGACAGGAAATTTTAGTCTAAAATATTTTAGCAAAAGATACGGTACATTGAAAATATATTTTAAAATAGGATATTTCAAATGAGCAACATAAGAGCAGTAACAAATTACAGCTTCCATCAAGTTTCCATATGCATAATTGAACTAACGAGAGGCCTCATTGAAAATGACTTTCATTTAAACAAAACTGTAGTGTTCTGTATTTAACCTGCCAGAAGAACAGGTCTTCTTTTCATGCTAAGGGTATATGGGTTGTGGGGATAAATAGTAAGGCAGAAGGGCTATTAAAAACCGTAATTCGTAAGCAATATAGCACTGGTGACCTTTGTATCAAATGTTACATCTAGTCCTTCTGAGATAAAGATCATATTTCCAAGTAAATCAAGGTATTCATCAGAATGAACTATAGAGTTTCTGTACTGCTTTATGACATCCAAACAAAGGAGGAATACAGGATATAAAACCAAAGAATGCCCTCTGGAGCCTTAGAAATTAAACATAACCTCCTAGGAGTAATGGTTTTAAAACTCACATATGGATAATGATTTGGAATAGTTGAAAAGTTTCTCATGTCTTACAGCCCTCTTGATTCCTTCTAAAGTTTCATGCTCTCATTGTGGAGGAAGAGTGAACTGAGGGGAAAAGGGATTTTCTTTATATTTAAATCATCCATTTTAAATGCATACAATATGTTTGCCATTTCCCATTTCATGAAATCTATTTTTTTTTTTTTTTTTTTTTGCAGCTGCTTTATTCTTGTAAGGAGAAAAATAAAGGGGCTTTCTTTGGGACCACTGACCTTGACTTATTGGTTATCTAGGTCTCTGCTGAGTAACATTTGTTTTTTACTCTTACCAGATGCAAACAGTAGAATTTATTGGGAGCAGAAAGATAAGGGCTGAGAGGACAGGAGACAAGAGAAGATGGTAGAGCAATATTTAGGTGGCAGAATTAGGCTGGAGGTTATGTCTTCTTACGACAAGATGGGACTCAGGAAGGAGCTTTTTCTGTTCCATTTGTGTGCTGATAAGAAGGGTCTGGATCTAAAGTCCAGGCCTTCAGGAGTTGATTTCCCCAAAGCATTTTGCCAGGTTAACGGCTTTCACTAAATCAATAACCTTAGCAGTTTTATATTTCTCAAGTGCACAGTATGGTGATGAGACAAAACACAAACTACCCAGCATAACAGTCAGTATGTTTGACAACATACATACAATTATTTATTAAAACTGTAATGGAGTAAGTATTAACTTTAAATTATATGTAGCTATATATTAGAAGAAAATACCATCATAAGCAAGATTTTAAGAAATATGCTATGTGGGCATAGATTAATACCTTTATCTATGCTACCTCAGAGTTAATTATAAAATAAAGAGCTCGGGAAGTCCTCAAGGGATAATTTGATGGGGAGAACAATAAGAGTCTGAACTAAAACTTTATGACATGTATGAATGTTTATACTCTTTTTAATATTATTCTGATACATTATTCCATTCCATTCCATTCCATTCCATTCCATTCCATTCCATTCCATTCCATTCCATTCCATTCCATTCCATTCTTTGATTTCTAAAACACTGATTAAAATTAGTTTCATAATCCACCAATAGTTTTTTTTTAACCAACAATATAGTATAAAATATGCTGTTCTTGAGACATAATGCTGGAGACCTCTTTGGAAAGAGATCAGGAAAGGCCTTAAAAGGCAGTCTAAGGACATTTTTAAAAAGCAATCTAAGTTATTAGGCAATTGTTAGGCAATAATTTAGGAGTCAGGATAGGCTTTTGAGTCAATGTAGCATTATTACTGCTGACTGCTAAAAAGAGGGAACTGGCCACAACTGTGTAAGAGGGTTTGGAGAGTTTGTTAGCTGCTATGGTAATAGTCTAAATACAAAATCTCCATCAGGGTAAATATAGAGAGTAGAAAAAAGTGTCACAGTAGAATTAATACAAAACATTTGAATGGAAAGAGGAAGAGAGGAGTCAGAATTTGAATTTGGGGTAATTAGAATTTTGGGGTAGCTATAGGCTTGTGTTCTCCCAAAATTCGTATGTTAAGATCCAGACGTCAGAATGTGACTGTGTTTGGAGGGAGGATTTTTACACAGGTGACAGCCTTGTGAAGGGGGACAAGGGGGCAGCCATCTGCAAGCCACGGAGAGGTGTCCGAGGAAACCAGCCCTGCCGGCACCTCGACCTTAGACTTCCAGCCTCCAGAACTGTGACAAAAAGAGTTTCTGTTGTTAATTAATCTAAAAATAAATGGCCAAAGAGAGAAGCAACAAACATTTATCGGAGATAGAAAAGATAGACTAGCTATTTGGGAAGCACTGATTCAGGCAGAAGCCCCAATAGTGTTTGGATTAGGAGACAAAGACAAAGGGCACCTATGGGAAGGGGAACAATTACATCAATAGAAGGAAGGCATTTCTGTTGGTGCAGATAAGCTAACCTCGGTGATGCTAATTCTAAACAATGTTTTTAATTTTCAGCCAGGTAGTCCTCAGTCCCACAGTCATGAACTATCGGCTTTCTTGTTATTCTTGCAAACAGTTCTGTGGGACACGGTGTTGCTTTAGACCCAGTCCAAAGGTTGATTTGACCTATTTTAACATTCCAAAGGTTTGAGACATAAGATGTGCAAGGCAGTTCCTCTGGGATGGCAGCTCCATTTAAAGTGACTCTGTTCATATTAGTTTTTACATGGGTAAGTCACTCAGCTTGTGATGTTTCGTTATGGCAACCTTAGTAAATGAAGACAGATATTAGAAATAGAGACACCAGGAAGAGAGAGAAACTTGGGATTTGGGCCAGGGTAGAAAAGATAAATGTTTTTCTGACATGATCTTGTTATAAAAAATAAATAAATACCCACATAATATATATTTGAGGCTTAAAAATTATAATTCAACTTTATAATAGTCTTTCCTCAAAAATATTGATTTGATCCAAAAATTAATGTTATAATCTAATTCAGTGATTTTCAACTGGCGTGCCCCATGAATTTCTAAAACATGCAATACCTGACTATTTAGTCAGGGGCACTGTCCTATTTTCCTTAGATTGTCAAATAAAAAAAGTGACAACAGCTAACACAACAATAGCCATCCAGTGTGAATGAATAAAAAATAATCCTATTTTTGTCAGATTGGCAAAAAATATATTTGTTTGGTGTGTCACAGAATTTTAGTAATTAGTTTATATGTGCAATGAGATGAAGAAGGTTGAAAATCATTGATATAATTTAATGGAATATTTTGCAGTTTTCTTAGTTACTATCAAATTCTTAGACAAGGGCAGACTGCTCATATAGTATCACATGCATACGGACCTAAGCGAGAAAATGAGATACCTGTTTAGAGCCTGCAAAAGACATACAACCCTCTTTGTAGGCAATTCCATGACCAATTTTAATTTTAGCCCAGTTTTCCTCTCTTACCTAAGCTCCTTAGCTATGGAAAACAAATTCTCACTGAAATTTGTTTAACCATCTTTCCAAAATTTTGCTAAAATTAAATTGTATTTTATGGCAATTATAAGCCTGTTTATATATTTTATTCTGCTTGGAATGCCTTTTTAAAAAACATAAATATAACCTTTATTTTCTTTTCCCAGGAAAAAATATAGCATAATATATAATACTTCTGCTCCTTGTTTTTTGTTTTTCTCTCCTTAATAACAAGTCTTAGCTTTTCAGATGGGAAAATAGAGCTCTTCCTAAATTTTTACTTACAACTGAATAATATTCCACTGTATAAAGTCCCATAATTTAATGAGTTCTATTTGGTGTATGTTTAGCTTGTTCTCATTAATTTTTTACTATAACAAACAGTGTTGCCGTAAATAGTTGTGAATATATGTCATGGCGATGGGCAAAACTGAACCGTCATGATCTTCACCTCTAATGTTATGCCTGTGTATGTTACGACGCATGGCAAAAGGGACTTTGCAGGTGGAGTTATGGTTATGGACCTTAAAAGAGGGGGATTTTACTAACAAAACCAAAAAAAGGAGATTATCCCAGGTTATCCATGAGGGCCAAATGTAATCACATAGGTCCTGAAAATCAGAAATGGAGGCAGAAGTTTCAGTCAGAGTGATGGAACAGTGAAAGAAGAGGCAGAAGAGATTCGAAGCATGAGACCCACCGTGTGGCTCTTATGCATATATACATAACCCATGGACACAGACGATAGTGTGGTGAAGGCCTGGGGTGGGGAGTGGGTGGGGGGTGAAGGGGTTAATGGGGAAAAAAGGGGACATCTGTAATATTTTCAACAATAAAGATAAATACTACTACTAAAAAAAAGCTAGAGAAAGGGAGCCAGGAACCAGGGAATGCAGGCAGCCTCTAGAAGCTATTAAGCTTAGCTGACAGTCATCAACAAAACAAAAACAAACAAAACAGCTCTCATTCCAATAACCACAAGAAACTGAATTTTGTTGACCACTTAACCATTGGAATGAGCAGAAAATGGATTCTTCCCTGAAGTCTCGAGGATGGAGCATAGCTCAGCCAACACCTTGATTTCAGCCTTCTGAGGTTCTCAGCCAAAAACGAGCCTAACTCACTGGACTTCTGATCTGCAGAACTGTGCTATAATAAATGTGTATGTTTTAAGTTTGTGGCAATTTGTTTTAGCAGTGACAGAAAAACAATACAATGATTTCATGTCTACCTAATTTCTGAAGTGGAAATATTGGGCCAAAGAGTACATACAATGATAATTTTGATAAATTTCCCCCCCAAGAAAGGTTAGATTAGAGCAGGTCACCCTCCCATCAGCAAGGAGAGTCCAGATTTTCCTATTGTTATCAAACATTTTTTGGATCTTTGTTAGATAATAGAAAGTGGTGTTTCAGTTTTGTTTTTATTTATATTTATCTTATTATAAGTAAAGTTTTGCATCTTTCATATTTTTAAGAGCCCCGTTTTTTTCCATATCTATGAATTTTCAATATCTGGTAGTGTCATTGGCCGCATTGTCCTTCCTTTGTTGTTTTTGTTCATAACCTCTAGAATTACCTGACTAATTTTACAAATCCAGCTAGTTTGCTGGGTTAATGAATAAATCTATAGATTTTTTTGTTTGTCACAACTAGGGGTGAGGAGTGCTGCCGGCCTCTAGTGTATAGAGGCCAGGGATGCTCTTAAACATTCTACAATGCAGAGGACAGCCCCCCACAACAAATAATTTTCTGACCCAGAACATTAACAGTGCTAATGGTGAGAACCCTGGCCCAAGACCTGCATCTGGGAAGCAATCATCAAAAGACTCATCCTTACTGACCATTGCATGTAACATGCTGTTTAATGATTTTGATAGCAGGAGGTGTATCTAGTTACAAAACAATATACTGAAGCTATATGGTCTGGTCATTATTGTGAATGATTGAATAGATGGGTTTTCCTTGAAACTGTAAAAACTAGAACTTTTATTGTGTCAGACACTATGACCTCATAGTCATGATTTTTCTTCACTAACAGGAGTCCCTCAATTTAGAGGAGAGTAATAATATGCCTCCCTTGAAGCTAAAGATGCCCATGTGAAACAGATCTAGCAAATGAGATATAAATGGAACTTCCTGGTGGTGCTTCTGTGAAATCTATTTAAAAAGCAGACAGATTAAGTTGGCACATGCCTTCTGCCTTTTATCTCTCTATTTTCCTGCCTGGGACATTGATGTAATGCTCTGGATGAGGCACTCATCTTGTGACTATGAGGTGACAAGCATGTGTTAAACACATCTGAGTGGCATGAAGATTCCTGAATACATTCAGACCTGCCATACCAGTCTAGCTCTGAACTCCCCTCAAATGAGAAAAGCAAACACCCTGATTTAAGGCACCATTTTTTTTTTTTAGGGTAGTGAAATTTCTTACTATGCAGTTATTTTCATAATGAAAATATATATTGTCAATAAGGTCACTTAATTATTATTTTGAAGAAATTACAAAGTGTTAAAAATATAACACGTAGTAATAAAAAATTATCATCTTAGCTGATGACACTATTTTTTGTAGGAAAGGAATTGTCTTTGTAAGAAAATAGAATAAACTGCTCAAGGCTTTAAAGTATGATTTTTCAGGACATGGGTTAGCAAAAGACAAAGATTTAAAAAATATTGCTAAATTGCCCTGCATAAGAAATTAACTTGGAATTATGGAAAATGACGAGTGTGTAAAGGAGACATGAGCTGAGGTTACAGTGGTAAATAAGGATGGACAAATGACTGAAATATTTAAAGACCAGGAATACGTAATATTTAATTTTAAGACATTTGCATCACTCTGATGTAGAACCCTCTCTGACACCAAAATCTCCAGTAGTGTCTACTGTATTCTTTGTAAGTGCATTTTTAATTTGCTTTTTATTATAATTTTAGTGAAATTCAAGAAAAAAGGGGCCAAATTTCTTATCTGGGTTAGCAAGAAGAGAATGTGAACAGTCACTGGATGGGAGCTGACAATAATACAACAGAAAAAATATATTTATTATATATTTATCTATACTTTTCTTCTATTGCTTCTGTTTCTCTTCAGACACCTGATTAATACAAATTTGGAATTCATCACCAGAGTAGGAATTTGAAAGTTAAATCCCTTTCTGTGATTATTTCAACAACGTACATGTAATGATAAAACTGTCGATGAGAGGAAGACAGTCAGTGCCCAGGCAGAGGTAAGCAGCTGTGGGAACTTTGACTTCAGGCCTGAGCTGAAGGTTGTGTACAACACAGAACACAAGGCCGACGCAAAACATATGAAAAGTAAATGTTATGAATCAGTGTTGAAGTTTATCCAAGGCATTCATTTCTTTAAATGTTGCTCCAAAAATAAACAAAAATTTAAAAACATTGTTTCAGAAGATATATTTAAACAAAAATTTAGAAAACATTATTTCAGAAGATATAAGTCTGCCATAAAGAAAAGTTACAATTCTGAACATTCATACTTAAATGAGGAGCAGCCAGCCATCACCACGTGGAACCTTACAGAAAACAAATGTATGACTGAAAGTTTTCTATGGCTGTAGTGAAATCATAATACTTGTCACAGTACCTAAATTTAAGTAAATATACCTAGTGTGGGACCTTTTATGTGCTGAAATTTTAAAAATTATGAAATGACAGTGAATATCATCACTGATATAAACAAAGCACAGTTAAATATATAAATCTATTTTACAAAATTAGGTAGTATATTCACAAACCAAGAATAAGTAGTTTTTAAAATATATCTACAAATTTAAACAGGATATAATATTTCATAAAAACCAAATTAAACTCACTAAAATCTTCTGTATTCCTACAATGAGTTCTATTCAAGTCTATGCACATAGTTTAAGTTAGTTTTACAAAGCAAATGGAAATATGGAAAGGAAATTTTATGGAGTGCATTTACATTGAGTAAAAACAAAATCAAACAAGGAAATGTACACACACAAATCCCAAGAAGAAAGCTTAATTAAATGTAAGAGTTAAAGGCATAAACAGAATACACTTAAACATTCTCATTTAAAAAAATAAATTTAAATGAGCAGGTAGGCTTGTTTTCTAATATTAGGAATGGTTAGTCCTTGGGGAACATACAGGTAATTATAGATTTTATTTTAGGATACTTAATGTGTTTAATTTAAGAGAAACAAGTTGAGAAGTTAGATATTTTCATCTTTGGCTATTTAATTTTTTTACATAAAATTTAGCACCTGTGTTGTTTAGTTCAATGGGCACATTAGGCAAGGGAACAAGTTACTACAGACTTCTATGAAATCACTATTTCCATAAATTTTGGAGTCTACCTTATCCAGCAAATGGACTTTTAGATTTTAAGGATGTCTAGATTGTTTTAATGTGATTGACACTTGACTCTGCAGGAAATTCAAATATGAATATTGTTACCCCAGCTTTTTTTTCATTGCCATTTGCATGGAAAGTTTTTTTCCATCCCTCCACTCTCATCCTGTGTGAGTCTTTTGTTCTGAGGTGGGTCTTTTGTAGACAGCATATATTTGGGTCATGTTTTCTTATCCATTCAGCCACCCTATATCTTTTTATTGGGACATTTAATCCATTTACATTTAGGATTATTATTGAAAGACAGTTATCTACTGCCATTTTATTTCTTTATGCCTATGTTTCTCATTCTATTTCTACTTCTAATTATAGTGGTCCCTTTAACATTCCCTGTAATGCTGGTTTGGTAGTGATAAAGTCCTTTAGCCTGTTTTTTGTCTGGGATGCTCTTTATTTCACCATCTATCTTGATTGACAATCTTGCTGGATAGAGTAGTTTCCCTTTCAGATCCTTGTTTTGCATTACCTTGAATATTTCATACCATTTCCTTTTGGCCTGTAGAGTTTCTGATGAGAAGTCAGCTGACAGCCTTATGGGGCTCCTTTGTAGGTAACAGATTGCTTTTCTCTAACTTCCTATAAGATTCTCTCTTTGTCTTGAATTACTGGCATTTTAATGATGATGTGTCTGGGCATGGGCCACTTTGGATTCTTCTTGCTTGGGAATTTCTGTGCCTCCTGAACTTGTGTGACTTTTTCCTTGACCAGGTTAGGAAAGTTTTCTGCCATTATTTCATCAAACAGGTTCTCTAACCTCTGCTTACTTTCGACCTCCTCTGGCACTCCTATAATAAGAGTATTTTTATGTTTCATGTTGCCCCACAGCTCCCTTAGACTGTCCTCCTGTTTTTTAATTGTTTTTTTGTTTTGGGGGTCTCTGATTGAGTGATTTTTTCTACCCTGTCTTCTAATTCACTGATCAGATCCTCAGTTTCCTCTAATCTGCTGTTTATTCCTTCCAATGTCGTCTTTATCTCTGCTACGTCATTCTTCATTTCTGACTGGTCATTTTTCATAGTTTCCATATCTTTTTTCACGTTGTTGAGCATTCTTACAATCAGTATTCTGAACTCTGTATCTGATAAATTGCTTATCTCCGGTTCATTTAGCTCTTTTTATGGAGACTTTTCTTGTTCTTTCATTTGGGGCTTGTTTTTTGGTCTCCCCATTTTGGTTACTTTTTGGGGTTTGTTTCTAAGTATTAGGTAGATCCACTAGGAGTCTTTTTGGAGGGTGTCTGGTACAGGCCAATGTCAGACACAGTTTGTGACTGGCCCTGGGTACCCAGTTTGGACCTATCAACAACCCTAGGTTTGAGGTCTCCACTGCTGGGGCTGGGTGTATTTGGACAGGACCAAGAAGCACATCAAAGTCTGCTTTTCTAAGGCCCGGGTCCCGAAGCAGATCAGGCAAAGACTCAAAGCACCCTGAGGTCTGCCTCTGCCTGCAGACTGATTAATCTGATTCTCTTAATGAGCCTCAGGCTGTAGAAGCTCCACAGGATGGGGCTGCTGGTTGTTACGTCTCTTAACAAGCCTCAGGCTGTAGAAACTCCTCTGGGCAGGGCAAGAGCCTTTCCAGCAGGGTGGGGCAATTGCTTCCCCCCTCAGGTAAAAGCCGAAAATTGGCCACCCTAGAAAGCTGTCCTCCACAGTGTGGGGGAATAACTCGGCACAGGAATCCAGACAGGAGTCCCCTGACCTCACTCTCCAGAGCCTACAACCCAGACTCTCTCCACACAGCTCCAGTCCACTCCATTGCCCCTCTGCTGGAGCCCAAGGTGAGTGACTGTACATGAAACTTTGTGCGTTGGCTCTGTAAGGGGCCTGTATTTCCAACCATCTCTCTCTGGCAGACAAACCCCACTGCTTTTCACAGCCAGTTGTTATGTGGGCACTTTTCTCAGTTCTGGTGCTCTGGGCTGGGCAGCCCAGCCTGGGGTTTAGGCCCCAGAGTCCTCAGTGGGACCCCCACAGCTGAGATCCCCCTCTGGACCCTCAGCTGCTGCCTGTGGGAGCCCCGCCAGCCCTCTTATGTCTGCACTTCCTACCCGTCTCTTGTGGGCTCTGCTTTTTCTCCTTGGTTATGAGGGTGCTCTCCAGCTCATCTACAGTTGATTTTCAGAACGGTTTTTCTATGTTTTAGTTGTAAATCCAGATTGGTCCCAGGAGAGTGTCGGTTGGTGTAGCTTCCACTCCGTCTGCCACCATCTTGGATCCTCAACATGTGTATCTTTGACTCTTCAAGTTTTTCACTCATATTTTTGTTTTTCAGTCTTCTCCTGCACATAAACATGGCAGAATGTCTTTGCTCTCACCTCTATTATTCTATAGATTTTGCTACTGCTAATATTCAAACTTTCCTACCCCACTTTAGGTCTGTTTCTTGAGCTTTGAAATCTTCCTGGACCATCCCATTGTCAAGTCTAAAGGCTGCCTGAGCCAGGGTGCATTCTGGCTTTTATAGCTATTTACACATCCCATATTGAATTTGTGGTCACAGCCCCATGATAGATACTGGTTAATTCCTACTGTTATCCCTCAGTTGCTGACAATTCCTTCCTTAACCATTCTCTGATTGCTTCCAATCTGTTATTATCAAGCTTGAGTCCTTTGATGTCTTGGAATTTGGGTCCTGTCCATTCATGTGTAGTTCAAACATGGCATTAGGTGATTAACATGACTATTGCAACCTAAAGCAATAATACTGTCTTGGAAAATCCTCACTTTAAACCTGGGATACAATGGGTATTCTTTATGAATTTTTCATACACACAGAAACCAAGGCTATTTCTGGGGAAATGTATTGAATCAAAAGCACTAGGCAAGCAGTAACTCAGCCCAGAGAGATGTTTTTTTTTTCTTTCTTTCTTCTTTTTTTTCAAATGTCTAAGTTTAAAGAGATTTTCCACCTTTCAAGTTCTTTTTGAGTTACTTCAACCATCCATCTATGTTTCCATCAATCAATCCATGTATCTAATATTTTCTAAGTGTCAGTCATGGTCCTAGATATTTTGGAGGAGATAATTTTCAATAATATAGATATTCTCATTACCTTCAGAGAGCTTGGAGTATGATTAGCAGTATGGATAAGTAATCAGGATATTTAATATTGTGTGTGTGTGTATTATAGGTTTGAAAGCAGAAGTAAAAGGCTTTGTGGAGATATATGGGATATAAAGGAAGTTGTTTTATTCTAAAATTAACCTAAAGGAGTTCATTCTTATATAAATGATATTCTCACTTCAACACACACATAATGCCTATGGTTCTCCTTCACTTTCTCAGTGAAGTTACCTATAGAGCACTCAATACAATCATTATGTTCATTACCTTGAGTCAAAAATAATGTTCCTTTATGTTCTTTAAGCAAACCCCTTCCACCCCCAACCCCTCCAAAAAACCTCAGAGACACAGACAACGGCATGGTGATTACCAGAGGGAAAGGGGAATGGGGCAGGTAGGAGAGGGTAAAGGGGAAATAAATGGTGATGGAAGGAGACTTGATTTGGGGCGGTGAGCACACAATACAATATGCGTTATAGAGTTGTGTACCTGAAACCTTTATAATTTTATTAATCAATGTCACCCCCCCAAAATTCAATAAAATAAAAATAAATAAATAAACAACATACAAAACTCCTCCAATGTCCCCTCATCGACCCATGCACACATTTTTCTTCTTTGCGTTATGCTTCTACTTTTCTCTTAGTTCCTGTGTTGCATGATACGGTGTATTGGCCACATGTGCTTACTGAGCATTCAAATGTGATTAGTGCCAACAAGATGAAATTATAATATTGTGGGTATATTAGGTTAAATAAATTGTATTATTAATGGATTTGCCTTTTTCTTTTACTTTTTAAAATGTAGCTACTTGGAAATTTAAAATTGCATATGTTGCTCACATATTTCTGTTGGATAGTGTTGGAAATTATTAAAGGGTATGTGAGATTAATTTATTTGTTATTGGAAATAAGCTGATTACGATTTTTAAGTTGCTTAGCATGCATCTACTGATCTTTGTAGATACACAGACAAAAGCACAAATAGCTTGCTATTCAAACGTTAATGTTTCCAACAGACTTTTCCAATGGTTGGAAGAGTTGGTAAAACATTGGTTGAGTCCAATAGTTATGAAAGAATATGACCCTGGTGAGTCAAATGACATGTCTAGAAAATGAAGAGGAGTTGTCCTTGGCTCCCTCGTTATGTGGTTTTATCTCCTTTAGCGTATTGCATACTGGCAGAGTCCAGTCCTAAATCCTCACCAGGTTTGGATTCCTAGGCCACATTGAAATCAGTGCTGTTTCTCTGCTACCTTTTCAATAGCGGAGGCAGCTTCTGTTTTACTCTGTGAACATTCTCATTATCTGTACTGCTAACACTTGAATCATGCTAAGTTATTTCTGCAGCCTGGAGGTCTGTGCCTTTCACATTCTGTAGACCATCACACAATTTCCCTAAATTGTTTTTTTCTCAGCAGATTTCTCTTGGGTAAATTTATGCTTCATTTATATTTCCACATGAATGAAACAATCTAACTCATTCATCATTTTGATTGCTATCCTCTGGAACATTTCCTATATTTAAACTATTGTGGATTAGAGAAACCTCAGTACTTTTTTTTCCCTTGAAAATAAATGCAATTTCCATTTCATGAACAGGTTGTGTTCAAAAAGGGTAGAAATCATGTTACAACTGGTTTCAGTCCCAAGGCCAGCTCACCAGTCAAATTGTATACCAAAAGTAGAGTGCTGTGTCAATAATGCTAGGAAACGAACACTGCACACTAAACTGTTTTAATGAAACACCGCACATTTTCAATTTGGCATGGCAACCGTGCATCTTCTTTCACTGTTTTGGAATAGCAGAAGTCTCCCCAACATGCAAGAGGAGGGACAATCTTCCTAGACTAATGGTTGTGGGTATCGCCAGGGTCAGTTTAGGGATTTAGCAGCTGAAGTGTTGGTCATAAAACTCTATTTTTGATGCTGGATCCTTTCCTTAATTTCCTTTTTTTGGATCTCCTACTTTTTTTTTTTTTTAAATTTCACAGCACGATCCATAGCTTAGAAGCAAAGTTTTTGTTCATCATGGTGTAATATAGAAAAAAAAAAGTGTTATTTTTCTTTGTTTTCCATTTCTAAAACAAAAATCCTCTCTCATTATTTATATTCCATTTGCAGAAATAAAGCAATGACCATCTTTCCTATGTGACATCACAGTTGTCCTTTCACTTAGTGAATTTTAAAGGTGCATATGAATGAATGATGGAAGGTAATCTCTGTACAAAAGGGGCCCGAAAGAACATCGATCCACATTTCAATGAAAAGTCAGTCCTAGGCCACGGTGGAGCTTTACCAAAGGCACTAGCTCTGGAAGGAGAAGCTCTTGTTATGGGAGCCAGTATAAAAGCTGATGAGCTCAGTGCCAGTGGGAATGACAAGGTCTAGGAGGGGAACGGGGTAGAGGTGGGGCACCTACTGAGATCCTAGCATCTCCTCTTTCTTTAGAATTTTTTCTTCTGGCCTTTAATAGGGGAAAGGCTGAGAAGTAGAGAGAAGAAGGTTTGAAGGGCAAAGTCTTAACTAGCTTGAAGCCAAGGAGAAAAGGGGAGATGCAAGAATTTTCAAAATATTTTCTCCATTGTGAATGTATATTTACACTATCTCAGATTTGTTGTTGTTTTATAATATTCTTTGTATCATCACCTTCCCTCCCCTTTCAAAAGATACCTTACACATGCCATGGTTTATGTTCAGCTAACTCTGTGCTTATGGAATTCAACTTGACCTGCATTGAAATAATACCTATTGAGTGGCTGTTATATAGTAGGTGCGAATTCAGACTCTACAAGTAGACCAAGATGTTTAAACTTGGGTCTTTGGAGTTTGTGAGCTTGTGATCCATATTTGAAAGAATGTTCCTTTGAACCTTCACTTCAGGTGGAAAGAAACAGTGAGCTGAGGTTGCTTGTGATACATGTGAATAAGTGAAGTTAAACAGGTTTATTTTCTTCAGAATTTCACTGATTTCTTAGTATGATACACATATTGTATCTCTCTAAAAGGGAGGTGCAGTGTTCATCATTCAATGATATTATTAGCCAAAGAATTCTTTTTAAAACACTACTTCCAAGAACTAGGACTTTTTGAAATATACGTGAAATTCTAAAATATATTTCACTTTAATATCATTTATCTACATGTTTTAAGGCTAGGCTTCTTTGAAAACACAAATTTAAGAGCTCAAGGAAAAATATCTCTATTTTTTGGTATTTGTTATGCTGAAATTTTATCAGCATTACTCTTTGAAATTAACTTAAGAATTTATTTGGAAAGAGGAATTCTATAACAAAACAAAATATGATAACCACCGATCTAGGCCAAGAGCCTCACTTTTGTAAGCTAGAAAACTCAGGTCCAGACATTCCTTGCAGTGATTTATGATAGCTATTATAACAAGCTAAGGATCAGAGGCCCAGTTCAGGGTTCTTTTGTACTTTCCAAACTACAGTGAATAAGTCCAGTAAAGCTCAGATGTAATAAAAATGGGCTTTCATAGGATCCCACCCACTCAGTCACAACAGAATTTAGTTCTTCCTGAACTGTTACTCAAAAGTATTTGCTGATTTATTTAATGCGTATCATTCTTTTTCATGTTAAATTATGGCGTTTCACCAAAATTTTACTCTTATGCAAATTATACTTCCATGGAATAATAAATATTCATACTGTGATATTTTATTAAATTCTGAAATATTTCCCCCTTTTTTTCAATTAAAGTGATTGTACTAATGTATGTTAAGTAACATTTTTGCTACATATTCCAGTTGTTCTCTATTTCTTATGGTTCCATTTTCTCATTATTGGCTTAAAATTCTCACCTGCCCGTCATCATGATGAAGGAGCATGATTATGGGCTTTGGAGTAGATCACAACTGTGCTTGAATTCCAGCTCCACCATTTGCTAGGTGTGTGACCTTGGGCAGATCGCAAAGCTTCTGTGAGCCTAACTTTCCTCAACAAATATGATGTGATATATTTTTTGGGGTTACCAGAAAGTTCACAGACCATTCTGTTCAGACCTTAGGCAAAGTCTTAGACCATAGGTCCATTCTTTTTGCTTCCTGTCCCTAGCTAGTCTGTCTGTCTCTCTCCCTCCCCCTTCCCCTCTCCCCTTTCTCTCTGGGTTGCCTTTGGGGATGTCTTTCCCCAACCTGAAAACCTGCATTGACTTACACAAAGGTTCTCCAACCATCAATCTATTTTATGACTGAAAGAATAAGGCCTTTTTTGCTTTAAAGCCAATCACTTCATAAAAGTAGATAAAAAATCACAAATAAAACAGGCTATGGGAACATTACAAGGTTAAAGAAATGTTATTTTTTAAAAATAGTTTTGTGCTTTTTCTAGACACCTCAACTCACTTCCTTTCCTGCTCTCTTGAAACCCATATTAGACTTCTGTTCTCAGCTTTCCTTTCTAAAGGTATTCATCAGATTGTATTCCTTCTCTCCTTAACTCTGGCCCAGGAATGAAATGGACATTATGACCAATCATATTAGAAGAAATCAGATAAATCATTGGTTGCTACTTGCTTGTAATGAGGGATTGACATTCTTGAGAATCTTTGTACAGTTTATCTCCCACCTCAACAGACCACTCTGAAGCATCCTCACTTTTCAAAGTGAAGCATCCTCACTTTGAACAAGACATCACATGGTCAATATAGCACTTTACCAGGATACCATTGGGAAACATTAGTTTTCCCTTTCTCCTTAAAAGAGTTATTCCAAGGAAGGAAGGAGAACAGAGGGTGTCACCAATTCTATGAACAAATTTACTATATCATAATCGAACTCAGCTTTCTTATCTCTTTCCAGAGCTTCTGACTGCTCCGACTTAGGTTTTGGCTACTGATACTCTCGGTAAGCACAGTGCCAGCACCTTCCCCTTATTCGCACTTTTTATTCATTTTATTTTCTTCTTGATTTTTTTTTCTGCTTGAGCTTGTCATTTGGCCATGCCTTTAACTCTCTTGTCTATCTTGTCTATATAGTCTTCCAAGATGCCACTTTGCCTAAAATATCAATTTTGTAGTCTGCCAGTCCACAATCATTGTGTGTATATATATATATATGAGTTCTCCATGACTTTCTACCCTCATCTTCTCTTTGAAATCTCTCTTGGGTTTTATAAGCCAGAAACAACTGTATCCCATCAACCCATGTGAACATCAGGGGTTGCTTTATCAATGCTCCACCACAGAATCTTCCATAGTTGGCCCAGGATGCTATATGCCAAGCAGGTAGAGTGACAGAGCCCTGACAAGAGTAGTTACACCCACATCTTTCATTAAGAAAAAACTAAACAGCTTGGCTATATTCAAACTCTGCTACATATAAATGAGAAAGCTTGCAGTTGGACACTTGTCTGTGTTTTACTTCCAGGGAGTGTCCAGACAGCCAACATTTTGCTCATTTATGAAGACATTCTGCCTTTAAAAAATTTTAGATAGGAAAATTTTGCTGCAGCTATTACAAAAGTTAAAATTGAAGCCCAAAATACTCAAGCTAATATTCATGCAAGTATATCCTTTGCTGTACAGTTCAGAATTTGGAATAATTACATCACTCATGAAAGATAATTTAGTATGTCCCAAATGGCACTGTTTAAATTTCCATTTGTTATTGTGTTAAATCAGCTAAATGACATAGCTAAAATTGAGCAAGTAAATGAAATTAAGGATAGGGTGATTATAACATTGTAAAACATTTTGGCACTTTAAATCCTAAATTTCTATGCTTGCCTAGCAGCAGAGGTCACTGGCATTAAACATTTTCTTCTGTCCCCGTTGGGTTACTGCTGTCAAAATTATGTTATCTTTAAAAGTCACATGTAGCTGAGAAAACCAACAAATAACCTGCAGCTCTTTCCACAGTTATTACATGTTGAAATGGAGATCAGTTCTTTGTTTCAAATTTTCTAGTATGAGGAGAGGAAAAAAAAAATCTCTTGTTCAAAGTAAGAAAATCACTGAGGATCTTTCATAACTTTAGTCTAACTAGATATTCATTTTGCTGTCTTTGGGGAAGCTCAGAGAGAAAGTAACAAATGTTAAGGACCAATTTTTTTTAAAGCTCACCCAATGATATTTTTTAAATTGATTTTTAGAGAGAGTAAGGGAGAGATAGGTAGCTAGATGATAGATAATAGATAGATAGATGATAGATAGGTAGATAGATGATAGATAGATGATGATAGATAGATGATAGATAGATAGATAGATAGATAGATAGATAGATAGATAGATAGATAGATGATAGATAGATAGATGATAGATAGATGATAGATAGATGATAGATAGATAGATAGATAGATAGATAGATAGATAGATAGATAGATAGATAGATGATAGATGGATGATAGATGGATGATAGGAACATCAATGTGAGAGAGAAACATTAACTGCTTGCCTCCCATACATGCCTGACTGGGAATCAAACCAGCAACCTTTGATGTATGTGACGATGCTCCACCCAACTGAACCACCTGACCAGGGCTGTTAAGGACCAATTCATATAGACTCTGGTCTCTCAGTGGGAGGATGGCACTTTGTATTAGGAACAGAAGTCTGGTTATCATTTTATGTATCCTTAGAAACAAAAAATGTGGAATAGGACTACTGAAAGAAAGTTGACCTTTTATAATTTGGATAGTAACCAAGAATATAAAAGAAAGTATATCTATGAAGTATCTGGGATTTTTCCAAGTTCAAAAGTGCCCTAAGGACTAGTGGTGAAGAGAGCAATAAAGGATTCCCTGGAGTGTACAGCATTCTGGAATTTCTGTTCCTCGTGATGCTCATTTATCTATATTTCACCACCTATTATTCCTCAGTGCTTCCATTATCATCAGAAATTTGTCCTATAGATAAAGGCATTAGAATTCTAGATAAAAAATTAAGCTCTCCTAGGTCAAGTCTTGTATTTTTTCACAATTTTCCTTTGAGAATAAAACTAAGGTATTTTAACTGAGCATGATAACTAATCTTTATGATATAGATATGAAAGACTATAATTAAATTTTACAGACCTATTTTACTAACCTCTATTGCTTGCAATGTGTTGTTAATGTAATGATTTATAGAAAATTTTTTCTTGGAGTCATGGATATCCCAAATTTACTACACATTTTGAAAAATATTTCTTCCTTTTATTAAGTCTTTTATTAACTCTACTTCTTTCAAGTATCAGAGTGACATTTAAGTCAAATATTTTAAGACTTGGCTTTTACTCATATTCTTCAAGTATTTTTTATTTTATTTTAGTTGCATTTTCCAAACATATTCACATTTTCAGGTAAAGATATCTAGATTTTTTATCCTTAAATAGATATATAATTACAATTTGTTCATTGTGAATTCCTTTCTGTGGATACACCTAGCTTGTTTTTTTAAATTTTTCCCTGAGGTATAGAGCTGCTAAAGTCAAGGACTTACATTGATACACAAGCAAAATGACTTTAAAAAGTACCTTTTCTTATTAGGTTACTATCTCCTAGGACCAGTCTATATGATTCACATACAATGATTTTTTTTTCATAAATAGGTTATCTTCTATTCTTCCAAGTGGAAGCTCATCTACCACTTTTCTGCCCTATTATTGAGCTTAGTGAGAATTTTTGCAACTTTCATTTCTTTATTTTGTATAAGAAAAGCTTAATGTTAACTTCATCATCTAAAATCAAATATTCCTTAAGACCTTATCATCACCGATATCTGGGGAAGAAAATCTATCACGATTCATCTCTTTTTCTTAAGATTATTTATGAGACAGAAACAAATGCAATTTTACATTTATACAAAACTTGTGGTAGAAAATGTAAAATTGTGACACCAATAGGAAATCTCCCGCGAACCTCTCTTTAGCCCATGAATGTTCAAGTTAAGATGTACCTCTCCGAAAATGCTTAATCATGGGAACTTTCTCATCACAAAGACTGGCCAAATGAGTTTGTTCACGGATCACTTCCTGGTGGTGCTATCCAAACTAAACCTGCAAGCCTTTTGAAGTTTACTTTTTTATTAAGTGGTCGTTTTGTAGTTCTGGCAGTTGGTGTGCAAATTCCCAATCTACATGTGAATACTTGATAGTTAATGACTATATATCCTGCAAGAACAGACATAAAGTATGATTCCATTTAAACCTGTCAACTGAGACCATAATTAGTATAATTCTACATTGTTTTAGTTGCATTACATCATTTGGTTTTAAAGCAAACAAATATTTCATCAGAAGAAAAATGTGTAAATGTTGAGTCAGCAGAGCTTAAAGCAATTTCCTGTGCCTTATCATCAGGGAAATCTTGCAGAGACAAGCGTTTTAGACACTCATGAAGTAGAGCTAAAATCACAACGGCAAATGTCACATCGTTTCATGCAATTGTTATAAACATTGCAGCAAAAAAAGAGCGATCGTGGTAAGATGTATGTATTTCGATGAATGTCTTTAGCGTGCTGTACACACATTTGGAGCATGCACCATGTAGCATCAAAGAGGAAGTGAGAAACTACAGGAATTTGACTTTCTGTATTACTTTGCAGTGCTTTTCATTAAAAAAAAAAAAAAAAAAAAAAAAAGGCAAGGTGTTCCTAGGGAATCTCTGCCTCTTTTGGATGGTATTGGTGTCCTCAAGCACATCCTGACTATCCCTTGGTAGAGAAGTATGTCTTTAAAGCTAGGGGTGAACTTCTGCAGCCAGATGATCATATTTTTTTCTGTGAATACTGATTTTGGAGTGGGTGCGAGGAGGGCTGCTTTACCCTCTGGGAATGGCTGTGTTCTTTCCGATTCTCCCACACTCTGGGCATTTGTCCTTAGGCAACTTCAGATGGATCCGTGCTGGGCTTTTGAGGGTTGAGCTTTAGCTCAGAAGAGGAGGTTGAAAGGATCTTTTTTATCTCCAAATGAAAATGCAAGGCGATTTTTTTTTTTGAGGAACAGAATGTAATTAGCCAGAGTGGAATTGGGCCAACTAAGAAGCATTAACAGGCTAGACATGTCCCCAGTTCTCCGAGCATTTCAAAATGGGTTCACTCTTGACTGTCGTGAAGAAAAGGTGAAGCGTCTACAAAAGTCTAAAATGGGTGAATGGGAGACAGGAAAAGAGAGCAACAGTTTAATTTTCTCACAAATTAAAGATGACAACTGAAGATCGGTCACTCCCACCTCAATCTAAAAATTCAGTGACTGATTTTTCTAAGCAGGCACTAGAAGGTCCCTGCTGGGAACGGGACAGATAATATATGTAGCTGGCACTCTCACCCAAGAGGAACTATTGTTTCATTTGGGGAATGGAGGCCAACTCCCTTTAAGACTTAAAGAAAAGCTAATTTAGGACACATCTAAAAACAACTGAAATGAGAAGGGGAAAAAAAAATCTCAAGTTTCTGTGCAGTGGCCAGCTGACCAAATGTAAAACAAAACAACCCCCCGCCCCCAACTAAAACAAAGAAGAAAAAAGAACATTTGTCTTTGTGCTTGTTCTGTGCTCATTTTGGATTGCTTCAGATATTTTTCCAAGTTTAAATTTGAAATTTGATGACTCTCAGAAGCAGAAATGTTCTTTTCTAGGTGTCGTTTTTATCTATTTTGTCAAGCCCTTTAATAAGAAATCAAGGAGAACCATCATTTAAGGGAAAAAAGCGTACAAAAGATGGTTGGCTCCAGGATAAAAGGTTGGAGAAATAGAGTAAGTTTACCTAAAGAGGGGAGATTTCTTTGGTGAGTAGGAAGAAGTCTGAGAACAGTGCCTTTTAAAACATGACATCTGGAAGTCACTAGAATTAACTACTTGGTGGAAAAAACCCCTCTCCAGATGAAAAAAAAAAATCTTCCTACCCAGAAGTTCTATATTTTTACCAAATAAAATTTAACCCTGACAGCTCTTTCATTTTAGGTGAAAGACAATAGAAGTTTTTGAAATAAAGATATGTTTATATGCTTTTTTAACTCAAAGCCAATTTTGATTTTAACATCAAACTCAGATTTTGGCTCAGCATGAGAGCAAATGCCTCAGGGTGTTTGTTTTGGTCTTTAACTGAACCTTTTATATGTGAACTTGAAAGAGGTCTTCACAGTGTCTCTTGCAAGGACATTTCATACATATAGTGTGGACTGATAGAGGGAACACTAAGCTGGAAATAGAAACAACTGGATTTGAATCCCCAGCCTAGTGACTCTACAAATTACTTAACTGCTTGGAAAATGGTTATAATAACATTTAATTTCTTACTTCAGAGACTTGTAGAAAAGCTGAAATGAAATAATAAATGTGAAAGCACAGTAAAATTGATAAAATGTTGTGTGAAGTAAAGTAATATTTTCCTTGGGGTGTGTTCTTTTCTCAATCACCTATTGTGAATTTCTCTTCAAACTTTTCTATCTAATCTCTGAGTTGTACTTATTTGACTGAAAGTTTATTTAAAAAGAGTTAAATAGGTAGTTGTTTTACATGGTTGAGTTTTTTCTTTATTTTTAAAAAATTAAATTCATTGGGGTGACATTGGTTAATAAGATCAAATAGGTTTCAAGTGTACATTTCTATGATATGTGATCTGTGTATTGCATTGTGTGCCCACCACCCAAAGTCAAATGTCTTCCGTCACCATATATTTGGCCCCCTTTTCCCTTTACCACCCCCATCTCCCTTCCTTCTGGTAACTACCACACTGTTGTCTGTGTTTATGAGTTTGTTTTATATCCCATATATGAGTGAAATCATATAATTCTTAGCTTTTTCTGACTGACTTATTTTGCTTAGCATGATATTCTCAAGGTCCATCCATGTCACAAATGGCAGCATTTCACCCTTTCTCATGGCTGAGTAGTAGTCCACCGTGTCCATGTTCCACATCTTCTTCATCCAGTCCTGTATCAAGGACACTTTGATTGTCTCCATGTCTTGACCACCGTGAATAATGCTCCAATGAACATCGGGGGTGCATAAATATTTGCGAATACATGTTTTTTAATTTTTTGAGTAGATACTCAGAAGACGGATTGCTGGGTCGTATGGTAACTCTATTTTTAAATTTTTGAGGAACAAACATACTGTTTTCCATAGTGGCTGTACCATTTTACATTCCCACCAGCAGCAAACAAGGATTCCCTTTTCTCCATTTCTCCAACACTTGTTACAGGTGTAAGGTGCTATCTCATTGTGGTTTTGATTTGGAATTCCCTAATAGCTAGTGAAGCTGAACATCTTTGCATATATCTGTTGGCTATTTGTATGTTTTCTTGGGAGAAGTGTCTGTTCAGGTCCTCTGCCCATTTTTCAATTGGATTGTTTGGTGTTGAGTTGTATGAGTTCTTTTTATATTTTGGATATTAACACCTTGTTGGAGCCATTGTTTGCAAATATCATCTCCTCTTTGGTTGGCTGCCTTTTTGTTTCGTTGTCGGTTTTTGTTTTGTTTTGCTGTGCAGAAGCTTTTTACTTTGATATAGTCCCATTCATTAATTTTTGTCCTTACTGCTATGAGAATATAAACATTTACGCCTAAGTATGGGGAGATTGCAAAGAGGGTAAATATTAGACAGAAACACATATGCGAAGTGGTGGCAGCCTCAGTAAAAAGTGGGCAATGGCATGGGGCTGTGGAATCAGAACTAAAGGGTATTTTAGAATTATCTAGTAATACCCAGGCATGATAAATGAATCTCTTAAATAACATGTTGACTGAGAGATATTTGTATTGATTTTTACTTTATACTTGAGACAAAGCTATTGTCTCTCAAACAGCATTTCTCAAACTTTAATGTGCCTATAAGTCACCTGGAGACCTTTTCAGAATGCATATTCTGATCAAAGCTCTGAGGTGGTGGCTGGGCTGGTGAAAGGATTTAGTGATTGGGACAAGCTCTTAGTCAATGCCTAAGCTGCTGCTGCTCAGTCCACAACCTGAGTAGGTAGGCTGAATATCACTGAAATCACGTTTCACTTACAAGTGACACTCCAGGAATGATATCTATGTCGGAGAAATTGTGACTATGAAAATATTATTCAAAAAATCTCCCATTTTTATATAGCTTTACTGAGGTGAAATTGATGTACAATGAAGTAGCATTTTAAAGTGTAAAACTTGATGAGTTTTGACATAAGTATACAACATGAAATCATTACAAGAGTCAAGATAAGGAACATTTCTGTCACTCTCAAAAGTTCTTCATGCCCCTTTGTAATTTTTCCCTTTCCCATCCCATGTACCTACTAATTTGCTCTTTGTCATTTTAGATTATTTTCACTTTTCTAGAATTGTATATTTAAAAAATCATACAAAATGATATGTATTCTTTTATTATCTAGCTTCTTTTATTTTGTTCCCTTAGTATAAATATTATGAGATTCATTCATTTGTCCATTTTTGAAAATTGGTGGGTTTTTTTGGTCTCTAAGTTGCATGTACTCTCTTTATTGTTGAATAGTATTCCACTGAATGTATGTACCACAATGTATTTATCCATGCTGCTGCTGATAGACATTTGTATCATTTTTGGTTTTAGACTATTAATATAAAACTGTTATGAGCATGTGCAAACATATCTTTGTATGGACATATATTTCTCTAGTAGAATGACTGAGTTGTATAGTGGGTGTATGTTTAGCCTTTTAAGAAATTATCAAATTATCAAAAGTGATTTTACCATTTTACAATTCCACCAGCAATGCTTGAGATTTTCATTTGTTTCCTCCTTCCTTGTTTAGTTGGAATGAACAGTCTTTAATTTTAGTCATTCTAGTGGTTATATTGTGGTTTAAGTGTGCATTTCTCTAATTAATGATATTGAATAGTTTTTCATGTTTACTGGACATTCATATATCTTCATTTGTGAGGTGTCTGTTCAAATCTTTTGCTCATTTTTTAAACGGTGAGTTGTCTTCTTATTATGCCACACAAGTTCTTTATATGTTTTAGAATCAGGGATTGGCAAACATTTTCTTTAAAGGGCCAGAGAGAGGAGAGGGAATGTGTTAAGCTTTGTGGGCAAACGATTTCTGTTGCAACTATTCAACTCTGGCTTTGTATCTTGAAAACAACCACAGATAAGATACAAATGGATAAATATGACTGTGTATCAATGTCATTTTATTTACAAAATTAGGTAGCAAGGGAAACTTAGCTCTTTTGCCCCCCCCCCCCCCTTTCTGCTGATCCTAGTTCTGGAAGGAAATTATTTGTCAGATAATGTTTTACAAGTATATTTTCCCTGTGTGTGGCTTGTCCTTCCATTTTTTTAAATAATGTCTTACACAGTACAAAGGTTTTAAATTTTAATAAAGACTAATCTTTTATTGATTTTTTTTTTAATAGTTCATGATTTTTGTGTTCTATTTAAGAATCTGTGCTTAACTCAAGATTTACTCCTAATTTTTTTGCCAAACTAAGGATGATGTGTTTATTTTCCTTACCCCAAATGGATCTTCAGATCCTTTGAGCACTGTTTGTTGAAAAGTTGTTCTTCCTCTGTGGAATTGCTTGGGCATCTTTATCAAAATCAGTTGACCATAGATGCAAGGGGCTTTCTGAGGACTTCCTTTACAATACCTAGCTTTACCCTATTCCCGCACTAACTTAATTATTAGAGATTGAAAATAAGTCTCCAAATCAGTAGTATAAGTCTTTCAATTTTGATTTGCTTTTTAAAATGTTAGCTATTAAAGACTTTTGCATTTTCATAGAAATTTTTATATTATGAGCCTACTGGGGCTTTCACTGGGATTCACTGAACCTATGGCAAGAGTTTGTGGACTATAGCTCATGTATCAAATCCAGCCCACAGTCTATTTTTGTATTGCCCTCAAGCTAAGAATGGTTTGTTTGTTTTTTACATTTTAAAAAGGTTGTACCAAACAAAAGAAATCCAAAGAAACCCAGAGAATGTGCAACAAAAATCATATGTGAGCTGCAAAACCCAAAGTATTTACTATTTGGCTCTTCATAGAAAAAGTTGCCAACCTCTGATCAGTAGGTAAATCTGGGAAGGATTTGTATGTTAATGTCAGATGTACTGGTTTCTGAGCAATCTGTATCTCTTCGCTTATTTAAGTCTTCTTTAATTCTGTAAACAATATTTTTTAGATTTTTATTATACAACTAGTCTACATCTTTATTAAATTTGTTCCTCAGAATTCAATATTCTTGAGGCTCTTATAAATGGTATTGATTTTTACATTTCTTTTTTTCTATATATTTTATTTTTTCAATATTGAGACTGAGTCATGTGATTTTGTTAAACTTACACCTTAATTATAGTCATTTTAAAAAAGACTCTGTAGGATTTTCTACCTAATTCCATTTGTCTTCTGTAAATACACAGTATTTGTTCTTTTTCTATCATTATAGATTTTAGTTTTCTTTCTTTATTGAGCTGACTAGTGTCTACAGTATAATGTTGCAAAAAAGTGCTAAGAGTGGACATTTTTGCCTTGTTTCCAGCCTTATAGGAAAAGCATTCAGTCTTTCATCTTTAAGCATGATGTTAGCTGTTGATTTTTGACAGACTGTGTTTTCATTTTTATTTAGTTCATATGTTTTTATAATTTCTTTTGTGACTTCTTTCATCCATCAATTACTTACACGTGTGCTGTTTTGTTTAAGAATATTTATGAAATTTCCATATATGTTTCTGTTGTTGATTTCTAATTTAATTATTGTCAGAAAATATACTTTTCATGTTTCGAACCCTTTCATTGAGACTTGTTTTATGGACCAAAATATTTTCTATTCTGGTAAGTATTCCAACAAATGCATATTTTGTTTTATTTTTTTATCTTTACAAATTTGAATATTTTGATCTTAAAATTTTATAAAACAATTTGCATGTCTCTTCTTATTATGCCCACTTTCATCAAGTATTCTGGACATATGAAGCTTTTTTTTTTTTTTTTTTAAATATATCTTTATTGATTTCAGAGAGAGGAAGGGAGAGGGAGAGGAAGATATAGAAACATCAATGATGAGAGAGTCATCATTGATTGTCTGCCTCCTACATGCTCCCGACTGAGGATTGAGCCCGCAACCCTGCGTGTGCCCTGACTGGGAATCGAATCGGAATCTCTTGGATCCTAGGTCAATGCTCAACCACTGAGCCATGCCCGGCCAGGCTGAAGCATATTTTTAGTGACTCTTTTAACATTCATGCCTACTAGTTCTTTTGTGTGTATCATTATTACACCTATTTGTACCGACTGATATTCCTCTGCTTCTGTGCGTGCCTGGTGTTTTCTTGATTGGACATTACATTGTGAATTTTACATGTGGTATGCTAGAGTAATTGTATTTCTTTTTAATATTTTTTTTGGTTTTATTCTGGGAAGCAGTATATTACTTGGAAGCAAGTTGAACCTTTCTAGGTGTGGCTTAAAGCAATATCCTTCTAAAGACTCCCCCCGATGCCCCATGTGTTAGGAAGCTTTCCCCTCTGTACATACTGATTGTGCTCATGCTCAGGGCGAAGGCTCGAGGCGCACCCTCTGCAGGTCTTTGGGATTCTCTGTTGCGTAGCTGTCTCTCTGCTCTGCAAATTTGAGGTGTCTTGGCCTCTCTGAAGTCTGTAGTTGACTTTCAACTCAGGAATACCTATAGGCTTTCTCTGGGTTCCCTTTCCCTGTACTATATTCTGGAGACTTTCTAGGCAGCAGAATGGAGCAATCTTAGGGCTGATCTTATTCATTCCCTTCTCTCAGAGGCTGTAGTATGTATTGTCCAATGTCTAAAAACTATTGATTTTAATATTTTGTTGGTTTTTTAGTTGTTTAAGGCAAGTTGTCTTAGCCCGGTTACATCATCATTCCTGGCAGCAGAAGTAAAAACGGATAATTTTTAAAATGCTATTCTTACCCTTGACGTAATGAGAAGTCTGCTTCAGAGAGTTCAGATGTAGAAAGTATCAAATGACTGATCATTTTTAATGCTTCAACTCATTTAAAGTCTTTTTTTCTATTTTACTCATTTTAGACGACAATAACCCAAGTTAAATCCAACTCTCCACGTACTTTGTGTCTACACCTACACCTGCGCAGTTGAATGTCACTAGAGAAAAACACAAGTAGGACAACTGTTCCCTCTTAAAATCCATCATCACTGACATCTATCTGTTAAGGTAGGAGACTAATGTCAAGGTTGTTAAAGAAAATACAACAGTTAACATAGAGCACTTTGAAGAGTCTCACATGGTTTTTATCTTCTTAACTAGACAAAGTAAACTAATATTAGTTACAAAGTGAATCTAATGTAGAGTTTCTTTCAAACCTATGCATCTGCAAAGGAGCCTTCGAGTAGGAGGTGTTTCCCTATTTGTGGAAACTGGTTCAGGCACATGGAGCTGTGAAACAGCTCATTTTGGCACATAGGATCCTGAGGACATCAGAGCAAGTAGAAGGAGAGGTAGGAACTGAAAGCTGGCAGGCAGCTTTGGATCTGTTGCCTACACTGGCAGATATTTGCTAGAAATGTGAGATCAAAGCCTGAAAATGGCTCTGGGCAAAGTCCCATGGAACTGTTAGCTAATGGAAAAAAAATAGAAAATGGACTATGTTTAAAAAAGGGTTTTATTTAATTCTGTTGGTTTTTATTAATGCTAAGATTTTACCAAGAACGGTAGATAGCATTTTATGTTAATATATTAATTATATTTTATTTCAAACGGAATTGAGTAACCATTAACTGACACAAAATAGATGTGCACAGACATATTCTTTTCTAATTTAACTTTATTGTTGACAGTATTACAGATATATTCCTCCCGTTTTCTCCTCTTTTGATGTCATGCTCTTTTTTTCTCTAATTCTGACACTGATAGCGTGGACAAGCAGCAATGCTGAGAAATACAGTCCACGGAAATGGATGAACTTTTGACATCTATTTAAAATGAAACAAAACAAATACTTTAGTGAGGGTAAAAATAAACTCTAGATTCAGACTAAAACAACATAAATGGTGACTTTAAAGTGTTTGCATTTTTAAAAAGTTTTTTTGTTTTTTTTTAGGTTATAGTGTGTCATGCAAGCCTAATATAACTAAATACCACTGTACACTGAAGTTATATTCAGAGCAGAGAATAGAAAATAGTTTATTGTAAATTCAAGGAACAGTGTTAATGTCATAGGAAATGTACTTACTGAAAACTGGACATTTTAGCACCATTTTCTATTCCAGTTTCTGTTATTATATTAGATAAAATCTGATCATTGGCACCTCAACTTAGGCAATATTGTAAAGTTCTCTTGAAGCAAGTGTTCATTAGAGAATTCAAGGAATTTTCACAGGTCAAATAACATTAAGGTGGGACCAGCGTAGAGCTGCGGTAGGAGGTCTCTTTTGCCCACTAAGGAAGATATGAGCTATGATGTGCTACTCCTCACCATCTAAGGAATATAAATTTATTGTGATATGATCTCATCTGTCACTGTAATGTCTGGCAGTTAATGCTGTTAAAACACAACTGACCAATAACATAACTTTTACTAAATAAATGTATTGCAGCTGCAAAAGTTTAGTGATGACTTGCCCATGGCCAGTTACTGAGTCAGCACAGGGCCAGGAATGGAAATGGAAAATTCAATAACTTATATATCTTCAATATTTTTGCAGCAGACAAAAAAACAGTCCATGAGATGAATGACACACAGCATGCTGAGTCTTCGTTCCTCCCACTAGATTGCATTAGCTTACCTTCATTGGTTTTTGCCCCAAGTTAATTTTACTTATTAGGTCTATGAAAAACATGGCCATGTCCTTGGGGCCTCTGGACATGCACACCAAAACAAATCAATTATGTGAAATGCCACAGAATAAATACTATCAGAATAAGCTCCTTGGGAGAAGAAAGGTGTCATATAATTCAAAGCAATTTATAAATATCTACTTTCAGACACAGTGTGAGACCTGATCCAACTTTTTTGAAGGGCATTTAAACAGAGCTGCCGATATTATGATTACATTTTCTCATGTTTCATGCCTAGAGTAATGTGAAGGCAGCAGAGTTCAAGTATTTTCTCTAATATTGGTAGAGCAGTGTAAAAATAATGTGATTAGTTATAAAGGGACATATATAGAAAATTACTTTGACTCAGCTCTAGCTTTTAAAGTAGAGATTTATTCTCACTGGGATAGTGGAATCTTTGTTGAGATTTCAATGCTGTTCTTTGTGTGTTGAAAAATATGTATAAAATAAGATTCCAAAGTAAATGCATTTTGGATGTGTTTCAGATATGATCAAAGTTTGTATAATTGCTACCAAATATGATGAGGAATGTCAGAGAAAAGAATTTTGAAAGTCAGCATAATAGCAATTGCAAAGAAGACTTCTAGGAATAATGCATATTAAATAAGTGTAGAGTAAAAATACTGATTAAAACAAGTTTATGTAAGTATTAAGGATACTATAATTATGTAGTTCCTGAATTAAAGAACCCATCTATACAAACATAAGGAGAAAAAAAATAATTTAAATTCTAAGTGCCCCAGAAAGTAAAATAGTTTAGCATCAAGATGACTTATAAACTAGTCATTACAATTAGAAACTGACATTGATATTGAATATCCAACTTTCAATGTTACCATTGTGCTATGTGCTAGACACATCAAGATCACACTTTTCCACCCTAAAGGAAATCAGCACTCACAACCCAGGGAGAGAACTAGAAAAGAGAATAATTAAAATAAAATGAAATAAATGTCTTTTTTCTGAGAGAAGTATGTAGAGGATTCTATGTGGTTTCAGAAGAAGTTATAAAATCTCGGCTACTTTAGAAATGGGAGGCTTTAAAGTGGCTTTATCTGGAGTGTATCGGAAAAAACATGCAGCAAATAAATTTTAAAATGTTCCCAGGCTGGCATATTAAAAATAAACCATATTCTTAACTTTGTTATTGTTGTTGTTGTTGTTATTAATACCATCTAAATGAAATGAGGACAGAGGCATTCCACTGAGGCTAAATCACATGGCTAAAGTATGACAAACGGGCGATACCATGGCACAGCTGAGAAATTTGAAGGGTTATGTATGAAGAGAGAGAGGCGAAGGGTGAGGGTTCAGAGAAACATCAACTCAGATTCTGAAGGCCAAGCTTAGATTTTAGCTGTGACGACACCTAGTTTCATATTTGGTCTCTTATATGAATTATTCTGCATTTTCTCATCAATATGTTCTTTCTAAAACACAAATTTAAATTTTTATGTCTTCTCAAGGTTTAGATTCTATTATTCTCAATTGATTCCACTTCCATACTCACTGTCATTGACTTCTCATTGCTTGTAGCAAGACTGTCATGTACACACCATCTCACCTTGCTCATTAAAAAAAAAAAATCTTTATTGATTTCAGAGAGAAGAAGGGAGAGAGAGAGAAACATCAATGATAAGAGAGTCATTGATCAGCGGCCTCCTGCAGGCCCCTGACTGGGGAGCGAGCCCGCAACCCGGGCATGTGCCCTGACCGGGAATCGAACCTCGATCTCCTGGATCCTAGGTTGATGCTCAACCACTGAGCCACGCCCAGCTGGGCACCTTGCTCTTTTATCAAAACTCTCTTTCTTATAAAGGCTGACTGTGGTCTCAGAATCCTTGCCAATGTAGTTTATCAGAGTTGGCATTAGAGATGAAATCTATTTACAATTTCTCCGGTCAATTGGATAAAGTCTTAATTTTTAACCTGGTAACAAAATTCACAGTCCCTCCTAATCTGACTTTACCTTTAAGTATGACATTCACAACAGATTTTTCAGAAATGACTTATCAGTTTGAGGACGTTCCTTTCCATCCCTCATATGGGTAGTTTTTGTCAGAAATGGATATTGTAATTTATTAAATGCTTTTTCTGCTCCTATTGAGATGATTATATCGTTTTATGTTTTATGTTTGTTAGTATGGTGAATTACATGGATTGATTTAAAAAATATATAAAACCAATCTTGTATTCCTGGGACAAACACAGCTTAGTCATGATGTATTATCATTTTCATATATCATTGGGTTTGATTTGGTAAAATTTTGTTTAGGATATTTGTATCATATTTTTGAAAGATAAATTCTGTTACTTATTTTTAAAAATCTTGTGATGTCTTTTTCTAGTTTTGATATCTGCATAATCTTGGTCTTACAGGATGAGCTCAGAAATAATTCCACACTATTCAATCTTTTAGAAGTTTGTGAGAATTGGTGTTATTGTCTCTTTAATTGTGAGATAGAATTTGCCAGTGAAGACATCTGGAACTGGGTTTCTTTGGGAGAAGGGTGTTAACTAAAATATCACTTTATTTAATATACAGGGCTATCCAGGTTATCTATTTCTTCTTGGGAAAATTTTGCCAGTTTGTGTCTTTTAAGGAACTTGTCTATTTCATCTAAGTTCTTGGGTTTATGGGCATTATGTTTTAAAAATAATATTTATTAGTTTTCTAAATGTATGTGGAATATACATTTAATGTCACATCTCCCATTCTTTGTTTTGCCATATTAAATAAAATTTTAAAGGGAATAAAATAATTGTAAGAATTTGTATTTTTTCCACTGAAAGAGATGTTAAAACTGAGAGAGGCTTCAGAATTGTGAAGGAAAAGAAAAGAGTCAGACCTGGGAGAATGTCTCTAAGCAAGTCTCAAGCCCAGACACGTGCTTCTTCTATATTTCTGATATGTTTTGGTAAAACAAAATTCTAAAGGACTTGCTCTCTTGGTGTAGCCTGATGTAAATTCAAGTTGCCAGAGGCTCTTTTTGAATAGCAGAATGTCAGTACCTGGGTGGGCTGCCACAGATTTCTGCTTATCTAGTGTGGTGCATGATGGAGCATACCAAAGTTTCCTAGTGCCATAGGATAAAAAAAGGGACCCTGAGTGACGTGGCAGACTTGACCTGGCATCATAACTGGTATGATGAAGTTAGAATCAGCATGGTGATGGAAGGGTAGATAATGTACCAGAAAGATCTATGAAAAATGTGCATTGCCCATCCAGTTGTGGCTCAGCGGTTGAGCATCAACCCAGGATCCAGGAGATTGTGGTTCGATTCCTGATCAGGGCACACACCTGGGTTGCCGGCTTAATCCCCAGTTGGGGGTGTGAAGGAGGCAGCTGATCAATGACAACTCTCTCATCATTGATGTTTCAACTCTCTCTCCCTCTCCCTTCCTCTCTCTGAAATCAATAAAGATATTAAAAAAAAAAAGTGCATCTTGATAAAGGTCAATGGAGGACAGTGTTGCTGTGGACCACGCAGTCCTCAATTCTACAATGATAAGCAACCTGCCCGGAACTTAGATAACCCCTGAGTAAAATGGATTGACTGTTTACTCAAAAGAATCTGTGGATAACATAATGGGAATGTGACTGATTACATCTTGAATTTTGAGAATTATTGTCAGAGTTGGTAAAGTTAACTTTTAGGAGGGGAAAGGTTAGATTTTGACATATCTACAATTTAGTGATGTAAAACTCACCTTCTGCCCATCCGGCATGACTCAGTGATTGAGCATCAACCAATGAACCAGGAGGTCACAGTTCGATTCCCGGTCAGGGCACGTGCCTGGATTCCCCAGTGGGGAACCTGCAGGAGGCAGCTGATCGATGCCTCTCTCATCATTGATGTTTCTATCTCTCTCTTTTTTCCTTCCTCTCTCTGAAATCAATAAAAACTTAATTTTAAAAACAAACACCTCACATTTAATAGACACAATCCAAGACAACCAATGGTTATATTTTTGCCCTTGTTTTATTCCATATGACAATGGCATTCGACATAGTTCACCAATTCCCCTTCCTTGAAACCATTCTTCTTTTGTAGAGTTCATAAAATATTTTCTGTAAAGGGCCAGATAATAAATATTTTAGGTTTGCCTTCCATACAGTTTCTGTGGAACTGTTCAAATTTTCTGCTGTATCACAAAAATCATTTTAGCTTAGGGGTTGTACAAAAACAGGTAAGGTGAGAGTTTGGCGGCTGGGGTGGAAAAAGAGTCATAGGCTATAGTTTTGCTTACTCCTGGTTTTAGGAGTCCACATCACACATCTACAATTTTCCTTCTACTTTTTTGTTCATTTTGTTTCAGCCCCTTTGCTGGCTAGTCTTTCTCCAGGACGTTTCACATTGAGATCAGCCCTGTTTTCTCCAGTTACCCATTTCTCTGTAGGTGATCTCACTCATTCCTATAGCCTTTTATTTTATTTTGGTTTACTTTATTTTACACTTTTTGAAATTTTTGTAGAGACATTAAGCACACCCTTAGGTTTATAGCCCCTTATTATTTGTTCAAGGAACTTCTTTTCCTTTTATTATTCAATTTTGTCTTTTCATTGTTTTTTTGTCCCTAATCATCATCAACATTCCCCTCTGCCCTTAAGCATTTTTTCTTTTTATTGTGGTAAAAACACAGAGCACAAAATTTACTGTTTTGCCCATTTTTAAGTGTATAGTTCAGTATCTATCTCCTTTTATGAACTGCCTATTTATACCCCTTGTCTATAATTTCTATTGGGGTTTCTGTCATTTTGTTTGTTTTTCAGAAGCTCTTGATATATTTCAGATATTAACCCATTGTCAGTTACAGATATTGCAAATATTTCCTCAGTCTCTAGAATCTGTATTTAATTTGTGTTATAATGGCTTTTTTTTGAAAGAAAATTTAAATTTCAGTGCAGTCCAGTCAGGCTTTCTTTATCATTTGAGCTAGATGAAGCCTTTATTCAGTCATCAATCACAAAGATGTTCTACAGCGTTTCTTCTGTTGGGCCTATAGATTTACCTTTTACAGGTAGCTCAATGATTCTGAATTTTTCTTTGTGCATAGTATAAGGCATGAGTTCAGTTTTATTTTCTCTTTAGAGTGTATCAGTTCTCCCAAAGTCATCTACTTAACAATGTATTTTATTCACCTTGTTCTGTAGTTTACTTTTACCATATATCAATTTCCTATAAATACATTGTTCTGTTTCTTACATCTGCATTCTATTTCAGTTCTTCACTATTATATTTTAATTATTTTGGATTTAAATTTTATATATGTTAAACTCTGTCTCTACTCTTTGCATTTTTTAAAAAATTTAAGTTTAGCAATCATTTTAAAATTTAAATATATGTCTTCTTATGTTTTAAATTTATTATTATATTTAAAATTTTTAACATTTTTAATTTAAATATAAATTTTATTAAATTTTTCAAATATTTATTAAGTTTTCAAATTCTCTTAAAATTTTTTCCAGATTCTGAATGAAATTTTGTTGAATTTAATTTGTGGTGAATTGACTTATTTACAATGCTTATTAATGTTATTTATAAGCATATATATTTCTTTTTATTTATTGGTCATATTTTATATCATTTACTTTATTTAAAATTATTCTATAATGATCTTATGCATTCTTTGTTAGCTTAATTCTTAGATTCTTCACAAATCTGTTGATGTAGGAATAGGTTGCTGTTTTTTCTTTTACATTTTCTATGTTTATTGGTGACATAAAAAATGCTATTTATTTGCATGAGATGGTGAGTCTATTGAATGCTCTTGTTAGTTCTGCTAGCTTTTCTGGTGATTCTATTGGGTTTTTTAGATAGATGATCTTATCCTCTGGAAAGTGACAGTTTTACAGTTTCCTTTCCAAACTTTAGAACACCTATGCATTTTCTTTCTTTTAGGGCTATCTGAGTAATGGGCCTGCCACTTACTAGTTGTATCAGGGTATAACCAGGAGTATCAGTTGTATTAGGGTATAATCCTTACCAGTTGTATCAGGGTATAATCAGAAACCACAAAGTAATTTGAAGAGATTAACCAAAGAACTTATGTGGATATATGCATAACCCATGGACATAGATAATAGGTTGGTGAAGGCCTGGGGGAGGGGTGAGTGCGGGGTGGAGGAGGTTAATGGGGGGGAGGGGAAGAGGACATCTGTAATACTGTCAACAATAAAGATAAATTAAAAAAAGAAGAAACACTATAAGTAATTATTATCATGGGATTGAAGTAACAAAAGATTGACAAGTGAGGAGCAAAATACTCTAAAGAATAGAGGAACAGCAGATATAGGAAACAACCATTACTCAAGGAAGGAAAACATCTGCAACATTCCTCCTACCCCAGGACTGAGATCCACACTTCAGTGGAGAGGGTATAACCATGGTGCACTGGATGGCAGAGATGGTAACTGAGGCTGCAAGGCCATCCAAAGGGATTCTAGGTGAGTTCAAGGGGAAGCTATCCATAGGGAGGTGCCATGTTGGCAGTGTTTGCTGGGAAGCCACTCTCTAGGACACTGGGGATGCTGCCCTGGAGAGGTGCTATACCATAGAAGTCTCTGTGAATCTGCCTCTAGGGTGTGCATGGTGAGGCCTTTTCTTGGGAAGTGCTGGACTAGCAGCATTTCTTGTACAGCCACCCAAGAGGATGCTTGAATGAGCTGTTCACAGTTGGGGTCATGCTGGTGACTCTTCACTGAAAAGGCCCCAAAGAGGAAGCTGGTAGAAGCTGTCCGTGGGAATTGCTGTGTGCTGCTGCCTGGTGGTGCTGCTGGAGCCACATGCTGCAGAAGCCACACCTGCTGCTGGAGCCTGTCTATGGAAGCACATCTAAGCCAGGAAGAGAAAGCCCTCCCTCCAGTGTGCCACCAGCACCTTCTACTGACAAAGCTTAGTACTGTGCAGGCTGCAAAGGAGAAACCTTCACAGGGTGTTATGGATGGAGTATGCACCCTACAGATTCATATGTTGAAGCTTTAACTTCAAGTCCCTCAGAATGTGACTTTATTTGGAGCTGTGGTCTCTAAAGAGCTTAAATGAAATCATTAGAGTAGGCGTTGACTGGTGTCTTATAAGAAAAAGAGATTAAGACACACATACACACACCCGGAGAAAAGGTCAAGTGAAGACAGAGAGAGAAGATGGCCATCTAGAAAGGCCTCAGATGAAACCAACTCTGGCAACATCTTGATCTCAGACTTCCAGCCTCCAGGATCATGACAAAATAAATTTCTGTGATTTAAGCCACCCAGTCGGTGGTGTTTTGTTATAGCAGCTCTAGCAAACTAATACACAGGGTCTGTTTCTATTACTGAGTGGTGGACAGTGACGAGAGCACTGGGAGCTGAGACATTACAAATTGATAACTGACACATCAAGTTTATAAGCTTGGAGACATAAAAAATTCCCTGAACCCATTCATTTTCTTATCTGTAAAAATGGAATCCTTGCCAGAATTGAAGGCTTGTTTCAAACTCTTAAAAGTTACTTCCATTTTCCCTTTGACCATCAACGATTTTCACAGGGACTCTCTTATTCATAGAAGTAATTTCAGGTAAAGCCCAACCTTTGGAATCAGAAGAACCTGCTCATTTTGACACTTACGGGCTCTGTGTCCTCAGCTAAGTTTTTTAACTCCCTGAATCTCTTTTTTATGTAAAAATGAGCTTTATAATAATATTTACCTCATAGTGATGTTGTAAGGATGAAGTGAGAGAAAAATAATATATGATACTTTGTGCTCGGTACACAATTTGTGCAGGGACTTTGCAGAATATTATTATTTTTGTAACTCCAATATTTAACATAATGACTCCCACATAGTCTGTGAAATATGTGTTTGCTGAGGAACAAACTGAACTGATCTGAACAGATTTTTAATGGGAGAACTTCAGATATAATAGCTGGCTCTGTGTGTGTGTTGTAGTATGTTTACACAGATTAAGTATCTACTTAGTACCTTGCAAATCATAAAAATGTCCTTGATTGCTTGTAGTGAATTAGGTGTGGATGACCATGTGGGAACATGTTACCATCCTAGTGTGATAGGGCTTAATAGATCTCACTGAAAAGCTGGGGGTGGAGGTGGGGGGCAAACAAAAACAACCCCCTGAAGCAAACAGAGAAATGATTTAAAGAGGTCACCCCCAAAGAGTGAAATGTTTGAGAAAATAGTTATTTTAAATCCCTGAGAAATAAACTAGCACCAAAAACAGGAAACCCATCAAGCCTCAGCTTGTTTTCAGAAAGTCCCTAATTAAATCATGACGATGAAATCTGACAGGTAGAAAACAAAATCTGATTTTAATGACTAACAACCTCATAGCTTTTGTTTGGGTGCAACTTTAATATGGGCTCCCCCACTGTTTCATGTTTTAGAGTCTTTCTCCTTAAGATAGCATGGCAGGAATCAATATGTTTATTTAAATCTTACATCTAAAACAAGGTCAAGCAAGGTCTTATGTCTTCAATAAAGTCATTGTTTCAAGTTGAACTTGTGTATTAGTGCTGAGGCATGAACTAACATAAGACTTCAACACCAGAGCAGGAAGAGAACACATAATTTAATGTTGAGATTTCTAACGCTATATGAACAGAACTGATATTTTTTAAATTAAAAAATGTGGCTTCTAATTTTTGCTCTCAAGGTACAGACAGTCACACACTCACAACTACAAGATTTACTGCTTAATATCCTCTTAACCACTGAAAGTAATTCTGTTTATGTTAGGAGAAAGAAGCCAAGTAGAAAGGTCATTATGTTGTGTCTGCAGCTCTCACTCCTAATATGTGAGTCTCATTTATAAGTAGAGGGAAAAATCAATAATCCTTTTAAGTTGCCTTGGATTCCAAGTGGAAAATGCTTTAACCCACTGTGGTGACTTAGAGCCTCTGTGAGATATTATGCAATGTTTCATCAAGGGTCCCAGCTCACTTCAATAGCTTTTAATTGCATTGTTGAGTCTGTCTTGGCTGGTGAAGAAAATGAATGTTGTCACTGCTTCCTGAAAGCTTAACTCATTTATTTATCATTGTTCGTGATCATCTTCTTGAAAGTTAATTTTGCTTTTATATGTTACCTGGAAGACTGAAGTCATTTCAGAAACATAGTTCCTGCAGCCCAAGAATGAAAACCTTTAAGCTTTTCATTTAATTGTGTTCAACTAGTATTTACTAAGTACCAACTGTGTACAAGGTCTTACATTCTAGATGGAGCAACTGACAAGAAATGAGTAAGACAAAGTTCTTGTTTTCAAGAAGCTTCCATTCACCAGGGAGAACGAGTGAAGAATATGAACATCTACAATTTGAAGTTCTATATAAATTGCCATATAAAAAAGGAAAAACAAGCTTTCTTTTAAGTTCAAAAGTTCAGAGCAGCTCCGTCCCACATGGGTGAAGTCAAAAGGGAGACAAAAGCTTTATTGGCCTTGAAGAGCAGATGAAAATTTGAGATGAAGAAGCAGAAAGATTGCCATGTGGGGGCGAAGGAACTGATGAGTAAAAGCGGAGGCAAGATAAATACTAGACTTGTCCCAAGCTGAAGCCCAAACAATAGAAGCTGATGAATTTGTAATATAGGTGGAGTCTAGGTTGTGAAGAGTTTGAAATATGGTGCTTCCTGTAGAAAATGAGTAACATGATCAAGGCCAAAGAGCAAAAGGAAGATTACTCTGGTCAATAGGTTTTGGGAAGATAGAACAGGGCAAATAAAGACACAAAACATATTAGATTAGACATTTGATGCTTTGGAAGTGTGTAGTAAATATATTGTATGTTGATTATTTAAAGATGTAACTAGTGTCATGGAATAAATTCTGAATTTATGCCCCAAAGGCATGGGTTCTAGTGTGATTTATGAAATGTGTGAGTTTGGTATGAATGAATGAATGAATGAATGAATGAATGAATGAATGAATGAATGAATACCACTTATGTGTCAGACACTGTGCTGGATATTGCATATATCATCTTTAATATCCACAGCAATTCTTTAGATAGGAATCAACAACCTCATTCTACAAGTTAGCAATTAAAGCACAGAAAGTGTCAGTAACTTGCCAAATGTCAGAGAACTGATAAGTAAGAGTTGAGATTTGAGCCAAATATTTCTGACCAAAGCCTGTGCTCATCCAACTCTAGGTCTGGATCAATTCCTGCCTTGGCTTAGCTCTATAACTTTTTTCACATGACTCAATATCTTAGTTTCCTTATCAATAAATCAGGGTAATAACTTTAAACTTTCTGGGTTATCAAAATTAAATTAAAATGACTGTATCATAGTTAGTGCTCCCTAAACTTACTTTTTAAAGGGTGATGAAATTAAGATTATAAAGAAAATTTATAAAACTTGTTTAAATAAAACTTTCTTGCCTCCAAAGTAAATGCTACTACTCACCAGTGATTTTAAAAACACATACCAAAACCATAAGTTTTATTTTAGTCATCGTATCCTCTCTATAACCCATCTGTAGTTCAGATTATTTTATTATCCCATATTCTTTATAATTATTCTACCTCATGCAACATGTTACATATGAAGAAATATCTCTATGAAATCCCTCTCTTTATGAAATCTGTAAATATGAACACGTGAATATCCTTAACACATAGTATAAACACACTCAAAGTGCTTCATTAATATAACACATTATAGATAACTTACTTTAATCTCCAGTGGTGAAAGACTAGGTGACACTGAATTTATTTCACTTTCCATTTTTTTTGGTTTCCACATGTTTCACAAATAAGACAGGTGAGGTAGGTAAGAGTGAGTGCTTCCAGGCGGTTCTGATAGAAAATTAGATGCATTCTGTGGAACAATGTTATTAAATGTATACATACCAACAAACATGTATTTTTAAAATGTAGTGTCCATAAAATAGGAAAAAAGGATGATATACAACAAATCTAATTTATATAAATTCAAAATATATATGTGCACCAATAACATGCATTTTGAAAGAACACGTCAACAGAAACCATGTTAAGCCTGTTAGAATGCTGCCCGTGGAAAGAGCGGGGACGGCCCGGGCCGTGGGAACATAACGGGACGGTAAACGGGGCCGCTGTGGGTTCGCGTGGGCCAGTGCGGGCAACGAACCATGGAGAAGAATGGGCTTCTCATGAAGCTTCAAAGAGGAGGGAATCCAAGCTTGAGTCAAAGAAATGATCCTACATCAAAAGGAGGAACGTATTTAGAAAGATAGTATCTGATGACCCAGGGATAAACAAGAAACCAGAGCACAGAGGGTTAAGGTTGTAAAGCTCCTTCTTGGCAGTCTCCACAGGGCCTTGCTTTGTTTTTCAATCCTCTAATCTACTTCCTAAAGCTGATTCTACCCCTTGGAGGCTGGGTTCAGGAAGAGACAAAATTTTAAGTTCTAAAATCCATCACTTATTAGTTGTGAAGACCAGAGCATGGTATTCAATCTTTTTAAATGTGAGCACCTTCATACATAAAATAGCCATTTTACTGTGTTGATGTGAGAAATAGATGAGTAAAATACTGAAGCGTGTAGCACAGGGCTAGGTACATGGTAAGGAGGCTATCTTGAATGCATTGTCTATTCCTGGCATCGCCTGCTATGCATTCATTCAACAAACATTGAATGAGACACTACTTTGGCTTATGCATTGTAGATACAGCAATGGAGAAAACTATGTTTTCAAAATGATTGTAGTCTAGTGGAGAAAACAGAGTTAAACCAAAAATTATAAGTTAGAAATGCAATGAAGAAGAACACAGGAAGAGACTTAAGAGACAATTAGGATGCAAAGTTCCAGAAGAACTCTTTTGTGTGAAGAAAATTGCTAACCTCCAGTTCATCATCATTCCAAAGATTAAAACTGGTGAATGAGTATTTTAGTTGGTTCTCCATTTTAAGGTTTTATTTTCTAATAGATTCATAGTTCCTGAAATGCATTGCTATGTGATAAAACGCCCACATGGCTCCCCAAGTGGACCCATTTCCCATGTTCTTTTATGTTACTTATTTCATTCTACTTTGCTAGAATATTCAGTTGGCTAGGGTGAAGCTAATCTTGTTTTCCATAAACGAAAGAAGACTTCTTTTCAGAGCCTTCAAACCCCTGGGAACTATTTTTCTAAACTCTGACTTAATTCATATCGATTTGGATTTGTGTTCGTGTTGCATGCTTCTTTTGTTAAGAGAATATTATTTTAAACACACTCATATATTATGTATATGTATGAATGTGCTTTTTTTTCCTTAAAAAGAGAAAGTAAGAAAGGTGATATTTGGACAGGACACTATACACCCAATACGTGATAGTGATGTAAAAGATATTTTTCCTTTACAACTTCTACTGAATACTTTCCTGAAACAACACTTAGTGTTTGTTTTTAAAACAAACCCATGGGTTTACTTTGTAAAATCTCATGAATGTTTTTTTATTCATTCCATATCCTTTCCAGGGTTGCTCCATGCCAAAGGAAATATGATTAAGGCAGCTCAGGAAGAGTTTTGGTTGACAATAAGACACAATGGATATTTCTTGTGGGAGATTCAAAAGGGAGAGATTGCGAAAATCTGTGTGGACCCTCTTGGGTGGTGTGGGGGACAAGTTATAACTCTTAAACTCTTGTCAAATGATAACTCATATTTAAAAAAAATACCTCCACCCTATGATTGATAACAATATCTTAAATTTAGCTCCAAAGCTTCTGTAAAAATAAAATAAATAAAACTAAGTCCTAAAATTTTTATAAAGCCCAGTGGTAATACTAAAGCTGGTATTGACAAAACACTTAAATAGATCTATGCCCTGTGTGTTCACTTCCGTGGCTTATAGCTTAATATATAGTTCACTCTGCGAATTTTTCTCTCCTTGCCATACGTATATTGGCAGAGTTTGAAATAAAATATGTTTATGATGAAGACAATAGAATGGATTTCTATTGAAACTTGCCTCCAATGCCCAGATTGCAGAATGCATCAGGACTTAGACCTTGCTTTGATGTCAATGGAGATGTTGTGTGTTTGCAGAGCTACGTGGGCATAAAGTGGACACAGGGAAGAAGAGTGTTGGTTTCAAAAATGGGCATTTTATCTTCAAAAGTTTTAACATGTACAGAAAAGACATAGGATAAAGGTTGTTTCAAAAATATATCCAAAACCATTTAAATCACATAGATTCACATTTCCAAACTTCTCTTTGGAAAGAGGTTCAGTTATGTAAACCAGTCAGTTTTAATAACTGAATGAAAGACAATAAAAATGGCGGTGAATGGAAAAGAGGAAGAAATTAGATTGAAAAGTGTCTTTTGAAGTTTGAAGATATTGTTGTCTCTTGAAACTAGATTTGTAGGTGAAGGCAGATATTATTTGCAAATTTTTTGGCTTTACAAGAAAATAAGTATTAACGATGTTGACTACACCAAGTAAAGACCATTAAGAATAGCTCCCTGTGTGCATGTGCATTTGTTTCAGGCAAACTGTAAAGTTCACACCTTCTCTGGAATGTCCTGATGGCCTGGCCAATGCCTGGCAAGTCTTCAGAGAATGTCGGGTGACATGTTTTACCTTGGTTTTGTATGTGCCCAGATTCAGCTTTGGTCTTTGTGATTGGCAGCAAAGATTTCATCAGCCTTGGGTTTGGCTTTAGTATTTGTGAAATCAAGTAGTGAATGCCTAATACAGTGTCATTTTTTTTCATATTCAATTAATATGTTATTAATAACCATTTGTGAACATAAGTTATCATCATGTTCAATCAACTTGAGGAACACAGATAGGTATATCATTTGAACTTATTTTTGACATCTGAATATGCATTATAGATGAATAAAATATACTAGACATAAATTGGAAGTGGAAAAACCCTTAAGTGTTTTCTGTATTGAAAATTTATTAATCAGTTAAAATGTATGGATATTATTTTAAAGTTAAAATACTACTGTGATAATAAAATTTTATATTCATAGAGTGATCAAGAACTTCAAGTAATTAAAGTAAGGAACTAGTATTTATAACATTAAACTAAAATATTTTTGAATTTTAGTTATTTACCTATAATTAAGATATCAATTAGGATATGAGTCTTTCAAGAAAAAATTTCACTTGTTCATTTCACATCTTGTGAAAATGAATTATGAGCAGAATGTCCAACCAAAATATATTTGATTCTCATTAATTAAACCTCAAAACAGTAGACACTAAACAAATTATTTGTGAAGATAATTTTTTCTAATTCTGAATCTATGGAGGCTAAACATTTAATCAAGCATTTGTCAAAATTATTGCTTTATGTTACTGATCAGATTTTCAGCAATGAAGATAAAAAATTATTGAGATTTGCCTAAGATGTGGATCTCAGCTGCTAAGTTCCACAAGAAAACATGAGAAAAGGTCTTCCAGAATTACATTCTTCTTTGTATAAGATCAATGGTAACGTTATTAAAATTATTACATTTATACCTTATATATGGGACATGGAGAAGTGACTAGGTTTTTTGCTTTAAAGAAAAGTTCAACAGCACAATGAAATAGTGATGAATTCCACACTCTTCCGCACTCATTTCTTAGGGATTACTGAGTTTTAGACAGTTAACAGTACACTGAGTCTGATTGAAAATATATTTCCAGAATAGAAAAGCTTTATAGGAAGTGTCACAAAGTTGTCACTGACAATGTAACAAGAATGGAAATTTTTCATGTTCACACTCATCATTTATACATTCACAGGGTAATTATAGCATACCATAATATAACCAGACAACTGGCCTTAAGCCAAAGACAAGTTGTATGACATACAGGAGATGTTCAAATACTTTATAAAACCTTTTTAAGATGCAGTAAACTTTAGAGTTAATAAAATCATTATTTACTTGTCATAACCTGGGGAAACTGGAAGATATTTTTTAAATCTCCAATTCCTTAAAAAATTTTAATATATAATTCCAAAACATTCTCTTTTTTAGGATAATTTTTGAAGTTTATAACAAACTTAAGAAATTCCATTACGATAAAAATTTGTAATGATAGTCTTATTTTGCTCTTTGAAAATTGTAGTCCTAGACTGAGTTCCCAGTTTGCCACCCTTTGACATCACTCTGATAAGTGCTCTATATTATGTGCATCTCCTCTGCCTCTGTTAACATCGGGGACAGGCATTGGACTGTAGAGTCTATTTCTTGTCAAACAAGCTTCTCATTTGCTTTGCTTGTCAAAGCAGGTTATGTTGGACTTCTTTTTGCTGACTCTGCCTGTTTCTTCTTGTTCTGCATAATACACATGAAATATGTCCCAGACATTTCAACAGTTACAGAATTTGAATCACAAAACAACATGAAAATGTATGTTCATATCCTACTGCTTTGACCTGACCTTGCAAATTGGTTCCCTGCCTCTAAGTATCCATCTTGCTTCCCATAGCCTCCTTTCTTTGCTCATGTAATGCCCTCACCAGCTCTGAAGTTTATTTTTTTAATCCTTACTCGAGGATATTTATTGATTTTAGAGAGGGATGTGAAGAGAGAGAGAGAGAGATTGATATGAGAGAGAAACATGGATTGGAACACTCCCCAACTGGGGATTGAACCTGAAACATTTTTGGTGTACGGGATGATGCTCTGACCAACTGAGCTACCTGGCCAGGGCAGCTCTGAAGTTCTGATTGTCAATGTTCCAACTGTCTTTCAAGGCCTTTCTTAAACTGTGTTTTTTGAGAGGACATTCCAGATTATTTCCATATGAATTAATTTTTTTCTTTCTTGGTTCAATTATTGCAGTTTGTACCACTTAACTCTTCTTTGACTGGGTTATAATTACTTAGGTAAACACAAATATGGGAAGGCAAATTCCAAAACTACAGAGAAAAAGTAGGTATGGTTTCATGACACAAGACTTTGTTTGGAAAGGAAGACTGAGTTTGTGTACTTTCACAAATGGCTGTGAATGTCCAGAAAGGACCTAAAGAAAAATACATGATAGCACAAATTAAAAAATGTAGAACAGGGGTTAGCAAACTTTTTCTCTAAAGAGCCAGATAGTAAATATTTTTGCCTTTGCAGGTTGTACGGTGTCTGTTGTAACAAATTCTACCATTGTAGTGTGAAAGCAGCTATGGATGATACATAAATGAATGGGTGTGGCTGTGTTTTGATAAAACTTACGTTTATAGAAAAGAGTTGGTGGGCAGGATTCAACTTATGGACCTAGTTTTCCTGACTTTTGGGCTAGAAGATTCCTAGAAAGGATAAAAAGTCTTCAGATGACTGTCATAAGAATGATTCTCATGTTGGTGTAATCAGTTTTTAATCTTTCTTGGATATCCTGATCAATTTCCAATTTCCTTCTAGAGAATTCCATTTATGTCCCATAGGCACTTGATATTCACCATGCCTTAAACTAAACTTTTTTTTTTTTTTTACTTAGAAGGGTCCCCATCTATTTACATCAAAGATTTTTGTAACTTTACCACTGATTTAACTTCTAAGTCTATGTGCTTCTTTATTACTTATACTTAACAAGTACCTGAGTACTCTCAATTCTATCTATCAATAATTATTGGAAGATAATTCTTCATGGGTCTCTCATTTCTGAAATTTTTGCAAGCAGAGGTATTCACAGTTATTTCAGGACTGTCTTTTCCAGGGGGCATGGATAGCAAACAGCCTTGCAAGATAGAGAAAGGGTCTTTTCTCTAGAGCAGTTGACAGGTTTCTTTGTTGTCAAGTATAATAAAGATAATGCCCGTCTCCTGGGCAAAGGTTGAGCAGTCTTCCTTGCAGTTCATTATAAAAAATTGGAGATTTCTAAAATCGATTTATGGGCTGTGACTGAATCAAGTATGGGTGATTTATCCTGAGGTAAGATTCTTCTCCAGCTGCGAACCTGTGAAACCACACAAGTTATGTGCTTATAAAATCAAATAGTGTGACAGGATATTTTTGTCACAAAGGGGAGAAATTAGACAGAAGAATTTAGTCATGGATCCCAAGCAAGTCCTTTAGGTCTTAGTGCTTGAGATACGCCTTTTTGGCTCAATGCTCTGCCCTTCAGGCCCATCCATGAGGTGGTCTCATCTTCTGGGCCATCTGGGGTGGCAGTCCCGCCCATCTGAAACTGAGAAAGAGACAGCCTCATCATGCAGACCTGTGCCCTTTGTGCCCGTGGTGGCAGTGGCAACCCTGCTGATCTCTGCATCGCCTTTAGGGCTATTCTTCCATTTTCTTGAAGGATAATGCTTGTTTGCAGCCATAGTGCTCTACTGTGCTATTCTACACCTTCAAAGTTTTGCTTAGAAATCTTCTCAACTTAATATCTAATTTCATTGCCCACTTTCTACAAAACACCAGAACACAATTCAGTCAATTTCTTTATAACAAGAAGACCTTTTCATTGGTGTCCAGTAACATGTTCCTCATTTCCATATGATGCTTTGTCAGAAGCATCTTCCCTGTTCCTACTGATTTCTTCAAAGCAGTCTTGCCTTTTCTAACATGCACCCCTAAACTCTTCCAGCCTTGGCCCATTACTCCTTTCCAAAGCTATTTTTACATTTTTAGATATTTTATTTTTATAGCAGCACCTCACTTCTCAGTCCCAAGATCTGTTATAGTTTGCTGGGGATGCCGTAACAAAATACCACAGACTGGATGACTTAAAGAACATAAATTTATTTCCTCACTGTTATGGAGGACAGAAGTCCAAGAGCAAGGTGTCAACAGGTTTGGCTTCTCCTGTGGCCTCTCTTCTTGGCTTGCAGATGGCAGTCCTTTTGCTGTGTCCTCACGTGGTTTTTCCTCTATTTACACACATCCTTGGTATCTCATTTTTTTTCTTATAAGGACACCAATCAGATTGGATTAGGGCCCACCCTAACCAACCTCATTTTAACTTAATATCCTCTTTAAAGACCCCATCTCCACATATAGTCATGTTCTGAAGTACTGGATGTTAGAGCTTCAACATGACTATTACCAGGATACATTTCATAGCACTTGGTTATTGATACTCAATGAAGACACTCATTTCGCAGAACAGAGTTGTTGAGGCAGACAGGGATTACTACATAAAAGCATCAACCCCTGCAGTTAATCACTTTTATTGTTGAAATAGGAGAAAAAACCTATAGACTCATCGGGTATAGTTTTCACTTTTACTCATTTTTGGAAAACAACAGTGCCAAAGATGATCTTTAACATAAAAGTCAATGATATAGCTAGTACTTGCATTCCTTAACTAAATTTGTTCTACATTATTCTATAAATCATGAATTTTATTTCCCAATGTAAGATAATACCTTGGACTATTTGAAAGATATGTGGCTTGTTGTTTTATAATTAGCAGAGAGTAAAATTTATTTTCTTAATATCTTTAAAATTTTCTTTCCTAACTTTACAACTCGACTCAACTAATCATCTTCCTTTTCCAATTTTGCTTGCTGCTATTAAGGCTTGCTAGAGAAAACTAACCACAGGTCGAATATGCCCACTAGTAGGCTGTTCTATTTAATTTTAGTCAACTTTTCATACTTGTTCAATAATATTTCTTGTCATTAGGAACTGCATAGTTTTATATTCCACGCATAACATGTTTCTGGCCTAACTTCTTAACTTCTATTCTACTGTTTTGTCTTCACTATTCAGACAATAAGGCTATCTAGTAGTATAACCTCATTTCCACTTTTTATTGGAAATAAGGCTATTTTGCCATTTTAGTGATGGTATAAAGTTTGTTCTATGAGAAATTCCTCTGTTCTACATCATAACTCAAATGTGTCCTGTGTCTTCACCTGCTTCTCCCCATTTTTCTTAAATTTCTTAGAGGAATATATGTGAGATTTTTTGCCCCATTTTTTCTCCCATTTATATGGACATTTTAAAAATCATTATTTTGGAATCCTGTTTCTTCATATATTCACTTTTTTTTGTGTATAATGGTCAGTCTCAGCCTTCTAGAAGTTGCTTTCTATTTGGATGTGATCAAACTCAATCTCTGTGTCTGTGTCTCTCCTTCCATCTCATGTCTGTCTATAATGTGCATATTCGCAATACTGATATTTCTTATGGTACAATTTAATCAGAATGTAAAATATTTCCTTCTGTTCAGAGCTAAACTTCCTAAAGTGCTAATCTAATGCTTTGGACTCTTCCTCATTTAATTTTAAGCAAGACCTGGGAATAACAGCAATTAAATACTGAATTCAAAATGTATTAGCTAGGAATAAGATCTGTGAAATGTCTTCTTGGGATGACTGACAAAGGTAAGCTATCATGTCAGTAACTGACACCATGGAAAGAATATATAAATATGTGACTGAGGGGTTCCTAATATTCATTTTCAGTCAAACTTACTGGGAAAAATTGGAAATTGTAACAAAAAATTAAACCTAACTAAGTTATTTAACCACTGTCAGAAGGAGACATATAAACAGAAGGGCAGCCATTAGCTTGAATCCTAAGACAGTGGGGCCTGAAGCACAAGGATTGTACCAGGATGTCTTTAACACTATCTAGGAGGAAGAGTGGCTAATTAGCCAGAGGATTCTTTCAGGATTCAGGCTATTCCCAAACTTCACATTTTTCTATAGCTTCCCAATTAACTCTGGGGTTAAGTATAAATTTCTTAGCATGTTAAAGTCCTGGCTTAATCTTGTCCCTGGCTACGTGGTTATTCTCACCCCTGTCACACCCTATATTACACATACATCCCAGACACAATAGATTGCAACTTGAAATTTTGTGTGTGTTTTGTACTACTTTTCCAAATAATGTTGTTTCTGCTGAATATATTTCTCATGCTTCTTTCCTAGTCAGCACCTACTAATCCTTAACACTCTGCACAGATAATCCCTGCTGAGAAGCTTCCTAGATCCAGCTGTCCATGTAAGTGCCTTTACTGGAAGTTTTATGTACTTTGTGCTTGCCTTTGACACAGCACTTATTACGGTGAACTATATTATCTGTGACTGTTTTCTCACTAGACCATAAGATCATGGACATGGACATGGACAATGTTTTATTTATCTGTGTGTTCCCAGTGCTTGGGAAATAGATATTTAAAATCTGATTGTTAAAAAAAATGAATGATGATATCACTATAGTGAAGATGAGTACATCAGGTTATTATAATTTGGCGTTAATAACCATTAAATTAATCTAAAACATCCTTTCTCTTTTTTCTCTTATCATCAAGGAAATTTTTGATTATAAATTATTTTCTTCTTATAATTTGTCTCCTGTCAGAGAATATTCTGTTGAAGACGTAAGCCTCTCCCAGTCTTAGTACTTAAATTTTTCATTGTCTCCTCGATGTTGAATTGTGATGTGTTATAGTTATGTTCACTCCTTTAGATGTATTTTCCATTTTTTGTACCCAATTCTTTGCCCCAAGTGGCCAGCTTAAATGGAGTACCTCAGTGGGTTTCTTTGTCCCTTAGCTGCTTCTTGTGTTTGGCCAATGGGAAACTCCTAAAATAGATAAGAGGGAGGGATAATTGAGGGGTCAGAATATTTATTATTCCTCCCTGTACCTATGGCTCACTATGACCCTTAACAGAAAGTTACTAATTCTTTCAAGATGGACATGTCTATAACACTGTCTGCTTCTGAATTCTGACAAAAACTCTACCCACCCCCATTTTTGTTTTGTCCCGAGGTATTAACAGTCCCATTGTTACTAGATATGGGTTAATGCACTATCCCCTTGTGATTTCAGTGTATTCAGCCTTTTAAAAAATATCCTAAGTAGAGTGTGCCTTACTGGGACCATATTGAGAATTAGATTTGCCATATTTGGTCTTCACTAATACAGTAATTGGTTCAGGAAATAGCTTTAAGAAACAGGTCCTCAAGATGAAATTCTAGAATAGAACCACTTATATATGCAAAGAACACAAGGATAATAACTCCTTGCTAAAGGGGATAAGGCATGGATAATCCATGGCATAGAGTGGCATTACAATTAATCAAATCAAGTCATTAGAGGAAGCACAGATGGAGGGAGATCAAGTGGCTGTGGCGCTTAGTAGTTATGGCAACAATAGTGATTATAAGATTGTTGGATTCCCTGGATTCAGTTTATAGCCTTAGAGATGTACATATAAGAAAAGCAAAAATATCAGGTATGAACAGACAATTATGCATACCTGTGGAGATCCAGAAGGCCTGTTGGCAGTTTTGAAAAAATCCTTCATCTCATGAATTTATAAGGAATGTAAAACTGAACACCAACAGAGTTTGATTGTAAACAGTTAAATACTAGACCTTGCTAATTATCTCACACTAAGATAAGAACCATGGTGGGGAAAGAATAGGACTCCTAAGTATGAAATGGGGATAGTTATGTAGTAGGGACAAAAATATACTTACCTGTTTTGCCTCAAGGCTGTGTCGGATCTGTGCTCCTACATGAAATAGGCTTGGGCAATGCTCAAATTTTAAGGTACATATGAATCAGCTGGGAATCCTATTAAAATGATTAAAATGCAGATTTAGATTCAGTCAGTCTGGAGAATAAGCTGGGTGTGGCCTGAAAATTATCTTAATCTTTTACATCTAAAACATTATGCTAATTGAAAATGGTGAACAGGAAGTAACAGGCACACCATCCATGTCCTAGTAAGATATACGTGTGCCAGAGAATGGAAATGAAATGTTGAAAGTTCAGTGATATGCCCTATCAGTGAAGTTTTTAGGGGGTTCGTGGTAAGACAGCCTTCCTAAAATCTGAGACTAGTTATTCCACCTAACCCAATGAAAGAGACACAGTTTGGTGGGCCTCTTTGGATTTTGGAGGCAGTATATATTACATCATCATCCTTCTCCAACCCATTTAATTATCCAGGCCTATAAAGATGCTAGTATTGATTTGGTTCTTGAATAACAAAAAGCTCTGCATTCATTGGTTGATTCTTGTATGTGCCCTGACTGGGGATCAAACCTGCAACCTTGGCGTATCAGGACGACACTAAGCAAGTGAGCTACCTGGCCAGGTTGGAATACCACTCTTGTTATATATTTCAAAGACAATTTCTTTTGATATGTAAGAACATTTTCTCTAAAACTTAAAAAATATAAATTTTAATAATTTCAAAGTGAAGTAGCCAAAATTACATATATTTATTTTTATAACTTTTGTAAAAAATATTAATAACTTTCAACAGTTAATATCAAATAATTTTCAGTTATGCTAATTCAATGTTATATTTTTCAAGGCCAAAATTTGCTTTGGATTGAGGTTTTTTGGTTGTTTTGCTTATCTTTTCAAGTTCATTTTTCAGTTTGGATATTTTTAACAGTATATGGTTAGCATTCCCACTATGTTTCCAAGAATGTTTGTAAAATTGATATCTTTCTTCAAGATATTACATCTTTTAGGCAGATGCAGAAAATATCACATCTAGTCTGAATTCTTTCAAAGTATTTCATCACTTCTTTGGGTCCAGCTGAGGTCTCCTGATAACAAATGCAAACTATGTGTTGCACTTGGCATCAGAATGTTTCAGGATTATGGGCCAACATTCTAGCTTTTAAGCTTCCTTCTTAATCAGTCACTCTAATGACATTATGATAGCTTTGCCCTCCATAATCTTTTTATCCAACGCTTAAAAAAATGCCTGTTGTTTCTTTCAGTTCTTTAAGTCAAAATGTGTACTTTTAAAAATAACTAGTGTAGGAACAGTGAAATATTACTTTCAACCTCCCTGTTTTCTGACTCCAATAACTCAGTGATATACGCAATCAATGTCATTTTCAGGTTGGATTCCCCCCCTCCATCCCCTCTGTGGAACCTGATTGAACTGCTAAGTAATATTTGCTTTTCAATTTTGTGTAAAACTTCTTTCTCGCTCTATTATCTATTAAGTTAATCTGATTTTGATTTCTCCATTCTAAGTAGTGATAATATTTTATTTTAAGTATATCATACATTTGGCCCTTTTAACATTAATTTTGAAATGATTTTTACTAAACTAGAAAATTTCAATTATTTCCTGTGATCACTGTGCTGTTTGTGCCTTGAAAAGCATTGTGATGTTCGGGTAATTATGGGCCAAATAACATATTCTCTTTTTTTCATTTTTTAATTTAAGTATGGTTGGTATACAACATAATATTAGTTATATTAGTTCCAGGTTTACAGTATAGCGATTTGACATTCTTATACTTTATCTATACTAACTCTAGTAATCATCTGTTACCGTGAAAGCTTACTACAATATTATTACTGACTATATTCCCCTTCCTTTTTTTAACCTATACTCCTCCCCTCTGGTAATCATCCCTTTGGTCTCTGTTTCTATGAGTCTGGTTTTGTTTTGTTTATTATTATTATTATTATTATTATTATTATTTTAGATTTTACATATAAGTGAAACCATACTGTATTTGTCTTTCTCTGCCTGACTAACTCACTCTTCACAATACTCTCTAAATGCATCCATGTTGTCGTAAATGGCAAGATCTCATTCTTTTTATTGCTGCATAATGTCCCATTGTATATATCTACACCACATCTTCTTTATCCGTTCATTTATCCCTAAACACTTAGATTGCTTCCATATCTTGGCTATTGTAAATAATGTCTCAGTGAACATAGGGGTATATATATATTTTCAAATTAGTGTCAAATAACCTTTTTTAAAAAGATTTTTAAATTGATTTTTAGAGAGAGAGGAAATGAGAGGGAGAGAAACATGAATGTGAAAGCGAAACATCCATCGGTTGCCTCCTGCACACCCCTTACTGGGGAGAGAGCCTGCGGCCCAGGCAAGTCCCCTGGCCGGGAATCGAGCTGGCAAGTGTCCGGTTCACTAGACGACGCTCAACAAGCTGCCATACCAGCCAGCGCCGAATAACATGTTTTTAACAACATCATATTTTGCATTAATGTTTGTTTATATCTGGTTGATACTACTGATAATTTGCAATTTATTCAGCCCCTTTTATTTCAGTTCTAAAAATTGTAAGTGTGCTTTTTCCCCCTGTGTAAGTGAAGTTTCATATTCTTTTAACTGAAAACCACAGAGTTCTGGGTAACAAATTTACCAAAGCTGATCTTAAAAATGGTTGCAAAACATGTAACATCCTGATACACAATAATTCAACTTTCTTCACTTGAAGTAATTTTGATGTATAATGAAATATTAAATTTTCTACTATGGTCATCCAATGGAAAACTCTCAACTTTAATTTGAGTCCCACAGCATTTAGCTAGAACCATCCTCATACCGTGAGAGGGATACAGTAGCCATTTTCCAGAATCATAATCTAATAAACGCAATAAAACCAGAGGTTTTATTTTTCTTTTCTCAGTTTCTTGTTTTTATAAATTTAATTTTTGTTATCTTCTAAATAGCAGGCCAGAGTTGCATTTGTTGCAGATCTGATATAAAAATTCCCATTATCAATTTCATCATTTTGAAATTTAATAAAGATTTAATAAAAACCTTTTAAAAATAGTTTGAAGTTTCAGGGATTTCATTTAACTTGCTGCAGTTGTGAATCTAATGAGAAAAGATATTATTTATTCTCATTGTTTTCATCAGTAGTTGTATTTTTAAAATAAAAAATTTATAATGTTCTATTTATAAGTTTTATGTAAACCATGCTCTGCAGAAGTCATCTCCCTTTCCTTATTTCCTGTTTTTAAAAATTTAAGCAATCCTTCTCTTTGAAGGTTTTCTTTCTTTTATCTTTTCAGACTTTAATAGTTTTTTGAGTCCTACTCCTCTATTTTATATTTCTATCAAGATATAAACTTATACTCATTCTCAATATCAGAGATCAAAAATTAAATGCAATTATGTACATTTATAAAATTTGAGCACATTTTAATAAAATATTACATATATATAAGAATGAAAAATTAAAATTATTTTTATGTACATTCAATGTTTTTTCTTCTAAAATAAAAAATCTGTTAAACTTAAAGAAAAGTCATAGTTAATAAGTATGAACATTTTAAGAAAAATTTTTTAAATCTATAAATTTTGACTTTGCTTTTTGGAAAATTTAATTAAATCATACATTATTAAATGAACTTCATAAATATGCAACTATTAGACATTCTAGAATTCAATGTCCATCTAGATGCCAATAAAAAACCAATATTAGTGTTCAAGCATATCAGTTCTATATCTACTTACATATGAGCATAAATTATGAAATACTGTCTAATGTTCACCAATCAGTTACAACTGCTACAAATACAGAACTAATTTATAAGTACCTCACGCAAAATGGAATATAAAGGAAAGGAAGAGAATGGATATTTAGTGTCACTGGGAAACTGCATTTTGTAATGAAGAGTTTATTGCATTTATGAGACCTGAAGGAAAGATTTGAGAAGTTAAGGTGTCTGGTTTTTTCTTTTCTTTCTCAAGCTCTCCTGTCGTTCAGATCCTCCCAGCATCTGCCACCTGTGATAGTAGTGTAACCCCCAGACTTTGACAACACTGGGATTCAATTGCCTTTGTTTGGAGCACTGAAGGCCGTGATCCAAAGTGTTTCTGGGGTTATTAAAGCATTTGGGGTCATCTCTCCAGAGATGAGGCCAAATCTTGAGAGGAGCTGCCTGTGTCGTCTTTATTACAATGTTCCGTGGGTGTGCTCATGGTTCGAAGGGCTCTCTAGTGCTGTGGGAGCCCTGCCTCCCTGGGTGTGAGTACTCACAGTGACACCCTCACTTCCAAGCCTGGCCATGTGTCTGTGCACTTCAACTTCTCTGTTGCAAGCAATACTGCACTGATGACCTGTTTTCTTGAAAATCTCTCATTTCATCATGCTCTTCTACTGCACCAGCTACTTATTTGTTTTTATTCTTTCTATCAACTCTTATTCCTAGCAGATCTTATATACATTTTACCAAATTTCTTTCCTTTACTCATATTTGTTTTTAATGTTCTCTTTGTCTTCAACCATCGTCTGAAAGTGGATGACACCCAAAGGCGCTTCCTGAGCTTGAGTGTCATATTCACAGTTGTTTGTTGAATGCCTCTTGCTGGATACCACATGAGTACCCCAAATGGCACTTCCAAGATTGACTATATTATGCCCCCCAACATGCTTTTACTTGCTGTGAGCTTTGTATTTGCTAAAGGCACCATAACCTCCTAGTCACCTAGGGTTGAAAGTCAGACGGCCTTGGTTCCTACCGTTTCTCATTGTTCTTCATTCTATTTCCTGATGCTGTTGCCTTGGTTTCTTGAGTTTCTCTTATATCTGTCTCTTTTTTTCCACTGCCCTCTTCTACTCACCATGTACACTGTAGGTGCTTATTTATCATTTATTGAAATTTGGCTTTATATGTAACTGAAATCTGTTTTATATGAAAACATGATGAGGTTTGATAAACTTGACACACCAGGTAACTCAGTCATTCAAGGATAACTTTTGAAGAGAATCCTTCAAGGACAAGTTGGATGTCTATTTATTTTTTTAATCTTTACCCAACGATATGTATATTGACTTTAGGGACAGAGAGAGAGAGAAACATCAGTTGTTGCCTTCTTTATATGCCCTGACCAAAGATCAAACCCGCAACCTTTTGGTGCACGAGATGATGCTCCAACCAACTGAGCCACCAGCCAGGGCTGGATACCTTTGTTTGCTTTTTAAAATTATTATCATGTTTTATTCTTTCAAGAAAGCTATAATCTAGACCAAATAATTAAATGTTATATTACAGCAAGCATAAAAGTGAAAATCCATGTGATAAACCTACAGACTAAATACTCTAAAACAGATGTTAGTTAATATTTCTTGTAAAGGGCTAGGTAGTAAATATTTCAGGCTCTGTGGGCTGTAGAATCTGTCACGTGGCTGAACCCTGCATTATGGCACTAAAGCAGCTGTAGATCATAGCGCATGGCTATATTCCAGTAAAACATTCTTTATGACTATTTTAGATTCCACATATAAGTAAGAGCATACAATATTTGCTTTATGTGTCTGGCTTATTTCACTTGGCATAATATCCTTCACATCCATGCATAGCATCACAAATGGCAGGATTACCTTTTATTAGGGGTTGAATAATAGTCATATATATAAAAATAATAGACATATATAAGTATATATAAAATGTAATATATAACCCATAAAAACATTGTTAAAAAACAAAATGAAGATGGTTAATTGACCTAGAGACTGAAATATCAATTCCTTCTTGTGGCTTTAAAGATTTGCTAGAAGATTAAAGATAACTTTTTCATGAATTTATTTCACTATCAAATCTTATTTAAACTCACTTATGTATATGTCAACATTATACTTTAATTTATGCTATACTGAACAACCATTTAGTCTCCCTACTTACCACATTTATATCTATTATGAAATAAACTCTTGGCTACAATTTAATTTCTAGTTTGTGGACCCATAATTTTTTGGAATTTAGTAAAAAATTATAATTAAAATGGGTTGTGCATAAACTAAGTATAAATGAATAATTCTTTTCCACCTCCTTATTGTATTGTGAATTTCCATCTTCTCTTTGTTATTTATACTACATAAGAAAATTTGTCAATTCTCACCTGTTTGAATTAAGAAACAAAACCAAAGGTTATGGAAAAGGAAGTCATGACCAGAGGTAAAAACCAAATTGCACTGCAGGATTTGAATGTCTCTTATTAATCTATGGCATTTCAGAATTACATGTTGTACTATTTTAGAGCAGTTGTTTGACAAGGGCATTAGGAAGAAGCAACACTCCCTTCTGATTTAAATAACATTCTTGCCTCACATTTAAAGATTTATATGTTTGAAAAATTCTATTGAATACAAATGGCAAACAACTGCTTTGACATTTAATGATTGCCTGTCCATTATATGAATTTTTACAATAGTGCCCTGATCATGATAATTAATGTAAACATCATTCAAATAAATTCCTTTTAATTCCTGAGGGCTAACAGAAAAAGCTAAGAAAAGACTATGAATGTTTATGTTTCACCTACCTCATATTAAAGGTAAAGTAGCAAACATTTGATAATTCCAGCAATATTATAAGACATAACAGTGATTCTTTGACTACAAATAGGTTGTTTCTTCAAATTTTTGCTATCAACTAACAAGAATCCATGTTTAAAACAGAAAGGTA